>NC_084968.1:11493817-12093817 GCF_949316205.1 Platichthys flesus
GATTTATAACGACATACAAACCTATGACTTTTTATCAGATTTATAACGACATACAAACCTATGACGTTTTTATCAGATTTAAAACGACATACAAACCTATGATGTTTTTATCAGATTTATAACGACATACAAACCTATGATGTTTTTATTTTCGATTTATAACGACATACAAACCTATGACTTTTTTACCAGATTTATAACGACATACAAACCTATGACTTTTTTATCAGATTTAGAACGACATACAAACCTATGATGTTTTTATCAGATTTATAACGACATACAAACCTATGACTTTTTTATCAGATTTAGAACGACATACAAACCTATGATGTTTTTATCAGATTTAGAACGACATACAAACCTATGACTTTTTTATCAGATTTAGAACGACATACAAACCTATGATGTTTTTATCAGATTTAGAACGACATACAAACCTATGATGTTTTTATTTTCGATTTATAACGACATACAAACCTATGACTTTTTTACCAGATTTATAACGACATACAAACCTATGACTTTTTTATCAGATTTATAACGACATACAAACCTATGACTTTTTTACCAGATTTAGAACGACATACAAACCTATGATGTTTTTATTCGATTTATAACGACATACAAACCTATGACTTTTTTGTCAGATTTATAACGACATACAAACCTATGACTTTTTATCAGATTTATAACGACATACAAACCTATGACGTTTTTATCAGATTTAAAACGACATACAAACCTATGACTTTTTTATCCGATTTAGAACGACATACAAACCTATGATGTTTTTATCAGATTTATAACGACATACAAACCTATGATGTTTTTATCAGATTTCTAACGACATACAAACCTATGACTTTTTATCAGATTTAGAACGACATACAAACCTATGACGTTTTTATCAGATTTAAAACGACATACAAACCTATGATGTTTTTATCAGACTTAGAACGACATACAAACCTATGACTTTTTTATCAGATTTATAACGACATACAAACCTATGACTTTTTATCAGATTTATAACGACATACAAACCTATGACGTTTTTATCAGATTTATAACGACATACAAACCTATGATGTTTTTATCAGATTTAGAACGACATACAAACCTATGATGTTTTTATTTTCGATTTATAACGACATACAAACCTATGACTTTTTTATCAGATTTAGAACGACATACAAACCTATGATGTTTTTATCAGATTTAGAACGACATACAAACCTATGACTTTTTATCAGATTCATAACGACATACAAACCTATGACGTTTTTATCAGATTTAGAACGACATACAAACCTATGACTTTTATCAGATTTAGAACGACATACAAACCTATGACTTTTTTATCATATTTAGAACGACATACAAACCTATGACTTTTTATCAGATTTAGAACGACATACAAACCTATGATGTTTTTATCAGATTTAGAACGACATACAAACCTATGACTTTTTATCAGATTTAGAACGACATACAAACCTATGACTTTTTTATTCGATTTATAACGACATACAAACCTATGACTTTTTTATCATATTTAGAACGACATACAAACCTATGATGTTTTTATCAGATTTAGAACGACATACAAACCTATGACGTTTTTATCATATTTAGAACGACATACAAACCTATGACGTTTTTATCATATTTAGAACGACATACAAACCTATGATGTTTTTATTCGATTTATAACGACATACAAACCTATGACTTTTTTATCATATTTAGAACGACATACAAACCTATGATGTTTTTATCAGATTTAGAACGACATACAAACCTTTGACGTTTTTATCATATTTAGAACGACATACAAACCTATGATGTTTTTATCAGATTTAGAACGACATACAAACCTATGATGTTTTTATTCGATTTATAACGACATACAAACCTATGACTTTTTTGTCAGATTTATAACGACATACAAACCTATGACTTTTTTATCAGATTTAGAACGACATACAAACCTATGATGTTTTTATCAGATTTAGAACGACATACAAACCTATGACTTTTTTATCAGATTTAGAACGACATACAAACCTATGATGTTTTTATCAGATTTAGAACGACATACAAACCTATGATGTTTTTATTTTCGATTTATAACGACATACAAACCTATGACTTTTTTATCAGATTTAGAACGACATACAAACCTATGATGTTTTTATCAGATTTAGAACGACATACAAACCTATGACTTTTTATCAGATTCATAACGACATACAAACCTATGACGTTTTTATCAGATTTAGAACGACATACAAACCTATGACTTTTTTACCAGATTTAGAACGACATACAAACCTATGATGTTTTTATTCGATTTATAACGACATACAAACCTATGACTTTTTTGTCAGATTTATAACGACATACAAACCTATGACTTTTTATCCGATTTATAACGACATACAAACCTATGACGTTTTTATCAGATTTAAAACGACATACAAACCTATGATGTTTTTATCAGATTTATAACGACATACAAACCTATGACGTTTTTATCAGATTTAAAACGACATACAAACCTATGACTTTTTTATCCGATTTAGAACGACATACAAACCTATGATGTTTTTATCAGATTTATAACGACATACAAACCTATGATGTTTTTATCAGATTTCTAACGACATACAAACCTATGACTTTTTATCAGATTTAGAACGACATACAAACCTATGACGTTTTTATCAGATTTAAAACGACATACAAACCTATGATGTTTTTATCAGACTTAGAACGACATACAAACCTATGACTTTTTTATCAGATTTATAACGACATACAAACCTATGACTTTTTATCAGATTTATAACGACATACAAACCTATGACGTTTTTATCAGATTTATAACGACATACAAACCTATGATGTTTTTATCAGATTTAGAACGACATACAAACCTATGATGTTTTTATTTTCGATTTATAACGACATACAAACCTATGACTTTTTTATCAGATTTAGAACGACATACAAACCTATGATGTTTTTATCAGATTTAGAACGACATACAAACCTATGACTTTTTATCAGATTCATAACGACATACAAACCTATGACGTTTTTATCAGATTTAGAACGACATACAAACCTATGACTTTTATCAGATTTAGAACGACATACAAACCTATGACTTTTTTATCATATTTAGAACGACATACAAACCTATGACTTTTTATCAGATTTAGAACGACATACAAACCTATGATGTTTTTATCAGATTTAGAACGACATACAAACCTATGACTTTTTATCAGATTTAGAACGACATACAAACCTATGACTTTTTTATTCGATTTATAACGACATACAAACCTATGACTTTTTTATCATATTTAGAACGACATACAAACCTATGATGTTTTTATCAGATTTAGAACGACATACAAACCTATGACGTTTTTATCATATTTAGAACGACATACAAACCTATGACGTTTTTATCATATTTAGAACGACATACAAACCTATGATGTTTTTATTCGATTTATAACGACATACAAACCTATGACTTTTTTATCATATTTAGAACGACATACAAACCTATGATGTTTTTATCAGATTTAGAACGACATACAAACCTTTGACGTTTTTATCATATTTAGAACGACATACAAACCTATGATGTTTTTATCAGATTTAGAACGACATACAAACCTATGATGTTTTTATTCGATTTATAACGACATACAAACCTATGACTTTTTTGTCAGATTTATAACGACATACAAACCTATGACTTTTTTATCAGATTTAGAACGACATACAAACCTATGATGTTTTTATCAGATTTAGAACGACATACAAACCTATGACTTTTTTATCAGATTTAGAACGACATACAAACCTATGATGTTTTTATCAGATTTAGAACGACATACAAACCTATGATGTTTTTATTTTCGATTTATAACGACATACAAACCTATGACTTTTTTATCAGATTTAGAACGACATACAAACCTATGATGTTTTTATCAGATTTAGAACGACATACAAACCTATGACTTTTTATCAGATTCATAACGACATACAAACCTATGACGTTTTTATCAGATTTAGAACGACATACAAACCTATGACTTTTTTACCAGATTTATAACGACATACAAACCTATGACTTTTTTATCAGATTTATAACGACATACAAACCTATGACTTTTTTACCAGATTTAGAACGACATACAAACCTATGATGTTTTTATTCGATTTATAACGACATACAAACCTATGACTTTTTTGTCAGATATATAACGACATACAAACCTATGACTTTTTATCAGATTTATAACGACATACAAACCTATGACGTTTTTATCAGATTTAAAACGACATACAAACCTATGACTTTTTTATCCGATTTAGAACGACATACAAACCTATGATGTTTTTATCAGATTTATAACGACATACAAACCTATGATGTTTTTATCAGATTTCTAACGACATACAAACCTATGACTTTTTATCAGATTTAGAACGACATACAAACCTATGACGTTTTTATCAGATTTAAAACGACATACAAACCTATGATGTTTTTATCAGACTTAGAACGACATACAAACCTATGACTTTTTTATCAGATTTATAACGACATACAAACCTATGACTTTTTATCAGATTTATAACGACATACAAACCTATGACGTTTTTATCAGATTTATAACGACATACAAACCTATGACGTTTTTATCAGATTTAGAACGACATACAAACCTATGATGTTTTTATTTTCGATTTATAACGACATACAAACCTATGACTTTTTTATCAGATTTAGAACGACATACAAACCTATGACTTTTTATCAGATTCATAACGACATACAAACCTATGACGTTTTTATCAGATTTAGAACGACATACAAACCTATGACTTTTATCAGATTTAGAACGACATACAAACCTATGACTTTTTTATCAGATTTAGAACGACATACAAACCTATGACATTTTTATCAGATTTAGAACGACATACAAACCTATGACTTTTTTATCAGATTTAGAACGACATACAAACCTATGACATTTTTATCAGATTTAGAACGACATACAAACCTATGACTTTTTATCAGATTTAGAACGACATACAAACCTATGATGTTTTTATCAGATTTAGAACGACATACAAACCTATGACTTTTTTATTCGATTTATAACGACATACAAACCTATGACTTTTTTATCATATTTAGAACGACATACAAACCTATGATGTTTTTATCAGATTTAGAACGACATACAAACCTATGACGTTTTTATCATATTTAGAACGACATACAAACCTATGACGTTTTTATCATATTTAGAACGACATACAAACCTATGATGTTTTTATTCGATTTATAACGACATACAAACCTATGACTTTTTTACCAGATTTAGAACGACATACAAACCTATGATGTTTTTATTCGATTTATAACGACATACAAACCTATGACTTTTTTGGAAGATTTATAACGACATACAAACCTATGACTTTTTATCAGATTTATAACGACATACAAACCTATGACGTTTTTATCAGATTTAAAACGACATACAAACCTATGACTTTTTTATCCGATTTAGAACGACATACAAACCTATGATGTTTTTATCAGATTTATAACGACATACAAACCTATGATGTTTTTATCAGATTTCTAACGACATACAAACCTATGACTTTTTATCAGATTTAGAACGACATACAAACCTATGACGTTTTTATCAGATTTAAAACGACATACAAACCTATGATGTTTTTATCAGACTTAGAACGACATACAAACCTATGACTTTTTTATCAGATTTATAACGACATACAAACCTATGACTTTTTATCAGATTTATAACGACATACAAACCTATGACGTTTTTATCAGATTTATAACGACATACAAACCTATGACGTTTTTATCAGATTTAGAACGACATACAAACCTATGATGTTTTTATTTTCGATTTATAACGACATACAAACCTATGACTTTTTTATCAGATTTAGAACGACATACAAACCTATGACTTTTTATCAGATTCATAACGACATACAAACCTATGACGTTTTTATCAGATTTAGAACGACATACAAACCTATGACTTTTATCAGATTTAGAACGACATACAAACCTATGACTTTTTTATCAGATTTAGAACGACATACAAACCTATGACATTTTTATCAGATTTAGAACGACATACAAACCTATGATGTTTTTATCAGATTTAGAACGACATACAAACCTATGACTTTTTATCAGATTTAGAACGACATACAAACCTATGATGTTTTTATCAGATTTAGAACGACATACAAACCTATGACTTTTTTATTCGATTTATAACGACATACAAACCTATGACTTTTTTATCATATTTAGAACGACATACAAACCTATGATGTTTTTATCAGATTTAGAACGACATACAAACCTATGACGTTTTTATCATATTTAGAACGACATACAAACCTATGACGTTTTTATCATATTTAGAACGACATACAAACCTATGACGTTTTTATCAGATTTATAACGACATACAAACCTATGATGTTTTTATCAGTTTTAAAACGACATACAAACCTATGACGTTTTTATCAGATTTAGAACGACATACAAACCTATGACGTTTTTATCAGATTTATAACGACATACAAACCTATGATGTTTTTATCAGTTTTAAAACGACATACAAACCTATGACGTTTTTATCAGATTTAGAACGACATACAAACCTATGACTTTTTATTTTATTTATAACTATATACAAACCTATGACGTTTTTATCAGATTTATAACGACATACAAACCTATGACGTTTTTATCCGATTTATAACGACATACAAACCTATGACGTTTTTATCAGATTCGTAACGACATACAAACCTATGACGTTTTTATCAGATTCGTAACGACATACAAACCTATGACGTTTTTGTCCGATTTATAACGACATACAAACCTATGACGTTTTTATCAGATTTAGAACGACATACAAACCTATGACGTTTTTATCCGATTTAGAACGACATACAAACCTATGACGTTTTTATCAGATTCGTAACGACATACAAACCTATGACGTTTTTATCAGATTTAAAACGACATACAAACCTATGACTTTTTTATCAGATTTATAACGACATACAAACCTATGACTTTTTAGTTGATTTATAACTATATACAAACCTATGACGTTTTTATCAGATTCGTAACGACATACAAACCTATGATGTTTTTATCAGATTTAGAACGACATACAAACCTATGACGTTTTTATCAGATTCGTAACGACATACAAACCTATGACGTTTTTATCAGATTCGTAACGACATACAAACCTATGACGTTTTTATCAGATTCGTAACGACATACAAACCTATGACGTTTTTATCAGATTCGTAACGACATACAAACCTATGACGTTTT
The DNA here is from genome assembly GCF_949316205.1 of Platichthys flesus. Classification (NCBI taxonomy): domain Eukaryota; kingdom Metazoa; phylum Chordata; class Actinopteri; order Pleuronectiformes; family Pleuronectidae; genus Platichthys; species Platichthys flesus. The sequence goes on from NC_084968.1 coordinate 11,501,280, forward strand.
TATCCGATTTATAACGACATACAAACCTATGACGTTTTTATCAGATTCGTAACGACATACAAACCTATGACGTTTTTATCAGATTTAGAACGACATACAAACCTATGACGTTTTTATCAGATTTAAAACGACATACAAACCTATGACGTTTTTATCCGATTTATAACGACATACAAACCTATGACTTTTTTATCAGATTTATAACGACATACAAACCTATGACTTTTTAGTTGATTTATAACTATATACAAACCTATGACGTTTTCATCAGATTTAGAACGACATACAAACCTATGACGTTTTTATCAGATTTAGAACGACATACAAACCTATGACGTTTTTATCCGATTTATAACGACATACAAACCTATGACGTTTTTATCAGATTTAAAACGACATACAAACCTATGATGTTTTTATCCGATTTATAACGACATACAAACCTATGACGTTTTTATCAGATTTAAAACGACATACAAACCTATGACGTTTTTATCCGATTTATAACGACATACAAACCTATGACGTTTTTATCAGATTTAAAACGACATACAAACCTATGATGTTTTTATCAGATTTATAACGACATACAAACCTATGATGTTTTTATCAGATTTATAACGACATACAAACCTATGATGTTTTTATCCGATTTAGAACGACATACAAACCTATGACGTTTTTATCAGATTTAAAACGACATACAAACCTATGACTTTTTTGTTTATTTATAACGACATACAAACCTATGACGTTTTTATCCGATTTATAACGACATACAAACCTATGATGTTTTTATCAGATTTATAACGACATACAAACCTATGACGTTTTTATCCGATTTATAACGACATACAAACCTATGACGTTTTTATCAGATTCGTAACGACATACAAACCTATGACTTTTTAGTTGATTTAGAACGACATACAAACCTATGACTTTTTTATCAGATTCGTAACGACATACAAACCTATGACTTTTTAGTTGATTTATAACTATATACAAACCTATGACGTTTTTATCAGATTTAGAACGACATACAAACCTATGACGTTTTTATCAGATTCGTAACGACATACAAACCTATGACGTTTTTATCAGATTTAGAACGACATACAAACCTATGACGTTTTTATCAGATTCGTAACGACATACAAACCTATGACGTTTTTATCAGATTTAGAACGACATACAAACCTATGACTTTTTAGTTGATTTATAACTATATACAAACCTATGACGTTTTTATCAGATTCATAACGACATACAAACCTATGATGTTTTCATCAGTTTTAAAACGACATACAAACCTATGACGTTTTTATCAGATTTAAAACGACATACAAACCTTTGACGTTTTTATCAGATTTAGAACGACATACAAACCTTTGACGTTTTTATCAGATTTATAACGACATACAAACCTATGACGTTTTTATCAGATTCATAACGACATACAAACCTATGACTTTTTTATCAGATTCATAACGACATACAAACCTATGACGTTTTTATCAGATTCATAACGACATACAAACCTATGACGTTTTTATCAGATTCATAACGACATACAAACCTATGACGTTTTTATCAGATTTATAACGACATACAAACCTATGACGTTTTTATCAGATTCGTAACGACATACAAACCTATGACGTTTTTATCCGATTTATAACGACATACAAACCTATGACGTTTTTATCAGATTCATAACGACATACAAACCTATGATGTTTTTATCAGATTTAGAACGACATACAAACCTATGACTTTTTATCAGATTTAGAACGACATACAAACCTATGACGTTTTTATCCGATTTATAACGAAATACAAACCTATGATGTTTTTATCAGTTTTATAACGACATACAAACCTATGATGTTTTTATCAGTTTTAAAACGACATACAAACCTATGATGTTTTTATCAGATTTAGAACGACATACAAACCTATGACGTTTTCATCAGATTTAGAACGACATACAAACCTATGACGTTTTTATCCGATTTATAACGACATACAAACCTATGACTTTTTTATCAGATTTATAACGACATACAAACCTATGACTTTTTTATCCGATTTATAACGACATACAAACCTATGACGTTTTTATCCGATTTATAACGACATACAAACCTATGACGTTTTTATCAGATTTAAAACGACATACAAACCTTTGACGTTTTTATCAGATTTAGAACGACATACAAACCTATGACTTTTTTATCCGATTTATAACGACATACAAACCTATGACGTTTTTATCCGATTTATAACGACATACAAACCTATGACTTTTTTATCAGATTTATAACGACATACAAACCTATGACGTTTTTATCAGATTTAAAACGACATACAAACCTATGACTTTTTTATCCGATTTATAACGACATACAAACCTATGACGTTTTTATCCGATTTATAACGACATACAAACCTATGACGTTTTTATCAGATTTAAAACGACATACAAACCTATGACGTTTTTATCAGATTTAAAACGACATACAAACCTTTGACGTTTTTATCAGATTTAGAACGACATACAAACCTTTGACGTTTTTATCAGATTTATAACGACATACAAACCTATGACTTTTTTATCAGATTTATAACGACATACAAACCTATGACGTTTTTATCAGATTTAAAACGACATACAAACCTATGACGTTTTTATCAGATTTATAACGACATACAAACCTATGACGTTTTTATCCGATTTATAACGACATACAAACCTATGACGTTTTTATCAGATTTAAAACGACATACAAACCTATGACGTTTTTATCAGATTTAAAACGACATACAAACCTTTGACGTTTTTATCAGATTTAGAACGACATACAAACCTTTGACGTTTTTATCAGATTTATAACGACATACAAACCTTTGACGTTTTTATCAGATTTAAAACGACATACAAACCTATGACGTTTTTATCAGATTCGTAACGACATACAAACCTATGATGTTTTTATCCGATTTATAACGACATACAAACCTATGACTTTTTTATCCGATTTATAACGACATACAAACCTATGACGTTTTTATCCGATTTATAACGACATACAAACCTATGACGTTTTTATCAGATTTATAACGACATACAAACCTATGATGTTTTTATCAGATTTAAAACGACATACAAACCTATGATGTTTTTATCAGTTTTAGAACGACATACAAACCTATGATGTTTTTATCAGATTTAGAACAACATACAAACCTATGACTTTTTTGTTTATTTATAACGACATACAAACCTATGATGTTTTTATCCGATATTTAACGACATACAAACCTATGACAAAGCTTAACATTGGATGTTTATGTCCACATCCTCAGTAACAATCCTAAAAAGCTGTTGGATGATCACGAACAAACGGGGATTCAGAAGCAAAATATCACAAATGGTAAACTTCTCCAATGCCTCCATCTCCATTTTTATTAGTTTTTCTACTGTATACAAATATTCACACACAAAATGTTCTCCAAAAAAGCCCCTAGTGTCTCGTAAACATTCGTTTGCCCCTCGTCTTTCGTTTCCTTCATTGTGTGCTGCGTTGTCCACGACCTTCTTCTTAACAACAGAGGCCACTAGATCCTCATGCACGGCACCCCCCCCCCCCCCCCCCCCACACACACACACACACAGACTTTCATAAAGTCTCTGCCGGCATCCGGGATGAAGGCAGAAATCACAGTGTGAAGCTGGACAGGTTGACATCAGTGCGCTCAGTGCGACCCACATTGTGTGGGTCGGCTTCGAGCTTAGTGTGAGAGGGGGGCGGGGGGGGCAAGACTTGATGTTTCGATCGATTGTTGATGAAAAACGTCCCTCAGCTCGAACAGATAAACGTTTACTGTTTGTCCTTAAAAAAAAATAAGCGTGGAACACAGATGGTAGAAGCCACATCACCACAGTCGAGACAGTTACAGAAATTTATTATTTTTTTTCAATATTACATCATCTCACATCCTTCCTCATACACGACTATGGCACTCGGAAAAGAATGAATCACACACAAACATCCGGTCGTGACATCAAGCGTTTTTTAGATTTGAAGAGTTTTAAGACGAGACTGTTGAAGGGCTACAGAATGCAGTTTTGTCAAGTAATGAGGAGGCAGAGCTGGAGTACAGGGGACACGACTGGTGCGGGTTAGATCTGCATATTCGTTCAACTTTCTTCAGTTCATAGGGACCCCCGCCAATCTAAACCTAGTAATGCGAAAACAAGATATACGTATTTATATATATATATAGAGATTAATTTATATATCTGAGAGGATAATGGAGGGCGACAGTAAAGATTACAAGCTGCATTCTCCCTGCCGCCGCCGCCCATGTGTTCCCCTCGTCTCTGGATCTTTATTCAATATGTACTCTGCCAGCAGTGGCTCTTTCCCAAGATACCAGGAAAGCAGTAGTGCAATAAAGTTTTGAGCAGGGTTTTCTTTTTCAAAAATGAAAATTCATGAAGTACAGGAGCTTAGCACTTGAAGACTGTTTAAGATGCAAGTCATAATTTGAACAGTGAAGGGGGGGGGGGTGATAGTACGACTGAGTATTAGGGCCATGTTACAGAAAATAAATATTAGAGATAAGTAGCAATTTATCAAGAAGAGGGTCTTTATCTTTTGTTGTGCTTCTCGAGAAACTAAGAATTCCCGCATTTGAAACCGAGAACTTTAATCGACTGCAAGTCTGCACCACATTTTAAAACTCCGTCGAGATGAATTATTGTTATTTAAATTAAACCTATGCCAAAGTTTAATTTAACAAGATGCTCCAGAATTCCTTAAATGTACTTTAATCTCTGTATCTCTGATTGATTTTCCCTGTAAGTGGCCCTTATCTCAGTCGTAAATTAGGACACTTGAGAAAAGACGATACATTATCCCAAATGTACTATAGGACCTTTTTTTTTCTGGGTGTTGTTCACGTGTTGCTGTCGCTTTTCAAAGTGCGATTCAAACAGCATATATGTTTCTCTACAAGACATCGACAGTGAAACAATACGTTTTACACGATAACGTTAAGAGAAGACAGCGACCAGGTCGTGTGTGGCGTCTGACCTTTCCGTGACCTCTGCAGGTTTCTAATAAAAAGGCATTATTGAAACATAAGGCGACCAGCCTGGAGGGTTTGGAGGCGTCCAGCCTGAGCTACATTCCATCTTTGATAACAAAATAACTTAGGAGAGAACATGAAATGTTTTAGCTTATAGTGATGTCCTTTTTATTAGTATTCAGGCTAAAACAACTTATCTTATTTCTCTCTTTCGCTCTCTAAGTTTTATTTTTTCTTCTTAAATAGGCTTTTGATTTTTGACGAGGAGCGCTTGATTCTCTCTCCATTGTCGCTGGAGTCCTGGGAGGAGTTGCTCTGGAGCTTGTGCTCCCTTCCCACGCTCCGGCCCTCCGAGTCCAGGGAGGTCAGAGACGGGTTGCGGCCCACGTTGGGCAGCATGCTGGCCGGCAGCTGCCCGTAGCTGTAGGACTTCTCCAGGATGCCGTTGTACACGCCCTTCCCCGTGGGCGAGGTGACGCCCCCCTGCGTGAAGGTTAGGCTCTGAGACTCGGGCAGGATGTGGGTGAGGTCAGGAGAGCCTCTGTGTGCAAACGGGTGGTGCTCCATGGCCGGGGAGGGCGAGGTGGACGGCGGCCCTGACGGGGTGGTGGCCGGGGTCGGGGGGAGAGGGGGAGGCGTGGAGTCCCTGAGGCTGCTGCTGCTGCTGCTGCTGCTGGTGTGGGGGGTGCACGCTGCGAGCTCCGGACTGTGGCTGTAGAGCAGCAGCTCCTCGCGGGAGATCTTGCGGTACGGGGTCTCCGACCCGGGCGAGCAGGGGTTGTGCGGCGGCTTCCGGCCCATGGACGAGTTGAGGGAGTCTGTGTCGGAGCCGCCCTCCTGAGTCGGTTCCCTGAGGGAGGAGACACAACGTCAACATGAGGAGACTCACACAAAGGAGCAACTTGATCAGAAGATTGAAAAAAATAGAAAAACGATTGATATAACAACTACACAACAACAGTAGTGTTGTGTGTAAAAATCTTCTATCGACATATTTCATCCTGGCAGGTGTTTAACTCTGGCCAATCTTCATCATTGCTACATGACTGTGGCCTCTTTTTGAGTTTCCTTGGGGTTTAGCTACCAGGAGAAAAGGATCCTGCTAATAAACTGTGTGAGACTTTCACTCGATTAATGTTGAGGTCGTTCATGCATCCTCCTTGTCCTTCTAGATGACACCCAGAGACAAAAGTTACCACTCAACCCCAAGCTCAAAGCGTCATAGTATGAATGTCTGGATAAAACACCTGTAAGTCCAAACTTTAAAACCATTCCGCGGCGTCCCGGCCACCGCTACATACCCCCTCCTATCCGAGCTGAACATGATATGTTCGTCGTCGGCCTCGGGGCGATAGGAGAGGGACGAGCTGGCCATGGACAGCAGGTCCGGGTCCGGGGACATCATCGTGGACTGGGGGGAGTTCATCAGGCTGCGGCGGGAGCGGCACATGCTGCTGTTGCGTGTCAGCGAAGGACGGATCAACGTGGCCGCTGGAGGAAAGATAGAGACGGTGAATGATAAAAAACACCAAGAGAGAAAACCACCATTGTAATTTCTGCATCAAAAACCCTCCGTCTGGTTCTTACTGGAGAACTGTGGATGGATGGGAGGCGTGTCCTCGTCCAGGTCGTCCACTCCCCCCGCGATGGGGTAGGGAGGCACAGAGACTCGCGGCATGACCACCCAGCTGTGGTCTGAGTAGAGGCTGGCTGTCAGGCTCGGCAGCCCTGAGTTACTGACCACAGGGAAGTTACAGAGCTTCTCGATCTGCTGCCAGCGGTGCAGCCGCTCCCTCAGGCACGCCGTCACCTCCGACAGGGCTTTCCTGAGGAACGCAGACCAATGAGATGGCGGCACGATACAGACACTGTGTTCGGAAACTGTTAAGGTGAAGTCTAGAGGCAGAAAGAGGCCGTCTGTGCTTTGATTCATCAGTTTTGGATTTAAACTCAAAGGAATTCTTCGTCAGTGGCAAAACTAACTGCGCAAGTAAAGAATTTAATCTTTGAAAACAAAACAAAAAATTCTCTATCACATGATCTGGTTCTTAACGACACAAATTCAGCTTCTTGTAATATTCAGCAGATTAAATCAACAGGTGCAGCCACTAAACATGTGGCTGATAAGTGCGTGAATCTGCAGGATTACACAAAAAACGACTGAGCTGATTTCCTGGTTAAAGGAAAAGAAAAGTGGATTGAACTCAAGTCGACTGTGGGCGGAGGTGTGAGTGAGTTCTTACTTTGCCTCTAGGATCTTGTGGTCCACCTCATCCAGTGATGAACTGTGGGCTACGTGAAGAGTTCCAAACACAGAACTTCTCTTCTTTTTGATTTTCTCTGCCTGAAGTTGTAGGAAAATGTAAATGTTAGCAATCTTTATCATTTCTATCCAGGAAGTACGTGGGCTGGTACATCCATTCATATTCAGACTGTATGAGAAGGGAAACCCACAAATGAAAAGAGTCCAACAATATCATTAAAGAGACAATTTAACTATTGAGGGCATTAGTTGAGATCTTATTACTGTTCACTACAGAGATAAGTATCAGAGTTAAACTTAATTATCCCTTTGTGCGGTTATAATTGGTCCCGTGGCTTTTATTTTGAAGTAACGGTCACTTTAAATGTTACTTCCTCAGACGTCAGCTGGAGCGCTGCCACTTCCTCAGTTCACCGGCCAAAATATCACACCAGTGGTAATGTGAGTGATATTTTATATTATTACTACCACTGCTACAGAACTGCCAGACGACAACACACAGGGGAAGGTTTGTATTTGATAAATAAAGTATTTATGATTATAAAGTAAAAATAAAAGACTCTCGTGGAGGAGCTGTGTGTCTGGAGTTTAAATTTGAAGAAGAAGAGCAGCAACATCCTTTGATTTGGTAATTTTCCTTATTGTTTTAGTTAGGGTTCTTCTAAACAGATCCTGATTAAGATGAGTTCATTCCATGGAGGCTTAGTGCTGCTGCTCTACATGTTTTCAGACGTACCTCTTCTTTGGCGACGGTTAGCTGAAGCTCCGCGTTCTGCTTCTTGATGTTGTAGTATTGAACCTCCACCTCGTGTGTGAGCTGCAGCCACTTCTGAAGAGCTTCTGGCACCGAGCGCTCCGACTGCATCTCCTTCTCCGCTCTCCTCAGGGCCTTTCGCACCTTCGGGGGAAACACAGAGGTAGGAGTCCAATATTTCAAAGCCTTTATTGATCATAAACAGTAAGAGAGAGTGATCGGTAACTCTTTTAGGGTCAGTACCTGTACGAGCTCCTCCTCAGCATACTTCAGGCGGCTCAGCTCACATTCGGCTCCCTCTCGCAGCTCCCGGAGCCGATAAGCCTCCTTCTTGGCCCCGTTGATCTCATCCCTCATCTTCTGCTCCAGGTTCTGCTTCTCCACCGCAACCGTGCGGTTCTCCTCCTGAGCTTTCTCCAGTCTGAGAGGAAACAGGAGCAAGTTTTGAACATTTTCTACTTCCAGTTTGAACTCAGAAGGTTTCAGATGGCTGTGCTCTCACGCACCGGCTCTGCAGGTCTAGGAGGCTTTGCTCTGCGTTCTGCAGGCTTTCCAGATCCCTCATCATCTGAGAGATGTGCACCTTGCTGGACTTGTTCTGCACGTAGGCAAACCAGCAGCCCCCCACACCGATGACTATGGAAACCATCAGGACGAAGTCTTTCAACCAGTTATGTTGTGGACCTGCAGACAGGAGGACAGGTTGGTTACAGATTAAACACATTTGTGAAGCTGGTGTTTGGATTTAATGAGCAGTGCTGGTTGTGTGTGTGCTTACGGAGCGGAGGACCAAACAGCACAGCGTCCAGGGCCTTGAGGTTCAGTTTCTGTTTATGCCGCTGGTCTAATATCTTCAGCTGCATCGACATAAACGACGGTTCATTTGCTGCTATTCTGAAATATGAAGAGAAACACGAATCAGCAGTTAGTCACACTGGATTTACCTTCCTGCACTGAGACCTTATCATAGTCTGTGTGCATTTATAATGTTATATAACCCACCACAATGAAAAGCAGCTGGTTCTGGTTTCTTAACTTATACATAATGACTTAATCATATACTGTGCATTAGTGCCAGGGTTAATAGATGAATAATATATGAAGGGATGTCCTCCAGGTTGTGGTGAGACCGTTACAGTCACAGATTTATGAGGCCAACTGCAGATTTCCATCAGTCGCACACAAGCTTCACACAGCTGCAATTCATGTAAACAGCTGTTGTTAACATGGTAAACATGATGTAGTAGACTTTAGAAACTTAGTTAACACCCTGAAAGTTATTTTACTTTTAATACTTTGATGATTGAATTTTTCAGGCTTCTAGCGTCACATTAAAAATACCAGTATTGGTCGAAAAGAGCCTCATATCACTCAAATCCCAGTGAGAACTACTGGTGTGTCTGTGGTCCTACCCACACAGACACACAACGTGCACTCTGCCTGGTTCGCCCCTGTGACACCACTGCATGCCACCACCATCTTGTACGGCTGAGACAACATGGCAGCCAGGAGAAACTGTACCCCTCTGACGTGACATCACTTCATGAGTCAGCGCCCAGCGGCCCTGTGGCGGAACACGAAACCGCTCGGCTCGGCTCAGGCCGTACATGCAGTTTGCAGCGGGACACATTCCACAAGTGTCCCGGCAGCGTCTGACTTGCTGTAACGTCAACTCTCAGATTACTGGAGTTAACAATTTAATCTTCTCGGTGCCACACGAGGGAATTCTGGGAATAACTTGAGTATGGACTTAGCAGATACAAGGACACAGCAGATACAGTGAGGGAAAGACAACCACAGATCCGAATTCATAAGGTTTAAAAATAAACTTATCTGGAACTTCACAAAAACATCTACCTGGTCCAGAAAATCAACCTTGTGCTGCCACTGACAACCAGCAGTGGGCAGCATTGAGCTAACAACCATCACAGTATTACCACTGATCATAATCCCTCTCCCCCAGAGCATCTTAATTTGAGGCAAATTATTTATATCAAGCATTTGTAATGTCTGCCTTTAAGGTTTGAAAAAGTCATAAATAATTTAATTTAAATTAAAATGAGTGTGAGTGATGCAGAACCGGTTCTTCACAGGTTGTTGCTCACCGAGGTAAAGTGTTCCCCGAGACCCGGAAGTCCCGGAAGTTCTTCTCGTACTGCGGCAGCTCCACCGACTCCTTCAGCCACTGCACCGTGTCCTCCATCGTCCAGTTGTGGACTGGGAGGGAGAGAGAGGGAGCATAAAGCATTTAACATTCACAGAATAACAAAGTGTCTTAGCCTCGGTACAAGAAGTAGAATCCTGACGCCTTGTTTCACCAAAACCAAAATTTATGATGTTCATTCTCTGAGTGTTTATTTCACAGTTACTTCCTGAGCGGACGTGAGTGTGTGTTGAACACTCACGCTTCCAGAGTGGTGAACAAACAGAGGTGGAGAATGACAGATTGTGTTTGAAGGCAAAGCACAGATGTGTCGTAAAGAGAAGAGGAGTCGGTTTCAAATTTTGTCCCAATTTGAAATTCAAATAGGAGAAGTAGCAGGAGAGGAGGCGGAAGAGATCAAATCCAATATTATCTTAACAAACACTGTGTCGCTGAGAGGGAACTTGTATTATCAACACCAGTAAAACAGTCAATACCATTAAGTGGGAACTACTTTTATTTTAAAATAATAATCTGCAGAGAAAAATAAAAGGCTGCACTTCACTCTAGATAAATATTCTAACTCAGAGTAGATCGTTGTTTAGTCTCATTCTGTCCTTGACGCCTCATATCGTAGAAGTCGAGTCAGATTTCTAAAGTAAATTTAAGGAGGAAAAAAGAAAAGGTTATCCCTTTCTTCTCATTACATATCTCCTCTACACACAATAAAGTCACGTGTGTTTGTCTGGATGCAGAGACAGGTCACTTGTGTACTTTACCTTCAGACGTCTTCCAGCCCTTCCACAGCTCCTCCACTGTGATGTGCTGGTCTTCACGGTGCAGGTTGCTGTGCTTGTTGGTTTGCTGCTGCTTCATGTCCTCTATTATAAACTGGTGGAGAATAAATGAGATAGAGTTAATGTCTTTTCATGGGCATCACAATAAATACGCAATTTTATTGGTTTTTAATATTTTAGACTGATCTGGGGCAGACAGACGACAGCTTGTATGTCCATGTGTGGTTTTGACAGAAGGAGGCGTAGAAAGTTGGCTTTGCCTAAAAGTTTGGCTTTAGATCTCAAACCCACACACACACACACTCACTCACCCTTTGTTTCACTCTCCTTTCTTCCTTTTAGGGACTTTAGGAGAAAGGCACCACTTCCACCTGTGTGTGTGTGTGTGTGTTCAGTTTCCAGCTCTCCTCCTTTGGTAGCTCTGAACTAAATGCCCCGGCAGAGTCGCCAACACCAAACAAACCCATTTAAGAATTACCAGAACACCAGTAGCATTACCAAGAAGCACGCCTGACTACCCAACGGTTCTCTTTGCAGAACCATGTTCATGTGCGTTTGGTGTTTAGGCATCAACTCACACTATTTGATAACTAATTAGCTGCTACTCTGCACACATTACACTGACTTTCAGATTCACACCACAGCAGCAGAAGGTGGATGTGAGCAGAGTTCATTTCCAGCGTGGAAACAGCTGTAACTTCTTGTGAAGGTTAAACTGGCGTTAGCATGGAAAAGCCCCCCCCCCCCCCGCTTCCAGTCGCCAGGGTAAGCTTGGCTAACTGTTCCAGCTCAAAAGATTAAAGTGGCATCAATCTTCTACGCCCAGGATCCAAGACACTGTCGGGATGACTGTAAGGGACTACATGTGAAAAGTTCAGGAGCCCAGTGAATGTCTGACAGCAGCTGTAAAGAGAAGCTGGGCTGAGAGAGTCGGTGAAGATGCCAGACCAAAGTGGAAGTTCACAGAGGAATTGACATTTCCTGCATTTTCCACCTCAGTGTGATCAGACCCTCTTTACACAGAGCTACAGTGAGAGAAGAAAACTCATCAGTGACCCACTACGGTGTTTTTGAATCCCACAGAACTGCAGCCGGAGGTGTTTTGACATGTCACCCTGCGATGAGTCATAGTCACAGATCAATGGGTTTCACATCTGACTTGACGAGACTGAAGCAGCACGCTCAGATTCCAGCACAGCAGGAAGACACAAGTCATCAGCGCTGCTCCACTGAACCCAATTCCCTTCAAAACGCTCCTTTAAAGTTACACCTCAAACAGCTGCTGTGGAAGTGGCAGATTGAAAGTGCATCGCTACTTTCACACTCGTCTCCACTGTGCACGGTGACAGACGCCGGGAGTCTGACATTGAATACACAATAGCAGTGTGGTGTTGAGCTGCTGCCTGACACTAACGTCTCCGGCACTGGACACGTTTCTCCTGCCACAGAAAAAAAACACACTCTGATCAAGAAACTGTAAGAAACTTTAAAGCGACACTGTGCTGAGCGACAGCGCCCTCTGCAGCCACGTGTGGTTCTGTTGGGCTCCATGTCATACAAATAAAGTGTTTTTAAGCACAACTGAATAAATTACCCATGATCCCCGGCTTCCTGAACCAAATGAGTTGCTGCTGTGACAAAACTACCAAACTCTGTGTACAAATCTTCATATTTTAAAGTTTCCTGCTGGTTTTTAGTGACCTCTAAGTCTTTTTAAACTCATCTATAATTCAGCTTTACTCTTCAACTCGCTACTTCCAGTTTATTGAATTTACAGAACCACAGCTTGTTTCTTATTTAAAATGAAATATGCAAGTTTTGCTTCTCGGAAAACATTTTCAACATTACGGAATCAGGATTTTAAATAATACACTCTTTTTGTTTACAGAATAAGTGGAGACTGTAAACTGCTGGATGAAAACTCATGGAAGCACCAAAGTCATTCTCTGGTCACAACAACAACAAACACAAAAACATGTGCCAATCCATTTGATGATTCTTGAGATACTTTAGTAATGCACAAAGTTTTGGACCAATTGACCGTAACGCTACGAAGCGGCAGATCAAATATTGCCTAACAGATTTATTACCCTCACATCAATCGTTTTAGGATTTTTCCCACAGAGAATCTAACGTTATTACACTATGTGATCTGGTTATGAAAGGGCAACACATTCATTAGGTTGTTGAAACTGCAGTTTTGTCCTGAGTCTAGTTGCAGCCTGTGTTCTTACAGTGTCCTTCAGGGTCTGAAAGGCTCTTTCACTACATGAGCGATGGACAAAATACTCAAAGTGGCCTTAAAGGTTTGCACAGAGCCTTTTCTCCTTCTCATTCTTCTTTCACAATGCAGATGCAAATGAGTTTCCTCACTGACGTAAGAGACGGGAACTGACTAGAGGAACCAAACTCTCTGCCGAGTCACCGGAGGAGCCACAACATGTACAACTCGCTGAACTTTACCAGAAATGAAATCTTGCCGACAGAGATGCAAGGACATTTGCCAATTGCATAAATGAGAAAAAGGAAATTAAACTGTTGTCATTCCAGAACATTTCATCTGAAGTGAGAGTGGGTGCAGTGCAGACCTCCACCCAGGAGGTTATGTTTCCACCTCGAACCATTGGTTAGTTAGTTGGTTAGCAGGATGAGACTTGGTGGAGAAGGATGGGACATGGGTCAAGAAAGAACCCATTCGATTTTGGCATTGATCCAGGAGTTGTTTGTTACTTTTGTAGTTTTGACATTTTTTTACAAATTCCCAATGAATAATTCATGAATGGTGATGAAGAAAGTCTTCCATGTTATATATCTAGGGCACAGATGCAGTTTGTGTAATTTGGTGCACACACACACAGTCCGGATCGAGGTGGTTTCATTGGGCAATTGGCTTTAATTTGTGACTCTTTATTGAGTCATATAAAAGATGTGGCGAGGTCGTTGTGTGGTTTCCTTTACAGCCTCTGTGGTTAAGTGTTTGTGTTGTAGCTCAGACGATCAGAGCCGAGCTGTGCAGCATGTTGAAAAGCTACAGACACGGATGAAAGGTTAACGTGAACCTAAACACGGTAAAGACGACGGGATAGAGAGCGACAACTCTGCCTGTCAGTTAAACAACGACACACACACACGTATAGAGGTCTGGCAGAGGCAGGGTGTGACATGGTCAGACAAGCATTGACAACACACACACACACACACACACACACACACACACACACACACACACACACACACACACACACACACACACACACACACACACACACACACACACACACACACACACACACACACACACACACACACACACACACACACACACACACACACACACACACACACACACACACACACACACAGTGGCAAACAAAGACATATTTGTTCACATCAGATTCCAGGTTTGGAGGGGGGGTAGTTGGCTGAGTCTGAGACCCACACTACCCATGAGCCTCTGCTCTGTCTAGCAGTCGACTGTGACTCCTTTCACCCCCGATATCTACTGTATCTGCTCGTCTAATCCACATCCTTCCACCATCGCTCATCTCCTGCGCCAAATTATTTTTTGATTAGACGCAGAATTAATGAACTGTTATAACCTGGATTGGATTTATGAAAAAACCTAAAACTACTTGGAGCAGAGTTTATTTCTTTGCATGACTTAATCTTCCTCATGATTTCATTTCGAGTTAACACAAATTCGTCTCTGAGTCCCTTTTACTTTGCTTTGAACAATAATATGATCTGTTAATAGAGATGAAATTACTTTGAATGACTTCTATCGTGTTATTCTCAGAGTAGCACAGGTCTGTAGTTTTATTTTCATAAATAGACACTGAGACACATTCGCTGGACGATTTGTTAGAAACTGTTTATAGATTAAATCTAAGGACCAGATACAAATGTCCTCTACACGTTAACAGTAGCAAATAAATTTGACATACAGTAACATTAATGAATTTGATTATATTGATGCCAAAATCCATAAAATCCCAAACTACTACAATTTATCTATTTATAAATAGTTTAAGTTACACCAGCTTAGAGTAAATTTAGTAATTTGGCTGAACCGACACTTGAAAGCACAAGTTTTGTCTAAATTTAAAGCAGCGCGTTGAAAATAAAATCCCTCTCTCTTGAACATTCCCAGACGAGTCAACAAACACGTCCAAGGAGCCTGTGAGATTCCTCCTCTCTATAGATACATCCCGACCCTCCAGGAGCCTCCTCGGATTCCCTCTGATCATATCCACGTTAAACACACAACATACGGTACACATACAGACCGCCTGCACAAAGGCAAAACCAGAGATATGAAATAAACAAAAACATCAGCAGCGCCATCGCCCCCCCCGCCCGTGACATGGGTTGGGTTCCTGCAGATTTAAAACGATACACCACGATCCAGCCGAGCATCTCCTTGGCAGGCGGGCGGGTCTCGGCACCCCGGGGACAGGACGTGCACCTGCCGTCCCCAGTGGACTGTGCTCAGCAACAGACGCCCCCCCCCCCCCACACCCACACCACCACCACCACGCCATACCCAGACTCACGCAGTAATCAGAGACAGGATTATGTCTCACAGGATTACAGCTGGATCGGTTCCAGCAGCGGTCAAATTACAGATGTGTTTGGAAATAAGTGATTACTTTTTTCAGACTATAAATACACATCAACACGTCCACTATTCCTGTTTGTGTTTATTTAGGCTGCTTTAGACGGAGGGACTGTTTGATCTGAGACCAGCTTCAGGGGTAGAAAAACTCTTTTCATGCAATTGCAACTAGCGCATAATCACGATAGTAAATGTAAAACTACATTGTGCAGATCACAAAACTGTCAAGAATCTACCTTTTGCCCTCATCATGCCGATCGATTCTGACAGAGATCTGTCGGGCTTCTTCCCCCCAGAGGGATGTTTGTGTTCGGCAGCGACTTCAAACGCAGCCAGAGTCTGTCGTGTTCGTGGTGAAAACTTTGTGATGGGACACGTCAGTGAGAATTTGTAGCCGTACAGGAATTGAGATCCTTGTTGGCCCGAACACCTCCTCCATTGCTCTCGCTGCTCTCCAAACATAGGAAGTTAAACATGCATTTTTGAGAACACCCTTTTAAAACTAATGAGAACTACTAATGCAAACCAAGGACAGGTTACATGTACTTCGTGTCATATGAAGATAATAACACAAGGTGGAGTCATCTTTAGGGCTGTGGATCATTTTACTGTGGCCACTCATCTCCAGGACTCAGTGAGCTGTAAAGTGTCTATGTGAGTGATACGCCCTGTCAAACACGGGTTGGTTCATGTCCCTGGAACTTAGCAACACTGATTGTTGTTAAGTTACACAGGAACTTTTAAGGGTAAAACAAATGTTACATTTCAACAGTGTCAGGTAACACACAAGTGACTGGTAACAATAAGAAAGTGAATCGTGTTGGATATAATGAGCTGTAAATAAAAGGCAGGGTTCAGATCTTCCTGTTAAGACCATGACTGAAATGCTGCAACATTTCAACGGCTCATTTATGCATTTCTTGAAAACTGATATCGCAAATTACCTGCAATCGAAATACCATAGAGAAGTGTGAATGGACTTAGTGCACAGCTACAATTCCTGGGTAAGCTGAAGAGCTTTAAAGTGTCACGAGAGAAAGGTCACACAACAAAGCAGAGAGACAACATCGCCATCCTAAGACTGCATGAACAAAGGAGAACCAGAAATACCTGAATTCGAACATCATATTTTACAAAGATGCCACAAATGTACAGGAGGTTTCAGCCGCTTCAATTCCTGGAACAATCTAATGCTGCTGCACTGGTTGTTTTAAGCTTCTAATTCGTATTGTCTTATGCTGTTTATATTTGAAATATAACTTGTTTAAATACCATGTTAAAAAGTACAGTTATACAGCAGAAATACAGAGTTTATATAGTTAATTTATCTCTGTCGGAATAAAGTGAGATTAACTCCAAAGATATGCAAGACCACGAAATCATTTAAAGACGTCCTCCATCCTCAACGCCGGCTGTAGAATCACATGCGTGTCATGATGAACTGGAAACCCTCACCACAGCTTTATCATGACAAATATGATCATCCGCTCACGTTAGTCATGCTCTTAAATTTAAGTAATAGGGCGACAAGAACTAGAGAAGGAAAAGCAGGAAGAGTCGTGGGGGAATTTTGTTAGCGGAGGGTAAGGTTTCCGCCAAGTGGCAAAAGGGTGAACGAGTGTTGACGAACTTGCCCCCGAAGGCCACATGAGGCTTGACGTGTCCCCGGGGACACCTGATCCCCTCCCACACCTTTCATTCTCCACAACCGTGTCACTGCCTTCGACTCACCACTTCCAGGAAGTAGGGTAATCGGTCAATTGAGTTTTAAAATGTATTTAATTGTATTCAGTTCAATAGCCAAGCCAAGGAAATTACTTTGTTTTTTTTCTGCCTGAAGAAACAAGAAGTTATATTTAAGACTTTTAAGGCTTTTTTTAAGAGCGTATTTTATGAAATTGTCAAATAAGAAAGATATGGAGGAAAATCAAGAATCCCAGATTTACTTAGAATAAATCATAATTGAAGATAAAGTGAAGTGGCCAAGCAGAGAATAGCCATCGGAACTTTTGTAGGTCAGTTCAACGTTGGCCTGGTTTTGAGTTTATCACAGCGTGTTATTTGTGTTGTTGAGAAAAACACACAATACAGCAACACATATAAATATCTTTCTCTGAAGAACAAACTAAAGCACAGAGGAAGTAGCTTTAAATGAACGTTTACATAAATAAGGACCTACCTAAGTGCTTAAGACTTTATAAGGCCAAAAAAATTACATTAAACCTCAGACCTTCTTTTTTACGACCCCGTGAAACCAACAGACTGAATCGTTTAAATGTGCTCCCCCCCGCCCCCCTCCTGATCACGTCACAATGTCCATTCTCTCGGTAAGACTAACCGATAGGCTGCCACTAATTTGGTGAAAGGAGAATCCATCATGTTACGAAACCCTGCTCCGGCTGCCAGCGGAGCCCAAAGAAGAAGCTTGGAAATCCTCGGTAATGAGCCGCGGCCAAAAACAACTCAGGGTTTTTCTGCAGGAAAGACACAGACGCAAGTAATTTCCCTTATAAAGACAAAAAGGTTAGGACGGACACAGTACAACCCGGTGAGCATCAGTGCACAGACAGTCACACGTCTCCTCAGAGTGGGCTGGGGGCCAGGTCTAACCCTGGAGATCTCTCGGGTCTTTAGTTTTAGGGTCCGGCTATTTACTGAGGCATAACCGCAAGGCCGCAGGGTATAACTGTTTCTCACATCGGCCCTTCTCAGTCAGGTAAAAATGTCAACATACACACACACACAGACACACAACCACACGCAGAGAGAGAGAAAATGTGACCAGCCTCCCTGGTGGTTTTCTTTTGAATGCAGGAGGTGGTTGATTACCAAGAGAGGCAGAGGGCACGGCAGGTCAGAGAGCTCTCAGATGTCAGTCCGAGCCCTCTAGTCACTCACAGAAACCTGTCCCTTCTCTCACCAGACCCCCCCCCCCCAGCCACACACACACATAAACACAGACTTCTGTCTTTTTTAATTTGTAAGGATCTGTCAGTGACACAGTGCATTCCCTTGCCCCTTACCCAAACCTAACTAACCCTCAACCAGTTATTTAAACTAGTGGGGGTCCAGCGCTTTGATTAAATAAAGTGGTCTCTTGGTTTTTCGGACACCCTCAATTATAGGAAATATAGCAAAGCAAAGCCCAAAACACAGTCACACAGACATGGACACATTGGGACGCTTTTTGGATCGTGTTTAAAAAGAACCACTAAGGATGTTTGAGTTTGTGGTGTCCCTCTCCTGGGATGACAACTGTGGGGAAGCTCACCTCCACACTCTCGTTGACCTCTATCCCTCCGTCGTTGTCGTCGTCCAGCTGTTTGTGGATGTGCCGCAGCGCATCCAGACTGAAGCGGTCGGCCTCGCCCATGCATGGCGGCATCACAATGAGACAGGGATCTAAAGAGGAGAAAACAAGTCAGGTCAGCGATGGAGGTTCAAACAAACGAGCATCTATGAGGTGTGGTTTCACTTAGACTTTAGATGTTCAACTTGAAAACACTTGAGCGCTCTCAAGGAGCTCAGAGATTCAAATACACGTGTTTTGATACTGAACACAACATATGACACACGGTCAGTGCATCCAGGATTAATGGATGTTTGATGGATTTGGGCAAAACAGATCCCCAAAGCACAAAAACATAAAAATTACAGAACACTTATCAAGAAAATGAAACAGAAAATTAGCCTGAAGCCATAAATCGATACCAAAGAACAAATGTAAATTAGTTTAAAGTATTTATGATTTGTACATATTTGACTAAAATACAGTGTGACTTGTTTAGAACTCGAAACTCAAAGTTTAGGACTATTGACTGACCTATGTGTATGAGCAAACATAAGCACTTTTAGTTACAAAACTACACAACCATTACATGACGACTATTTGCTTCCTGCGAACGAGACTCTGAGACTAATTCTGCAGCTCTCACAGTTAAGTATGTGGTAACAGGGATCCACCTTCAGAGGCCTGACCACACCTGCCCTCCAGGTATTTAGTGTTATTGCACTGTACGAGTGGGAAGAAGGACGAGTTGTGAAATATCTCATATTCAATCGCTACTAGTTAAAAACATGCATCTGCTATTAGAGCCTGTAGCTGCAGATCAGTTAAACTTAGAAGAGGAGTTCTTTAATAAAGACCATTATAGCATACTGGTCCAGTAAGGGGCTCAACGGTTCCCACAGTAGCACACAGACCACTCAGTGTTGTGTGCTGTTGTCATCCCAGCAGCGTCCCCCAGGCACCCCCCCACTGCCCCCCCTTGTTTTTATGCAGCCCCCTGCGTCCCACCGGGGGAAGTGAACCTGTTACTTCCAGCCTCCAGAGCGATGGATGGTTTGAGATGGCCAGTCGCCAAACTGTCTCAGCGGAGCCACAAAACACACAAAGACACAGATTATGACAACCACAGAAACAGTAACACACACACACACACAAGCTCAAAACCACTCGCACAAACCAGACACACAAGGACAGATGACCTTTTAAAATGTACAGCACACATGCCACATGAGGATGCTACCTGTTTGACTTGTTTCAGATCAGACAAAGCTTCATGGCAGCCGACAGACACAACAACGCCCACACAGCACACGCCCTTAATGGCGGTTTGCGAGGAGAGCAGTTTTTCTATCAGAAAACATGTGTAGAAAACACAAACGCCACCAGAAAACTTAAAGAATGTGAACAAGGGCTGAATAAAACTACAAAAAAGGTTGAGAATACCGGAATTAATTCTTTTGTTCGAATTTGAGTTAGAAAAGTGTCCATTCTTTGTGAGTTTCACTAAACATAAGGCTTTTATTAAGTAGACAAACAGCGGAATTTTTTTTTGTATTTATTTATATATTAACACACTATTTTGGGCTCCACAGATTTTCTCACGGCTCCAAAAAAATAAGAATGGAACTGATCGTACAGGCTGCAGCTTTATTCTGAACATACAGATTTGAGAGTGGTATCAATCTTCCAATCACAAATATTGCAAACTAAGCTAAATAATGGCCAAGTTGTGGTAATTTTGAATGCAACTTAAACAAGCTAACCCACGAGCATGTATAGCATAACAGGGACTGTGGGGTTTTATTCTGTTTAACAGGTTAGTTATAGAGGAGCCACTTGGCAATCTACAGAAGAAGCAAAAGGAGCTATTTGATTGGACGAGTGCCTGGGCTAAATTTGGATTAGAGGACACTGGGGAGGATGTCCGTGTCGAATGAAGACCCCAGCGGTGGCTGACAGCTCCGACTGGACCGGGCTCCACGATTATCGAGTTGCAAAATTGATTATTTGTTCCTGGGTGAACAGATACAGTCAAATGGGGAGAGCGTGACCACGGCGGCTGCAAGAACCCAAACCTGTTCACACGATGCTGTGGCGGCACTGGACAAATATTTGACTTGTGCAGAGTCCGACTTATTTAAAGATTTACTTTACATTATAAACAATGAAGAAATTATCTGCATTTGAGTTTATATTTTGCGTAAAGCCAATTTGAATTTCTTTATTATTATTTATATATTCTATATATATTTGAATGTATTTGTATTTGTGTTTTCTTTTTATTTATAGTTAGTCTTTTAGGATTGATATGAAATCCATATTCTTTTACTAGGCTAGTTGAGGGTATGATAACTTCATACTAATCCATACCTGGCCTCCTTAACCTCTACCAAGTCTGGTGTATACGCAACCAAATAAACAAAAATGGGAATAAACCAACCGTATACAAATACTCGACCCCCAAAAAAAGTTTACAGCCTCGCTGCTGTAAAGATAAAGATAGATGGGAAAGTGTATCTATTAATAACAGGAAGTATCGTCAACATAAGCAAGATTAGCCTCACTTCAGCAGTGTCCATCTGCCTCCTGTCAGAAAGTTACATAATGCATTTGCTTAGCTCGTCAGGGCGGTTTACATAGCCGGCTGTTTGCATAGCATGCATATCTATTTGTCTGCTTGGTTATTTAAACAGGCAGAAAACTCTTTTACTTGTGTTTTAACTAAACACACACACAGACACGCACAGAGGCGGCTGCACATCCTATTGAATGACCCACTTTAACTTGTGTTATTAAGAACTTACTACTTACTTTCTCCAACATCTTGCAATGATGTTGATCAGATCTTATTATCAGATCTTTCTAAGTAAGTGGCCTAATTCTGTTCTACGTGTTTGCAAGAGCCCTTCACAAGCCGCCGTATCTTCTGAAGCTCAGAGAGGAAAAGATAATTCAGAGATAAAACAAAACCAGGACATACTAAAAAAAAAGCGAGCTGTCATTCAGTGACAGGATTTGGGATGGCCCACCTGGTGTGCAATTCAGAAACGTGACAGCAAAAGCCTTTCCTTCCCCGGTGTCCTATTTTTAAAAAGCGTGTCTGAGTACGTTAAGGGACAGCACTACAATGAGGAGCCATGTGACAGGAAGTGGCTGCCGGTGACCCCCAGCGTTCCGGGGGGACGCACACAAAAATCAAAACAGCCGGGAGAAGCGGCCCCAAAAGATGACAAAATTGGAAAGCACTGGGTTATTTTTAACCCGTCAGGCTTCCAGTTGTCAGGATGTAAAAGCTCCACAATGGCAGAGGTCTCCCTCGCTCAAACACACACACATGCAGATGTTAAGTACACTGTCGCAGCAGGAAGACACAAGCTGGGAAGCAGTAATTCACTTTGCTATAACTCACCAATGCATGCGAGCTGTCGCAGAGTGTGGCAGGTTTGGTTCAAAAGAATCCGATAACAAAAGCAAACCGCTGTCAGCTGAATTCCTTTAAAGTGAAATCCAGGACTTCAAAAAAAGTTATTTTTTTGCACAATATATGCATTTCATTAAACTGGTTCTGTCTCTATTTTCACAAAAAGGCTGATCAGGAGGTGACAGGAGGAGCAGAGAAGAGGAGCATGCGGTGTCTGATGTGTTTACTGTGACTTTTTTTGGGGGGCTTCCTTGAACCTGGTCCCTCAGGACGTGGAGACAAGTTTATGCAGTTGAATCGACGCAGAAGAACCGAACTCCCTAAACTTTACTTAAGTATGGAAAACCGTAAAGTTTATGGAATTTGTGTCAGAATCCTGTCCTGGAACTATTTCAATGATCCTGCAGCCTTCCAGCTCAGTGTTGATTGCAGCACTGAACAATAAGCAGAGAGTAAACCTGACATTCAACGTAACATTAAGATGTTACGTTGAGATTTGATAAAATGCATGTATTATGGTTGTAAATACAGTTTTATACTTGAAAACCAGTAATGTTTTGTTTTTGTGTGTTGTCTATTTGCACTATTTTACATGATGATCCTCTAGAAAAATCTAACAGCCAAATTGAATTAATAAAACTGAAATGTGATAATACTTATAACCCAGATATAGGATCAACTAAAGCCTCAACAAACAAAGCCCTGAAGGTGTTTAGTCACACAAAATGACAAAACAAAAGCATTGACAAATCTCGTCACCCCCTCGGAGCAAACTTTCTACCTGGGAGGAGGAGAAGGAAGAGAAGGAGAAGGTTAAGTCTCTTCCTCCCTCCCCCCATCTTGAATGAGCCACAATAGGTGTAACAGTATCCGGGCTTTGGGGGCGGTGTGGGCAGAGCCGACGTGAAATTAAGATAGCAGGATATGACGGGTTTGACATGAGCCTCTGGGGAGCCAGGGAGACTCACAATGTATGTGAGAGAGCTCTCACATACATTGAGGATATATATACATAACACTCAAAGCCTATTAGTCTAGTAAAATATCTAAAATACACATCGTCTTCAAAGTTCATCTGCTCATAAGGCTTTGGGTTTGGGAGCTTCTATGCTCCCACACCCATGTTAACCTATTACCTGACACAGAAGTATGTAATTAAGCAGCGACAGCATCTATGTAAACTCTGGCAAATATACTGTCATTCAGTTATTGCTTGGATGAAAATCTAGTAATTCAGTTTTGACCTTTTGGTCCACATTGGGTCTCCGGCACACGACACACTACCTTTACTCTCATCCACTGAAGGATAGTTGGCTTTATGTGCCAAGAAAATAGGCAACGTGCCGACTTTCATAATAAACAATTGTTCATTTGTTTCACTTTATATCAAAACAGTGTCTTTGCAAGGAAATGTATTCAACGTGTTTGGCCTCAGGGAACCACAAAATGTATATTTCTCAGCCCATGTGAGGATACAGCAATAAAAACGTTCACAATGAGCAGGTACGAATATCTCAGTCTGAAAAAGAGGTGCCATACATTCAAATTGGTATAAACAAGATTCAACAGTGTTATGGTGTTCAAGCCCAACACCAGTTTCGATGTGCTGTAAACAAAAACACATGATTTCCGCAGTGGAATTCAAACCTCCACTGGCTCTTATCAGCAATGTATGCATTTGCCATGAGGATGATAAATGAGATGTTGAGTATATTAGTTGACAATTCAGTGTTTTGTCACCGATCAGATGCTACAAATCGTGCCAAAGTGAGTAGAGGAGCAGGAATGTGATGGGAGTGTGAACCAGACTAGTCCCAGCCACCAGTGCCCATGTGGCCGTGTCATAAGTCAAGCTGACGCGTCCAGTATTAAAGGCAAGTAAATAAAGCTTCTGGAGAGTCTACCATTTCAGCTCATCAGCAGCCATTAATAAGACACAAATACCATTAGCCGCCTACTAATGCCACCAGCTTGTGCACAGAGGGAGTCAGAGAGAGAGAGAGAGAGAGAGAGGGGGGTGGGAGGGGGAGTTAGATTGAAGAAGGAGAAACACGATACAGAAAATGTTTTTATAATACTCTCAGTTTGCATAAGCTGTTAAATTGAACAAAGTCACAAGAGATGTTAAAAGAAAAAACTCCTGCCTTCAGGATCCAAGATCTAGTTGACCATAACTAAGTCCTTATGTTTCCGTCTTCGGAATATAATCAGTTTCTTGCATGTTAATCTGTTCAAAGCCCTGAAACAAGTATTTAGATATTTAGAAAAATTGTACTTAAAGTCAAATTTGACAAGATGCCCCACATTCCTAACTTTAGCTCCAGATTACGACATTATTCTTGTAAAACTAAGACCTTATCCTCGAAATCCACACATGTGTTACCCTAATAATGCTATTATTGCTCAAAACTGTAAATGAGGCAAATAATCAGAGGCTGGAGGAGTATCTGACCAAGTGTCCAGCACTGTTAAGTTGTTCCTCTGGCCTGAAGCCTTTGAAACATAAAGCCTGAGTTCTTTGCCAGGCTTTGACATTTTTGTAACACTTGAGCTGCTGCTATGCTGACGGGTGAGATTTCTAACTCCACAGGGCACGGTGGAAGAATGGGAATTCATCTCAAATCAAAACGTACCAGCACAGTTACATAATAACAACATTAGCCTAAACCTTTGTTAAACCTCTACGAACATGAATCAGAGTCAACGAGTGAAACACTAAGTCCTGCAGAGCACATTGAGCCACATGGGTCCAGATTCCACACGTGAACATGTCTCAACTGAACCTGATCCACCCTGAACTGGATTAACCTTTGTTGCAATTTCTTGAATCTAATGAGCCACGGGAACAATAGATTATGCAAACAACACAGGTGGAAGGTGGAGCTGGATCAGCTGAAGCAACTCAAGTGAGGGAAGGAAACTGTTGTTGTTGTTGTTGTTGTTGATGTGGAGTTTTCGACCTCTAGTAGCTTTATGGACCAGATCAAACACTGAATGTAAACAAAGCTTTTAGTGTTTTTGTGGGAAATTTCCAAATTTGGGTTTAAACTGCAGAGAAAACAGTTCAAACAGAGACCAGGTGAAGCTGCTCTGCTGTCGTTAATTCAATTAAATACAGGGACATGCAGCCGTTTGTCTGTGACCTGATGAATCCATTCATTTCCACTGAAACACCTTAATGGGCATCAGAAATCCTCTGCTTAAACCACAAGAAGATAGGGCTACTACAGGGGGATGGTGGGGGGTGGAGGGACAAGTAGAGCAAGACCCACCGAGTCTGATATAAAAACTTCCAGAAAAGGAGACGCTCCTTGCTCCCGGGCGTCCCAGGAATGTTTCAATAACAGCCCCGGACACGAGATGTGGTGATGTGCGCGCCCCCGACCCGAGGTGAAGAGGACAGGGAGGATGAGGAGACAAGGAAAGGGCCGAGCGCTGGTTTAATTAGCCCGGCCTCTGACATGCTCTTCTGGATATAAGGTTAATGGATATTATGTCTATAGACACAGAGACTGAGGTCTGAGGGTCAGATGGCTGGAGTGAGACAGAACTCACATCATGGCCAAGCTTTACCAGTTAATAGAGTGGGATGAGAAGTCATTATGCATGAACCACGTTTCATTATGGGATCAGTTGAACTTATACCACCGGTGGACGATTTGCAGTGATTACAAAGCATGGTTAATTGTTTTGAATCTATTAATGCACACTATGTGGACAGGAGATACAGATTGAACAACCACAACTAGGATTTAGAGTTCCTGCCTGCGACACACGGCCTCGGGGAAGGAAAGCCGAAGGGTTAAGACTTTCCCACCGGACCCCTGAGTTCTCATTGTTTGAGAATATTACCCAATGTTCTCTGAGGTTCTTTCAAATTGGCCTACAGATTAAAAACAAAATGGTAAACAAACAAAAAAACAAACAGAAACCAGATGTTGATGGAAGCAAATAACAGACACAGTAAATTTAATCTAACAAGAAACTGAACGTTTGAATTTAGGACTAAATACTGAAAGTGGACATTTTCATACCACAAATTTTAAATGCATTTACACTTTATATTATTATTTCCTACAATTACAGATTCCATGAGTTATCTGCTTTAAAAGGAAATTCAGAATATAAATATTTAGACAAATGATTTTCAAAGACATTTCAGAAATGTAAACGTCAAGATTACCAGTTCGTAGAGGTTTAATTTAAAAAACTGGCTTAATGTTTGCTTCCATACTATATTTTTCAAATGTTAAGGATCATATTCAAGTGACAATCTTTAAAAAACAAGCCTGTGCTCATTAGCAGCTATAGAAAACCTTGAAGGGAGAATATGAGCACCGTCAAAATAAGCAGGTACATCCTGTGCACGTTAACATCCTCTTTGATATTACATTCTCAAAGTACTGCTGAAGACGTGTGTGACTTGTAAACATCCACACTGTCAAATCTCCACAGCTCAGACCTCTGCATGGCCTTGGAATGAAAAAAGATGAAACGAAAAATTTACTTTTTTGTGAATAAAAGGAAGTCGGAGAACAGCATGTGAAAACTTGTATTGCTTCCTGTACACCTACAAGGTTTTGCATATAAAGCAGGCAAGGACATGCATTTTCAGTTTCGTTTTTTAGGACTAGAAAAAGTTAACTAAATGGTCCCGGACACTTCTGTCACTTCATTTGAATTTACGCATTGGGGATGTCTCTGTCGGAGGTTTTGTTCCTGCCAGCGGTTTCGGCTCTCCTCCAGCTTCCCATCTCGTTCTTTCCTGCTCGACAGGATTCTGATGTTTATTTAGAATTCCGCTCCTAAATATGGACGTTGGTGTGAAAGCTAAGAATGAGTCAAACACTTCAATAACAAAGTATTAGTCAGAAAAATGGAAACAGACCAGTTTCCCCGCACGAGGCAAGTAAGCATGCTGAAGACAAGGACATATTGTGCTTTTTCAGCTCCTCTCTCTTATTATGTGTTTCATATCTTTTGTGTGAGTTCTGCAAAGTTATAAAAAAAGAAACTCACTGAAAAGCACAAAGTGTCTCCATCAACCAGACGGAGAAGAAAGCAAATGAAAGTCAATTCTATTACCAGGCCCTTTGAAGAGTGTAATACAAACTGGGTCCATTCTGGATCAGACAAAGGCAAGGCCAAGTGGCTCCTGAGATCCCCCACCTGTTTACCACCTAGTCAACACACCAACACTTCAACTGCTTCACCCATTCCACATGACATCCACCTATTTCCCCCCCGGTGTGAAGCTAAAGATATCAATAACTGCTTTAAGTCCAGTCCAGAATCATCATATTCTCACAGGCATCTAGTGTGTCACCGGTTAAATCTCATTTGCGTCTGAGTCTCTGTTATTCTTGGTGCCCGCTCAAATTAGTTGTAAATTACTTTTAAACAAGTTTGCTACGAGAACGGGTCAGAGCACGAGCGAGCGTGGAGACAGAGAGACGAGAGAGAGAGAGAGAGGAGACAGCATACCACAGAAATCCACACCGCTCCTTGCCCCTCTCGCCCAGGCCGCCACGTCACGTGACCAATGCCAGTGGGGGGGAAAGTCCCTGAAATTAGAGGGGTCGGCTCCCCACGTCCAATATCTAACTTTGACCCTTTCTAGAAAAATATATATAGACCCATGTGCCTTAATCTGAACACAGAATCATCTGTAGACATAACAACTCATGGCGTATTGCTCAGTACTTAAACTGGAAATCGGTTCACCTAAACATTCAAATGTACCAGACAGGTAGAATGAACCATTTTAACATTTAACTTGCAGCACAGAGCTAATGCTCCAGTGGGTATGTTTGATCGGGGGGGCAATGACAGGCGATACAAGGAGGCCTTGGCGACAGTTCTAGGCTGCTATGAAGGGCATGGCATTGCCTTCTTCCTGTGTTAAGGTGACAAGTATTATCACAGCAGGATACCACCCTAATAAAAGGACTTAAACCGTGAACCCCATCAACCTTTTATTCTGAACACGTGTTAAGTGGAAACAGAGGATTTAGTTTTTTGGTGTTTTGAGGATAAACTAAAAGTCATTCGGCGATTAAATCATTTGATCTAGAGGTGGAGAGGATGTCAGAAAACGGGGAGAAGGGTCAATGAGATTTTCCTGGAAGCACAAGTGATATCGGCCGATTAACAAACTGAGAATAGTTGTTCATAAACAACCGTGTTCAACATAGCGAGAACGGCTTAAGACGCAGGAAGTGAGATTGAAAGAAGGAACTTGGACTTACAATGTGTTTGTGTATGTAAATCTTTGTACATTTTGTGCTCTTTTCCGCCTAAAGCGGCCATGCAGTGGAGATTATGTGTCACGAAGGGGCTCATCAAACCAACGGCCCCGTGCGCTGCCAGCTGGGGAGGATCAACACCTTAAAGTGTGGAGGACAATAGCCCCCCCCCAGGCTGGGTAAGGGCAGACAGCTCTGCTACTGTAGGCCACTCGCAGCAGGAAACACAGCTGAGTACAGTGACCTACATCTCCCACTCAGGAGCTTTCTGCATGAATGATGCAGCTTACCCTTGCTAGTGTTGCCCGCTTGTCACTGGTGTGTATCTGTTAGAAATGCAAGAATGTAAAATAAGTATTTGTTTCAGCACGACGTGTAAGTTATTGATTTTTTTATGGAAAAAAATGTCCTCGGGGGAAGAACAATATGGAGTATGATATAATAAGACATATTCACACATGGTGCACAAAATTATCATCAGACACTCCACACAGTTAAAGTTGAACACTGCACCTTTTAATAAATACAGTTTGAGTGTTGTATCAGACTTAACCTCAACCCCTGTCTCTTTAAGGCCCCCTTTCGGCTTTCTGATTGGCCAGTTGGCCCGCTCTGTTGTTATTGGTCCACTGATTCCACCAGTGTGGGAAATTATGGCCTTCGCTCAAATTTTTACAGGAATTTGTTTGGGAGCATGATGCTATGCGTGCATCATGCAAATGTTGGGGCATCGTGATATCTCATGACATCAAGGACAACTAACGAGAAGTTTCAGGAGATTCAAGAGCTGTGTATTCTGTTTGTGTACAAAAAAGTATGAAACACACAAGAGGAAATCAAACCTGAGAAAGCCTCAAACAGCTCCTTTAGTTAAACACAATCCAACCAGGAACAGTTCCTCAATTGGGCTTTGTAACTCAACCATCCCTACATGCCAGGGAATCAGGTCTGTCAAGTGTCAATATTCAGATTCACGAACTGTGTTGTCATTGTGCAAGCGCAACAGCTGGTGCCTGTGGGGGCAGTAAACCAGTAAACCATTAAATAAAGCCCCATCGTCTCCCCAGTGACAGACCTCCGAAATCCTAAGGACCAGTCTCAACCGCTGTGTCAATGTCAGTGTCGGGTACCACAACAGGGACTATGATGGAAAATGTACATGGAAAATATCACCAGCAGCTTTATAAATACACGGAGGGGTCGGTGTGTTTGGTGACGGATCTCATTAGGCTGGATCACAGTTCTAAAGCCCCCGGATTGAGAGGGGCAGCAGCTGTCCACTTCTGGAGCGACTGAGCGGCGACTGAGCGGCGACAGAGCGGCGATGAGACAGCAGCTTTTTCATTTGAGGTTACTACCTCAGCCGTGAAGGTTATGTCTTTACCATGTACCTTTGATTGTCAGCTGCGTCACACAAACGCTGCTTAACGGATTTCCAAAAATCACAGAGATGAAATATGGGCCAGGAAAGCAACCATTACATTTTGGCTTGAATCTGGACAAAGAGGCAGATTCCGTCAATTTGTTCATCAGAAATCACAAGATCCTCACAGGAATAATTCATGGGTCTAAATTAAAAAATAGAAAATCAGGCACATATAGGGGACTGATATCTATGAGTGTGTGTAATTTGATGTAGCTTGATTGAATTTAAGATGACTGGGACTTGGCGAAGGCGAGCTCTCTCTCTCCTCAGTGGCATTGTGGTTAATAATGCGTTACTGGATCCAAGCTCTCTTGACAGATGGATTTTTTTTGCAAGAGATGGATTTTTTTCATAAACTGTTAACTCCAAAACTCGAACATTGTAAAAACAATTTGGTGCTGCACAGTTATAAGGGATAGTCAAACCAAAACAATGAGATTAAAGATGGTACAGCAAAAGAGCATTTTATCAGATATTTCCTCAAAAGCAGCCTCTTTCATATTTTACCTGGTTAATATTAAAACATGTATTGGTGCAGCTTTAAATGACAAAATTATCATTCAATTCTGAGTGTATTTCAGTCCACTCTCGCAGGGTGAGGTGCTTGGTTCGACGTCTGAGGCACAGAGTTGTGTTTTTATTTCATTATTTCCTTGGCGCACGCGGAACCCTTCAGAACAGTCTGTCCTCGTCAGGGAAAGGAAATGACTTTGCCCGTCGAGCTGTGTAACCACAGAACCAGGACACGGTGACTCGCTCCACGTTCACAGTGACACTCGGGCACCACTAGTGAACCTAGAACTTGCTCTGAGGCACCTGCAACACAGCAAATAAAATAACTCTGTCTTTCCTCAAACGTGTGTGTATGTGTGTGTGTGTGTGTGTGTGTGTGTGTGTGTGTGTGTTAGTTTGCCTGAGCAGGGCCAGCAGCGAAGGAGGTTTCGCAAAATGCAAATCCATGTGCTTGAAGCATTACTTAAGCAAGCGCTGGAGAGAGAGAGAGATACGCAAATATTCAACCCCCTTTCCAAACAAATTCCTTAATAATTCATTCACCCTGCTTTGAAATATCCATAGTCACCTCTGATTTGACTGTATAAACACGGTGACATTCAGAAAATTGACCAGCAGAGTTATAGGTCATGAGACAAACATCTAAATCGTGTTTTCCTTTAGGACAATTGAATCTGTGATTCCAGCTACAGTGGCCGAGTCTGTGCATCTATGAGTTAAATGAAGCATGCGCGAAATGAGGGGGCCGCTCTGTATCTGAGACGACTATCATCCAGCAGAGAACGAGATGTCCTCGGCAGACAGAGGGAAGGGCTTTGTTTGTTGTAATGCCAAACAATTTAAATACACAACACAATTAAAACAGGGGGAAGACCACGTTCACATTGCCACTCATCCGACGACCTTCACAAACACCCCGCTCCCTCTCTTATTTATTCTCCGCAGGTTGTGCCTATCTGCCCGTTGCCACACTGAAGGTGAAGAGAGATGATTTATACTTCCTGTTGTTCATACTCTGAATTGGGCTCATGATTTTTGACTTGCCACATGCAAGTGGAGTTGCATTAAACGAGGAATCAGCTCAGATGAAAAGGTTCGACAACGAGGAAACTGTGTTTCTTAATGTGAAGAGAAACCGGAGTGACTTGTTATTTTAACTCACTGCTAAATCAATTTAAATGCCAAAACTAAAACAACTGTGCACGGACGCCTTCATATCACATGATGCATATCTTTGGCACCAGCATCAACTAGATCCTGATTCAGGTTTGTCTTTATCCACATAGGGCGGAAGATCCCAAGGACAAAAATATGTCAATCTCAGCTGACTGTGGTTGAATTTAAAATTAACCATATAAAGGGTTTAAATAAAAATGTTTATCGTGCTTTATATATCCAAAGCTAGTAGGAACAAAGCTACCGATGACAACTGACAACATCCTCTTCACAAACTAAATCCCAGCCCCTCTTTAACTCAGATATTCTCTTTTGAAGCCCCCGATTCACTAAATGTTAAACCTCACCCCCTCCAGTCTCCGCCCCTGACCGCACACAGCATGCTCAGGTGGCCCACAGCTTTGAACCCTCAACCTTTTCAACAGCACCGGCCTGGACACCAACTTATAATGCTTTATTACAGCTGAACGTACGAGGCGATACCAGTCATGACCCAAGCTACTTGTGTGAGTGCCTATGCAAATCTACTTGCTGTTCAAAAATCCATTAGAGAGCGCTTCACTATCATATTCTTAGAGCGACATTATCCATCTCTTTCTGAACAGCTTACAGTGTGGATCACTGATAGTGCTACATGCTAAACTACTGTTTAAGCTAAAATGCTATGCTACTGTCGAGCGACAAAGTCAGAGAACGAACTCTGTGACGTCATAACACCACAGCCTCTACAGTTTAAACTATATCAATTAAGGTTTTTGCAATTTAACTGTGCAATGGTGCTTTAGTTTTGAGAATCAGAAAACAAGCAGTCCACAAAGTAAGTAAGGAGGGTTTTGTCCGGCTCAAGGCCACAGAGATCACACCTAGACGAGTGCATCTAGACCACGACCAAGAAGACTTCGGATAACACCATGAAAAAAGTGTGAGCCTACTCTCGAGGCCAAGAGTTCAGTGTCTGGGCAGCAGAACACTTAATAACTCGGGGAACCTCTGACTCCGCCGCTGGCTCGTCCATCTTATTGTCCGGTTATCTCCTGATGCCCATGGGGACTGAAGGGTGATAACACTCCCTGTTGTGTGAACCCAGCCCTCTTCCCTCATCCCCACATGTGCCGCCACCACACCGGCCGGCTGGCTTCAGCAAAGACAAGCTCTCTCTACTGGGAGGCCGCAGCTCAAACAAGTGACTGGTAAACATTTTTTTTACAAGAATGATACAAAGCAGCTGAGCCATTGGGAAAAAAACTAGGAAACAGGGCGACAAGGAAACATGCAGAAGTAAATGCATCGTAGCAACACAAACACAAATTCACGAGTCACTCAAGCAGTGGTTCATCCCCCGAAGGAGACAGTGCATGCACTGGAGCTAACAGACGCACTGTGTTTTCCTCGCCTGATCCGGTGCCAGTGAAAAAGGCAGCTGACCTTTCCAGGGAGCTGGCAGGGAAATGGGTAATGCTGCGGTCATGTTTACTGACACAGTATTAAGTCACCACTATCTCTGTGTGCACTACCCTTCATTGTTTCGTGGGCAGAGCGGGCCGACGTGGTCCCTCGGCCCGCCTTGTACCGATACGGCTGTTGTGGAAAAGGGCAAGTGTGCTTTTGCCTTATTAATCAATACACTGTTTACCCGCGGTTTATTTTCGGGAGCTGCTTAACACTTGTTAGCAGACACAGTCATGAATGCTTAACTGCTGTCTGGGAAGAGGGTTTATTACTTCCTCCAGCGACGGTGCATGTGTTGGATGAACATAAATATATAGATGAGACCACGGGGCTTCTATTTACGAGGTGTTTTTATGTGTCCTCAGCTGCAGCACCGTGTGTTCTGTCCCAAAACAGAGCTCGTTGCGTATTTGTGCAAAGTGCAAAAGAGTGAATGAAAAACCCGAAGCTGCTTAAATTAGCTTTTTTAATTAAGCTTATGGGGATTTTACTTTAAAAATAGAAACAAGAAGAATGATAACGTTCGTAGCTGTGTCGCCTTGTTTTTAATTCATCCTTGATAATGGGCCTGTAGGGGGAAGGAGATCTGCTGCAGGTACGTTTCGCCAGCACTCCCGCAAATGTCACAACCATTTGGATTCGAATAAATATATTCTGGAGCTTTCAGGCAGCATTTCATGGCTTTCTTTCATCAGCAGGTGGGAGTTTGCTCCGATGTCGGGAAGATCTGTTGCTAAAAGCTTTTTTATAATGTGGTAACAGATGATTATATATGTCGGGCAGGGTCCAAACCCCAATCTCTGTTCAGGTCTACTCAGCCTTCTTAAAAGGAAGAATGAGCCACCTTCATCCTCTGATGAAGACCATGAAATGCAGCAGTAAGCCATGAACATTGACCTTGAGTTGAGCCTCTGTCTACACTGGATTGAGTTTAAAGCGTATTTGATGCATTTGCCAAGAGTTAGACGATGACTTTAATCCAATGAAGCTACAACAACCCACGAACAGTTCTCTGGAAACATAGCCGGAAGACTCCAAATACAGAAACGGCCGACAAGACGACTCCACAAAAGCTCACTAATCAACACAAGTGCAACAACAACAATTCACTGCTGTACAAGACAAGAACTATTCCTTTAAACCCCAAACGCACAACAAGTTGTCAGGTACTTGAAACGGAGAAAATGGTTTAAAGCAGGAAAATAAACAACTCCACGCGAGGTTGTCAAAATACTTCAGCCAAGATCCTCTCCAGTTTCACATCCGCCACTTATTACAGATGCCTTAAGTATTGTTTGACATTATCCAGACGTCTGTGGGGACCCTGCATTACACAGTGTGTGTTGGTGGGACAGGGAGAAAACTATCCTCCGAGAGGATGAATGCAACTCAAAAGAAACTGTGTGAAAACTTGGACATTTCACAATATATCTGACTCAGTCTCGGAGGTCAAAGCAGCTGTTTTCCCCAAAGTATGGCATCAGCTATATCAGAAATACGAGGTCAAATTTGAATTAAAAACAAAATTGACTGCGGCTTCTTCTGTCTTCAACCTCCCAAGATTGAACTGCAAAAGTCCCCGTTAAACAAACAACCACACAGATTAAACAATAGAATGATTTCCAGTTTCACATCCTTCACACATGGGCCTTTATCGAAACGGTCAATTAAGCTACCTGCCAGGAGCCTGTTAAGAGGAATCGGGAAATCCATACTGGCTGGTTAAAAACAGATGGACATCGTCAATAGTGTAATTTCATGGGGAGAGAGTGTGGGGGGGGGGGGTGACCTTTGGCCTTCTGACTAATCAGCATGAGTCCTCACACAATGCAAACACAGACGCATTCGAGGGACGTGTAAGGTAAAAAACAAATAAAAATGTCATGTTGCTTGTGGGAGGATGCACGAGTCCTGCAAACAAACCCACGAGCCCCACGGTCAATTCGCGTCGGCGTCCGAGCACCGTGACAGTGAAATGCCGTTTGCATTCCTGTCATGTCATGCATCCCCCCCCCCCCCTCACGGCAATGTACAGAGGTGAGGCAAGGGGAGGGGAGGAATAAAACGAAAAAAAAAAAACACACACACAAGGGGTGACTTACGACATTAACATGAATCACTTTCTATTACCCCCCACATCATCCCTTCTGCTGGGTGAATGGGGGTTTTCCTCGGCTTTCCCCGAGAAATCCTCCACGTAGGAGAAGAGGGGGGGGGGGGGGGGGCGATGCGTGCATGCGTTGAAATATGAATGAATCCGTGGCCACTTGTATCCTCGGCGCCTTTCTTACCTGCTACGGCTGCAGCACCGGGCAGCCCGCTGGAGGAAGAGCAGCCGAGTACCGCATAGATGACGAGTCCACGTAGCAACACATCCAGCAGCGCCGGGAGGATGCACCTCATGGTGACCGACCTGGTTTTAGTGGGTGTCGTGTATCCGTGGGAGTGTGGGTAGGTGGGTGGGTT
Organism: Platichthys flesus; assembly: GCF_949316205.1. Taxonomy (NCBI): domain Eukaryota; kingdom Metazoa; phylum Chordata; class Actinopteri; order Pleuronectiformes; family Pleuronectidae; genus Platichthys; species Platichthys flesus. Next base: position 11,536,934 of record NC_084968.1, read on the forward strand.
GTTGGTTCACCAACCCCCTCCAAAAAAAAAATAATTAAAAAAATAATAATAAAGAATAAATTACTAATGAATGAAAAAAGAAATAAGAGATAGAAGTCTGTTTTCTTTTTTAAGTGGTGTCACAAGCAAAACAAAAAAAGAAGAGAGAGAGACACCAGGGAAATGCACCAACTTCCCCCACCTCCCCCCCACCCACCCCCCCTCTCCCTCTCTCGCAGACCGGCACCGGCTAGCGGCTGAAAACCGGGCACCGTCCGCGGAACCTGACGGGAGCGTGGAAGAAGGAATAGTGGGTCATGGCGAGTCCTCCATGAACGGCGAGTGCTAGTTTTCCAAAATAAAATACCCCCGTAAGGAGAACCGGCGGGCTGGCGGTAAGAGAGCGAGCAACGCACATGCAGCCTCCGGTCTGGAGGAATCCCCCTCCCGGTCCAAAACAAAAACACCAGATGCGGAGCTGAAGGGAGAACCAGCGGGGACGCTTCTTCTTCTTCTTCTCCTTCCGCTGCGGGGGGTAGAGCCGAGGTGTTGGGGGTTTAAATCCGTAGCGTGGGCCCGTGGGTCGCGGGCGCGGAGGAGTCCTTGTACTTCCACGTACAGTACACAAACACCGGGGACAGCCTCAGCATATTGAAGTGGCCGAGCCTCCTAGGTCCGCCTCTTCACGCGAAAGTAGCAAATCCCGTCGCATCGAGTAAAACCGTCCGCTTCTTCTTCTGCTTCTGCTTCTGCTTCTTCTTCCTCTTCCTCTTTTCTTCTTCTTCCTCCGTCTCCCGGGGATCCTCGTCTAAAATGTTGTTTGTTTTATTTTAATTATTCGCGTCGTCTCTCTTTTTTTGTTTTTTCTTCCTCTCCTTCCCCGCGTATGAAAGCCGAGCTCCCCCCCTCCGCTCCCCCCCTCCGATCCTGACACATCAGCTGCTCCGCCGGCTGATGCAGCGGCAGCCGGGGGAAGGAAAAGCCGAGCGGGGCCGGAAGTCGGTGGCCGTGATGGTGTTGACATCACAGCGCGGGGAGGAGAGACGAGAGGGGGGGTACTTTAATCACCAGCCCCACTTACTACATTATTATTATTATCATCATTATTGTTATAACGAGTGTATCCTTCCGGTTTTTCTATTTTTATTTTATTTTTTAAATTAGGCTCTAAACTTTGAATCCCTCAGATGAGCTTCACCATGTTGCTCTCTTGTTTCCTGATGTCTCTGACGCCGGCTCCATTGTTTCCACTTCCTCACTCCGGCCTATTAAAGTTTTTCGAGCGCCCCCATTGGCTGGACTGTCCCAACATGGCAGCGCCCGATTGGCTGCCTAAGGACAGCACCGGCGGCTTTTGAAGAAGCTCAGCGCGGGAAATAAAGTGACGTTTGCCATGATTTATTTTTTAGGAAGCAAAAATCATTTCCCCTCCATCACCCCCACTACTCATTTATTATAAATGATAAAAATAGAATTATTATAATTAATACAACACCTCGGTTCAAAAGAGAAGATGACACATCCTCACAAGTACTTATTATTATTCATGGTACTAGTCTACTTATATAATATATCAAATACCACAGTGAATAATAATCATTATTTTAATTTCACTTGCAAAAATGTACAGCTGGATTATATTGAAAACAACAACATCTGGTCAAGGCCCCAACACAAACAAATGACCCCACAGACGGCAGGATGGTTTGATTTTTCAGATAAAAATTCGTCTTGTTATGTGTTTGCTGCTCTAATAAATTGATACCGATATTTTTGAAGAAGCCTGAAGCATCTAATCAGACAATCTGACTTTCCAGATGCCAAAAATTGAATTTTTCAGATTATCATTCAGTTTAGTAAGGCATCCTTAAATCATCAATCTTCAAAAATATAAACTCAATTGTTATCACAGAGCCTGTGTTGACCACAGCAATGACAAAAACAGCAAACCCATTCCAAGAGAAGGACCAGGAAACCAAAATCACTAAAGTAGATCTTAATCCAGTTTGAATTGACATCACACATCTGTCTCAACATTAACCAAATGATTTATTGCACATTAAACTCTCCTCGTCTGAGACCTCTGTAAGAAATGGCCATTGCATGCTTCAACCTTTAAGTCTGTAACATACATTTGCACTGGCTATTAACTTTAAATCTTTAGCTAAACTATTTTCTGGAAGTTTAATCTTAAGGGTTTAAATCTTATCTTTTCCAGAGCATGATAATTAACATTTCTAAAATATATACAGGTAACATAGAAAACTCTGAACTCCATTTGTAATCAATCCTTATAACTTCAGCATCCTGGACAGACTTGTGTCAATATACTGTTAAATTTGATAAGGTTTGCAAACCGAATCTCATACACGTTGAGTCATTTTGTATAACCAGTCATGAGAGCACATCACCACAACATCGTACATCTTATTCAGGTCACTTCTTAAGTAGATATCTGTCAGCGACAGCCAGACTCGGAGTGTCGATGGACATAAGGTCCATCGTCCTGCAATGCAGCGCGTCCGCCACCAGGAGGGACCGCTGAGTGAGCAGAACCATGCAGCAGGTAATAGTCTGTCTCAGGAGAAACAGACTTGAAGGGGGCCAAAGGAGGCGCATGGCTGATAAAAGAGTCAGCCGTGGGAGTCCTAGTAAACAGGTGGCAGATGTAGCAGCAACCGGGAGACGGCGAGAGACACGAAAGAGAAGAGCAGCATAATTCGATACGAGCCCTCGGAGGGGGCAGCGGGAAGGAAGGCAGCCAACAAACAAGGGAGGAAAGGAGCAGATGCTACATGTGGGAGGAGGACTGTGGGAAGGGGGACAGACGGTCGAGGCTGGGAGAAAAAAAGAAAAAGCTGCTACCTGTCATTTAGGGAATTCTACTTTCACAGAAAATGTCTACGGTGAATTTAAGAGCTGTACACCTTCTACAAATATTTACCCTCTCACACAAACACAAAAAAACTGAGCGGGGGAGCAGGAAAGATCCGGCAGCGTCTACTGAGGCAAAACTTTACAAAAAGCCGTCACACAGTTCAAAGTCTAAGTCACTCAATGTTTTTATAGAATATCGTGAAGGAAAGGATTCAACATTTTATTTTATTTAAATGAAAAAAGGTGCTTATGAGGTTGAACATTAAAATGTGTTGGATGGAAGACATTGGCATTACCTGGCAAAATAAATAGTCAATATATAAGAAAAATGGAGGTGACACACATGTTGTCTTTAAACAGGACAAATAGCTGCAGACATTCAGGCATTAGATGCAAAACCTTCAACCATAAAACAGTAAAATGCAATAAATAGTGGCACTGAAGGTAATTAATGCCCCTGAAGAGGGCAGTAATATATCATTAATTCATAAATATAATATATTAAGGGTACACACAGCAGATGCTTATCATGCGCGTTCCAGTTTTATTTGGTCTGTGTCCGTCTCTCTCGACTCGCTGTCACGGACGTTACAACAATCAGGAGCCACGGAGCAGAATAAATTGCAATGAGCTACTTAACACTTCATTAGCCAAGCATGGAGACGTTACTGTTGTTCTGTCTCGCACGCTGCAATCCCAACAGCTCGTGCTTCTCCTAATGAGCTGCTCAGCAGATCTTGGCAACTCTGCTTCAGGGCATATGGCTTATGGAGGTTAGCTGCACCTCAATGGTCTGTAGGCTATACCTCTATATGCTGTATAATATCTAACAACACGACACGGAGTATTCATTACTTTTGGTAGCTTTTCTACTTGAGGCGCTGCAAGATGAGGTGTGTGATGCCTGTGTAGGTTTTATTCCTTCAAATCGCACAGTGGAGTCTGGTGGTTTCTTGACAGACGGTTATCCATACTGGTGTGGCTATGGCATAGCAGAGTGGCTTTTTTTCTTTTTACTGTCTCTTTACCGTACGTACCACGACTCGTCAGCACTCCTCAGATGGCGCTCGCGAACAGAGAGATCTGGATGAGCGGCATAACCTTCAGGGTCGAAAGGTCAGCGAGGACGGCCTGCAGTGTTCGAGTCAAACAAAACACAAATGAGATTTGTCAACTTCCCATTCCCCCCCCAACTCCTCCTGACCGCAGCAAATGAATTAGCCCATGGAGAAGAGGGAAATAATTAACAGCCTCACCCCCTTTGCAAGACACATGTTTCAGCATTTCAAAAAAAAAGAACCCACACACAGCTACACACATAATGATGATGCAGGATCATTGGGAAGCGACAATCCATGCTCCCCACCTTGTCCTTTTCAGACGGGTGGGAGATTAAATTTAGTGACCCTATCGTGTTTAGAGAGACGGTTTAATATTACAACGCTGGACCCGAGGTTCTAAATATACGATAAGGAGCAGTATGTTATGATATCTCTCTCTATCTGAGGGCAGGTGGTAAATGGGCAAGCAAATAGTGCGGGCCAGCATCTTAGAACAGCAGATAGGACGCGGCCCTGTGTGTCAAATTGTAGTTTAACTGCCTCAGCCTCAGGGATGAGGGGAGCGGGGGAGGCAAGTCATCATATGGGTTACTCCTGGTGTCAGTCATATGATAGTGGGAGCACAGTATGGGCGCGGTATACCATGCACGAGATTACTGTCATCTTGCAACATGAGTTCCTGCAGAATTAATTTGAGGTGGAAGTACTGGTTGTGTGTTTTGGTTCGCCAAAGTTGCACAAAAGAATTCAGCATTTTTTATCACACAACTCTGCAACGAGAAAACCTGGCCGCCGTTTTTTATCAAGGCTGGACCGAGACAGACTGAACTGTATGACAAGCCTGTTTGCCAAAAGGAGGCAGTAGACCAGGGGTTGTGTTGGCGAGCTGGTGAGAATGTGAGAGATCTTAACTGTCCAGTTTTTTCAGACGTGCATGCAGGAGACTGGGTTACTTGAACTGGCTGGTCATCAATGGCTATTTCCAGACTTTCAAGAGTATGTGGGAGGTGCAGTGAGAGGGGTGGACACACACACACACACACACACACACATATATACACATGGAAGTCAAATGTGAAACAGCCATACCTCAGCTGAGGTAAGTGACGTCACCTCCATCAGGTTCTCGGCCCGGAAGGCGAACACGGCAGCTGCGAGGACTGGAGGAGGTGTGAGTAAGGGGAGTAATTCAGGGAGCAAGGAAAAGAGGAGGACAAGACATTGATGAGTGATATAAGAGAGGAGGAGGATGGGGGAAGAGAGGGATGGGGCGAACAGAGGAAGGAGGTTGAGAAACATAACAGACGCAAATGACCAATAAAAAGGGTTTGGCGAATGTGTATATCTGCTCACCTGCAACGACCTCCAGTGAGTCGTATCCCAGGATTCGATCCCAGAGAAGAAGCAGCTGGTCAGTAGACAGATACCCAGAAAAGGCCCTCACCATCCACTTGAAGGCGATACGCAGTCTGGATAACAAGACCACGTTTTCTTTACAGTTCATCGCAAAGTAGTATATTTAAAAAGTACACAAAACCTTTACATCTCCTTCCACTCTGTCATTATGTTTGAATTAGATATAAAGATCTCTTGTAAGCATGTAAATGTTAAATAAGTGATTAAAAGGGCTTTTAAAAGGGCTTTTAAAAAAAAGAGTGTAATTAGATAATAGCTCCACATGGTGGCAGTAGCTCACAACGGCAGGACAGCAACAACATGGCAAAAAGCTCAAGAGTCAAATGCATCTGCGCAAGTTAAATATGACTCATACACCTAACAAACAAAAGGTGAAATAAATAACGTTTAAATAAAATGCTTAAATAACGTTTTCCTAATTAACTGACTACGACACAACACAGATTTGTCACGTTTTGTTTACATTTGTTTCTCTGTCATCTTTGTGGTGGTTTGGATCGATAAATAGTTTGTGTCTGTAGTTTATTTTTTTTCTGTAAGGTGCTGGAACCGTGCAGCAACTCACGGCTGTGCACCAATCTGCCGCAGGTGGTAGAAGAGCTGAGGCAGGTGGGTCTGGAGCAGCCGCTCAAACTGCAGGCACAGGGACACGATACCCTGCAGGAGCCCGTGTGGGACCGGGTTATGAACGAGGCATTGTGCAAACTTAAACTCTACAACGATTTGAGTTTGATTGACATTCAACAGCAACAACCACCCATCCCCCTCCCAAAAATGATATCCAGGATCTTACCGAGGGACAGGAGGAGATGGAGTGTAATCTGAAGAAGAAGCGGGTGTACATCTCCCTGAATACACTGTAGAGCTTGGACGGCTCGTTGTACAAGAAACACAATGGGGCCACTGAGGGACAAAGATATGCGCACACACACACACAGACACACACACAAACACATTACATCCTGCTCATTCGATGCTGCATTAGCTCGGTGCATTAACAAGTTAATACAAAACCTACTCACCGTACATTGAAAAGCCATGGAACGGGATTACACCTGTTTAAATGAACATTTCAAGTCAGTGCAATCAAAGACATTCATCCTGCAATTAGGCAACAAGTGTTTAGGCGACGACTGAAGGATTTTGTACGAGAGGCTCTTGAGAAAACGTCAAACATCAGTTTTTCTAGAAGCACCTTCTTTGCCATCACTCAGACACTTATGGAGCGGAGAGGGGACGCAGCTCGGCTCAGGTACCGAGGAAAAGCAACGTGTGTTAACTCATATGGATGATGCCCTCAAGAAAAACTTCAAAGAGGATTAACACAGGCCAAACAATCACAGTGACTCTGAACAGGCCCTGCACGAGTTTCATTCATTTCAATTTCAGCATAAGTGGATAAAGTCAAAATAATGTTGATGTCAAAAACGCAGGCTCACCGTTGGGAGGATAAACAACAGCACACTCCTCATCTCCCACTTTCCCTGTAGGACGGAGAGAGGAAACAGCATGTTGGGGCTTTAATTCAATTTTAACTTCATTTATTTATCAATAAGGACGACACACATTAATCAACATTTCTGTTTATGTGCCGGTGTAAGTTAGTTAGCCGGCTCATTTTCAACTGCAGTCCCAAGGAAAGTGTTTTGATACCAGGTAAGTCTGAGAATGAGCCATTTGAGTTATTACAATAAAGACAAACATCTTAAGTTGACATGCTGAACAATACCAAACCTCATTAGTACAGTGGTAAAGCTAGAATTAACATCGGACACTCATAGAAGACATGGAAGAAGTTAGCAGCAAGAAATAACAGTAAAAATCTGATTATTATAGGAGTTAAAAATCTTCCATCTGACTGCTGTCCAGTCTATATGATGACAGTGTGTTAGTGTGTGTGTGCATGTGTGTGTCTTCGGTGATGGCACATCCTCTCACCCTGGATGTAGGACTTGGGAGGAGTGGCACTGTTGTATTTGAAGTGCTCCAGCACGGCCGTGTCCCGGGAGAAACACAGCAGCACCTGGGAACACGCAGGGATTAAACTCACATGCACACACACAGACACACACACTTGACATTTAACAACCACTGGAATGAAACAACAAATGTTACATTTATCATACATATATATATATGAAAAATGTGTGGTTTAACATCTGGATGACTCAGAGTCTAAAATGATCTGAACCAAGACTTGAGTTTTAGTTTAAATAGATTGAGTTCGGCTGGTTCACAACTGAGATGAAGCTGTGATCATGTTTTAAGACAAATTCAATCCTGAACGCAGATAATTCTAGTCATTGCAAATGGATTGGAGGCTGAGCAGGTAATGTTGTCCCTGTCTGAAGTCAGTGGACAGAAGCAAGAGTAGTTAATAGACGTATTTGCTCTGTGATGTCTTGAGGAGCCGCGGTTCCTCTTGGGGTAAGAAAACCATTACAGCAGTGCACCTGGAGCCGGCATCTCAGGATGGACACAGGCAGATGGCAACTGAGCCTCAAGTGGCCGATCGTTTCACAAAATGACAGTGTAAGTGGTCGCTCTTTCCATTACGGCCCAATTCCGGTGCCTTTTTGAGAACAGATCTCATTTCCACCGACCACTTGAGAGGAATAACAGTTGGAGGAGGAATGATCTGGTGACGCAGGCAGCACATGAGGGGGATGGCGTGCGTCTTGTCCATCTTCTGTCAAACCTTGAACTGTTTTTCTGTGATTAGGAAATCTGGGCGTTTGTAGGAGAAGCATTTGGTCTGTTTGGATTGATTGAAAACTGTCACTCGTCCTATAGGGAAGGAGCTAAATACAATGTTCAACTTTGAATATCATATAAAATTGGATGTAAATAAGTCACTGTGGCACTGCTCTCAAATCACACAAGGACATTTTCCTGATGGATTTCCTGCACTATTTGGTATTAATTGCTTCTGAAGAGCCGCTTCTGTTTTCACTCCTCTCTGTCCATCTGTTTTCTCAGCAGGATTACGCAAAAACTACAGATTTCCACGAACACTGATGGAAAGATGAAACGTGAGCCAAGAAAAAAACTGATTGGACTTTGGGGCAGAACCAGGATTTTAGTTTTTCACATTTTATAACTTTCCCAGTGAATAATTTACAGATCTTGTTGAAAAGAAAATCTGAATTTGTGTGTGGGTCTGTTAGGCCAGGGACGAGGTGGGCTCTGTACTGAGAAACCTTCAAGTTTATTTTATAAACCTCAATAAACTCATTTGAAGTGTCTTACTCTTCAGAACTTCCTGTACTTTTCTATAACTTCTTAAGAGCATAACAGCACCGGCGTGAACTCACACTCTCCGAACAATAAACAAGATTCTTTCACTGCCTAGTGAGTTTACCATCGCTCAATATTGACAGGGATACAGACGCCTTGTACTGGCTACACTTGCGTGCTCGTTTGTTAACCGCAGAGGAGCACGACTTGTTGACAGCCGCCGAATAAACTGGTTGCCAGAGTGTGTATACGTGTGTTTATCAGTTGAGAAGTGAAGGCAAACAGAGCGGTGACAACCAGAGAAGCTAATAATAAGTCATATCCTCGCCTGAGCTGAATAAAACCAGCAGATAAAGAGGAATGCTGTCATATATTAACTGGGCCTTGGTTGCGTGACAGGGAATTGACACAAATTGTGATGTTCGGGGGGAAAGAAATGACTCGTTATGAGGATTAAGCTCCTTATCTGGTGGAAGGAGAAGACGCAGCAGTGATGGTGGTTTTATCTTGTTTTTAAGAGTAGTGGGAACCAGTGAGGAGAACATTTAAGCTTTATGTCCACTGATAGAAACTAGAACTAGTCACTCAGCAGAGAGCATAGAACCACCAAGGCCCAACAGTCACATCATCTTCCCTAAATACGAGTTTAGGAAAGTTCCTGGATCCGGACAAAAGGTTCGGCCGATTCCTTACAGAGAGTTTTGCACAACCCTGCTGGCAAACCAACAAATGATCAGGGTTAAAAAGATATTTAAGCTAACAATGTTTTTGTGATTGACTGGAAAACCTAATATTCGATAATAGCGAGTGAATTTAAAGGACTTCAAACTAAGAGTGCTGCTGTGTATGAGGAAAAGAGATGGAGAGCTCCACTGGGCAAAGGAGCGCTCACCTGATAGAGGAAGTCTTCAAACACAAAGTAGTAGTCGTCGTTACTGGCGGTGAGCTTCACGTCCTGGGGGGGGCAGGATGTCGATAATTTAATTCTATTTCATTAGGACAACCACATTTATTCCAACTAAAAGTCCAGCTCACGTATACACAGATACTGTGTGAAGCTTCTATGAAAACACACTGCTATCTCTGTTTATGTTATGCAGGACGAATGTTTGAATGATATGATCGAAGGAATTCAAGCTTTAAATATAATGTCCTGTCAGGGCAGTTAAACAAACAATGAGCAGTTATATCCAAACAGCACCTTATAGATGAGGTTGTCCACCAGCAGGTCATGTTGAATGACTCCAGCCCTCAGCTGCTCATAATGCATCACGTCCTGAAAAGGCAAAGTTCAAGTTTTACCCTCATTCGTTCCTCAAAAAAACCCATCAACCTCTTTAAATCACTTTTACTTTAAACATCATGTACTTTCCCCCCCGACAGGTCACGACAGGAGGCCTAAACGGAGCTGGAAGGATGGGTGTTGTGTTTCCGAACCACTTGCCTAAACTCTAACGTGTCTCCGGTTCGAGACAGGTTATCGTAAATGATGTGGGGAGGAGACAACAGGGTGGATGGAGAGATTTGAAAAAAAGAAGAAGAAGAGCTGTGAAGCAGCTTGGCAACGACGAGTGCTGCGGATGTGGAGAACAGAAACAGAGGTGGTCATTTTGACGGCTGAGACACGACACTGAAACCACTTATTTGGAAATAAGTTATGGAGAGGAGTTTTTATATATATCTCTGAATAAAAGACACAAAAAGAAGTTAGTACATCCATTTAAGATTGATAGATAGAGGAATAATAGGGCTTCTGTGATAGAGCTGCAGGTTATTCTTGTTTTAAGTCAACAGGAGTCATTTGCCTGCAGAAATAATTCACATTAGAGAGGTTATAGCCAGAACCGACACTCTCCAGATCCACGTCAGGTGTCCGTCAATAAAGCAAGTATTGTTTTATTGACTTGGCCTCCACGGTCGACTCTGGACTGCAGCGTTTACACAGCACACACAGGCAGGCGGCTGCTCTGTTTGGGCTAACTGTGCTAAATGGCCAGCGTTTGATTATCTTAGCAACTGGAGCTGCAGCTGAAAACTTCGGCCTGTAGTCAACACGCAGTTTGGGAATCGATGCAGCTGCGTGTGTGCATGTGTGTGTGTGTGGCTGCTTTATAACACACACTGACAGCTGCCACCGGTTGGTGTTTGTGTGTTTGTGCGTTTTGCTGAAAGTACCGGAGGCTGGTTGGTGGAGTTCAGGATGAGGGCCCACAGGTCCGCCCGGAGCCCAGTGGGGCAGCCCTGTCTGCTGTACTGCTGCGCTGCTGCACTGTCCTGATCCAGAACCACTACACAACACACAGACAAAAAGTGAGACAACATAGAGACACACACACAGGGAGGGGTCACGACTTCAGGCAGAAACATATTCACATCAAGCTAAACTAGGTTAACCAGCTACTGGCTAAACTCGTCATAAAACTGTACATATAAACTATATACAACATCCAGTACTATATATACAAGAAAGACTGCACGATCTATATATACACACTAAACATTAAACTGTACTATATGTACTACATATACAAAATACTGTATGAGATATATTTATATATATACTAAACATCATACTGTAACTGTACAATATAAATGCAAAAAACTGTACTATGTATAATACATATAGAATATATATATATATACTTCAGAATCGATCCAGGGTTTCATGACTCGGTCAGAATGAAGTTTGTTTTCAACACAAATGTTGGAAAACACGACACACTAGTCGGTAAAGATCCTGGTTGGTACCAATATGAAAACGTTGGCTTATACTGGGCCAGCATTAAATTATGTGTTTGGGTTTCCTGGACTGCACAGACGTAAACAAGGATTTAATTTAATCCCTCTGGAAATGAATAAACTTTCAAAAAATATAGAACTCAGACGTTCCCCTAATGGCAATTATTACACAACTTTCCAAAAACACTCAGACATGAGCTGGAAACAAAATTTTTCAGCATATTCATTCAACAGTAAATCTGTGCTGTGGCAGTAGCTGAAAACACTTATAATCGAGGTGCTGGTCAGTCATAACATAAACTCACACACTCCTCGCCTCTTAAATTTCCAATCTGAGCGCACTTAACACTTGGCCCGGATCACAGCTCCACGGTCGGGAACCAACACGCAGCCGACCGAGACTGAAATATCAGAATCGGCCCAACGTGGCTGTGTATATAAAGTAAATAAGTCTGTATTTTTATAATTGTGTTGAATGATGTCTGATGGGTGGCTGTAATAAGGTCAGTGTTCACTCTGGGTTCATTTCTTTATTACCATAAAGAAATGTAAATATTTAAAACCAGGAACCAAAGACATACCTTTTTTCCCGATTTGAACGTAGTCATTTTCAAACAAGTCTACACAGGGTTTAAGAAGAAAAGAACAGAAGAGAATCTTCAGTTATCAGCGGCCGTGGTTCAGTTATTCTTATGTTATCTCTTTGATTTACAAACGCACAAAGTGTAAATACGATTCTATTTAAACCCCCAAAAACCTGCAATGTAAGAAAGTCAATATCTGAACTGGACAGATAGTGAATCGTAGAGAGGAGTGAAACAGGAGTACACGCTGATACGAGGCCAGTGGGGTTTATACAAAGTTGAATCCAGTCATTGTTAGGTAAACAGATTTATTTCTGATCATTCACAGGCAGTAAAAGAAAAGGTTGTGTTCAGGGTTTGACATTAAGAAGCTGCTGGAGCTTGTGTGTGAGACTTTTGTGAGAATACCTGGAGGAACATGTGCGTGGTCGTCAATCCCCAACTGCCCTGTGGCCAGGTTGAGCTCTGAGTAGGCCCGTCTCTGTTAGAAACACACAACATGGTTTCAATGCGTTCAGCCTGAGGTCACTAACGCACCAAACACATGCAAAAGAGACAATAAACGAGCAGTAAAAGTTTAAGCAGACATCCACATGAGGCCCTACCAGCTGAGGGATGTCCCGGACATTGAGGGGAACCTGGATCAGGCCCCAGTGGCTCCTGGCACTGACGTCCTCGCTGCTGTCGTGGTTAGGGTTCCGCAGGCTGATTAACACCTGCATAAAAAAGAATTAATGAAGCTTAGAACTGTTAATTTCTCTCATTTGAACTAATCTTCAAAACACTGACTGAGGATCTTCTTACCTCCAGGAAGTCTTTGGGGGCATAGACGGGCCTGAAGCGGCTTAAATCTGCAGAGAGACACAAACACTTGGATCTCAAAGGGTTTCTGGTATTTTTAAAAGCTAAACAAGTTCAAACTTTAAAATGTTTTAACAAAGATAGAGTTAGAAACTAATATAAAAGGATCAAAGTTTAATTTAGGTGAAATAAAAACAACATCTGCAAACTCTATTCCTTAAATAAATCATATTATTTCAGTTTTTTCACTCCATATTTCCCCCCTGGTCGCCCTACACCCCTCTCTCTCTCCAGCAGCAGCTCTGTGAATAAAACAGTTGATATAAACACAGAGGATAATTCTCCAGTGGACAAATGTACACAGTGTTTTTATATCGGCAATTTCAGGAAATGGGTTTAGCCCCCGCGGAGAACCTAGACTACACAAACGCTTCCAGCCGTGAAGTTCGTGCCATCAACTTGAACTTGAAAATGCTTTTTGCAGCCCAGAGTTGGCAACTTTTACAAAAGTCAAAAGGAAAAGCTGAGGCAACTTCAACCGGCCCCGAGTGGAACTTCCATCTGCTGCTGGTTTGTCGTGCAGCAGTAAAATCAAGTGGCGTGTCGTTACGGTTCTGGATAGAGGATGTTAGTCCTGCTCGTTATTGCGTCTCCGTCCAGGGAGTCTGGACAGCTTCTATATTCACAGTTCAAAGTGTTTACAGCGGGGGGGGACAGCGCACTGTCCTACAATGTTATTACATGCTGCCGTCCCGTGATAGCGTCGCTAGGACACAAGATTACCAAGTCCTTTTGAAGTGCGAGACACCGGTTCACTCAGAGACGAGGACTGAGGGACCTCCACTGAACATAGTGCACACTCTCCTCTTAAAGCCGACTTTTAAAACACACTTAGGGGACAAATTAATCACTTGTGTAGCTCAGTTTTCCTGACATATTTTGGGGGGCCTGTATGTGAGAACACAATGAGCACATTGAGGACTCACAATGTCATACATGACAACGGACAGAGCCTTCTGTATGAACTTCGTCCATATTCATTCATGACTTCTGGTGCAGTACCACTGGAAATCATGGGGGGCAGTGTAATCCTGCACAAATGCTATAATTTGAACCTTTGTTTGAGCAGTAACGAGAAGCTGAATACTCCTGTATCTACATTTAAGATGTCACAGAGTTGATCATCTCTAAGAAAAACCTCGCTGGATAAATGGAGGCTACAAAAGCAAACAGTAAGTGGCAGAGATGCGTTAAGCCGAAGTTAAATACACCAGCGTCTGAGTGATGCTGCAGTTAACAGACACGTCAACAATAATCTTTTATAAAAGGCAGATCGCTCGGGGGCCCAGAGCCCCTGGGTAACGTCTCCAGACCTGGTTCATCTGTGCCCATCTCGTTCCATTTGTTCATGAGCTCCTTCTGCTCCACTGCAGGTCTCTGGAGGAGGGGGGGGGGGGAGAGACGCTTTCAACAAACAGAACACCACAGAAACGAAAAACAGAACAAATACTGAAAATGTCACATCGGAAATGAGCTTCTTTGGTCATAAATACATTATTCATACACACACAGCATGTGCACAGAACCAAGTAACAATACAGATATAATGAATTAAACCGGGGCTCAGACTACAGGGGTTTGAAAATCCTAACCCGTTCTGAAAGGTTGCATTACGCACGGGAGGAGAATCTTTGCAGATATTCTTCTCTCTAATCTCAAACACAGACACACACAATGCAATATTTGAAAATAAGGACACAACATACGCACACAATATTATTCAGATGATCCAGAAGCAGCGACCCACCACCCCCTGGATTCTGAGCCCAGCTCATTATGAGTCTGTATCTAATTAATGAATGCTCACTTTAGGCTAATGTAGCTCCCGGCTACTGTCAAACTCAGTTCAGAGCTCAGTCGGCTCAGGATGAAAAACGATAAGGGCTTAAGATGCACTGTGCAAATGTGATGCTAACACAACAAGACAATGACAACAAATGTAATGAAGGTCTGTGCAGTAAGAGAAATGTCACCAGAGACTGAGCATTAAGAACTTGTGTAATTACGCCACGTCAGACATGATTGACAGTGTCTTAGCTACCATGCGGGCCAGAGGCACCCCCAGCTCCGTGCTCATGCTGTTCAGGCTTTTGAGGACACGCTTCTCCCAGCCGGCCTGAGTGAGAGAGCAAACACACAAACACACACACATTTAGCCTCAGATACTGTGTTACAAATGGCCAACTTATTTTAAACAAAAAGGCAGGGCAAGTCTCAGAGTTCAGCAGCTAAGATGATACAAGAGTCAAGAAGGTAGAAGAAGAAGAGAAGTGACAGAGATGAGATGAGACAGACTGACCTGAGCCTTGCGCATGTAGGCCAGCGGCTCTTTGAGATGCTCTGGAGGAGCCGCGGGATGACTCTGGGGCAGCTGGCTGAAAATAAGCAAAGACAAGAGCCGGGGTTTGAGGTTGAGGAAGCGTCACGGTACAATAGAAAAGGGGAAAACACATAAAGATGCCACTGTGTTCTCACCAGGAGACGGACAGATGGGAAGGGCCGAAGCCAATAAAGACACAAACAAGTCGTTTTTTCTTTAAACAGATAAGTGCACAAAAGAAGTCGAGATGTCAAACTGAGCATAAATAACAATGTGAAGATTTTTTTTCTTAGAAACAGGCCCAAACCAGTGCCCTGCCCCCTGAGCTCACACGACTCCACCAGACACAGCCACCGCCTCATGTCCCCTCCACACCGAGCACGCTCGGGGCATATTGAATGACTCAAGTTCTCAACATGTTAAACAACGTTCAACCCAATCCAAACATCTATAAGAGCGTATAGGGCCGACTTAAAGAGAGGGAGCCATTAGTCAATGTTATACGTTTTCCTTTAACAGCGAAGCATTTAGCCAACTATGGTTCAGCCGGAGCCTCCAGAGCAACGAGGGCACGTCGCCCTTAAAGGAGAGAGGACACAGTTGAGAAGCACTTATCAGAGAGTTTAGAGAAGAACAGGGGGTTTTCCAACAATTCTCATAAAGAACTAAAAGGGAACTTAAAGCTGGATTATTATGGACCGATTAATCATGTTTAAAATTAACCTATAGGCAACAGGGATAAATAGAATGGCGCCAACAGTCCCCTTAAAGTCAATCAAGCTGCACATAGTCATAAATATCAGTCCCCTGAATGTAACAGATGAATTTAATCAAGAAATTTGCATAATCCCGCTGACACCAAACCAACCTACACACGGGGGGTAGAGCAACAAGTTGGACCTGTACTGCCGTCACTCCCTCTGGTCAAAACACAAGTTTTGCGTACTGCAAACGCACACATATCCTCCCACTCTCACACTCAGATCAACAGCGTAAACAATTTACAATATGCAAAAAACACAGCACTTTTAATGTATGGAATGTTCCCGGTGGGATGTTTGCAGAGCAGACTCCGGCCTGATGTGCGTCTACATAGAAACAGATCATGAGCACTCACACCTCATGATGGAGAGATGCATCAAGTTTAACCATCACAATAAATATGTATCAACTGTATTTCAGAAGTTTAATGCAGTTTTTCATGGATAAAAATCTGTACGATCAACTTCTGAGACATCTCTTTATCACCTCTTGGACGTCCTAGCTCTTGATGTGAGTGCAAACACATATACAGGTGTAAATGAGGCTTCAGATGAAAGAATAATGTCAGCAACAAGAGAAGGACAGTGCAGAGTGACGGACATGAGACAGAGAGCTCAGCTGCTGGCACGCAGGAATTTGTTTTCGCCCTGAGGGAAGAACTCAGAATGTACATATAATTATAAAAGATCATATGGTGCTTAAAGGCCTTGAAGACATTTAAACAAACACGTTATATACTTAGCTTAAGAGTGAGAAAAGCTGTGACCTGATTTCACCCGTGTGGTTCTTTAAGTTGTGGTTCAATAAGTAGCGTGTGTTGTGTTTATCCTCCCAAATCAAGTGTGTGGGAACAGTATTGGTGACATGACGTGGACAAACAAAACAGTCTACAGACATTTAAGTTAAAGTTTTTAAACAGAGGTTAGATGGAGTACTTTTTAAATAAAAGTAAAGTGCAGATCTACTTTGGCAAACAGACGATGCACAGGTTGGGATCAGGAGGTTAAAACATTAGTGTCTCATGTGTTACTGTTGCTAAACTGCAAGAAATAAAAACAACACAACTTCAAATTCAGATATCATCCATGAACCACTGCATCAAATCGGGCGTTTCCCACCAAAATATATGAATATTCACGTGTTTGAGTCCATTGTTGGGTTCAAGACTTTCATGCATCACTTGTTGTACATTTACTAACATGATGCAAACCATAGGAATGTGTGTGTGTGTGTGTGTGTGTGTGTGAGTGTGTGTCAGGTGTGTATATAACTCACACATGCAGCTCCCTGTACACAGCGTTCTGCAGCTTCCTTTCCCAACCTGTGAGAGAAGGACACACATCACAATCATCACACAGACAACAACACAACAACAACACAAAAGGCAGAAGCTGATAGAATGAGACATTTTATAAATAACGGACCTGAGGTTTTGAGGAAACTGCGGACGTCTTCTTTGAGAGACTCCAGCTTCACGTCGGGCTGATGTAAACACTCCTGAAAACAGCACACACATTGTAAACACATTAAACGTGTGTAGCTGTTCATGTTCTTGTTGCATCGAGCTAGCAGCTTAGCTGGGGGTTAGCTTTAGCCACATGCTAAGCACTCACTTTGGCCTGTCTCTCTATCTGGGAGTGGAGGTGACTTCCTTTGAGCCGCTGCACGATGTGAGCGATGGTCACAGACATGTCGGTGCCTTCGTCCATCCTCTTCCTCCAGAAATCTACGTTCACTTTAATCTGGGTTTATTTGTTTTCCTCTTAAAAACCTGCACAGGTGTTTTATTATTACTGTTCATCAGCAGCCACAACCCGGAAGCAGCCTCTTCCCCCTCCACCAATCAGAATCCTCCCTGCGGAGGGTTACTTAGCAACTGGGGACGTTCGTGGGATCGGGCGGAAAGAAACAAACACCCTGGAATTTTTTGGTTCCGGGTCTAAAAAAGTTTTTTCAATAGTAATATAAATGTTAATTTTAAATCTTTTTACATATTATAAATTAAATCCTGTTACATTGTATATATACTATGTTCACAATCTGCACACTGTTTAAATTATACACAACCCTTTAGTTGTATTTGTACTTTTACTGATGTTACTATTTGTTTAAAAATATATTTTCCCATGGTGAAGTTAATAAAGGATTATATTAGTTTATCAAAGCTTGGCTTACTTTAGCTTGGTTTGACTTGGCTTAACCTGGATTTTCTTAGCTTAGCTTGGTCTTTGCTTATTTAAAGTGATTTTGTGAAAATACACAATTTTTTTCCCATTCTAACACTTTTCACACGTGACAAAAGCTCAAGTAAAGTTTATTTGTGCAACACATTTCCCCAGCGAGGCGTTTCAACATCAAACAAGTAAAAAAAAAAGTGGTGACAGTAAATTGTTTAAGCAACACACGGAAATATCCCCCCCATAAAAGCAGCATTTGAAAAGAAATGAAAGAGTTAAGCAGTTAAGCAGGAAACAAAAGATACACAAACACACAACCCTTTTGGGGTTAACATTTGGTTTATTGCCACATGTTGAGTGTTTCTTGAGCAAGCTGAGCACATTTGGTTGACACGTTGTTTGTTAGTTGTTCTTCTGCGTTACCTTCTGCACCACATCTACTTCCTGGTTTGGCGAAAATATGAGACCAGGGTGCAGCGTGTTTAAATACAGGCCCGGTAAATGGGCCATACCAAGTGCTGCACTGGCATAGGGGGGAATGGGGTTTTCAGTTGTTGCAGTCTCTGTTCTGTTTTAAATAGTTTGGATTTGCCCCTATGTCTATATAAGTCTCCCTCTTGAGGTGTCTGTTTCTCCTTTCTTAGATTTGATCAGTTGTTTGAGTTAAGTATTGTATTTATATTGTAACTATAACCAAACTTACCAGAAACATTAACACTTAAACATCCTGTGTGACAATAACAATGACCATAACAAAATGTTTGAGAAAAACACATTCGACGTAAACCCTGATATTTTCTTTTTGTTTGTTTGGTCCATGTCCCATCAATAACACGGAGGAGGTGAAGCTCATCAAGTTCAGTTTTTTGTGTGTTTTCCGAATTCTTCGATGTGATTTCTCACCGACACGACTTCAAACTGTGTTTATTTGCGATGTTGCATCATGAAACATATATTTTACCTGAATCAGGCCTCTTCTCTGACAGGTTGCAACAGGCCTCAAGGTATAATCAACATTGTTGAACAGTGAACACCATCTTGCCCGAGGCGTCCTTCACCAGCAGTCAAGACAATAATCAGAGGCAGGTAGGGAACTTTGCTCTTGCAGGGAGCAGCACAGTTCATGTGAGAAATGGGGATGTTTAAGAAACAGGCTGTAGGAGTTGTTCGTATGAAGGTGAAACCCTGAACCTGCCTCCACAGGCCACAGCTTCCACAATGTTGCTGACATGGCCACATGACACGCCACAGCAGGGGACATCACGTTTTGAATTGAGTAGCTGAGACACACTGTAGATAACACAACACAAGATTGTTGCACATCTGGCATTTCAAGTTATGTCGATTCCAATCATGTTCCTTGTGTAGTTGACATATGTGCCAACTGGCTGAAATGAATAGCCTGAAGAATTAAAAGGAACACAACCAATACATGAGCCAGTGAACAATCAGTGCAATGATTTACATCAGGGTGATGCTATATTTAGAAAAGTGAGACGCTGACTTCCACAGACAAGTGAGGGTGGAGCACAGAATGTGACCCGTCCACATGTTGTCAGGGGGCTGGAAGTGCTGAGCAGTGCTGGGGCGCCGCGCACCAGAGCGCACGGGACCTAGGAGCCTCCCAGTATAACATTCATTATTGTTATCCTCAGCCTGTAGATTTGAATTCTTTGTGTCTTCGTCCTCTTTCTTTTTCTTATTGGTTTTAATAGAGTTTGGATATGTTTTGTCCTTTGGAGCGTTTTCTTCTTTACGCACGAGCATCACGGACGCTGCGTTTATGACCTGAGGCACCGACGGGAGAGAGACGCGACATGGAGACGTTCACGATACAAGACGTGCTCATGAACTCCACCGACCTGAACAAGATCCTGTGCAATTTCGGGATCAAGAATATTTCGGAATGCGAGGAGGAGCAGGAGCCGTCGCCCGAACCCCAAGGTACAGTGGGGGTTATCTTTGTTTTTACTGTTTGTGACTATTATGCAACAATCAAGCATGAAATGGAAAAGTCACAACGTTTGTTTGGATATTTGCAATTTAAATTTAATTTCAAATTTACGCATTTGTGCCATGAGACTGAGTCGTTTGGGGCTTTTGTTTCTGCTCCAGTGCGCATTACGCATATGGCTCATCTCCTCCCCACAGCTCATTCGACACTAGTTGTGCCAATGTCAAATAAACAAAACTCATATTATATCCTCTATGATCACAAAATAGAGAATCTATAATTTTTCAAGCTTTATGTTTAGGATAAAATTCAAGGAGAAGGATAAAAACATCCTAAGAAATTCAATCCACGCAGTGATTGTGACATTTGGAAATTACTCCCCTCCTAAATCTTCGGTAACTCTGCTCCATTACTTCACTTTATTAGATTAGATGTGTTACAGAGAATGTCCAGATGTTGTGATATGGATTTCCAGATGATTTGGTTTGCAACTGCATGATTTCATAGAGGATAATCAGTCTAAAATGCCAAATATAAATAATTTACATTGTGTTCCATCCTCTTTTACTCTGACACAGTGACATCTATACGGATGCTCACATCTTCTGCAGAAATCTCAGCAGTGTCAGCTTTATACAGATACAAATATAACTCATATAGACCCTGTAGTTGCAGAGATACACTATTCATGTTTTAATATTCGAGCAGGGGCTGTAGAAAAGGACAGATTAAGCATAAAAAAAACATCATTCTGCAAATACTGAGCATCAAACCACTGCATGCGACTTGAGGCTTGAAGTGATCACGCTGATAAAAGAGGACGGAGTGAGAGTGAGAGAGAGCAAGAGGGAAAGGATGAGTCAGATAGTATCTAGGTCACGTTTTAAGAATGACCCTGTGCCATCTCATCCTCCTCCTCCTCCTCCTCTCCTTCACAGATATCAACCAGACCGTGCGGATCTTCCTCTACAGCCTCATCTTCCTCCTCAGCGTGGTGGGCAACAGCCTCATCGTGGCCGTGCTGGTGAGGAACCGGCGCATGAGGACCGTCACCAACCTCTTCCTGCTGTCCCTGTCCATCAGCGACCTGATGGTGTCCCTGGTCTGCATCCCCTTCACCCTCATCCCCAACCTCATGAGGGACTTTGTCTTCGGAGCCGGCATGTGCAAGCTGGTCATGTACTTCATGGGTGAGAGGATTCACACTGGTTTGACTGCAGGTTTGAGATTGAAGTGAATCTTAAGTCAATTGAAAGTTTCTCTCTTAAATAAAAAAAAAAGATTTCGTATAGGTGTCAATCTCTGGTAGCAACTATAACACAAAATAAAACAATACATCTATATAGGAAGAATTGTAGAATTCAAGTTATGTCTTATGATATCATAATTTTCATGTTTATTTACATTAACATCTTCTCTGGGGTTCCGTGTCTTGCCCAAGGACACTTCAGCATGCAGACTAGAGGAGACAGGGAATCGAACTCTCTGGATAATGGACAACCAGCTGTACCCCCTGAGCCACAGCCCACTTCAGACTGTAAACTGTTCAATTACGTAGAAATGCAAATCAAACATGGTAGCCATACATACAAGTTCAAATTAGAAGATAAGATAAGATAAGATAAGTTAAAATGAGATAATCCTTTATTCGTCCCACAGTTGGGAAATCTGATGTGTCGCAGCAGCTCAGAGGAAAGACAAAAGACAGACATCAGTTAAAGTAATAAATAAGTAAACACAAAGAAATCTATTACTTCTTACTGCTCCACTAATAGCTGCATGTTCCTGGTGCTTTAATGAGATGAGCTACAGACGTGCTTCATTATCACGATAACAGAAAATGAGGAAACACCTCAGGTCATATCTGCACCATTGGTTTGTTTTTCCTGTTGTTACAATTAGCTTTTTTGTCCTCTGGGTCAAAGACAGTTATTAAACAATTACAGCACATTTAATCTGAGGTGTAATGGCTCAGACAAATTTATATTTTGGGTCGTGATCCGATTTGAAACAGATCCTGGATCTTTCCGTTGAATAAGAAAGAGTACATCCACGAGTTGAGATTATCAATCGTGACCTTTAACCTTATATCAGCTACTGAAAACTTATTTACGACATAAATTATCGTCCAATTGTGTTAAATGCACTTTAGATTCCTTGAATCGGTCACATACGATTCATTTCAAATAAAACACGCGGTCCTGTTGTTCAGGTTTATTTCATTTTTCTCAATAAAGTGTTTCTTTGGGGGGTTTTCCTCAGTCGAAGGGTCAAAGGTCAAGGACAGACTCTACAGACTCTAAAGACAGACTGTGCTTTGGGATAGTGAGAAACAAATTGAGATGCATTCCAGGTGAGTTCTGAGTTATTATTGGAGCCGTTAATACCAGGAGTCGTATAGAAGATTAAAAACGCCTGCATAAAAATAAAATCAAACAAGTGAATTATTCTAATGTGGATAAATGATCATTTGAGACTAAATATCAATCAAACTAAATCAATTTACCTGCTTGACTTCAGAGGAGATGATTTAACCAGATCAAAGATGTGAATCACTTCTGCCTCCAGCTGTGAGTTTTGTAATAAAGTGAAGTCATTACACACAGTTCACCTTTGCTTATATTTCATTTTCATCCAATTACAACTCCGCCAGATAATAGGATTGTCCCCCCCCCCCCACCACCACCACCACCACCACTTCCTGTCGCTCCATTGAATCAGAGCAGACCTGCAGGATTATTACCTCATTTGTCCATGTGTCTATCTGTTTACGCGTCGCCGCTCGGACACGG
Organism: Platichthys flesus; assembly: GCF_949316205.1. Classification (NCBI taxonomy): domain Eukaryota; kingdom Metazoa; phylum Chordata; class Actinopteri; order Pleuronectiformes; family Pleuronectidae; genus Platichthys; species Platichthys flesus. The sequence goes on from NC_084968.1 coordinate 11,559,693, forward strand.
CGATAATGTGTGTGTATTTATAGTCGCTCTTGTTATTGTTGAGTGTGTAAACGTTGTTGTGGTGACAGACGGAGCAGGACGCACTCGGTCACCAGGCCGAGTTAAACGTGAGCAAACATTAAGTGTTGAAGAAGTTACATCACTGATGGAATAGTTATGGTGTTTGTAGGATATATTAAATCTGCAGCTAGATGCTAGCCTATAAGAAACACCTTGACGCTCAGGACTTTACAAAATACATATCACTAAAAATACAAGTTTGTTCAATTTGAAAAATCTGATTTGTGGTTTTTGCGTAATCCTGCTAAAAAACAAACCAATAAATGCACCGGGATGAAAAAACAACGTGAAAGTAAAAGGAGACGTCGGCCAATTATCGTTCTGTAATTAAAAGTGAAGCCCTCACCTCTCTCACTCTCTGCCGTGCAGGTGTCTCAGTCAGCGTCTCCACCTTCAACCTGGTGGCCATCTCCCTGGAGCGCTACAGCGCCATCTGCAACCCGCTGACCTCCAGGTCGTGGCAGACCAAATCCCACGCCGCCAAGGTCATCACCGCCACCTGGGTGGCGTCCTCCATCCTGATGCTGCCCTACCCCATCTCCAGCACTCTGAAGCCTTTCACCCGCCTGAACAACAGCACGGGGCACATGTGCCGCCTGGTGTGGCCCAACGACGCCATCCAGCAGTCCTGGTGAGCAGCAAACATCTTCACTGGTCCACCAGTGCCTTCACACTGGGATGAGCTCAGGTTCTGTGGGACCAATATGAAGCCTCTGGGGATGTCAGTTGTCCGCTCTAATTTTTTTTTCTAGGTGCTTCTGGGAAGAGACGACCAATTCTGGCTTCACAAATCTCACCCTTCAAAATAAAAGCACACAATGTTCAAATAGCTCATCTGCACTTGTAGAAAATGGACATTTGTTTTCACTTACTCCACCAATGTGTCTCTTGCAGGTACGTGTCTCTGTTGTTGCTGCTCTTCCTGATCCCGGGCATCGTCATGATGACAGCGTACGGACTCATCTCCCTGGAGCTGTACAGGGGCATCAAGTTCGAGCTGTCCAGCAGGAAGTCCAGCAGAGGTACGAATGTAAAGACAGGAAGTGTGATATCAATGTGCTTCTCCATCTCTGTACCAACTTCTCATCGGTATATGGAAGTACATCTTTAGAAACAGACCACAAATACAAACTTTGATTTAATTTCAATTTTAAACAATTGCTGCTCAGACACATGTAGACGTTTACGGGTTTCCCCTCTTGGCTCTTGGACGTCTCTTCCGCTCCAGGTCTTGAGTGAAACCGTTATGGTCATTGGGATTTCTGCTCCTTCACATTACATGTTGAAATCTCCTGTTAACCCTCAGCTCTTTCCTTCATCCCCTGACAGAAAGGCAGTGCAGCACTGGCAGCATCAAACCCGGCGACAACGACGGCTGTTACATGCTGCCGTCGAAGAAGAGGAGCATCACCTGCAGCTTCTCCCACTCCAGCACCAAGCCCACGGCGGTGGCTCGTGTGTCCAGCAGCAGCTCCACAGCCAACCTGATGGCCAAGAAGCGCGTGGTCCGCATGCTGTTGGTCATCGTCTTCCTCTTCTTCCTCTGCTGGACCCCGGTGTTCGTGGTGAACGCGTGGCAGGCGTTCGACCGGCGCTCGGCCTACCGCCTGACCGGTGCGCCCATCTCCTTCATCCACCTGATGTCCTACACCTCGGCCTGCGTCAACCCCATCATCTACTGCTTCATGAACAAACGTTTCCGCAAGGGCATGCTGTCCACCTTCAGCTGCTGCAGCTGCATCAGGAGGAGCGGCTCGGGGGGGTCGGCCATCAGCACCAGAGGGGATGGGAGCAGAGCGAGAGCGGCGCCGAAGACCCCCGAGCAGAACGGTCACACCCCGACGAGCGGAGCCACCACGCCCTTCAACTACACCGGCATCCGAGCGTCGGCCTGGAGTGAGCTGACCTAGAGCGGACTGAGTGTTGTGGTCCCGCTCGTCCTCACTGTGCTTATAGGACCAGTTCACGAGCAGCCATGTTGCTTCAGCTTGACGTGTGACCCGACGCGAGGGCACTGCAGTTAAAAGAGCGTGAAGCAGCAGTGGTGCAAATCCAGAGCAGATCAACACGGCCACATGTTTCTGTAAAAAACCCTGAGGGACCACGAGATGAAGCAGAATACACAGATTAATGTAGTTTATATATGTTCTTTAAAGTAATTTGCAGCAGCGACCAAACCGCCTCTTTCATAATCATTCCTCTAAAGATACCTGAGAGAGTTCTTCACTCAGGTGACATTCTGAAAAGGGAACAAACCAGTTACACCTAGAGGGACATTTAGTAGATTTACAGCATTTCACAGCAGATCTTATGATTTATACCGCATTCCGCCACCAGGTGGAAATCGAGAAGATTTGGCTTCAGTTTTGGGGAGCCTCCATCTTTATGATACAGTCTGGACTCTGCATTGCACTTATCATGAGCTGCTCCGAAGCGCCATGAAGTCAATAAACTACAGAATGTACCTTTAAAGGGTTTGATATTGTGGGAAACTGCAAACTCTCTGATAAAAAGCAAACAGCACCTTTAGCTCGTTAGTTTAATTCCCCCAAAACTGTCATCATACCCCTTTAAAACTCTGCTGTGATGAATTATGCTTAAAATAAATGTTAGACTCTCTGAAAACAAGTCGTAACTCATGAGTAAGAGAAGCTTCTACTCACGATTTGTAGCTAATTGGCAACGTGACGAAAACCACTGTTGACCTTTAACTCATTTCAGTCGCTCGTGGCTGTGAATCAAAGGCCTTAAACCAAACAGCCGATCATTAGTCATTTTCGGCAGCAGCTGCCTGTCGAGCTGCAAAGTACCCCCCCCCCCCCCCCCCCCCCCCCCCCCCATCATCATCCCGCTCAGCACACAAAGTGTCCCGGCTCATCCTTGACCTCGCTGTGTGTTTGTGTGTGTGCGCTGTGGGAGCTGGAGCTGGCCTTATCGGTTTTTTTTTGTGAGACTTTAAACACCTGGTTCCCGACCTGGTTTTTAAAAACAACAGCGTTAATGTAGAAAACGTATATATAACTTCTTGTTTCCTCATATCTGTTTGTTGCCATGTTGTAATTATTGTTGTGTAACTTCTTACTTTTGGGGTTTTGATGCGTTGACGTGAAACGAAGGGATTCGAGGTATTTTGTTTGACTGCACAGTAACGTGCCTATAACCTGCGGCTACGCGACTGAATGTAAAAAACATAATCCCAGTGATTTGAGTGGTTGTGCATCTAAAAGCAGATCTGTGGAACGGCATTGTGCGCTCTTACAAACCCATGAATAACAAACGCGTGGTTGACCATATAAAGACCTCGAATGCCCGCTGTGCGACCGCGTCGGCGAAGACTCGGGGCTTTTAAAGGCTTTAATGAAAGTGGATCTAAAGGACAGAGGGGCATTAGGGCCCAGACAAGTGGCGGAAAGAACAGGGGGGCAATCTGCTGGGACCTCTTCCCGAAGGATAAGAGCTCCATTTGGCCTTGGTAGATGCCCAGAGCCCCCCCAGCCGCCTCCACCGTGCAGCCACTGGGAAATGTTTACCTGTCGCTGGGAGGGAGAAAAGACGGAAAGGAGACACAAGCCAGAGTTGTTCATTTGTACTCAGTTACAGCTTAAACCACAGTTTAGTGGGAGTCAAAACCAAAATAAAACTGACATGCACAAAGTGTGATTTTTGTATCACTTGTTTTATTTCTCATTTTTATGCCAATATTGCAAGTTTTGTTTTTTTTTCACGTTTTTTTTTCTTCTGTTCTTTTAATGACATACAGGTTTGAGCATGATCTGGAGCTGCAATATGTACAAAAACAAAAAAAACTAAAAGGCATGTTATCAAAAAACCGTCCCCCTGTTTTGACGTTATTGCTAAAATGTTACAAACGGCACAAGGTTTCTACCATCAGCAACCTTTTGAGCACTGAGTACACTACCACAATGACACCTCTGCTTACCAGTTACTAGAATAATACACGGATACAGTGAGAGTGAAAGATAGTGGAAGGACATGGAGGAAGAGAAGAAGAAGAAGAAAAAGAGGGGAAATGACAACAGAAAACAAAAAAGTGATCCGACTGTAGCAAAGCTAAGCACGACAGGCTGCATGATGAGAAATAAAGAAGGTGGGGGGTGGGGGGGGGGTGGATGAGAAAACTCCAAATGTACAAAACACAAACATGAGCGATAAAAGAGTGAGGATGAAATGTGTGACAGAAAAAGAAAAGGTTAGCGCTCTGTAGTGCAAACAGCCCAAAAGTCTGAAGGAGAAGTAAGGCTGAGTGCGACAGAGAAGGGCTCCACACTCCTTTTTTTTTTTTTTTTTTTTTAAAGTTTGTTTAAAGCTGCCTCTCACTCTGCCCTGTTTCGTTTAGCAGTGCATGGAAACTACATTATAAAAAGACATTTGGCATATTAGAGGATACATACATTGTTCAGAGCTCATTATAAAAAAACAAAAACAAAAAAACAAGAACAGCTGCTTTTGGAAGAGTAAAACAATTATGACCATTCACACACAGACAGAGAAAGAAACCGGTTAGGGAAGTGTTTGTCAAACAAAACAAAGCATTGTCAATGCTAATGAGATGGTTGTTTCCCCTCTCTATCTGAAAGCTTTGTCGTCGGGTTGCGTGCGTTCAAGAAGGCATGTAACATTTGTTTGACCCCTCAGCTCGTCCCCGTCATGAGCTAAGGAAGGGGTGGGGTGGGGGGGGGGGGGGGGGGGGGGGGGGGGGGGGGGGGGCATTTATCAAGTTATTCAGTATCCTCCCAAATCTCTTAAAAACTTTCCGGATGTTTTAAGAGGTATAAAAAAAGAAGAGAAATTTGTAAACCAGCTCGGATTGTCAAGGCGACACATTTTCTAAACAAAAAAAAAAAATAGCATGCATCACCCACTTCGTTAGCGTGAGCAAATGTGACAATGCTGCTCTGTTCGGACTCGCGTGAGGCGATGAAGAGGAGCTGCAGGGTGGAGGGGAAGATCGGCCTAAAAGAGGCGTAAACAAAACAAATATCCAAGCGTCGAGGTGGGTGGGGCGTGTGTGTGACGCTAACGCAGAGGCTATGTTTAAAAAAAGAAAGATGAATTTTAGAGCTAGTAGAAAAGACACTTGAGTTTAAAAAAATCTACAGTTGAGATTTCGTGGACCTCCATCCTGCAGAGTAAAGGGTTTGGGGTTGTCGGTTCGATGCTACACTACCGCTGCAGCACCAACTCCTCAACATTTCCGTGACAGACAGGAAGTGGCCTCTTTTTATTTAAAAAAAAAAAAACCAACAAAATAAAACAAAAAACTCTCCCAGGCCATCCTAGGCAGCATGGGCAATAATGCACTTTTCTTTTTTTTTTCTTTTTGACATAAGACAAAGGGAGACTTTGTACCAATAATTTAAAAAATATCAATTTTACAATATAAAATATTTAACATTAATGACGGACAGGTGGACAAGGGTGGTGAAACTGGGGCATAACTTAATTTTTTCTTTTTCTTTACATTGAAACGGGGGGGTACAAGAAAAATCCTTTTTTGTTCCTATTTCAAGGTTTTGTTTTGTAAGTAAAAATTCGGAAATACTTCATTGAGCAGACATTCAAGTTACAGTATCGTTGTTCTTTTGTCATTTTCCCAGGAAGTGTGTACAGTCGTACTGTAAAAACTAAAAGAGCACAAGTATTGCCTTTGAATGTTTAATAATCCACAATCACCAGACATTTGGATTCAGGTGGAAGACAGAGAAAGTCGTGAATCTCAAGTTTGGTTCTTTTTCTTTTTTGGAGAGCAGTTTTGAAATGGAGCGAGTCTGACTCAATATTCCATTACAGCGACTTACATGTGACAATCACCCACTCACTCACACACACACACACACACACATTCAGACACACACACATATTTGCTGGCTGGTGAAGTTAGTGCTCAGGCGGACAAACATGATGAAATGACCTGTACAATATTGCTGTTCTGTTTGGAAATGCACATCTTCAATAACACACATTTAGAAGGCCTTTACGCGGTCGCCATGAACACGAGATGAGTGCAACTACTCGGACAGTGGGTTCATCACGTACGTGCGCTTGTTTCTGCGAGACGAGAATAAACCACGGGAGATTTCTTTTTTCTTTTTCAAAAAAGGGGGGAAGGCTGGAAGGAAGGAAGGAGCTTTACAGCGCTCTTTGTGAGACATTGTACCAAAAGGTGAGAAGGTGCCGGGCACCGCAGGAGAATAAAAAAAACAGGATTATTGTACTTGTTCACCACAAAAGAAAAGAAAAAAACACACAAAAAGAGAGGTGAAGGCTGGGAGATCCTTCAGAAGGCTGCTTTGCTTTGCACGACAAAATGTGGCTCTGGAGCGTCGGGGGCTCCAGCAGCAAGAGGCCGGGCATGAGCTTGTTTTGTGCTATGCACGGGTTCTTTCAAGGTGAGTAAACAGCAGATAAGAAACAGGTGAAGTGTTTTCGTTTTTTTAAGTTATCAGTAAGGCCACATCGAATTGAAAGGTGTCTGTTTTTTTTCTTGAGAGAAGAGAAAGAGAAGAAAACAAAACACTGGAGTTAAATGCCACCGGGTAGACAGCACACACAGGAACGCACCTAGCTCGGCCTCGTTTTTCAGAGACAAAGTTTTCACGACATTTTTTTCCGATACGTTCACAGAGGGTACACAGGTACAGGATATTAGATATGTGACTGGTTTGACTGTGTGCACAGTAAGAATATACAGTACTAAGGCTATCCTTTGAAGTCAGTGACTACGCTTATTACATTAGTTTGTGAATGACAAACAGACTTGATTCCTGTAACTGTGGAAGTCTAGTTTTCTTTTTCTTTTTTTTTTTTTGACGTATTCTGCAAAACGTTGCTATGGCTCCACGTGAGATGTACTGATGAGTATATTTTCCGAAAAGGAGACATAGCGCACATAGAGTATTGCAGGCAAGGCAGAGGCGTTGCTTAAAGCTTTTCTTTTTAAAGACTTCATAAAAACCAATGATAAAAAATAGGCCCTCTGAGGTTATTCCCCAAAATTTTTAAAAAAACAAACAAACAAACAAACAAAAACAACAACCTTCGCTTATGTAAATAAACAACCAAGACTTCAGGTTCATTTTTTTACCCCAACAGAAGAAGTGAGAGTATCAAAAACAAGAGTTCGATCCAGAGAGAGGACAAGCAGGCGTTTCAAAGTTAAGGTTGCAATAACATACAGGTTGGGGGGGGGGGGGGGGTTTGGACCTCAAAGGGGGAAAACAAAGCCCAAGCTCGGGGGAAGAATAGAAACTATTTGGTAACAAAAGTGTACTATATGTTTAATACAAAAAAGGTATGGAGAAAAATGTACCTTTACTAAAGCTTATACAAGATCCTTGGTCCATAAAAACTATGTTATCGACACGATTCATGTGTGTCCCTCTGCATCCTCGCACTCCCTCCAACAACAATACATCCAGCCCCCCCCGCTAGGAAACCACAAATGAACGCAGAGTAAAAACAAAAAGGAATAATTATAAAAACAAGTGGTGGGAGGAGATGAGGGAGAGGGGGAGCAAGGCAGCGCAAAAAATATACTTTCCTTTCAACACAACTTTTGTTTGTTTGTTTTGTACACGGTGGATGTATTGTTGTTGTGGTTTCCATTTCTCACAGCCGTAGAAAGGTGCTGGTGCTCTGAGCCGGCAGGAACTTCACTGATTCCAAACGCCAGAACGGAACAGGCAGGTCCTTGAAGCAACCACAGGAGAGGAGGCGTGTCTAGAAGCATGTTCGCTCATTTCCATTGGCTGACAACGTTGGGATGTTCCTCCTTCTTCAGATTCCTCCTGTGTTCGCTCCTTTTGTCCCACCAACGTTTTCCATTTCAGCTTCTTTGTATCCAAAAATTAATACACAGCACTTTAGAGTGAGTCAGTTTTATTATTTCCCATAGTCTGTATATACCTTCTGGTATATTTGCTCTCAAGGCATATTGTATTCAGTGGCCCCCTGTGTGCGTTAGGAGACCACAGCCGCGGCGGTGGAGGATGAGGATGTGACTCCTGCGTTGGAGGTGCTGTTGGGGCCGTAGACGCCGGAGCCGGCCTCTTGGCCGCCGCTGCTCAGCAGGCTGGAGTTCCCGGTCCGCAGGATGGCTCCGGCGGCGCTGCAGTGTGGCCGCGGCCCGGGCTCTGGCGTATAGGTGAAGGTCAGTGTGGTGGAGTAGATGATGCCGTCGTTCCTCACCAGCGTGACGGGCACCTGGACGGGCTGTCGCACCCAGCGCCAGCCCTCTCGGAAGGCAGAGATGTCGGGCACCACGCACAGCATGCTCTCCGCACACCTGTCGGCAGAAGAGAGAAACAAGGACATCAGAGTTTGAGAAGATTCATTCAGGTTTCAGTAGAAGTGGTTGACAAGGCCCACTGTCTTCCCAGCTCAGGTATTCACACTTGTCTGTGAGACATTTCTCTCTGTCCCCATTTCCTGTCATCTCTATGTCAGACGGCCAAAACTAAACAAAACAAAACAAAACAAGTTCTTTGTTTTAAAAAGCTTCCATCATAAACAGTATGTGGGACATTGCTCCATGAGGCATCGGTGGCTCTGTTATGTTGCACTGGTCTCTCTGTTTCCCTGAGTCATTGTGATGTTCCATGACCTCACTCCCCATCCACGACTTAACGGGGGGGGGGGAGCTAAACACATAAAACCTGAACCATCTATAAATCTCAACATGACAGAGGAAAACAACACTGAAGCTTTTTTACGAGAGGGTAACACTGAAGTCTCGTGGCTCTGTAAAAGACTTTAGCATAGTGGAAAAAAAACAAAAAACATTGCGCAGCTTAAAAGAAAAATGAAGATTCAGCAGCAGCTACGTCACTAAAGCTCAGAAGAGTATTTAGCAGTAAGTAAGTCTGACTGAGAGCTTTTATCTGTTTTGATTAGAATACTCATTGGTGATTTCTATTTTCTTGCGTATTCCTTTGGGCCTGTGAGATCTCATCTATCCTAAAATTATATGTAATGGATGATTTGTTTTCAGAAGTAGTGGAAAAGAGCACTTCCAAGTAGCTGTGTGTAGAGACCCTGCAGGGAAAAGCAAACCGGAGCAAAGCCACACCTGTACATGGTCTCAGCCTCGACGTCGCCGAACCACACCCGAAGATTCGGAGTGAAGTTCTGTCCCGTCAGCTCCAACATGGCGACGTCCCCTCCACCGTTTAGCTGCGGGGATAAAGAATTACATGATGAAAACTCACTCACACACACACACACACACACACACACTGGACCACAAAAGGACAACAAGCAAGACTCTGCTGTGCACCTGTAAGCTCTCGACAACAGGCACGGGGGTGACAGTCGAGTGGACGGGGCCCATGCCCTCGTAGAAAGTGTATTCTGCCTTGTCTGTGCTGATGATTGTCCAGGAGGCGCCATCGTTGATCATCTCCTTGTTTGGTTCCTTTGGGCATGGAGTGGCCTATCAGAACGAAGGAGATACAAGCAGCCAATCAGTACAGTGCATTCAACCATGAGGGCACAAACCCAGGAACAACAAGAATCAAGAAAGTACAATATTCTTCTAGAAAGCCAAACTACAAAGTGCATAAGTAAGTTCCATTTAACTAAATTTCTTGTTAAAACTTGTTTTGACCATGTCCTGGATGTAGACTGGACTCGATCCATTGACCTGATCCTGGACCAGAACCTGCGCCGCCTTCCGAGTGAGAAGGGGGCGTGTTCTCCTGGTGTTGTTCAGCATGTACAGTATCTACAGGAACGTGTTGTTTCAGTAATGTTTACAGAAAGGGAGAGTTGACTGTTGAGTGTCACACCCAGGTTCCTAGCAGTCAAAGGTAAGAGTCAGGTGGTTGGGGGGCTGGGCCTTTCCCTGGAACGGATCTAAACCAATTTCCTCAGAACTGAGATCAAGCATCTCTCTGGAATTTTACAATCATCTAACAAACATCAGATCCTGGTTGTGAGTGGAACCAACACGGATCTTCAAAGAGAAAATGGCCCCATTACATTAATATAAGGACAATGATAATGGATGAAGGAACGAGCTCGATCACTGTGTGGCTCAGTGAGGTGAAGCAATCATCTTCAAGCGTGTGTGAAGTGTAAGATTGACTTGATCAGAGGAAGAAACAACCTCGATCCAGAATTGAGTCTGAAAGGAACAGAGAGAAGATGTTCAGAGGGTTCGAGGTGGAACACTCACTTGAAACTGGATGATCCTTTCTTGGGAAAGGCACAGGTACATGCGCTCGGTGTCCTTCAGGTAGAAGGCACACTTGTGGAGCTGGGAGACGGGGTCGTCAGCGTCCAGCAACGCCGTCTGCTTGTCCACCTTCCGGATGATCTGGAGAGGGGGGGAGGAAGAAAGCAATGGGTTAGCCGCAAGGAGGTGGATGGAGGAGTGGAGAGAAGGTATAGGGAAGTATGGGGGGGAGAAGATAGGAGGGAAAGATGGTATCATGAAAAGGAAAGTCACACCGATTAGGAAAGAAGAGAGATGTGGTGTCTAGTCCTTCATTGTCCCCTCTGGGATCATTAAAGTTTGTGTGTCTGTCAGATCTGTGTAATGTCACGTGTTGTGTATTTCTTTTACCAGTCTGGGCAGCGCCATGCCGGTGACCGAGCAGACCAGCTTGACCGTCTGGCCGTAGTGGATGTAGCCGTCTCTCACAGTGAACTCTTCTCCTTCTGACTCCTCGTCATCCACTGCAAACACACAACACAGGAGAGAGGAAGTCAGTGGTGCGGACAATCCTCCCACAATCTGCTGTGTGATCAGCAACCTCACACTTTTGTTTGTGACAGGCTGTCGTCAGGTTGTTGTTCTCACTTCCTCTGTTTGATTTGTGTTTTTATCTAAATCAATAGTGTCACTGACACAACACTGAACTCAGGCAGGGGGGGAGACGTACACAGGTGGATGTAGAAGGCGCCCCACTGCTGGGAGCTGGCGTGAAAGTTGCCCCCCTCCACGTGTAGATAGCGTGTGCTGACCGTTTGGGACCGCAGCCGGTTGAACAGCGCCACCTTGGTCCCTGATGCGATGCACACTGCGGACACACAAACATGCAGGTTACACAACGTGACATGTGGCTCTCAGGTCAGCGGTGTTAGCCGAGCGATAAGAGGGGGGAGAAGAAGAGAGCAGAGCAGTGCAACTGGGATAGCATTCAAATTAACCTACACTGCCCTCTAGTGGTTAGAAATAATAATGACATTGCTAATAATAATCTATAAAAACAAATTTTGCGTTTTACATTGGAAACAAGTTATAATCTTGATTTAAACAAACTTGCACGATAATTAAATAAACTCAAATACACAAAGCAAAGGTACAATGCATTAAAGTATATCATTAAAAACTAATACAACTGGAGTAATGACAGAATATAATACATGTGATTGGAACAGTGTTTCTCAGTGAAGTAAATCAATCAATAAAACGTTTTAATTTAAAACTAAGGACTAACATGGAGGTTTTTACATTACACGACTTTTGTACCTTTTAAATTCAACCTTCCACTTCCATTAAATAGATTTTTATAATGACAATACAGTTGTTTGAGCCAGTGAATCTAGAAATTTGAATCAAACAGCAGTCTGACATCGATTTATCAGGGTCTTTAATCATAACACACACCCAGAATTGGCAGAAATTGTTGATTAATAAAAATGTGTGAACGACAAACTCACAGTCAGCGTTTTTGAGGGACTGCTTCTTTTTGGAGGGCTTGGAGATGACTTTGATCCTCTTGCTGAGGAAGACACCAATGTCAGCGCTGTTGCCGTAGAACATCTTGACAGACAACATGAAGTGCTTTCTCTTGTCGGAGTCGGATATGTACAAGGTTTTAGCTGTGCAATAATTCTGAAAAGACGACAGCAGACAGGGGAAATCTGATTAGAAGGTTTTTCTTCTATTTACACTCGCCGGCAGCTTGGCCTGATGCGATTACAAAGACGGAGACAAAGTGAACACACACAAAGACACACATACACACAATAAACATTTCTATCCAAGCTGTGGCTTTGTAAATAGAACTTGACCAATTTGAGCAGATGGCCAAACAAAGACTGAAGAGCTGATAGGTGCCGATCTCAGATTTTGAGATACCAAAACTTTTATTTTACAGAATAAACAATGGATCAAAGACATGCATTTCTATTCAACTTTTATTTATTAACCTAGAAACACACTGCAGTCTTATGAGAGGCTCCCTGTGTCATGAGTGTAACGGCTGACGCACCTTTCCCTCTAGGTTGAGCTGTTGCATTTCCTGGTCGCTGTTGCCGATGCCGATGAAGGCACAGGGCTGCGACTCCTGCTCGGAGCAGCCGTCTCGCTCCATCTGCTCCTTCTTTTTCTTCCAGCCGCTGCCCATCAGGTACACGCAGGGGGGAGGGCAGAAGAACCTGCACACAGGGGAACATATTCATGAGTGTGTGGGTGACAATGCTTCAAAGACACGTTTCTCTTTGACTTCAGTAATAGTCACGTGAGCTGGTTTATGGATCTTGTGTAGATACCAATTGTTAGTTGCCTCATTTGCTTCTGCAAGTTATACTTAAACCATTACTGGAAATATGATGTGATTTTAATCCACTTGCCTTGTTGCAAAAGAAACAAGAACATCTACAAGGCTGGTAAACAAGCAGAGATTCTTTTGAGACCATGAAATAACATTATTTTATAAAATCAACAATAAATGGAGGAGAAAGGACAAAACCACAATTCATGACTAGTTTAAGTTTGGAATAATCATAGCCCAAAATGTGCATCACTTTTTTTACACCACAAGAGGGCAGCGCTGCACCAAGCTTCGACAGGACATTAACTTCTATCAACATACTGTTACGTACAATTGATCTAAAGCCTCTTCTGTCACGCTGTCAAACCTAATTCCACAGATGTTACTGAGATCAGTCCAACATGCAAATGATATGTTGTGAAATATACACAAGGATTTCAGATGAAAAAGTCACTCTTTCCATTTTGAAATCACCCTCTTGGCCTCTTATGTCAAGAAATTGAAACCCCCGTGAAGGAAAATGACAACTTGTGTCTCGATGAAATGTGTAATATCAACTCATCTGCTTCAAAAAAATGCATGTGCGTCAGTCTGGAACTGGAAAGTGACCTATTTCGCAACACCCGCGTCTGTCTCTGTGGGTGTTTGTCTGCTTTCAACTCCTATAAAAAGCACAGACAGAACGAGTCAGAAAGAAAAGAAGGGAGACGGCACATTTGCATTCTCCGTGCGCCCTCTTTCTCTGTTGCAGATGTTATCACAAGAGCGACACACACACACACACACACACACACACACACAACACAAACGTTGTGGGTTTTTTTCAGGTCAAGGGAGGTTGAAACATGAATTTGCCCCACAGATGTAGAAACCCGTCTGTGTATGTGACTAGAAATCCCTTCAGGACCGTGTCTCGGTTACAGGATACTTTCCAGCTTTTAAGTGAACACCTCAACCGAAGCCGTGCACCGACATGTCACCGAGCGACTCACAAAGCAGCAGCACAGATAGCTGATCCTCTACACACACCCAGATGTGACAGGAGGGCTTCTCGCCCGGTGTCTCTTTAACTGAAAAGTTATCGGAAGAATTCATTTCCTCGCTGCTCCAAACTCTCGGAGGTGTCTCCGCTGGCTCGCAAACGTCTGGTTATTATTACCAAGAGCCTGATGAGATCGCAAGCAACCCCGCGGCCATTGCCAAGAACAGGAGCAAGAAGAAAAAGATGATGGAGAGATGAAGAGAGTTGCAAAATGAGCAAGACCTTTAGAAGGGGGAGGAGGTGAAAAAACAAAAAGGTGTAAAAGGTCTTGAGAGCGAGAGGTGGAAAGGTGAGAGCAGAGTTACAGGAAGAGATTGAGGCAGAAGAGACGAGTGACAGAGTTCAAGAGAGTGAGGAGAAAAAGGAGAAGGTTTTTTTTACGAAAGCTGCACTCATCTTTGAACTTAGCGGTAAGTACAACAAAGCCTGAAGTGAAGTTGACCTCTGACCCTCAATTCTCGATGCCCCCGGTGTCTTTTTATCTTCCTGACTCCCATCGCTTCTGTTTCTCCTTCCTTCCGTCTCTCTGTGGTCTTCACCTGAACGCAGAGCCGGGGGGGAGGGGGGGGGGGGCGCAGCTCATTTCCTCTTCTAACCTCTGTTGATATGGGAGGTCAGACGGGGTCGAGATACACACACACAGAGGAATATGTGTTTTCTGCCTGATCTCACTGAGCAACCGGGTCATATAACCACACAACATGGAGAAGGATTAGAGGACAAGGCCAAGTGGGATGTTTGGGAGTTCCGCTAATAACACTTCAGGGGGAGAGGCATTAAACTACAGGTCAGTTTGTACAAGGACTGTTTAAGACTGTAATTTAACACTGACACAAAGATGGCAGATGTAAAGGAATCATAATCATAATTGAAGATAAGGTGAAGTGGCCTCGTAGAGAAGAGCGAAGCCTTGAAACGCCAGGTTCACTCGCAAACGGAAAAACTACTCAAATATGTTACAAACAATAGACACAAGAGTACTTAAGTAAACTCGTCTGCAGCGTTACACACTGTCAGAGAGCTGCACTAAACAAACCACAAACATAATACAAAGTTACACACAGTAGCACATCACACACCCACAAATGTCAATATGTGGCCACAGCCGGCATCTGCTCAGTTTAGCTTAGCATTACGGCTGGAGACAGGTGGAAACCACCAGCCTGCTCCGTGGCAAGAAAAAGTCAGACGCACAACGGCCTGTGAAACCACAACTTGTTGTTTTTACACTGCAAATTAAACAAATGAGAGACAATGCCTTGGATTGTGTGACACTTGGACAGAGCCAGTACGGTTGGTTTCCTCTCTTTGCCGTTTGCTATGCTCCATAAACGAGAGAGATATCGATCTGTCAATCTCAGAGGGAATGCAAATATGTTCCAAAATGTGATGAACTATTCCTTTAACTCCCTAAATAAATACATTTGAATCCAGTCTTACTGATGAACACTTGATCTGAGAGGAGAGAGGGTGGATTTGTATCTTATGTATCTCCCTCTAATGATCGAATGGTTTCTGCACGTTTCAACAAGTTTCACTACACTTTTAAGACCATAATAAACTTAATTTAAGACCTTTGTCAAGTACAGCAGATATGAAGGAAGATCAGAGTCCCAGAGTTACGAGTAGAAGATTTGTAGCAGGATAGAGATTAACCAGCGAAACGCAACGATGGCTTGAAAACTTCAGAGACAAGTAGTTCATAGTCTCTCCGTCTGGGACAAATTCTGACTGAGGTGTTTGTCAGCTGAGCTGCACACTAGTCTTGTTTGTAGTTTTATTACAGAGTCTTAATATCTGTAACGTTAAGAAAGAACTACAACACATGGAGTCTTGTAGTCATACCCGGCCGTGGCGCTGACTTCATCCTTTCTTATATAAAAAGGCACAACGAGGACACGTTAATATATCCAAAGACTATAATTTTGTGGCTTCACGTGGAGTTTTAACTTTGACCTGCGATATTCACTTTGGCATTTGCATAGGCGTAACTTTGCCCCAACGCTGCAGTGAAAAAATGCCAGTGTGTTAAAAAAACAACAACGCTCGACTGATTAAGACTGGAACAGGTCCTGTCAGGTGAGCTGTGAGAGGAGAGTGTGGGGGGGAGGACAGAGTTGCTTATAGGCCGTGAGGGAAATGTCTTCATGACAAACCTTTTGAAAATGTGATCTCTCCAGCAGCTTCTTACACGGGGACTATAAGGTTTTAAGAGCCCAGGGAAACCCTAACCCTAACCCTGGATTATCAAAGTCTGAGGAAACCTCGGTAAACAGATGTGAATTGCAAAGAAGCCGCTGCTTTGTGCTCAACTCACCTTTTCTCATTGCCGTAGGATTTCTGTGCAACTTTGGCGTGCAGGATCATGACAGTTTGGTCGCCTCGCTCCTTCAGGTAATTCCTCATTGCTTCTCTGGAAGTGGCAAATAGATACACAAGGGAGAGAGAGAGAGAGATAAGGAAGTTCAATAACAGGTCATTATGTGATCGAGCAGACGAGGTGAGGTGACAGTGGGGGTGTTGAAACCTCTGGGGGAAGTGTTCAGTGTAGGCGGAAAAAAAAAAAAGTGTGAAGTATAGGATGAGATGGTTAAAAACACTTTTTTTTTGCAGATACAACTCGCAGTGACCTCTGCAGAGCCTCAGAGTCGGCACGGCCAAAAAGATATGTTCTCCCCCAGCTGCGTCCATGTGAGGTGGGACGGGGGTGGGGGGGGGTCGGGCTGAACTGTTCATGACTGGCTCAGAGGGAGCAAGAGAAGGGGAGAGACTCACAGAGAAAGGGGGGAGGCAAAAAGAACAGGGAGAGAAGGAGAAGGGACTGGGGGGGAGGGAGGTGAGAGAGAGAGAGAGAGAGAGAGAGAAGGAAAAACAGAAACAACCCGATCTGAAAAACACACAAAAAAAACTAAACAACAGAGCTGAGCTCACCAGCAAAGATTCCTCGCCTTGTGTCTGAATGTTGCAACGTCCGAGCTCCAATTACTTCTGTCAACTCCGCCAAACCCCCCCCACACACACACACACACTTCCCCCCCACTTCACACGAAACAGCCGAGGAGCGGTTTAATATTCGTTGGAGCAGCAGAGTTTACGCAGAGGTGAAAAGCACAGAGGGTCAGAGATCAGGGTTTGGATGCAGAATTAAGACGCATCGTCGACATTAACACAATCTCCGGCCATGTGCACACACACAAAGACACACACACGCACAGATGTCAGTGACACCTGACACGCGAGGGGCTTGGAGGGCGTCCCACTCACACACACACAGACACACACACAGACAGCTTTCCACTCTGGAATACTGCACCGCACACTTGCTTTAGACAGGGCCTTTTGTTATGAAAAGTAAGGGGCCCCCTCACTCTGTGTGTGTGTTTGTGTTTGTGTGTGTGTGGGGGGGGGGGGGGGGGGGGTTACAGTGGAGGAGGAAGGCAGGGAGGGACTCTAGGTGAGACAATTATCTTTCTGAATATTTCAGTGTCACCGCAGTGCCACATCATGCTGCTGTTCGTTCACCGGGTTGTGTCTCGCTGATCGCCAGCAGCTGGAGGTGAGCGTGACGAACCCTCAGATTCCAAACATACGAGGCCATTGAAGGGATCCGGTGCAATCTGATACCGACTCACTAGCACATGGAGAAAATTATAGGGAGCAGTTTGATTAAACGGGTTCAGAGAATTTTTCGTTGATGTGCTGAAGTCACTTGTTTCTCTTCTGTTCACATCAAGTGACATAATCTTCCTCTTGGGCTCGAGTGGATGATAGTGTCACCAGAGTCTTCCTCAGGCCCTCGCTCCCCCGCAGCCCGGGGAGACGTCCTGAGCTCGTTGCTCTGATTAATTGTGTAGAGAACACACACATAGACAGACACACACAGTGTAGATGTGCTGATGTGAGGCCTGCAGGGCACATGTCACTGATCACCTCTGACAATGACTGTGACCTGGTCTTACAGGAAGGCTGACATCACAGATAAAGCTGCACACGCACTTAGATACACAAACTTTCTTATTCATGGCTCGGCGTTGATAAACTCACATTAGCAAAGGAATTACAAGAATGTTTTTGAAAGGTTTGGAAAGGTTTAACTTCTCCAAGGTTCAGAAAACACTTTTCCTCCGACTGTCCCCTGCTGCAGCTCCTTTAACCAACAGGACACTTCGATGTAGTCACTTTGCAAACTTCTGCTGATTCCCTGTTATAAGGATTTTATGAATTCACCCCCGTTTTTATTATCAATGTCATCTCACATTCACGTCGAGATTCTGGGTGAAATTTCAAATACGTTGCCACATACAATAGTTTCTTTGTGACACCAGTGGTGTTGGTGAGGTTTTGTCTTGTGGTTACCAGTTTCAACCACTCCTCTGCTGCCGAGTGTGAGAAATGCCCATTCTCTGTCAGGACACACAGGGTTAAGCTCTCACCCACAACTGGCTCTTCTATGTATTGTCATGTGCAATATCCTCTGATGCATCGACAGTCACGTCATAGCTCAGTAAAGAAAAAAATAACCTCTGCATCGATAACCAAGCTGGTGCCCACATATGTTCATGATCCAGTGAATCGCACAAACCCAGTGGTGGGTCCGTCTTTAAAAATTCTTTGTTGTTGTGTTGTGTAGCCAAGCATTGTTCAAACCCACACGATTTCATATTAAATTCTGGTGGGTAACACAAGGTTTACAAAAATAATAAATGTGTCAGGCTGAGTTTTCGGCGAATGTGAATAAAATGATGCACAAAACGAATAAGACAAAATCCAGCTGATGCAATTCTGCAGCCACAAAAATCATAGGCAACTTGGTTTTGAGCATTGAACTCATCAGACTAAAATGTATATGTAGACTCGGTTCACATGGACACCAATAATCTGACTATTGACCTTATCCTGAAAATTTTCCAAAGCCTGCCTTGCCCGAAAATGGATTTAATCAAGATTAAAATTAAATCAGGGCAATCAAGATTTTAAGAGGAGAACAAAGAGGAGAGCAACAACTACCGAAACGAGACTTAATGACAACGAGACGCGGAATGACACCGGAAACTCGTGATAAAGCCGGGGATCAGTGACACAACGAAGGGTAGAACAGGGACGTCTGACTAATCACCCATCTCCTACACACTGACACACACACACACACGCACACACTCAGACAGAGATTATGTCTCTTCCTGAAAACTGAAGACAGGAAGGAGAAGTGAGAGAGACAGTGACCAGCGCACGGACCAACTTCCTCTGCCAGCAGACACACGAGCCGACACAACTTCAGACACGCATAAGCACGCATATAAGAAAGAATAGAAAGATGCATTGAACAAGATATAAAGGAATAACATTAAAGAAATGTGCATCGGAGCAAAACAAAGAAACTAGCACTCGAAGCTGATTTGTTGGTGGCTGCGGCGGTTTACCTTGCTTGTTGCATTTAGCTGACAAGTCACATGCACACATATTCAGGCCACATTTACCAGCATGCTGGTAAAAAGCGAGAAAAGGAACTGAATCAGCAGCGCTGCCAAGGAGCGAAGAACCACAACCACACAGCCTCCACGACAACAACCAAAAAATATAAGAACTTCATAAGTGGCGGGTTTCAGAGAAAGTAGGTAGATGAGCGTAAGTGAAAACAAAAAGAGAAGAAGAAGAAGAAGAAGAAGAAGAAGAAGAAGAAGAAGAAGAAGGGGTTATGGAGATGTGGACTGAAGGAGGGAGTAAGATACACACATTAACAAAAACGGATATGAGTGAGAAGTGAGACAAAAATGTGCCAGACAGATTTACAAAGAGAGACGTATTCAACAGCAGGCACTACGGGGGTCGAGGGTGTGTGTGAGTGTGTGTGTGTGTGTGTGCGTGAGTGTGTGTTTGTGTGTGAGAGAGAGAGAGAGAGGAGGGGCTGGGTTAAGCCAGGCTACAGATGCAGTGGAGCAGATGGGCATCTGTCCTGTACATCTGCCACAGCGTCTACAGCAGAGAGGGACCCTCACAAGACCCCCCGTGAACACACACACACAGACACACACACAGTGGCGAGGCATGCTAATACACACGTGTACGCTGAAATAGCTCAATTAAGATGATCAGACTGCAATTAGCGTGCGCCCGTATGCATCACAAAAGGTAGATTACACACATCCGTGGCGTCGGGGCCGGCGCTGAGGCATTCACAAGCTGCTTCCCTCAGAAGTGACCAACAGACGAGTGCACGTTAAACGTTTGACCTTTAGACGTCCCCTGTGAGCCGGTACAAACACAAAGGCTAGTTCTGTCACACTGGTTGAAGTGTGTGATAGCCTGAAGGAGGGAAAACACAAATGTTTTTAACGGGGTGAAAGCTTAATGGCAGATTAAACGGATTTTGAGATCGAATGTTTATTTTTTCATCAATAAGATCGGAGGGAAAACGCACAAAGAAAATCATTTAGGAACAAAACAAATGAAATGCACACATGAGATTTCAGACAGAACAATAGCCCGAGCCAATTCAATTGTCAGTGGGGTTTTATCTCAGTGTGAATTTAAGAGTTTTTGAAAAACAGGCAGATAAGTATAAAAAAAAAAAACGGCTCCTATTGAGCGTTTCCATGTGATTCTGCAGAGCTGGCCGTCCTCCGCTGTTTGGGAAAATGAGCCCTTGAAGGGGCGTCTCCCCTCACAGAGGAGGCAGCTTATCCCGGCTGCATGCTCATGTGTTGTGTCGGTTTGTGTATCGGTCTGAATCAGGGACGTGTGTACGTGGGTGCGCGTCTGTGTGCGCTCATTTGCAGTGCGTGTGTGTGTCACGTATTGTATTTCCAGTCGAGTAGCCTTCCTGACAGGGCGGCCCTGCAGGACCCGGAGCTTTCTCTGCCTTAAAAAGCCCCTGCAGGACGGTGCTCTATTTTAGCTGTCTGTGCTGCTGCCTGGCAGGAAAACCACAGGGCTGTTGTTTCTGCAGGAAGGGGGGGGGGGCAACATGCAGACATGAGGACCCTGTGGTACATTTATATAGACGAGGAAACAAAAAACTAAATGGTACAAAGACACACACTGGTGGAGTTGTGTCTTTCGGCTCCCGGATAAAGAGATGTTTTGTGTCTGTCATATTTCTGGCCATCGAAACCATCAGACAAACGGAGGGACCAGTGCAAGCCAGCGGACTGGCAGCACATGAATGAAGGGGGGGGACACATCAAAAGGTGCTGGGGCCCCTTCTTTCCGAAACCAAGCTTGGCTATTCCAGAAAGTATGCAACCCCTCATTTTCCCCGCTGAGTGACACAGGCAGAAGAGACGAGCATATGCACGCTGACTCACACACTCACACATACACACACAAGGAAACAAGTGCATGTACATGTACCCTTAACCCCATGACAACACACACACACACACAAACCTCCAGCAGCAAGCCACAACATCCATCCAAACTCTGTTCACCCAAACTTTGCTGCAAATGACTTGGAACAAACATAAGAGCAGCAGAATAATCAAAAACTTACAGCCTGGCTAATCTGAGCAACGCTGAACACAACACACAGCACAGTGCATGCAGAGGGCAGGTTTAGACAGCGAGTCCTTGGGTTGAATCATTGCCTTTCTGGCTCGATTCTCCACAAACAACTGGGAGACATTGTTTTTTATTAAAAGTACGCCTCAGAAGGACTGTGGAGGGAAAAGCTACAGAGATCTAACTTATAAAGAAACAAGAGGATAACAAACATGATGTAACATGTAGGGGCTCAACAGATAGCAGCAATCCAGAGGTATAAGAAAGGATGAGCAGGCCAGAATGACACAGGGAAACCACACTGGCAAATGCTGTTGCAATAAAATGCAGCCTGTCAAAGCTCACCTGGTCTAACTAGCTTCACTCACTGATGCGTATATCTCCATCAAGTCCCAACAGTCAACTTAAACTCAATCAAGCATATAGCTGAGCCGACAGAACAATGCAGATCAGGAGAAACATAATCTCCATCGCAGAAGAAGAAACCACATTTTAATCCACTAGATCCACACTGCAGGCTTCTCATCATTTGCCAGAATCAGTGAAAATGTCAACAACAAAAAAAAAAAAGTGAGTTAAACAAATCTTGCCCTTTGTCTGGATCCCTGACAATATTTAATAAGTTCCTTCTAGGCCTGTGACACATCACGTTCTGTGGAAATCCAGTAAGTAAACTTGGATAATCCTGCTGACAAACAGACAGGGGCAGAATCAGAACTGCTCGGCGGAGTTAACGATCTGCATAATAGTTTTTTTGTAAATCACACTCACTGCCTTGTACCAATATTAGCCTTGAGTGACACTTTGTGATTGGTGTGTGTATTGACTGACAGATTACTGGATCGTCAAAACATCCATAAAAATGTTACCAACCCCCTTGTTGGTCATGTGATAATAATCTGCTGCTCTGTGATTGGCCTCTTCTTTCATTGTATAACTGCAACTTCAGACTAAGAAGGGATTAAAAGTATTTGACAAATGGAGATTGGTTTTATTCAATGAACCCGGGTGGCAGCACTGATTCACAAAAATTAGCCAAGTGGGTTTTATGTCAATGCAAAATT
Organism: Platichthys flesus; assembly: GCF_949316205.1. NCBI lineage: Eukaryota > Metazoa > Chordata > Actinopteri > Pleuronectiformes > Pleuronectidae > Platichthys > Platichthys flesus. The sequence goes on from NC_084968.1 coordinate 11,581,877, forward strand.
AAACATAAAGTGGGACTGGTGGGCGATTTATGTCACAGCTATCAACGTGAGCATCTTAAATAACACATGGTGTTGTTAATATCAACAGGAGTTAATCCTTTGCACCCTGGTATATTCAGCTGCTTTTGAAGTGAGCGCTTTCACACTCAACTTATTTATTTAGTAGGCGAGATGTGTTCCTCTTGAATTACTGTCTCCAGATCAACGTTACACACAGCTTCACATACAAACACCACTATGACAACACACAGGGTCTTAAGGGAGGCTTAAGTTGTGTGCACACACTCACCTTGTTAGGCGCTGTGGCTGAGGGCGCTCCCCGAACTTCCTGCCAAAGACACAGAGTGAGAAGAAAACATGAGTGGGCTGGTTATCAACCGCAAACACACACAAGGTAAACACTGCATTACTCAACGCTACACACAAACACACACACACACATCTGCCCACACTGTGGCCTTGATAGTGTGTAGTGGCAGTGTGTGCGCCGACGGAGGCAAGTGACAGGATGTGTATTTTCTTGTTTTCATGGCCGCAGGCGGGTTAAAGCAGGAGCACAGACACTGAACTTTATTCGTATTAATTCCTACCAACGGCGTGTCAAAACAAGTTGTGCGTGAAAAGGAAAAGCTTCTCTTGTTTCAAATTTCGAACACAAGAATCAGTATTCCGATTAGATTTCAGGCAGCACATGTGAACCACATGAACCTGACAATGAGGCTGGGATGTGTTGAGCACACAGAGATTCACCAGCGTGCTCGGCGGTTTGCTACGCATGATTATCTTGGTTATCTAGGTTTTTACAAATGCTTCTGTATCCTCAAAGATGTGAGGCACGACGCGGCTATCGTCACATCAACGGGTGGTGAAAAACCTTGAGTAACAGGAAAACTAGTTTAATCTTGTTTTAAAAGTCACAGTGAGGTCCAGTAGAACATCTAGAATCGATCTAGAAGAGGATATGGCTAACACACAACTGCACCATGTTAAAGAAAACAATCGGATCTACGCCAATATTTAAAAAAGGTTCATCCTCGGGTCATGCCTCAGCCCTACACAGAATTTCATGGAAATCAGTGTAGCTGTTTTTGCGTAATCCTGCAAACAAACAGACAAGCAAACACACCGCAATGACAACACAACCTCGCGGGTGCAACGAGGACAGAGTCGAGTAAACTGACAGGACAGAACTTTTTGTTTTCCTCATTTCAGTTTGTTTACACAAGTCTGTTTATTGTTAAATATTAACAGACGGGACGTTAACAAGATTTGCCGTCCGTCCACGATTGAAGCACGACATTTTACACACTAATGACTCAACTCTTTACTTAACCCGCGGTTGCTCGGTGTACACAACAGACACAACACACACACACAGGAAATGCAGCTCGTGTTCAAAGTGTTTGCAAAGCTGCCGGATGCAGAGCGGGTCTGACACTCTATACGTGTTTTGAAATTAAAAACCATGGGAGGATTTTTGTCATGTAACTGTAACTGTGGATGATTCGGTCATTTCGAGATCTGGTTGTTGAGCCTTCTAGTCACACTTCAAATTTCCTACATGTCAGTCGAACCTTTTCTCTGAATTACACCGTTCATACTGCAGCTGTCAAATTGTGTGACGCAGGGTCTCTGCCATCTTTCGTTTGTCATCGAGACCAGTTAGTTTCACAGCCAGCGAGGTTTCATTTTGAAAACCAGTGGATTAAAAACACGAATCAATGGTTTGTTAAAACATCCACGTCCTGGCACCAGAGGAAGAGCTGCAAGACAGTTGAGAATCGATTATGAATCAAATCATGACAAAGAGAATCTAAGTAGAATTAAATTGAAGATACAACCATCACTGAATGAAACTAAAATTGTAAAAATGTTGAGCAATTTTCAAAATTTTACCTAAAAGAGTTCAGAGTTACAAGTTTTTCAATTATCACGATATAAGAACGTCAACCCCTTAAACCACGCAACACTTTGAAACCTTTTCTTTGTTTGTGCATCACTCCACTGCAGTAACACTCAGCTTGTGGCACATGGCTGGTGTAATTAGTATGGACTTGTATGCAGCACAGAGAGGTGATTGTATAGGAGTGTGTGTGTGTGTGTGTGTTCAGGGAGGGTGGAGGTGAGTAAGTCAGGTTTTTCCTCCGGTAGCCACACATACTGCAGATAAGTATATCAATACCTCAGAACATGCAATCAATAAACTGTCTGTCACACGGTTGATTAGGGGCTTTGGCCGGTAGAGTGTGAAACCAACAAAAAAAAAAAGACGCAGGAGGCAAGCACAAAAAGGAGGGATGAAAACAGCTAAAAATACAAAAAAAAAGGAAGGGAAAGAAAGAGAGTGAATGAAACATGATTGGCGCAATAGCCGTGAAGAAGGAGTGGAGGTGGAATAATTATAAAGGAGGGCAATCAATAAGGTTCCCACAGTGAACCACTGATGCCTCAACTGGCTAATGGATTCCAGACTGCTCTCTTCTTTCTTCCCCTTCGAAACCTCACTCACCCCACCCCGCCCCCCCTTCACTGCAAACAAGGAGTGAAGGAGGAAGGGATACTGCGGTGGAAAGTGCAGGGTGAGATTGAAGGCTAGGGCGAGGGCAAGGTGAGGGGCGAGGAGAAATAGATGTTCTGTTGTGGAAAGAGTGAGGAAGGGATAAACACAGGGATGAAGTGCAAGGACTTAGCCGTGGTACGGAGAGAAAAGGGGAAATGAAACGGGCACGAGAAGACACGTCTCCACACGAGACACATGAATCAGTCCAGGTAGCGTTCGCCTGCTGTTTTTAAACCAAAGGAAATCTAAGCAGAAGCCACTCAGGGTGCAAAATGGTGCAAGCTTGCAAAGAATCTAAAATGCATGGGAAGTAGCGCAGCAGAGTAAAGAGAATTGGTGGTCTGGGGGTTTCTTTACAAGTTCTGTGAAAAACCACAGTCCACGTGTGTCATCACCTCCCGGAGCTCACATTAAACACACACTCGAGACGAACAAGCCAGGAACAAGAGACCAACCAGAGGAAACCACAACAGGTAGCTGCCACGGAAAGACACGTCGGCTGTTGCGTCAGCAGTTTTTGGGGCTCAGTTACAGTGAAGTTCCACAAATTCACGGCCGTGTTTGCGGCTGTTAAAAAGGTCAAGTTTGGTTTTGATTCACAAAAAAATGAGTGTGGGGGCATTTTTAGAATGACTAAATGACTGAAGGTTAACAAAAAGCAAACCTGTAACTTATAACGGGAAAAGATCACAGTTCCTAGGACTTAAAGTTCCAGATACTTTTGCTTGAAAAGATGTATTAAAGTGTTTTTGGCATTTAAGGCCTTAAATATTGATATGCCGTATTCGTGTTCATTTATTTTGCTTACATGTGACCTTTGACGTGTACTGAAGCACAGACAACTGCCTACAACTGACCCTTTTCTGGCCCCTGGTGCTCACAGACAGTCTCAGTGCAGGCCAGGGGTCAATAGAGGAAAAGGAAGCTCTGTGTGAAGCTCAGAAGTTGCGTCTGATTTGCTCTCCATCCGTTATGACTACTCTCTCCCCTCTCTCCCTTCCCTCCCTTCCTCCCTCTCTCTCTCCTTCCTTCCTTCCTTTGCCTCCTCCTCACCTCCTGCTTACTATCACTTATTCCGCCAGACACAATGAGGGTGAGAGACACTGCGGGCAAACGGCGGCGAGAAAACAAACAATATGGGACTCACTATAATAAGATGGATGACAAGAGGGGCTGCGAGTGCATTAACCTCTCACAGGGCTCACTTATCACTTTCAACAGGTGGAGCAGCACAGACAGACAATGGTGATGGTGTAGTTCGACTATATATGCTTTTCAAGGCTGTTATTTATTAAAGAAATGAATAAATAAACTAAAACCCTGACAGTGAAATAGCCTGCAAAATACAAAAGCCTTCATTATATTACATTTCTTTGCCTTTTGTTTGATAACCTCAATTTAGGAATAATTGGCAATTAAGAAAAATATTATATTGGCCTCTATACTTCACTTCTTTTTCAGGAAAACCATAATAAACAAGAAACATCTGGAAATATAATCTGATATATGCATAGAGCTGCATATTTTTCACGTTTCTCATGTATTTCAATCTTATGACAACTGTTGAAAAGACAGAATTTCGGCCACTAAACCCATAAAAACGAAAGAGAGAACATGGAAGCAATGTTTTCCATTGATGATTGTTTCCTATTACCTCTTTAAAGTGCAGGACTATTTAATGGGTAAGCCAGTTGTTTTGTATAAACACAACTTGCATGCAGACACACATCATTTCCTCTCCATCATCCTCATAGGAGGGATCGTTCTTTTCGCTTGGTCCTGAGTGAAATGACCACATTTTTTTGTTGCAGAACATATGAATGTCATTAATACTGTGAACTTTGTGCTCCAGTGTTTCCCCGAGTACTCGGGAGAGCAAGAACAGATCCAGCTACTCCTGCACAAATTCAAACTTCTGTTGTGTGGACTTATCAAACTAACTTCTCACACTTCCCTCAATTCTTTAATGTCTCTTTATGAACCATAAAGCAGTGGAAGAGGATATCCTGACTTCCCAGTGACTGTGCTTTCACTGGGAAGCGAGGGTGACGTCACTGTCTGTCTACAAAGGTGTGATGTAGCTGCTGTTGTGTAGCCAATCTGTCAATAACACAAAAGCAATCAAATGAGAATATTGTTTAAAAGAGCTGCCTGCTAATCCAAGATAAGTAAAGTTGAGGCATTAGCACCACACTGATATGGGGAGAGGCGGTGGTCTAGTGGAAGAAACTTGGACTATGGGCAGAGAAGGTCTCTGGTTCGACTCCAAGGAGAGACAACAAAAGACGAACCTGGATTGATCTGTCCAAAAATCCAAGAGTCTCCCTACCCTGTCTAGTGCCCCTGAGCAAGGCACCTTACTCCCCCAACATCTGCATCCCGAGCGTCGTACATGGTCGCTCACTGCTCTGTGTGTCCTGCACCAGATGGGTCAAAAGCAGAGGTTAAATTTCCCTACCTGCATGAGTGTGCCTTTGCATGTCTGTGCATGTGTTTGGGACAAATAAACGCATCTTAATCTTAATCTGATACAAATCAGACAAATTCAAGATTATTGCTTTTTGATTCAGCTCATTATTGAGATAAGTCGATTAATTTGTGAATCAACAAACAACAATCTGCATCAAGTGATATCAACCATTTGCTGGTTCCAGGTGTTCAAATGAGAAAATATCTCTGCAGCGTGAATATAACTAGACAGAAAGATTTTAAACTAGAAGCCTGAAGTCAGTATTTAATTTTACAGGCTAATGCTGGCAGAAGCATATTTCCTTGCAACTTTTCGACTCACAGAACTACAGAGTGAGTTAACGACTCGCTCAAAGTTGTCAAAGTGAGAGAGGGAGAAGTGTCACCTGTTTGCTTCCCCTCGGTGCACGTCAATCTGAGACAGCGACTGACACATCCTCCAGTGCGAGAGGATTAGAGCCTTCGCATTTCCATTCTGATTCAAGATTGTTGGCTTATTCTTTTACAAATGGCGGATTACGTTCGCCAGTTGAATTGTTCTCACTGTGGTTTGGAACAAAACCGGAGCCTGAGAGCCATGGGAAAACTGATAAAACCTCCATCAGCCTGCCAACACCAACATTCAGAGGAGGAAATAAAAAGGCTGGTAATGTTGTTGTTAGAAAGTGAGCGGTAAATGTTGTGACTGAGTCGTATTGATTATTATTATAATACAGGAGATGTGTTTCATAGGTACGGGTGTGGCCTTTCACACCATGAGCCAGCACGAAGGTATAATTGGAATTATTACGAATCATCCCCATTGTATAATCAGATTTAAATGACAAATTTTACATCCTTAATTCCTTGAAAACTCCCATTTCAGTGCTTTAGGGTCCGCACACACAGACTGACACTTTAATTTCTTGGAGGCTGAACACAACATCAGCCAGAGGGGTGACAGATAGATCACTTTTTTTTTTTTTTGTGGTAGCTAATTAAAACCCAACACCTCTAACCAACAGCAGATCCGAGTCGAAGACAGAGTGAAACTCCACACCAAACCTCCCCCCGGGCTTTTTCACAGAAACACACACGCAACCGCAAACACTCATAGTGAGCATCTCCTGCAGAGTAAAAAAAAAAAATTTGAAAAAGCAATTTGTCAAATCTGGACTAGAGCTGAGTGACAGTGAGGCACAGCAAGAAGAAGAAGAAGGGGGTGAAGAAGCTTTTTACCTTCACGTCATCCGGATCGATGAGCATGTGGCTTTTCAGCACCTTATTTAGGCCAAACGTCTTTATTTGATCTAATCTCTTCTGGGTACGTCTAGGCAGCAGTTAGGTTCTCATGTGAGCCAGCCAGCAACGTGACAGCGACAATTAATGGATCGATAATGAAAAAAATTAAATACAATTTAATACTGGGCCTGACTTATCTGAACAGACACCATGTTTACAATATCATTTTTGAATCCAATACGCTCCAAATATTTTGTTTTCTATCTTTTCAGATAAAAAGATTTTTGTCCACTTTACATTTAAATCATATCAATGCTGATTAATAGTGGACGGTTGTTTGGATTAAATCAAGCAATTTGGACACGTAGACTAACTACGAGTAATTCAAAGCGGCGTTTTTTAAACAAATTGAAGACAAAACAAATCGACTCTTTGAATTCTGCAGCTTGTCTCCTTCAGATTTATGTTTAAAATATAAAATAAGGATGTTTTATCTCCTTCTTTATTTATGTGGTGGCACCACCTTACCTCTCAGGTGCTGCACAAGAACAGCTGCAGTGTGATGATACACGGGTTATTGAATAAATGAAGCCTCTGGATAGAGCGTGATGGGGAACAGGTTGGGTTCTGTCATCATTCTCTGACATGTACAATGACATATGACTGGGAATGGTGACAGCTGCTATTTATAGAGCCTCGACCACCCGCTCCCACTTGCTAACCCACTAACACATGTAAGGCACGTCAACACATGCACACGCGACGGGGTGGGGCGGAGGTTGATTGAGGGATCGCAAACCCAGCCTGCCGCTCATACAGCCATGCGTTTGACGGCTGTGACTGACAGTCGAAACGGAGCCGAGGTACAGAAACACGCATCAACAACCGAAGACTCCAGAGGACACAGAAATAGACACCCTGACATGTCCTCAGACTGAAGAGACAAACGTTCTGATGCAAAGTGCACAAACACACATTTGCCTTGTTGCTCAGGAACATGAGTGATACATCCCCAACACATCGAAGTGAAGCAAAGTTAAGTTTCCTGAAACTTCGGCGCGCCAGGCTAACTCATGTATTGTTGGGTTGAACTCTGTAAATACATGATTCTATTAGATGTAAACAATTTCTTGAGATGATTGGTTTATGTTTACATTTTCAAACGTGTGATATAGGAAGGTTTAAATAATATATTTTAAATGAAATGATAACTTACTTTGTAAACATAAAAACACTCCGTCTAGTGACTTTTCTTTAAACTGCAGCGTGTGCTCTTCAGGTGCCATTAGAATAAATAAACTCATGACGTCGGTGTTACTGCTTACACCAGATGATTCACTGGAAGAGAAGTGTTGGCTCAGTATCTGAGGAGTGTTTGTGTTAATCTTTAACATTAGATTCCGCTGCAGGCAGCATCGCTCTGTTGGGATGTGCTGCAGATCAGAAGGGGTTTCCTACAGGGGCCGCCGCCCAGGGGCAAAGTTCACAGACTGCCTCGTTAATGTTATCAGGCTCCCTTTAGGCATTTGGGTCAAATATTGTCAAACGGGAGCTTTGAAGCAACGTTCTCAGCTTCTCTCATGTGATAGAAGAAGGGAGCCGACTTATTGATAACAAACATTTTCTTTGATGAATATCAGTGCTGCTGCTTATGCGCAATAATTAACAAAACAGAATTTATGTTTATGAAAAACAAGTAGACTGTGTGGCATGTGGGGAAAGGAACTAGATCTGGTAGAACCTTTGGATTCTGAAGGAAGGAACCCCCCATAACTTGCACAAATATGGTCACATTGATTATCAGAGCAATACGGCAAACAGTTCTAAGGTAGCAACAACTGAGGCAGGAGAAGAGCAGGTGAAGGTGGTAAACTTGCCCACATCTTAACCTTATGGCCATTGATAACTGTCGGGAAGAGAAGCACAAAAAATTGATTTGAAGGATTATTCAAATTGAAATGTAACCTGCATAAGTGAAAAGGAGGATTAATGAGCCTTTCCACAAACTCCTGCAGACACAGCCAAGGTTTATCACATTTTGAAGGAGGTGCTGGGTAAATCTGAGAAATGTACAGTTCTTCTGTATATATTTGTACCACGATAACTCTCCATACACAGTATAGTAAATACCAACACTATAAAGGATACTGAGAGATATTGTGCAGGAATGATGGCGCCACTGAAAAATAACAACTTTGCCATAAAAACTATAGATCCTGCTGCCATATTTAAAAGTAAAGCTGACAAAACCTCTGACAAATGTAATAAAATGCTAAATGTATTAAAATTACTGTGCTGTATGGCAGGACATTCAAAGGTAAATTTAAGTTCAGTGTCACGTCACCCGATTCTAACTGTGTTATTATGAGAATTGTAAAAAGTCTAGCCTAGGCTTACCTAAATAATGGAAAACACAGGATAATAGCACCTCTACAATGTAATGTACTGTACTCTTCCAATTATATAAACATTTACCTAACGTCCTACAGTGCAAGGGAATGGTTGAAACGTCTTTTTATTATAAATGTTTCAATCCAGGGGCCCTTTAATGGCTGAATGATGGAGACTAAATAAAAGTTAATATCATTTTTTGGGCTAAAGGGCCAATGAAAACAGACAAGGGGCCAGTAAAGGTTTGACCCAGTGGTAAAACGTTGGATGGGACGATGCAGTTACCTGAGCTTTCCTGTGTTGCTTAACAATATGGGACCTTTAATGCACACTGGGCTTCAGTAACCCCATAAATCTGTCTGTGAAATGCAATCTATATAAGATTACAAAATATGTGAGCAAACAGGAACTGCTCATGAGACGTAGATGACAATCTGTGTACGTGACGGAGCTGACGAGTAAAACTAAAAAAAAAACAGTTGAGCAACTTGAAATATAGTTCTTTCACTTAGAAACAATTGATGCAGTGTTTATCTTAGGGTGTGACACCTTTCATGTGATGTGTCTAGATTGCAGACGGACAAACAGACGTGCGCACACATACGCATCTATCCTCTCGTCGAGCCGGGGATTCCCAGGAGACTGAAACCCAACCACACAGACGCCATCATTTGTATGCTCAAGGTCAAGTGTTAGGGGGCTGACCTCCAGGGGTCAACTGGCAGGCAGTGTGTTCATGCACAAATGTGGCCACAGACAGATTGTAGACTCGCATACAAAAATTGGTCTTTCCCGTTTTCTGGTTTAAGATATAAAGGTTTAAAGTAATGCAAAGGTGTCATCTCTAACTCTATTTCAACAAATTACATTTATTTGGTGTTAAAAAAAAAGCAGGCCACCTCCTCTTCATCATCTCTTCCTCATTCAAAGCAAAACCACTTTTAATTTTTTTACAGTGCACTTAAAATATGCTTGTAAACTCAAGAAGGCTGTACGTAATGTTAATGGTTTTTTCACACATCTGTCACTCTGGGTGGGTCACTTGCAGTGTGACACCCTCATAACTGCCTGTGTGTGTATGGATTTGCATTTACACACACTTGCAGCAGTGTGGGAGGAAAGAGAGGGGGATGAGGGATTAGTCCTATAAAAAGGTGTCTGGTTTCCCGGGCCCGAGGGCTGACAGCAGATATCACAACTCCTTGGAGCGGCTCTACACCTTATTATCAACACCGCTCTCCCTCGGCTGGTCTCCACAGCCACGGAGCCATCCCAGTGACTCCCCATGTACGAGCCCTAAAAAACAATGTGCTCATGCACAACTTCATTTCAGAGGCAAAGTCATTTAACTCTCTTAATCATCTGTCTGAGAGGGTGGAGACGGAGAGTGTACCATTCGTCTTCCAACTGTCCCAACAGCGGCTGGATCACAGGACTAATACAGCGAACACGAAAGTTACTCATGATTAAACGCAATATAAACAGAGTCAGAAAGTCTAGAGGACAATGAAAGAACAGTTTTTGTATACAAATGTTTCCTAATGTTTGACTGTGAGTAACAACAAACGACAAAATTGACAAATTTTATTATGTGACTAACCGTTTTCCCTGCGTGCACAGACGTACTGACTGTTCTTTGACTTTTACACTGTTCAGTGGAATAATAACAGAGACAGAAAAAGAAGGCGAGTGGTGAGACAACCACTCATTTAACAATCAATTTATATATTGTAGATCAATGTTTTCGCTTTGCAATTATAAGTGGGGCTGATATTTTTACTTTAAATTACTTTTCCTCAAACACAATAAGAAGCAGCAGTTTGAAAGTCTCTCTACCTTATTATTTATTTAATTTATATCTGATCAAATGTGGGCTGACTCGAAACAAACAAACAACTTTGGAGTAGCGTAGACACCAGAAGCAAACAATAGCAAAAATGTACATTTAAAAAAACAAACATATTAGCATGGATGTACCCGAAGTAATAAGGAACTGTGCAATCAACCGTGCAAATTGTGACAAGTTGCAGTTGCACCTTTCATAAGCAAAGCCTGGTGGAAATCTAGCGTGTGTTGGCCTCATGCATCATGTTGAAGTGTGAAAGAAAGAGGAAACCGAGAGTCATCTATTGAATCGCCATAAACTGACATCTGTCAACAAGCTTATTGATATAAGCCAGACACAATAAGTAAAGCCAAATTATAGTGTGCCGCTGCCAGGCTAACCCGTTACAGGGCCCGTAAAAAAGAAGTTTTGAGGAGCACCGAAAAGCCTCACTCAGTGAAGCGCTGCCAAAAAATCAACACGATATGAAAGACATAAAACAGGCTCAGATTGGGACAATGTGCTGCTTCTTAGTTACCTCTGCATGACGTGTTTTCAAACACTTCAAGACCAGACAGAGAAAAATGGGTGGAAATAACATGTCTCACCAGGCAAGTGAATGTGTTTGTGTGGAGGGGACTTCAGGCTAAGTGAGAGAAATCTGGAAATTTGAGCCCGTTGGCTACATTAGCCCTGGCAGCTCATTGAAAAAAATACCTGCATACTGATGTCACAGGCCCAGGACGCGCTCTGTTATACAGTTACAACACACACCGAGCACAAACATCAGCCTTTTCGCTCATGACACACTCGCTTCCTCAGCGGCGACGTGCCATGCTGTGTGTGGCCTGCAGCATGGGTGTTGCGCACACACACATCTTTCAAGCACATATTAAATCATTGAGTAAAAAAAAAGAAAAAGAACTGTTGCGGTGTAGGTGGCCAAGTTTGGGCACTGAACCTCGTATCCCGAGTCAACCCCAGACGAGTGTCTCGAAGCGGGGGTGGTGGCGAGGAGGACAACGAGAAAGACGTAAATAGGGGGAAAGAAATGCACATTAAATCTCTGAGGCAGCAAACGAGAAAACCGGCAGACGTGGCCAGAGCTGGAGGCTCGATCTGTGCTTGGCACCGCTGCCTGGCATGTGCCACCGACGTGCATGCCGACAGTCGCAGCCGCCAGCTAAAAGTGGTGAGGGCAGAGTCACTACAAATATTCTCACAATCCTGTCTGTTAGCGAAGCGGCGATGGACCATCCCCGGCTGTCCACACGGGGGGGGGGGGGGGGGGTGGGGGAGAATGTAGGTGCAAAGCACAACATGCACAAGATCAAAAGGATAATATGTGATTTAAAACATAAATCGATTATGTTCTTTCTCTGCACCGGGGCAGAGTCGTTCATGTCATTTTCTTGTTTCCTGTAATTCCAGGAGCTCAGACAAACCCCCACTAACAGCCTTTCCTCCATCGTGTGTTCTGCACCTGGCTGGAACCTTCATGTCTTCAGGACACTCGTGTGTGTTCACTTTGCTCGACGCAGTGAAACACCGTCCTTTCAGAGCGCAGAGGTGCCATTGTCGCATTCTATCTGAAAGGGCCGGAAGGCGTTTGTGATTTATAGCCATTTGTTATGGTCCATGTTTTGCACAAGGAACTGTTTTACCGATGGACTTGACCTTGCTCAACTCCTGCTGTGACATCACTTTCAAATTTCTCTGGAAGACAAGCCCCGGTGAATAAACGAGTTCCTGTACGAGTGTATTAAGAATGTCTTCCCCTTAATCATCTTCCAACCATTTTCCTCACATTAATCCAGCCTGGCTGCCTGCCTGAAAACCTGACTGAGAGAAGGGCAAGATGAGACAAAATAATGGAGGGGGCGATGTGATCAGAATCACAAAGAGACAGAAAATGATCTTTATTGGAAGCGGTTTTCTGTCGGATGAGCGGATCCAAGTGGGAAGAGGGAGAACCGACTGACTGACTGCTGATGAGCTGTCCGACCCTCAAGCCTGACTGACTGCAGATGGCAGAGGTCTGGTAGCTGCCCTGAGACGCCCCGCTGGGGGCAGAATCAAGGGCAGGGCTCAATGGTGTGTGTGAGTGAGTGTGTGTCTGTGTGTGTGTGTGGAGTTGGGTGGATCACATCAGTCTGCACTTGCAAGTGCCTGCACACACACACACACACACACACACACACAAACACTTGTACACCCATGGCACTAGCTCCATCTGTCTTTGACATGGGAGAGCTTAATGACAGAGGTAGAAAACCCAAAGAAAAAGGCCCACTCTCTCTCTCTCTCTCCCTCCATCTCTCTCCCTCTTGACCGCACTCTCCAACATCAATGCTCCATATGGAGCTCTCTCTCTGGACAGACTTTTTAAAACTCATCGTGGCTTGGCACACAATCAACTCGACATCCAGACGCACACGCACTTGCACATCGACAGTGCATATTAACGGGTGTAATCTGGCGCAGGGGCTGGAACACACTGAGTAAGTACATACTCCATTACTTGTGTGCGTATTATATGTCCTGCACACCAAGTAATGAAATTTCCAATGTGTGCTGTGGAGCCATCGTGGACTCACATGTTTGCACACACACAAACATCCCTTGATGCTTGCTCTATCTTTAATGAAGTCTCCTTTGTGAATCCTGCAGCTCTGACTCGGTTTCCTCTGTACAGCCTGCCACCTGGCTCCATTCAGTCCTCAGATAACATGTGTCCTAAATTGAGACAGTCTGACACCTCAGGACCAGTGGATCTGCAATGAAGAGCCGATTTATCAGCCAATGTGAGCAATTCAAAAAAATTCTCAGTGACTCCATTTATATTTACTGATATAAAAACGTTTATTGGACAGAATAAACAATGCAGTTAAGATCTATTTGTGTTTTCAAAATATTCACTTATTCATAAAGTTTTTCAAGTTAAAGCACAGACTGTCTGTAAAGATGGACGACAAGCCTGATACAATGTGTAGGGCCATACATTGTGCCCCCTCCATGTTAGTGAATTGGACATGGACAATATTTTTTCTCAAAGATGGTCATTTTAGGTAGTTTTTAAAATCACACCATAATCAAATGTTTGCATTTTGGGGTCAAACATCATGATTGACAGCTTTAAATGACTGATGATTGGTTGAGCATCTATATGGGCGGGACCTGACTACTGCAGCTTCATCCCAAGATTGCTGCTGAATAGTGAGAAGAAGAAGAGACATGTCTTCCATCTTCTATAGCCAGTCAATGGGTAAAACTAAAAAATATCAAGTCTCATGACATTTATCTGTCAAAAGGGTTTGAAAACGAAATCCAAGGAGCCATTGCCAAATGTTTAAAGACCTGTTTATCGGCTGGTGTAGTAGCGCATCCGATTTTTTTTTGATACTCTCTTATATCAGCATCAATACCTGTCCCCAAAAAATCCACATTTATCTGGCTTTGTTCAAACAGACCATCTCTCAACTGCTGTGCCTCAATTCCAAAAAAACACCAACAAGATGGCACCAGGGTTAAATCCCTTATTCCAGGTCTGACAGAGCTGGAGCTGTGGGGTTTTAAATGAATACAAAAAAATATATGAAACATGTTAAAGGAGAAACAGGCTTGGTGGAAACATTCATGAGTGGGCTTGCTGTTCTCTGTTCAGAGGTATGACAGAGGAAACTGCTCAGAGCCATGCGGCGGCACATTATCACACCTCGGGCAGGTTATAGAGACACTGAGCCAAATATCATATTCTCCAAAGCCGTCAGACTCCAAGTATAGATAAAAAACAATGTGTGATTCATGTGTGCATGACATTTTCCACTTGAACGCGTCTTTCCTAACCTGCAGCTTCGGCACGACACCAACCTCTTTCATTATCATATTTTAAATAAGGATTTAATAAAACATATTGTTGGTGCTGTGCAACAAAAAAAGCCCTGAACAAATCTGGTGAATAAATTCAACATGTTTTAGTGTCCTAACTTGTGAGGGTGCAGTTAAAACGTGTCCCAGCACATTGAAATGGAAATGGTGAGTTTATATTGGATTGGAAGAATATAATCAAGCCGCAATTTAACCACAAGAGTGTTTAGTTTTGGAACAATTCAAAACAGAGGGAGATGGAATTGACAAAGCTGAAGAATTGAATGCAATGTTAAAAAAGCCTTGAGAACATTACAGGGTAATGTTGGTTGTTCTAAGTAACTGTAGCCACAGGAGAGACATAAAGAAATCCTCAGGCCAAGTGCAATGAGCTGCAGCAACGTGATCTCACAGAATTAGACACCGATGATTAAAAAAAAACACAAAGAAGCAATGCAGTGAAGTGACAAGTGTGACTGTAGCCAGAGAGACACACACCCAGAACGGCTGGGGTTTGGGGTTGAGACGGGTCATGTGCTCAGGGGGGGAAACTGTCAGGACAGAGATGGAGAGAGGAACGAGAGGAGGGAGCCTTGAACCCTTCATGAACCACCCTCTCCCTGCTCCCTTCACCTCCTTCTCACTCTCTGCCGAGCTAAAGACTCAGGGAATCCGCGGGGAAGGATTGCGAGGAGTTGAGAATCAACCACCGCAACGTCGCTGACGCTCGAGCTGGAGTGCAGAGCCGTGTGGAGGGAGCGGATGGTGGTTAGCGGTGCTGTGTTAGCCTGTGTGCAGACAACGCTGCTGAAACCGGTGTTGACCACAAGCCAAAGTGTCAACCGTCATCGGCCTGAAATTTGAAAAGAAATGAATTGTCTTGCTGAGTTGAACTCAGATGCTCTATCTTGCAGCTGCAAATTAATGTCTTGCACCCCCCCCCCCCCCCCCCCCCCCAAAACCAAATTGAGAATTTGGCTGCTGGCGGTTAAGGTTCAACTTCTGGGATATGCAAAGCAGCGTGTATTTGGCTGCAAAAAAGGGGGCAATTAAATTTAGTATAGTGCTTAGATTATTGGAAATTTGAGCTGAAAACAAATAGCAACTATTGTGATAATCAGTTTATCACACAAAAATACAAAAAAATTACACATCCTTCCTTATTTGGCAGTTTGAAGAAAATACGAGTAGCAAATTCTCACATTTAAGAAGATAGTAATACATGTTAGATTGTAGTATTGTACCAAAAGAAAAGTCATCGATCAAATTTAACGGTTATAATTGCTCATCATTGTGCTGTTATTATTTTTAAACTGTTTAGATAAGCTGTTAAAAAGAAAGATATAGATTTGAGAACCATTTCTCCGTGATCTATATTAAGAAGCAGTGAAAGTTACACAGTCGCCCCATAATTTCTGTTATTTGCGAATCAAGACACAATAAATGTAGGTTCTGTGGGTTTCTTATTACACATGCAAAAATTCATTAATATCCATGGGGGTATGACACAAAAGGGATTGCCTCTATCTAGTACATGTCTTTATTTGTGAGATGGGACTGTCCAAACGTTAGGTCTCTCAGGACGTCTTTCAGCTCTGGCAAACTAACCACCGTCTCGTCCTGCCCTTACCTCAAAATACACTGCATCGAGAGAGAGAGGGAGAAAGAGATAGAGCGAGGGAGAAAGATTGAATTCCTGGCAAACAGAGAGAGCGACAGAAAGTGTGAGACGCGACCTTTCGCCCACAAGCTAAGAGATGATCCCCTAGTCTGGGCAGTGACTTTGCCAGTTCAAGATTGTTGTCTGGTTTCAATGTTGGGGAGTTGTTCCTGCTACTTGTTCCTCCTCCTAACGTCCCATCTTTCCAAATGAATTCTACTCTGTCCTCAAGAGATAATTTCCTGAACCTTAACCACACACACACACACTGATGTGCCATGAAAAACAAAGCAAACAAACATGCTGGTAGATTAAAGCAAAGTGGGGTTCGTTCCTCTACCAGACACTTAGACGAGTCAGGGCTGAGGTTAAAATATCTGAGGTCTTATTCTAATCGGGTGATAAATAGAGAAACTTTGCTGGTGACCTTTTTAGGAGAAATCAGTGGATATTAAAAAGGAAAGTTAAGTTTCCTTCCATGAGCTCATGTGAAACCTCATGTGCATTCTTCAGCAGTGTGTCCAAAATGATGGCAACGGCAGAGAACATCAAACTGCGGCCGCAAGTGCAAGACGATCAGCCACAACACGAACAGCACTTTCTTCACGAGACAGGGGGGGAAAAAAAGGCATTGTTTGCCCAAACCACAATCAATAAGCTGCTCCACAGAATGACACACACACACACACGTCTATTACTTCATGTGATTCTAAGCAAAGGCCAAAAAACCTCCTGACGTCAACGGCCACAGGAATGCCACCCGGCGGATTCTTCAGTGAAACGCTCTGGGAGCCTTAGTTAAACAAGCAGACAATGCGAAGAAACGCTTGGAGATAACACTTTGTCGTTCCTGGAATCCACAACCTCAATTTGTGTTATTTTCCCTGTGTATCATCCTGACACTTGATAGGTCCTCGGTGTGCCCTTCTTGCTCTCTCCCTCCCTCCCTCCCTCTCTGTCTCTGGGGCTGGGGGAAGCAGGGTGAAGGCTGATAATGTCACTTGTCTGGGCAAATGCCAGCAAAGAAGTCCCTGGATGCTGGTCTTGCAGAAATCAGGAGGTGATATAAAGTGTTCAAAACACGGAGGAAGAAGGCAGATAGTGATTTGAGCATCAGTTGGTTTTCATATTGGCTGGTGTGAGCTTTTTAAAGATATATCGGTATCAGCATTTATGTTTGCCTATATATAAAAACCTTAATTTGACAGAATAAACAATATGATCAAAAGCTTAGTGTTAATTGCAATCCCACCCTTTGCTGCATGGTGTCCCACCTTTTTCTCCTCAGGTCACATCTGCCCAGCTTTGATGATGAGGATGGGATTCTCAGGACCCTACACAATGCGGCTAATGGTCCCAAGGCTACAACATTTCTTTCAGGGACTGGTGACTACCTGCCACTCCCTCCTTATCTAATACAGTAATGGCAGTTGCTTACAGCGGTGGGAGGTGGTGTTGTCAGGGGCTTTCCCAACACGGGAGATCCTGTGTATGTTTGTAACCTTCCTCTGAAGGGATGAGCCGGCCCCAGTGTGGTTGCCGGAGATCAGACAGAACGAGGCACAGTTGAATAATGCTTCCGGGCCCTCGCCACCACTGCGGAGAATAACAAAAGGCAATTATCTTGGCCAGCAGATATAAGAAAATACAGCTTTTCTCATACGCACGTGTTTCTCTGGAGGATTCTCCAGAAAGCTCAGAGCAGCATATTCTAGTTTAATGCAGTTTATCAGAGCCCTGACATGAGTCTGTTTTTTTTTTTTTATTAAAGAAGACGACTTCACAGATCCCCCCCCCTTCTGCCATCCCGGAGGACTAAAGAACGAACAATCATTTTTGCCACGGAGGAAAAACAAAGTGGAGCGTGGAACAAATGCACTAGTGTCAGTAGAAGCCTGTTCTCCCTCTTGATTTCAGGAAGTAGGTGAGAGTTTGCTCACTGAAGTTGAATGAAAGCAAACAGGAGTCAGACAGGGGGGGGAATCAGCTCGTGTTTTCTGAATGAAACATCCTGAATGTGGAGGGACAGCGAGGGCAGAAACTGCTGACACAGTAGAAACCACCATTCCCTTGGCGAAGCCGTAATCACAACAAAAAAGTAAAAAGGAACATGGAGGGGATGAGGGGGAATAAAGCGGGTGAGGAAATTCTCTTGGAAGAGACGGAGGGAATGCGAGAAAACGGAAAAGACAACGTAGCCGTTCCAAAACAAGAGTCAGCGGAGAGGTACGCACTTCCACCGCCTGTTGCGTTCCCCTCCGTGTTAGCCTTCGGTCTCTCCGCTGCGCTCGCCTTGTCTTAGCTAAGCAGCGTGGCCAACGCCAACAACAACTCCGAGAAGACTTGGGCCTGTATCAAACATGACGCCAAGGCCGGTTTTTAAAACCACACTGGCTGCAGATTTGCATCAGAATGTTCCGTCCCATTCTCTCTGAGGCGAACAGCGGCAACATATTTCTGGAAGAGCCACAGATTAAGAGAGTACAGCCTCAGACTAATGGATTTCAAGCCTTGCACGAGTAAATAAATGGCCCCTTGTTGTGACTGGTGTATGAAACATCTAGCCCCCTTATCAGTCCTCGGGCAGGGGGGAAATTGGGTGATGCAACCCCCCCCCCGGTCTCCATGCTAGCATCTACATGAAAAAGGTCACTTAAATGCATTAATCAATAAAAAACAGCCGCCTGCTATGAATAAGTAGCAAAGGACAGGGACGTTCTCTGTTGGGAAAATCTGTTTTGTGCACAATCGAGAGAATAAACACCAAAAACAAGGAGTGCCAAGCTGGCGCCGGTCCAGGGCAAATTACGCAAAAATGTGCACTTCTATCCCCCTGGGTGTCTCCTGTGGTTGTTCCCTCGAGACACACAGACACAAAGAGGCTGAATGGGGAAACAAGAGACCGAAGACAACGAGTCAACGAGGGCGTGTGTTGCTTTAAGAGGCCCATCGTCGCTCGACCAAACAAGTTGAATCTGAACCCTGAATGAAGCTATATGCTTCGGGGGATATTTCAATCATGTGAAGTAATGGGTATGCATGAACTTCCAAAACAATAGGCTACTGTACGAGTGGGAGTAAATCCCCCTAAAGATGTCTGGTGGTGGCACATTCACTGTGGGTGCTTTGCCTGTGACTTCTGTGCAGCAGCCGCCCCCCTCCCCTCCGCCCCCTCCCGCCTTGTAAACCCCCCCAGCACGCCACACACTTTGAAGATTTCCACAGCTCTGGGTGGATACAGGCCGGCTTTGGAGGCTGGAAGGATCCTGAGGTGACACACACACACACAAACACACACAGATCAGGTAGCTTGTATCATCTCTATCATTAACCTATCCATCAGTGCCGCAGCTAAGGTAGCAGACAGTGTGTGTGTGTGTGTGTGTGTGTGTGTGTGTGTGTGTGTGTGTGTGTGTGTGTGTGTGGACATGGGGCGGTTGCTTTGAGGGTCAGGGGGGTGGGGGCAATCCCGCGTGTCTTTTAACTCCAGCCTAAGCTTTTGCCACCATAAAGGTCAGTGCTTTGACATCTGCTGCTCTCTCTGAACCTCTCCTTTCATAAAAGGGACGCAGGGAAGAGGAGAGGACCCTGGGGACTGGATGCACACACAGGTCTACTTTTATGTCTACGTGCACTTACTCTCCTCATCACACACGCACTCACACACACTTGTTCGGCAGCAACAACGCCGTAGAGCTCAAACCACACGCTCAACGCTGACAAATACAAGAGCACAAGGTTTGTCTATCGAAAACAAAAGCTCAGTCGTATCATTACACCGGGCTTCTGGTCTGAAAGACGGCATCGTTCCTTTTTTCTTTTTTTACATTTTTTGGCAGAGGGATAGAACGGGCTGAGCTAAATGGAAACCTGTCCCTCAGGGGCAAAGCAAAGGCAGAGCAGTGTTGAAATAAGTGATTCATGCTTTTATCTTTCCAGGTGAACAGTGCTGCTCTTTGAGCTTTCGCGATTGGTTTCTCTGGCAGCGTGGAGGAAAAATTACGAAAGCAATGCTGTCGATTTTCCCTCAATTGCTCGTTTTTCGGGCCCCTCACCTACATGAAGGACGGTGACCTGGATGTTTTTGCCAAATTGTGTTAACATGGAAATCTCTACAGTTCTGAGAAAGCTACACACCCACACAGACATTAGAATACTGTGGAAAATGATAGGCTTAGAAGTGCACATTTTCAGATTGCATCAAAAGACAGGTGCAGAGAAACTAGATGGTGTCGCCCAGAGCTAAACCATTAGATATTGAACTAAGATGTAATTAGCAGCTAATTTAATAATTGATTATTCTCACGTTTGTACTTTTAGAGCAAAATGCTGGATTGTGTTTGAATTTCAGCTTCTTAAAATTTACTATTTTCTACTGTTTACTGTTTTATGACATGCTAAATTAATATCTCCAGGTTATAGACAGAGTTAGGGATGAATCCATTATTGAATTAGATCGTGAGGTTGTTAAAAATGATCAAATCAAAACAATTAAGTTGTTAAAGCACTCCCTTATATGACCTCATATACTTGAAACCCTTAGTTAAGTCTGTTTTATTATTGACCTCATCCACATGAAGCAGCAAACTCCTCCAAGCCATCTTTCACGTGTGCAGGGAGTCAGTGTTTGATATTTGAGATGTACAGTAGTTTGTGGATTGTGTATCATATCTTTCATGTTTTGTATGGTCCATGGTGAGCAGCCCTGGCTCTCTGGAACTGAATAAAACAATCTACGTGCTTTACTGCGAATGGTCAGATTCATTTTTAACTACCAGCTGCAACCCGGCACTTCCTGTATCGAACACATGTGAGGATGATATTTCAATCGACAAATTGATAAATAGATTTCCAGCGGGCAACCAAAGTTGTTCAGGATGTAAATACAACAACATAAACTCAAAAGCTGGAGACAGGACAGTAGGGACGGGTAATAAAACAATATAGATAATTAATGCAATATAATTTTCACAAAAGCAATATAAGGAAACACCAGTACAGAGAGGAGGAATAAAATCTTTTGCAGCTTATCAAGTGTGGAAACTACCGCCTTCACTCAGGAGCTAAATGTAATCTTTAGATTTAACAGCAATATGAATGTGACATTTATCGTGATGGTTATGGATTTTGACTGATACGAATAGATTTATACTGCTGTGATTTTTGCTTTGCTGACAGAGGAGAGTCACGATAACATTAGGAAGCCTGCGGTTGCAGAGCCCCTCCCTGTGTAAAGCCAGAAGCCCCGGGGGCACGGGGCTGTGGTCAGCCGCTCTCATGCCTCCAACCGTCATTGTGAACACGGCTAAGAAAGAAGCCCCTTATGGCACTTTAATTTTTCTGTTAAACCTCCCTCAGCCTCACACGCACCCATCCCATCTTGCTCACGCACGCTGACCCCCCCACTCCCCCTCTCCCCCCTTGCAAAACACACAAATCCGGAGATATCATCTGGACAGGTGGCCAGCCACCCAGACCTGACCCGCCTGCCCTCTTGCTCCCTCCCTCTGCCTCCTCCCCCCTGTACACCCTCCTCGTCACCACCACCACCCCCAACTGAAATCAGTTCAGGTCTGCTGGAAAGCCCCAAATGAACATGCACAGTAAACCGCCCCCAAATCCACCTCCCCTTCTTTTACCAACACACACACACACAACTTCAACAAGCCCTGAACAAGTCTGTCACCCACTGAGCTGTCTGTGGGGATTACTGCCTGGACAGTGCAGAACAAAATAGATCTGTTTCTAGCTTGTGTGGAGGCATATAAATCGGACCAGGGTTTAAAGCAGAGGAAGAAATTACTGGGATCAATGGAACACAGCACTGGGTGCAGGGTAAACCTTATTAATGCTGAATAATTTGGTTGAATTTCAGAAGACATGTGAAACAACAGAGAGCCAGACATTAAATTCTACATCTGGACAGTCAACAAACACTTATTTATCATCCAAAGCCTTTGCTGGGACACAAATGCACAATCTAGAGACATTTCCCTTAAACGACATCATTTAAAAACTGACTTATTATAGTGACAATCCCAGCGATGGAGCTTTTGATTTGACAAAGTCCTGGTGTTTACAGCAGCTGCTGATCAGATATTTATGAGCCATCGGGGGCAGATCACTTCAAGTTCTCCAGAGCAGCTAAAAGGCATAATAATTACGCTGGAGAATAACGAGTTACTGAGTCAATGGCTCGGGCGAAGGAGACGGATCATGTGTCAGTGGGGATACTGGTGCAATTCCGTCCTGAGTTGCACTCTTCATGGTTAGGGTGGGATTGTCTCGTGTCTGTTTACACACCGTGCAGCTGCAGGTCTCTCTCTTGTTTGTGCAGTGACGGTTGGCTACGTTACTGGCGGAGCTGCCGGTATTCCAGTACACGCCACTCAGCCAACGATGTGTGTAGTATTTACAACAAGCACGTTGTGTTAAACTTGCACCCCTTCCTTAAACCCAAGATAAGCCACAACGTGTTTTCTGGGAGAATGCAGCTAGCCGGTGCCCATTATCGGACAGCTAGTTGCGTTTGAGTGGGGCGACTCCGGTTCGTCGGGAGGCTAGCGAGTGGCGAGCACGTTTCACAAACCAGTGAGGGGGGGGGGGGGGGGGGGTTCTACTGGGTTCGGATGCTAACTGGTGAGCCTCGGTGGTTGTGTGTAGCTCACAGGTTAGCCTGCTAGCCCCCCACCAGCTAAAGGCTGTCTAAGACAGGGGGTGGAGAGGAAAAGGGAGAGAGAGAGAGAGAGCCAGACCACCGAGGGTGAAGTATCGCTTAGCCGGGGCTAGCTCACGGAACACCCGCAGCAACAGTCCGCAAGTAACCGGGCAGAGAGGAAAGCCCCACACGGGCAAACACACACAGACAAAAGAAGCCGCTCCAGGAGAGCACGCGAGCGGGTTGAACACCCCCCCCCGGTTAGCCCGGGCCACAGCACATGGACACGCACGGAGCTAATTCGTGGCGAGAACTTGGGTTCCACAGAACTCCGCTTCCCCCCCCCCCCCCCCCGATCCACGGACCCCCCGAATCTCAGACTCACCCTGTCACAACAGGCGCCATCTTCCACAAACTCCCACCAAAACTCCAGTACTCGCGATATCCTTCTTCTTCTCTTTTTTCTTCTTCTTTGGCGAGTGTGTGTGTGTGTATCCCTCCTCTCTCTCTCTCCCCCGGAGCAGCGCGACAATCCGCCGAGACAACAAGAAGCCGACTGGAGCTGCAGGGACGAGGGAGCCGGAGAGAAAGGGGGTGGGTGAGGAAGACGGAGAGAGAGAGAGAGAGAGAGAGAGAGCAGGGGGGGGGGGCGGCGGATAGAAGCAACACACACACACACACCCGCACGCACGCACACACACATGGAGGGAGGGAGCGAAAAGGGCAGACGCCACAACAACAGGCGTGGGAAACTTCCGAGATCCCGCGAGACTTGGAAAACTCTCACAATAGGCGAGCGCAGAGGGAGCGCCGCCTCTCGCGAGACTTGTCGCGTCAGGCGGAGCGGCTTGTTTATCCTGTGGCGCTGGAACAGTGCTCCCACGTGTTTACCAGGTAATAAATTACAGGGCGGGGCACTGGTGTGGCGAGGGAAAGCCACGGGTTTTTTTCCCACAGTCCCACACACCCACACACGGACACACACATACATTACATTGGCATACATTGAGACATACTCTAACCTTGCCTAACCCTGACTTTAACCTAACCCGAACCTTACACAATCTTAACCTCAAAGCAAGTCTCTAACTTAAATGTTAATGATTTACGTCGTGAAGACTTGTCTGCAGAAGGAAGACAAGTCCCCACAACGTGACTGTGTCATGTCCCCACAACATGAGTAGGTCCTGGACCACACGCACACATCTACACAGGAGGACATTACATTGACCTGCATTGAGCGCTACTACTTTAACCACTACCATCCTTGAACCTGCACCTAAACCTAACATGAATTAGGGGGACTCGATTTTTGTCGGCATAAGGAAGATGAGTCACCATAATGTGACCACACACACACACACACACACACACACACACACACACACTCTCTTAGAGGACATGACAACCCTTAACCAGACCTCAAACTAACCTTGAAACATGTCTTCCCTCTCCTCTACCTTGAAATTTAATGATCTACGCAATGAAGACTGGATTTTGTAACACAAGTCCCTTTACTTGGACAGTGTAAACATATTTAGGTCCCCACAACTTGAGTAATGCCTGGACTACACACACACACACATGTATATAGTGTGCATCCTGTTTCCTCACCACGTCCCTGCAGTATTCCGCATTAACAGCTGCACAGTTAAAGCCTAAAAATCACTTTTATTTTGAAAATGTTTCCCAACAGCGTGCAGAATAACAAACACGAGGAGAACGAGACTGCTACGCTGGTTTTACATCCAACGAGGAATCAACGGAGGGTTTCTGCACCCCTGAAATTGACAATCTCCTCTGGGGAACATCACAGTTCCTGTTTAGAATGTGGAAACAATGGTGTGACCACATGTGAATGGGCCATACAGGGCAGATTAGTGCATTGCCATCACATTGGGGAGTCCCATGACCGCCCTCCGCACAGTCCAAACCTCAGTCAAAGTACAAGGGAGGCTTTTATTTAGAATGAGCATGCTTGGAAATGTGGCATAGACTTAATCAGCCCCCCCCCCCCCCCCCCACCGGCTAGATTGCATCTCCAAAAAGGTTTGGATGTATACAAACAGGTCAGGTCCCCCTTGTTTATCTAGGAGGGAGGAAAGGAGGAGGGGGGTGGGGGCAAAAAGCCGTAAACCTTCATGTAGGTCTCCATCCCCTCGTGTGATGTTGTCTTCCCTAAAAGCCTTCATTTAAATCTGTTTGGCAGCTTTGTTCACCTCACAACTGACTTCTAGTGGCAGCTTTCTTTTCTTGCTTCAAAGAAAGAGTGAGAACTTCTGAGACCACGCTCATGGCAAGCTCCTCATTATGTGTGTTTTTGTGTTTGTGTGTGTCTGTGTGTGTGAGAGAGAGAGAGATCTGCTAAGGGCTCTTTAGTATGGGAAAAGAGTTTGAATTAAAAAAACTACCAAACAAAATTACTCTATTTTCCTCATGTTGCAATATATAGCACAGAAAACAATGTGATTTTTATTTGACAATATTGTTGCATTCCTATTTATTATGAGCCATGACAATATCCTACTTCATTCTCACATTGCTTCCCTGGGACATTACCCAGCGTTTGTACCAGGGGGCAGGCGGGAAGAACCGACTCTTACATTTGAGTCCTCACATCAAGCCCCTGCTCATAATATCAGGATATCACCAGGAGTTCAGCTCATGTCTGAAAGCAGCTCTTGAAATATGAATCAAGAACGAATCAAGATATTCAAATGCTTGAAAGAACATCCCCCTCCCCCCTCCTCGTCTTTTTCCATAACAGATGTGCTCATCAGTGTGAGTGAAATACTACATCCAATAGTGTCTCTGTTGAAAGATCTCTGTACACTGTGCAAATCTAATCATTTCATATTTTTCAGATGCACAATTCACTTTTATGGCGCTTCACTGTTCTACCAGAAGAGGAAAGAGGAAGAGGGAAAGCAGGGAGAGTTGCAGGGATGAGGTTTTGCATGAGAGTGTGCCTGGCCCTCGGCCCGAGCTATGAAGACTCGGAGACTCGGACCTCATCCTGCCCTCAACCATTTTTCCTTTCCCTCTCTCTCTCTCTCTCTCTCTTTTTTTTATAGTCAGCGAGAACCTCTAGTTACACTCAGAGTTGAATGGGGAAGCATAAAGTTTCCTCAAATGTTTTACAGCTGAACACAGGGCGGGGGGGAGAGACGGGAGTACTTTTTGGGGGGAAATGGAAGTGAGATAACACTCGTTTTTTGTGGATTTGCAAACCCATAAATATCGATGAGGTGCACAATTGCTATATTTGAACTTTGACCTTTCTTGGGGGTCATTGTAACACAGACTTCCTTGAGGCTCATTATATTCATGTCACTGTTTTCCTCCTGATTTTTCCTCAATCTTCCCCCCATGCTGCCCCCTCTCGTGAGGAGTAAAAGCCATTTATTCTAATAGAGACAGAGCCAATTCAAGCAATCACGACTAAGCCCTAAGCCTCAGGTCTATAAATCCACTCACTTGACTGCTTAAGCTTGTGGCTCGGAAAGAAAAGGAAGATTGGGAAATTGAAAGAAAGATCCCTGTCCCCAAGTGGAAACAACCCATCTATGTTATCTCTATAGATTTGACCTACATAATGTTAACTACATGCATGTCCATCAGTTTTAATGCACTAACTGTCATTCAAAGGGATCCAGAGCCATTTCTCTTAATCCATATCTTTTGAGGTGAAATTGTGAAATAAGAAAGACAACAGTTTCTAATTTCACAATTTCTGTGGTCCAGGCAGTTTTCACATCCAGGATGTGACGGAAACCCCACTAGCAGTAATTATAAATAATAAAGGGAAGGGGGAAAATTATTTTTATCTTTCTCGATTTTAGGAGTGAAAACAGAACGAGGGAGAAAGTGAGTCAATTAGGGAAGTGCAGCTCCGGTTTCCTGATCAGTGGCTCTTTGACATGAAGTCATCTGATATGACAAGAGCGCGGTGAAACTTCCTCAAATGAGCAGACGCACTGTGGCACAGTCAGAGTGAGATCCAGGGACAGAGGGACAAGGAAAGGTGGGTCAGGAGATGCTGGGTCAAATGTTAGACTGGTGAGGAGACAGAAAAGTTGATTATTGAGGACATTCAAAATGAGATTGGGGGCCAAACGGAGAAAGCAATCAAGAGGAATTCGATAAATTCAAGGATATGTGGCTTCATTGGTTTGCATGGGTGTTGGACATACAACCCTTTCCCTCAGTTAACATCACAAGACAAAAAGTCCGGAATTAATCAACCCTGGCTCGTGTGAGTCTGAGTTCACAGCAGAGGGAAGGGCGTCCCCGTGTGTCCATACATCCGTTGTGTCCATCTGTCTTGTCGTGCAGCCACATGGGAAAACCCAGGGGTGGACGAGGGCAGACAGTCTGACAAAATACAAAGGACGATGAGTCCTGGAGGGGCACACCTTTACTCTCCCCTCGCACTCTTTTCAAAGCCGCCCACTCTTATCACATGACGGCCATTACAGCTCAGACCCAAATACATCAGAGAGCTTTGACTAAAACAGAAGGAGAAGGAAAAGTGACAGGGTGATAAGTTTGCAGACTGTCAGGGGAAATAAAGCGTCTGTTTTCCAAGCGGAGTCTTTTGAAACAGAGGCGAATCGGAGGCACGAGGAAGGAGATGTTTCCCCTTTCCTCATCGCATGCAGTTCACTGTGAGTTCAAGCTGCCAAAACCTATGTGGGGTGAGAACTGCACAGGCACGCTATTTGGCAGCTTTGACGCAGCCTTTGCATGACATCGGAAAATAAGCAACACGATATGATTGACTTACACCACAGTGGCTTTGGGCTTCCACCTTCAGAAACAAAACCCGACAGTTTATGGTTTAGTGTGTAAGCCTCTATGATCCGCTCAGTTCGTCCGATAGCTGATAACAACTTCTAATAACGAGCGATCAATCCACAGCATGCATTTCCTCGCAGCCTTTAATATGTTTGTAATAGAGCTAGATTATGGGCTTTCACAAGGACCTGTAAATCCATTACTGTGATGGTTATCAGCAGAAACAACAAGCACCGATAGATACAAAAATCTAAAAACCAGCATGTTCCCCTCCGCTACCAGAGGAGAGATCTCGGCCCTGCAACCACAGCACTTTTGAAATCACTTTGCAGAGGAGTGCTTCCATTCTCCTTTTCACTCGAGGGAAGCCTTTTCATAAAAAGTTATACGAGTCCCCGACTGAGAGGACCTGGCTCCGGTTCTTGTTGCCATCTTTTTAAATCAGCCTTTGCCTCCGGGGTATTCAACTTTGATTAAAAAAGCAGAGTTGATCATGAGCTCTGGAAATATGTCGAATGCATTATGTATTGAAAAGTATAAAAGCAGCCAGGCGGCCTGATGCCTGTATTTATGCTTGGAAACTGTCCCCTGAATAACATGTGACATTGTCTGCGGGGAATTTCATGGAGCTGAAATATGTCAGTGGTCTTAAGTGAAGTGAAATTCCACATTTGAAGGCATCCGACCATATATTTTGGCTACAATATGTGAAATGCATTGTGTGATGGCATTTTACAGATGAAGCATAATGTCTGCAGAGGTCTAAAGAAACCCTCAGGATTTGTTGGCCTACACCTATAAGGGATCGCTTTCTATTTCCATATTTATCCTTAAAACAGACATTGAAAGTCAATTTACTCAAATGAGTGTAATCTAAGTGACAAAGTTACCTGTAAGAAGATCTCATGGCTCTAATGATACCAGTGGTTCTTCCTTTATGCTAAGCTAAGCTAACCACAGCCCTTAACACCCAGACATGAGAGGGATTTTAATTCGCTCGTGTGATTCTCTAAAGGAAAACAAACATGCTCCACTTTCTTTTTAATGTCCTTAAATAACACAGGAGAGGCCCGATGGTTTAGTTACTCTCCGAGGAATTATAAAACATTATGATCCTGCAAGAAGAAAACAGGCTTATTGATGATTGCTGGTTCCAAATCTCAGTCCAGATGGGAGAACATGATAGTGAGGAAATGTGCAATGCTCTCTCTCAACAACTAAAGCTCCCTGAAGCAATGTGTTGACTAAAGGGAAAACAGCTAAGAGATGATTGTTCTTTATTCTGACACGATGTAATAACACATGTACACTCATCAGAGCTCCACCTGGATGATTCAGCGGTTAAAACAGAATCGCCCGGAAAGCTTAACTAATCAAAAGCCATTGAATTATGCTATCATCTTGCAGGGTTTAATAACATGAGACAAATGAGGGCGATAAAACAAAGAGGCAAGTTAATCATAGAACATGCAAAGTCTTCATCTTCGCTCCATCGGTGCCTTTCTTCAGTCACTTTCACTTCTGGATCGCTTTGCTGTATGCGTTAACCGTGAGTGACATCTATGTTCCACTTCGGAAAATCTGAGTCGATGCATGCAGTCCCAAAAGACCCCCCCCCCCCCAAAAAAAGAGGCTCCTCTTGACCCCTTTTTGCATGTGCGTGAATCCAAAGATTTATGGAAGCTGCACGAGAGTATAGGCTGCAAGAATCCTCTCCCCTCTAACACAAGTTATTTTGTTTGTTGTCAGGATGTGGTTGAAACATCATCTTCTGAGCCCAGAGATTCGGTATCGCGGTCGGCTCGGCCGGGAGCCAGTGTATTCAGAGAGGTTTAGTCCCAGAATAAAATTTAAAAAAGGAAGATGAAGAAGAAGGAGAAGCAAATACTCCTCCAAACTGAAAACCCTTTAGAGACTAATCAGGAACAGGGTCAAAAAATGTCATAACAATGGAACCTTCCAACGAAAGTAAAGCCCTCCACTTTGTGTAAACCCTCCTGGGATATTCACATCCAGTAAACTAAGAGCGTAACTCGTTTGGCTTGGCCTGCCGCCCTTATCAGTTAAGACTTTCCAAGCCAAAGCCTGGTGCGGGCTTATAGCAGAAGCAGCCTGATAAGGTTACAATGCAGATTGTTAATGTTTTGTTAACAAGAGCGAGTGACAGCCTTTATTATACCTTGACTAAAAAAGATTGATGGACACTTATTAGCGGGCACAGCGATGATTTAACTAATATTCATGTTAGTTTGCTCCCTTCTCCTGAACCTCATGCTCTTTTGAACTATTGAAAACACGAGACCTTGTATAATTGTAGGACTTTCTCTTTCTCTAATTCTTGGCCACTGTTGCAATTGTTTATGAGATGATGTTCAGAATAGACAGTTTTCACTTTGTTAACCACGGCATATTTGGCTGGTGGGGGTTTGGAGGGAACTAGCCTCAGCCAAGTGAACCTCTCAAACCTTGACCTTTGCCTCTTTCAACGCCCACATGCTCCTGCTCTCTCCCGCCTGCACACACGTCCGTGCACACACATAGACAGACACACACAGAGATAGACAAACACACACACACACTCTTGAAACATTTTTGCAGCTCCTACCTCTTCTGCAAAAGTTTGAAAAATACTCCGACACACACATAAAGGGGAAGAGGTGGTACAAAAACACACATTTCAACACATTGAGAGCACACACGCATAGTTACACTCACACGCACACTCTCTGGCCAAGTGACTTGACTGCTGAGGCTGTGACCTTCTGCGCCTCCCCCCCACACACACTCCTCCACCATCTCCCAGGCTGTCTGTCTGGGGGCCTGATAGAGGCGAAGGAGGCAGGGGTCAGCGAGGGGCGTAGCGGGGCAGGAAGAGGACTGGTGATTTGGAAGAGGAGGAGGAGGAGGAGGAGGAGGAGGAGGAGCGGAGGTAGGGTGGGGAGGGTTGGTGGGGGGTGAACATATCCCTGACCCTCTTTCCCATTCCTGGCAGCCACACTGCCGCTCCGGGGGAGAGAAAGAAAAAAGGGAGAGAGGGAGGCCCGGCAAATATTTAGGATGGATCCACACCCACAGACCAGAGAGTGGACACCCACACTCACACACTGATGAGGAAGACTTGAGGAGCTTTGGTTGTGTCCGCCTGTTCGTCCATCAGTCAGTCAGTCAGTCAGTCAGTCAGTCAGTCAGTCAGTCAGTCAGTCAGTAAGTCCACACGGTAATATCTCAACAAGTATATTTTATAAGAACTGCAGATAAAGTCTGTTCAATATTTCATGTCAAAATTGGGGATTTGCATATTTTACATTGAAATGGAGAATCCCATCTTTGGCGACATGCCGGCCACTTCAACCTGCACCTGCACTCTTGCACCATTACGGCCAAGTGGCTTTCCATCAATTCTGAGGAAATTCTCTGAAAGCATTTTCACCAGAAAGACCAGATTCTCAAAAATGCATCGCGTGGCCACCACAAATTCCCCTTTTTGAAAAGCTCAGTTCTCTGTGGAAGAAACAAAACTGAGATGACATTTTCAGATTCATCTGCTTCTATGAGGCTCGAGTGATCAGGCTGAGCCAGAAACACTGTACACGTGTGCGTGAGCAGGGCCCGGATACGAGAACAAGTGAACAAGTGGACAGTGGTGGAATAGTGTGAACAGACGGGCGAGGAAAGGGGTGGCAGGCATTCAGCGGGGGAGCTTTGGAAACGCAGGTGCCTTAATTGTCCTCCCATAAAGCCTCGGCGAGTGGGCAAACCTGTGAATGAGTGTCTGTTAAAGAGGGGAGATGAATGAGGCGCACGTGAATAAATGAAGGAGTGAATGAGGGAGCGCACGAGGGCCTGGAAGAGCAAGCACTCGGTGGGGAGGCTGGAGGGGCCTGTGGATTTAGTGAAGGGGGGGGGGGGGGGGAGTAGGAAGAGACAAGTGATGTGATGTATGAGAGGTAAAGAAAGCCCTGAAGAAGAGGAGGAGGAGGCAGCGGAGAGAGATGCAGCTGAAGCATTATGGAGAGGGTGGGTAGGAGAGAAGTATGGTGGAAGGAGGGGGGGTGGAGGGGAGCAGAAATCAGCATAGAGGTGGGGGTGAGGGGGGTGAGGGAGTTTTAGTCAGGCCCGTCTCAGACAATATGACATGGCACACGCTATTAATTCTGGCTCAGCGGAGAGACCCTGCCTCGCCATCTGCTCAGGGTCAGGGGCGTTCGCTGGGGTCGGCGTCACATCCACTAGCCCCCCCCACCACATCCACCCACTTACACACACACACAGACACAGAACCCCCCTCCCCCCCCCCCCCCCCCCCCCACCCTCCCTTCCCTCCCCTCCGCCCTCGCCTGGCAGACACCCGGCCAGGCCCGCGTGCATTTCCATAAAACAATTGGAAGGCAACCTGCTCCCGTGTCGGGTGGGTGGGGTTAAGAGGGGAGTGGAACGCTGGCTGCCCCACACCCCCCCACAATGGCCTGTCAGATGAAAAGGCCCCTGGTGAACTTGATATACATTACAAAAGAGCCACACCACGGCAGGCTTGCCGACTTGCGGTTGAATTTGAGCTTGGCGTTCGTCCGTTTGTTTGCAGTTTGCCCCCCCACCCTCAACCCCACCTCCTTCCTATTAACCCCACCACCCTAACTGCAGCCACGCGCACACACACACATGCACCCACACAGACACAGATGCACACACACACGGGTGCGTGGCCGGCTGGTGTTGGATAGAGATGGATGTAGTGTAGTTCAAGAAGCTGAAGACGTTATTCTTCAAAGCTGAAACAACCAGTTAATCAATCAATTGGCAGAAAATAATAGAATTATAATATTTTTTTTGACACAAAAATATTTTTTTATTGTGACAGAAGTTTCTATATCCTTTAAATTACCCCCACAGATTACTTGTGGTACCTCAATAATAAAACTAGATGAAAAAAAAATGCTCCTTGCACAACTATTCAATTTGGTTTTCGCATATAAAAAATAACCTAAAAACTAAATATATCACATCACAATAAATACAAGGATTTATTGCACAAGCACAGTGAGAGTGAAAACCTTGGAAACTGGTGGAGCTCCTGTGCCCTGCCATCGCGTGCAGAAGGCGGCAAAGCTACGAGATAGTGGGTCCCTAATTTTGTTGCTTAAAATCAGGATTAACACTAAAACAAGAGAAGATCAGACGGCTGGAAGTGGTATCGCTGTGACAACACACGACTTCCTGTCTGCGTTTCCCCCTCTTCCACTCACTATCCATTCATCCATTCATCCATTCACCCATTCATCCTTTCAACCATTTGTCCCTCGCTGCCTTAGATTCTCAAACAAAACACAACCTCTTGATTTCTTTGACCTCTTTGGCGTTTTTGTGCGCAGGTTCATCAACCAACCAGCCGTGGAGATGGGCGAGGAGTTTAAGTCGCCCCCCCCCACCCGGGCTAAATCCCTTAATCTGCTCTCGGACACGTCTGGAGGGCAAAACAAACAAATAGGATCCCCCCCACCCCATCCCACTTGTCCTCCTCCTCCTCCTTTCTACCACCAGCTCCACACACACATGCATGCAGATCCCCACCCCCCCCCCTCCGAGCCCCTCCACTGAACATGACATCACCGAGAGGAGAGGGTGACATTCACCCCCTCAAGGTTAATGAAGTGAGGTTGTGACCACGGAGCGGGCGATTCAAGTCACGACAGCGGATGTCTGGAAGAATCCTCCCGAGTCTGCAACAAGAACAATTATTTCTACATTCCTCTTTCCACAGTGAGGAAGGACAATGTGATTTATCCAGGAGCTGCTTTGATAAAAGGACAAATCACTATTGAGGGTTAAATGACATAATTTCAGCTTTTGGCTAAAAGCGGGCTTCCTTGTTGATGAAGGCATCTGATCATGCTCGTGTCACTGTGGTTTCTTGGTTTGGAGATGAGATCATTGACAGGTCAAACCCTGTAATATCTGATTTCTTCGGGTCTGTTCTATGGCCTCTGATCTTTTCGCTGAATAAACAGACGGAAGAAATCGAACACATCACAAATACTTAATGTACGGTTTTGCTAAGGCATTCCTCAGGGTTCATTTCCAGAGCCTCTGCAGCTCTCTCTATAAACACTGATACTATATTTCAATGTAGTCAAAAAGATTCAAAACAAAATTTGTATGCAGATGATAAAATTTGCATAAACAAAGGGCTCATAAGTAAAAAAAAAGAAGGTTAAAACTGAACCTGCTGTTTTCAACATCTAAGTCTGGAGGGCTTTTGTGCAAGTCTTAATATTCAATGCCTGCTTTTAATGTTCTTTGTATACATTGAGCAAATTCAAAAAATCTAACTGCTCTCACTGAGCTTCCCTCTGGTTCAATGTAGATGTCAAGGTTGAATAAATGAATGTGAGATCGAGAGGAGGCCTGCAGACGTTTGCACGCCCTCCTACACGTGCATCAGTTGGTCTAAATGAGGTTTATTAGCCATTAAATCAAACGTGTGCTTCTTTGTGTGAAGGGGGGGGGGGGGTGGTGCTGTTCCTAAAGAAGGTCAAAGGTGAAAGGTCGGGAGACGAGCGTGATGCGGTGTCATGGACGGCAGCTGGTTCCTCAGCTGATGACCTCCAGGGGAAAAAAGAAGAAGGGAAAAGATGAAACCTCGCTGATCTACAAATAAAACCACTCAAAAAGAAACGCTGCAGACGCAGACAGGGAGTGAGTCCAAACATCAACTGAGGCCAACAGAAAAACGTGCATCTATTTATATTATATGCGTCTCTGTTGTCAGTCCTCAATCCGATCTCCCCCTCTCCTCCCCCTTTTCCTGCCCATAAACTAACTTTATTACCTTTAAATAAAAAATGATTTCCCCATATTTCTCCTCTTTTCTCTTTTTCTTTCCGTTAAATTTTAGCCTCTTCCTCCCTCCGCTGCGGGTTACCTCCGATCCCCGACTGGGTGGGAGCTGCGATGGGCCACAAGCGATGATGTCACGGCTGTTATTTTAAAAAAAAAGGGGTGAGCTCATTGGCTAAAGCCGCAGAGGAGCTGGCATCCAAGTGTCAGGGAACAAGCGGCCCGAGGTTGCCAGAGGCCTGGCCCTGGGTTTTTCGTTTGCGTTACATCTGGGGAACGGATCTGGGACCAGTTGTCTTTTCTGTCAATCTATTGCTCTTCTATCTCTCACTCAGGAGATATTAAGTCGTCAAGAGACTGGGGATACACTTAAAAAAAGAAAGAAAGCGACACTACGACAACATCAGGCCGCAAAGAATAAATAACACTGCTTTTTCAGATTTGAGAGTCTGGCTTAAAGTCCTCGAGGAGCAGATATGGGAGAGTGGAGGCCAGCAGCCACACGCTAGTTGACCATGACATGGAAAGAGTGACACGGCTGTGCAAGATGTGCCAGAGGACTGATAAAACACCAACCGCTCCTCCTCAGTTCCAGTTCAAACTCCCGGCCGCTGCGGTTCCTGTTGACTTTCATACAGGATGACGGAGGAAAAATCAACTCACGCCTAATTCCAAAGTTGTCAAAACATTTCAATTAACTGAACATTTATTGGTCAGATAACGTCAGTGCCCAGATCACAATATCGCTGGAGCACTTTGAATAAAGTTCGATGTAAAGGTTTCCTCATCTAAGTTTCACTGGCTGAATCTTATAAACAAGACCCTCCGCAGGATTAATTACATTTCCTTAGATATTTCACAATTCACAAGAATATTCTTTATGGATAACAAATCAAAAATGGTGTCTAATAAAGCCTCCTAATGAATTGATTTATAATACACGGTTCTGTTTATGGTTTTCTGGATACGGCAGAAAACCCTTTTATGATGCACACAAAAAACATTCACTGCACACGGCAAAGATGAAAATAAATCGTTGTCTGAGGGGACAGAGATAAGGAAGTGTACTAGACTACACTCAAGAAATAATATAAGTCGAAGTTTTGACGATAAGAAAAAATCCTGAGGTGCCTCAGACAAACTAATAACAATTTCATCTGTATTACTTAAAGAGTATAAATATCTCTTAGGGTCTAAAACCAAAAGAGAACTGGACCAAAACTACACAGGCTGGACACGTTGTCAGTTATCGATTAAAGTGTTGTGATGACTGACCTGATCAGAAAGTACAGCCTGGAAAACATCATTTTGTCAATGAGAACAGTTTTGTGTTTTTGTGTTTTTGTGAATTAATCTAAAACAAACATCCCAAATTGAATGATATACACATCAATTTGTAGAATGGGAATTAGTGGAAGTCGGGCCCATTGTGTGTGACATGCATATACACATGGTGGCTGCCAAAAACACACTGTTGACAGTGTGTGTGTGTGTGTGTGTGTGTGTGTGTCACAACCCATCTAAATGCACTGAGGGTACACAGAGGCCAACAGACAGAAATACGGATGAGGTGATTTTCTGCTTTCTGGCTTTTCAATAAACGTATCTGTGCCTAACATCTGTGTGCCAGCCAGGCTGTTTGTGAATGTGTCTGCATGCATGTGTGTGCGTGTGTGTGTTTGCATGCCTGTGTGTATCTGTGCGTGCATGTGTGTGCATGTGTGTGTGTGTAAGGGTCAGTCTGGGCAGCAGCTATGAAGAAAAGGAGTGTTTCATCATAGGAGGTGGGTCTCGGCACCGTGCCAACCAGCCTGCCAAACACACACACACACACAAACACACAGACACACACACAGAGCCCGAGGCAGTGGCCCTGTGCTGTTGATGCCTGCAGGCAGGCCTGACCACTCGCTGCCCCCACAGACACGTCGAGGACACAGAGAGAGCAGAAAAAGAGAGGGATCGAGGAAGATGAGAGGAGCGGAGAGAGACGAGCTGCGGGGGTGAGGGTGGAAGGGTGAGGAGGCAGAGGAGCGAGCGGACATGCTGATAAGGTGGAGACGGAAACCCAGGGTTATAATGATAGATGGAGGAAAATAAGAGAGAAAGAGAATGAGGTGTCAGAAGAGGAGGAAAAAACGATCGGGGGGAGGAAAAAGAAAAAGATGGCTAGAACAAATGGAAAAAGGGGAAATGGGATGATTAGGGTGGGTTATAAGTTGGTGTGTTTGTTGTGGGAGGTGCAGCGAGGAGTCCAGAGTTGTGGAAAGAGGGGGGAGACGGAGAGAATAGGGAGAAGAGGAATGGAAAAACAGTGGAAAATATTTTTTATAAAAGGAACAGGGGGTGACACAGACAGAAAAGGGCTGGAGGGATAGTGGAAAAAGAATAAGATAAAGGAGTGTAGGCAGGGGGAGTGTGTGTCTGTATGTGTATGTATGTGTGTGTGTGTATGTGAGAGAGTGTGTGTGTGTGTGTGTGTGCCTCAGAGGCAGAAAGAGGAGATGAGTGGGTGAGAAAAAGAAACATTAGTGGTTTGACAACACACAAAGCTCCCTTTAATTGAACTGATGGAGAGATGAGAGAACTTATGCCACAGAGAGACAAAGGGATGAGGCAGGAAATTAGAGAAGAAAAGACGATGGGATGTTGAGACCTTGACACAAAGACGATAGAAGATAAAAGAAATAAAAAGGCAAGGGACATATTTATTTTATCACAAAGACATTTTGTGAAAATCCATCGTCTGTAGAGTCACTGAAGCAGAAGGCTGCTGTACACGCTTGGAGAATCGCATCCAGGATCTCTTGGCCTCATTTTTATTTTTTATTTCTTCAATTACGTGGGTATGGCTGGTAAAAATTAAGCCTTTTTTAAAACTTAAATCAAAAGTATTATTTTTGTCTTGTAATTGATAAACTTGATCACGGGAGTGTACTCATTGTGTCAATGGAGGAAAATCCAAGTTATATTTTCATGGTATAGTACAACTGCCGTTTTTACTGTACATATGACAACAAAGGCTTGAATCTCTTGAATTCACTGTAGGTATGTGATTGATAAAGCTTATTAAAGATTATTAGTCAATCGTACTATGTGGCTGGCCCCCAAATCAAACTCTGCCAGGGCCCCATAAAGGCTTGGTACGGCCCTGCGTGAGAGATACAGCAAGACAGGCGGCCTGAGAGAGAGAGAGAGAGAGAGACAGAGAGAGAGAGACAGAGAGAGAGAAAGAAAGAGGGAGACAGAGGAAGAGAAAGAAAGAACGCCTGTGTTGGTGCCAGAAAGGAGTGTAGGGTTTCCTGAGACGTGTTTTCCTGACTTAGCCGTTCTGTAAGCCCTCCATCTACTTCCCCTGAATATCCTATGTTACACACACACACACACACACACACACACACACACACACAGGGATGCATGCACACACACACCTCTCCTCTCCTCACTACATATCGCGGCAGATAAAGGTTTTGGGGGAAAACTGAGCCCAGTTCCTTTGGGCTAAAGCCGCGCTCCGGTTACACCACCACGTTCCAGAGCACAATTCCACAGTT
Source organism: Platichthys flesus (assembly GCF_949316205.1). Taxonomy (NCBI): domain Eukaryota; kingdom Metazoa; phylum Chordata; class Actinopteri; order Pleuronectiformes; family Pleuronectidae; genus Platichthys; species Platichthys flesus. The sequence continues at coordinate 11,619,713 of NC_084968.1, forward strand.
TACTTAGGCAATTCCTCTCTCCTCAACATGCTGCACAATCACCCCCACAGCACTTATCTCTGTTATTGGAACTCGGCTTCTATCAATCCCCTTCCATCTCAATATTATTGGAGGCAGAGATAATAAAAAAGTTGCAATAAATATGCGAAACAACATCGGGAGTGCACGGCAGGACCACTTCCTTAGCAGTTTACATTTGAAATGAATGTGTTAATATGCGAAGCGTGCATCTGCAAAGCACCGGCTGGAAGAGAGCGCTTATAAAAGTAAAGTTCTTCACTCAAAATTCACTGTGAAATGTCAAACGCAGGGTTTCGGATGTGACTGACATTTTAAAAGCAGAAGAGTCGGTTCCTGTGCTTCGGAGCAAGGAGGCGTTTTATCTCCGAGCCATTAAAGATCCATCGACTTATCCGTCATGTTAATTCGTCTGTGGTCCATTTAATGGTTGATCTGATCTCTAGCTCTGAAAAGTACATGGCGGAGAGTCAAGAGATTCATCATCCTTATGCAGCCGGCGACTGGATTTCTCTGCAAAGGCAAACTTGTGACTACGGGAGCGCTAATATTTTGTGTAGACGCAAAAAACCATAGTGCAACACAGCATTATATAATAAACCAAATTTGTATTTGTGTCTGGGGCTCTTAGCGAGTTAGCACAGCCACGCTACACTGTCTGTAGCCCATCGAATGTGTAAGATAAAGTGTAGCTGCAGTGTGACAGCTTTAAACACAGTGATGGACAGGTGACAGGTGTATCGACTTTGTTCTTTAAAACTAAATTTGATGTGGTTTGGCCCATATCTCATCCACTAACATGGAGGAGGTGATGTTTATGACCCTCTACTGCAGCCAGCCACCAGGGGGCAGTCACAATGACCTGAGCACGGGTCACGTAACTCCACATATTCCACCAAGCGATGCCACATACTCGTTTCTTTTTGTTGACATCAAGTTAATCCGAGCTTGATGAGTTGTTTTCATTGCGGTGTAAATAAAAACCTAAATCGCAGTAATTCCTAAAACTGATCCTTTAAAGACAAAGTACAACAAAGCGACCCGTGGACCGAGAAGACACTTTCAGTTTGTGTAGTTTGTGTTGTGTTCCACGCTGTAGGTAGCAGGGAGGCAGCCAGACATCACAGGGCAGTAGTGTGCATTAGGAATCCAGAAGCCACAAGTACAAGTTGGTTTTCCTTCCTTCCCGCCCCCCCACGCCCCCACCCCACACTCCACTCCCACCCCCAAGCCAAACCACTCTCTCTGATACCTCGGCCCAATGATTCATTCAACCATCCACCCACTAAAGCAACACTGAAACAAAGAGTGAACGCTACATAGAACAGCCTATACTTTTTCCGACCACATGCCTTCGCACACAGACCAGCAACCCCCCCCCCCCATCCACACACACACATGTTGTAAGTTTCGTGCACCCACTTGCATGCCCACAGTATAAAACAAAACAAAAGAAAAAGAGTCATCCAGACACACACAGACCAAATTACACACAATTGTGTTCATCATATTCCACATCGTTCCATCTCAGCCCGTCTTTTTTTTTTTTTTCTTGCGAAGCCCAAAGGCAACACCACAGGTCCCGGCCCACATCCAGGGCCCGACCTGGGATGACATCACTCCTCTCCTCTCCCTCTCTCCCTCTCTCTCTCTCTCTCTCTCCCCTCTGCAACCGTCCTTCTCCAACAAAGGGCCGCGTTCCAACACAAATCATCCAACCCTGTCCTTAATGACAGGGTAGAGCTAAGTGATGCCAGGGGGCAGGAGAGCTGGAGGTACTCTGGTCTGGGATGCTGCCCGTTCATTCCATTCCTCCCCGAAACATGTGGTTTGTACTCGCTCTCTGGATGGAGAGGGATGGAGGGATGGATGGATGGAGGGAGAGACCACAAAGTAAGCTCACTGCCCATGGGGAGAGATCATTGGTAGCTCAGGTGGGATTCGACTCTGCTTTGGACTGGAGGTGGCTTTCTTCTGCGGACGGCATCAAGTAGCAGACGAATGCCCTTTAGACAGAATGCGAGGATGAGGCCTGCGCGTGCGATTCAATCGTTTTTGCAAATTTCCAACTGACATCAGTGCATATGGCTGCTATTTAATCCTGCGGTTGGTTTAGGGTTATGCACATGACATGACCACGGTTTATTTTTGACCCTCCGTCGCGCGCGCAGCCAGGGCGAACAAATGTCGGAAATAATGAAGTTCTTGAGCAGCCGTGGAAAGAAAACTCCTTTCCAGGGCTGCGAGGCTTTTTGAAAAGGAAACAATATCAGCCTTTCCACAATCTTAATTTGAAATTCATGGTGGTTCAGATATCGTGAAAGAGCGGACAAGGCTTCCGACGGCGAGTTCAACCAACGGCTCGTGTCATTAAGAACGAGAACAAGTCAGGTCACGAGTCTTGTGATGGAAAATCTCATGTTAGGTCTTTGAAGAAGTTTATTGACATTTTGCCACACGTCTCTGTTCAAGGCAGAAAATTAAAGACATATTTCATGGGAGGTGTAAAATATTAAACTAGGGACTTTATATGCAAAGATTTCAGAACAAGCTGAAGTCAAATCTCAACAAAGATCAAATCCAAAGTCCTTCAAGTACAAATAAAGAGTTTAAGCTAAATCTTAATTGTTAAAGCAACACTATGCAACTTTTTAACCTTAAAAAAACACGTTTTAAAACTTGTTTGATGCTTCAGGAAGCCGGGGATCATGTGACCCAGTTTACATCGACACAAATATTAATATATGAATATGAATTATGGCGGAATGACGTCAGACTTAATGATGAAGTGGACGTAATGATATGAGTCATAATCCGACTTTGCTCTCTAACTTGTAAACAGGAATATGAATGTGAAATCCAAATGTTTTGTGATGAATCTTTACATAGAGCCGGTTTTACAGTGACTAAGTAATTCTGACCATTCCAGGATTTCACCTCAAAACCTGAGACTTGTTTATACTTCTAAGTCTTAAAGGACTCGTCTGTATAAATTAGTCTCTCCCGCTCTTTGAGCAATAATTCAAAACACATCCGTAAGTTTTGTTATGGGATATTCTGAAGACGGTACTGAAACAACTGTGCATGTTACTCATCAGCAAAAAATCTGGAGAGGCAGTTGTTCCAGAACACAAGAGGATAAGTGATTCCTCATGAGTTCTCGTCCTCAGAGCCTTCAGCTCTTTGGACTATATGAGGTCAATGCAGTGAACAGATACGGTGGATTCGAATCGCCCTGAGAACAGAGATTACCGGCCTCGACTCATTATCGAGACCATCACGCTGCGTTGTGTCTGCTGCAGTGCTCAGACATCCCTGCTGGACACCAACCACCCATGAGCCCGCCTGCCTGGTGCGGAGCTGTAAACCTGTCATTGTTCTGGGTCACCTCCCTGAGGATGTCCTTAAGGCCCACCAACACACACACACACACACACACAGAAGGACACACACACACACTGCAACAGGATTTCTCCGCCTGGGCCAAAAGTGGACAGCCTGTGTTCCGTCAGAGCGTCCAAAATTCCATGACTTTCCCAGAATTCCCACCGCGAGCCAAGTCGTATATTTTGTTGTCATCTGCGAGGCCCTCGATGAAACCCCCCCGAGGAACCCAGAGGGAGATGGGGTCATCCTGCCCACACGTCGTTTACACCCAGATGGACGCGGAACATCTACTGAAACCATCCAGCTGCCATCGGACACAGGTCTGACTCGCTGAATTCATTTTCCCCGTGTGCAAAAACCACTAATAACAGGATACAGTTCATCTCGCGGCACTTAAATAGCAGGGGTACTGTGAGCATTGTCAACACCGTGAATCACTCGGTCCACTTGCACGTCGGGGGGGGGGGGGCTCCAACTTCAACAAGACCCCGTACGTCACATCAGATCATAACACTATGTGTGTTTCATCTGTCTTTATTGCACTACACGCTGCTAAGACAGCTCTGTGAAATCACATACCTTCTTAAAAAGTCTTAAATGCCGTCTCGGGATTGAAATGTTTATTTTGATGGAATCCCTCAACCGAAGGAGGGGGGAGGGGGAAGGGAAGCGGCGCGCCAGGAAATATGAATGAAAACTGACCCCGGGACAGGGTTATAAAAGAGCTTTCCATGGCTTTTTAATGTAAGCGCTGGCTTTGATCGGCCGCAGACTTATTTTCACGAATGAACGTGTCAAGTATTAAGGTGCCTGATAAATCCCCCTGCCTCTTTTCTCAGCGTTGTTTCGGAGGAGCAGCACCGATTTGCCTGCAGCCTTGGCCCTCTCTGTCAGTGGCCCTGCCTAAACCAACAGTCCCCCTGCTGCTTTAGTGCGTAAGACATGTTTAAGATAATAATGGGACTTTAAAAACGGAAACCTGCTCTATAACGTGATTGACGGCGGAGGCTTGCGATGGCTCAGACGGCGGTGCTGTAACGGTGTGTGTTTAGGATGCGTGACAGTTATACTTCAGCCAGCGTGTGTGTGTGTGTGTGTGTGTGTGTGAGTGTGTGTGTGTGTGTGGTTGTCTGTTAATCAGCTCCGAGCTTAGAGCAATTGTGGTTCTCAACCTTTTTTTTTCCGGTTCCTTGGGAAATCGATGGAACCGTCGCGGTCTGCGCGATGAGGTCGGTCCATAACAAGGATTTTCCTTTCTGTTGGGAGAAAGAGAAAAGATTAAATGATGGAGGAAATAATTACTTTTTTCCAACCTTAAACTCCAACTAATTGCTGAACATTTCCTCCACAGATCCACATGCGCTCCCGAGCCAGGAGCAAGGAGTTCTGGCACATCGGAGAATTTCCTACTCATCTCACTCAGAGGTGTTGCTTCATCACATTCACTGGCTGCCTGAAGAGACGTGAAGAAAGAAGGTCCGGCTCAGTTCAGCCAAGAACACAGTAGAGACACATGTTGCTCCTCTATTTCTGATGTATTTCTCTATGGTGTTGTACCTATTTCCACTCGCCACATTTACTCCGTGAGACACGCAGGGACTCATAAAAGTGATGGAAAACAGGTTTTAAATCATTCTTATGCAATCATGTGAGGATTAAAGTTCTGTTCAGGTCATAAGTGCAACAGATTTCAGAACCACACAGAGGTCATTCAACAGCCCTTCTGCCAAAAAAAACTTTAAAAGACAACGCAACATCCTCACAGAATCAAAATAAAATCGAATGATGTGGCTGGGGGGGGGGGGGGGCTCAGTTTGATTTTATGCAGGGCCCCTTCAAGTCCCTTTTGCCCGGGGCCCTCGAAGTCCCTTGAAACACCCCTGTGTTTATTGAGACAGTGTGGCATTGCTAACCACGCTAACCCAAGGAAAGGCTGGGATTGCTTTACACCAGTAACCTTTCATTTAAATAAAAGAGAAAGGGATTGTGCTAATTACTATTCTAAAATTGTGAAAGTTACTGTGCTACGGACGATGACTCTTAATTAGAAGATGAAGGTTTTTTAATGAGTTCAGCTAAAAACAGACTTTAAGAGGGGAAAAAAAACACACAACATGTTTTCACAGATTCTTTGGTGCATGGCCAAATGACTGCACACACTGTTTAGAACTGATAGTTCCTGTGAGGGCCTCAGACACACACACAAACACAAACAGACACACATTGCATCATCTGCCCTTCACCACTGGATCCCTGTGCACATGACCCAAAGCAGCCGCAGCAATGGACTGCAATGCCTCCACGACCGGGCTGCGGAGACACAACCTTCAACAAACCATAATCAGCTATTTGTGGTGATGCCCGAGGCAAATACGAGCACAATACAAGAGCTCACACACAAACACACACACATGCACATAGCGCGTGGAGTTCCAGTAAGTTCCAGGACCACAGTGTAGTCCCTAGGGGACACTGTGTTCCTCTTGACAGAGCTTCTTTGCTTTCTTTCCTGGATGACACATGCACGAACGCACGCACACAGTGTAACACAAGCTCGCTGTGGACCACACTGTCACTGGGGCAGCTCGCCTTCGCCTGCCCCCCCGCTGCGAGGCCTGTACCCGCTGCCTCTCCTTTCCTGGACATTGCTTCAGACTTATACTATCTGTTTCCACAGCCGTGCGCCTGCTGACCCAGGAATGTGGACGGCACTCCGGTGCATTGTTTTACAAGGCTGAGATTTGAGACGTGAAATGTAGACTCTTGTTTTGTGGGGGGGGGAATCCACAGTGTGTACTTTCTGGTGTGTGCTGAAATACAGTTCGTACAGTCTACTGTACATTTCCTGCATTTATCCGATACAGAATTGAAACTCTGATGTCTAATAAATCCTGAACCCTCTGTATACTTTCCTTCAATGGAATATGAAATATATGAAGTGCATCCACTCCGTGCTGCATCAGGTGAGGGGAACTCCAGCAGTCTGGGGAACTCCAACAATTGCACACATCAAAGTTGGTGTACTGGCCCCCGGGAGTTTACTTTAGAATATGTGCAAACAATTGTAATAAGCATTGCTGGCTCTAGAGGGAGCTGTGCAGAATCTGACGAGGGGCCTTTAAGTGAATCGCTTGGGTGTGAAGACTATAAATTTCACAAAGAGTTTTTTATATACGTATTTGCGTAAATGTACAATAATATTGTATTTTGTCGTCTTAATTTGGGCAGCAACTCATTACTTTCCAAATGAATCGACTCATTGTTTCATAATTTTTTCGGCTAATTATTCTCAGCCTGGCCTTGATTTGATTTTTTGTTTTCCTCTTCCACGCTCTTATTATTCGGGTGTTTGTTTTACGGAGTGTGTCATCGAGAGGCTCCTCTGAAGCTCCACAGACTTATTGTTTTCGTTAACTTATGATCCGTTTCTGTTCTCCACACTCGACAGGGCACATGGCATTCGCTCGCTCTCTACCCGCCCCTTCCCCGAACGCGCTCTCTGCTGTTCCCTCCGACCCGGTGGCCTGTCTGTCAACCCCTCGCTCCCATGGCTATTAGTTCGAAAACCTCAGCCAATTATCTGCAGCGCTCGAACACACGCCTGACAAAAACAACACCTCCTCAATAGCCGAGAGAGATTTGTGTGATGGGTTAATAGCAGGATAGTTGAAGTGGGGAGTTCATGTTGGTTCACAGTGGGCCGTGACGAGTGTCGATCTACATATTCTGAATGGGGACAAGGGGCAAAAGCATAAAGAGACGAAGACAACACGGGACCGTTAAGAGCCTGGTGCTGACTTGAGGCCTGCTTCAGACATGTGGAGAAAGTGTGTGTCTGACATGGAGTGTCACAGCGATTCCAGCACAGAATGAGAAGCTGCGGGGCCTCGCCGCACAACCTGTTGCATACTTTGCCAGGCAGAGTAACACAGAGATTGTGTGTCTTTTCTATTCTGTGTGTAGGTGACGCGTCCCCTCAAGAATGTGGTTCTCTTCCTCTCGCCGGTCGCTTCAATTTCCCCTTTGGTTGCTTACTTCACTCTCACAGCCGAGGAGCTGTCGCCTGAGGAATCTGGAAAACACCAGCGGGGAATGAGAGGAATTTCTGCTTTTCATTTTTCCCCTCGTCCACCCCCTCACCCCTTGCTCTCTTTACTTTGGACGCCTCAGCGCAGTCGGGCCCTTGAGTTTTCTCTTGTTTCTGAACACGGCCCAACAATAACAACCTCTCATAAACAATGGGGCTTGTTGATTGGGGGGTTGAGAAGGAGAGTGGCCGTTGCTGGCCCGGGCAGTGGATTTCTCTGGCACGGGGCCTCGAGCACGGTCCTTAAAGTCCGAAAGTACAGGCTCACATGGAGGACTGTGAAGGATTTAAGGGCAACTTTAAAAAATGCACCATCTCTGAAGGACCATAAACACATGCTTTAGCTCTTTCTTAATCTATCGCTTCTCAAAAAGGACTTTGATGGACCGAACTCTGGAAGGGGATGCTGGTCAATGTCAGCAAACCACAAAAGTACAGGGGAAAAAACAAAAAAAAAAATGGTAGTTTTGGAATTCTCTGCTTTTTACAGCAGCCGTGGACTCGTAAAGAGAGTCTGGATCACATCGAGTAGGAGTTTGAACAAGACGACCATGGAGCTCTGCCCCATCCTTGCAGCCTATGGGCAAAACACAGCAGGAGTCACATGCCATTTAAAAAAGCCGAGTTAAACCCTGTGTCTGTGACGGGCAAATGATAATTCAGAGTGATGTGTCCTGGAATAACTCTGTCTCTACTGTTTCCATTTCAGAAGATGATCCTGCACGTTACTGGACAATGTCCCTCATCTGCCGAGCCGCTTTCATTACTCTCGCATCAGCTAAATCAAAATAAAATGTCAGAGGAGACTCTTGTGAATGGGCTGGGTAAACAAACCACTGTATTTTATTATAATTTCCTACAGGCTGCATACCAGAGCAAGGCTTTTTGGAAATACAAGAGTTTTTCCAAAATATCTAAGATGCACAAACAATACACACGTCAACGCTTTCGGTGTTCAGATGCAGGCATGGGGCGCCCCCTTGTGGCCAAATTCAATTATTGGAGTAGAACACTTGAGTACAGTCTGTCTCTCAAAACAATACATTACCCAGTACAGCAAAAAGATTACACCAATAATTCTTTAAGGAAACGTGTTTACGCTTTTAGAACTTTACATTTTATTTATAGGATTAAAGAATCACTCATTTAACAAACCAAACACATTCTGGAAATCATTCATTCACTCACGCGCACACGCACACCAAGCACTCATCACAAAAGGCGTTGGCCATCAGCATCAGTGTGTGGAAGTCCTAAAGGTCGGCCAGTCACTGCTCTTCATTTGTCTCCAGGTTTGAACGGATCGGACCACATCTTCACACCTGGGGGGAGGGGGGCAGAAATAAACACTGTCCTGAAGAAAAGGGTAATGATTGGTTAAATTGATCTAACCAGTTCAATTTACGACCTCTTAACCTTTCTGTTGCCTGGACCATTGGAATGAAGTGAGAAACAAACAATAAAAACAAGTAGTATGTAATATTTTAACATATTTAAGACTTTTACGGCCAAAAAAGCTCAGCTCGATACATACCAACAAATTCCAAAGGTTGAAATAAAGGTGAACAAAATCATAAACACATAAATATAACATTAATAAGCTGCAGTGTCAAAACCACTAGGTTCAGATCTTCTATTTGCTCTTACCCACAGGTTGAATATCTTCCTGGTTGATTCCTGTCCGGTTTGTCTTCTGAACGACTCCTGCACGAGAAAAAAACATTTATTTAGTGCAAAACCCTTGTGGTGAAAATCAACAACATTTTTCACATTGAGGCTTGTTATCATCAGCATTTGTTGTTGTCGTTTGTCAGCAACACAAGAAGAAGATTATCCTCAACTCATCCCGACCGTAGCTTTCCATCCGTGCCGGCCAGAAGTGGCCAGACATAAGCTAACTATTTAGCTTAATGTATTTTCCTGGCATCTCTCTTTCGTTGTCTCAGTTGGTTTAACTGCATGTTTATTTATTTCTTTGTTTGGGAAAAATAGAAAGGAAACTTCTCTCTGCATGCAGGACATCATATTGACCTCATTTAACAAAATAAAAGTTTTTAAACTCTTTGATGAGAAGAGCTTTCGACGAAATAAAACCCTGTTTTATTAAACTACTCGTAGAAGTCCAGCCTTTTACTTTAACAAGGCTTTTAATTCTAATTCTTAATAATAAATCATTCGATAAAGTATTATTGTTCTGTGTAGCGAGAATAAGGGTGTTTAATAAGCATCTTAATAAATATCACAGGGTGGTTAATGAACGCTACTGGCACAAGAGAGGCTGAGTTAATTCACACTAAGAGGTTGCCATTGGACTGGTTTTGTTGCTGTTGGACTGGTTTCAATTGGCCACAGTGTTAGTTTCACTGCAGTTGAGCTGGTTCTGGGCTGGTTGTGGTGCCATTGGACTGGTTTTGTTGCCGTTGGACTGGTTTCAATTGGCCACAGTGTTAGTTTCACTGCAGTTGAGCTGGTTCTGGGCTGGTTGTGGTGCCATTGGACTGGTTTTGTGGCCATTATGCTGGTTTTGTCGCCATTATGCTGGTTTTGATGCCATTGGGCTGGTTTTGTTGCCATTGTTTATGTCCTGTATGTGCGAATATACATGGCAATAAAAAGAATTCTGATTCTGATTCTGATTCATTGGGCTGGTTTTGTTGCCATTAAGCTGATTTCTTCGCCCAGACCTGGCAACCCTGCATCAGACATTTTCATTCATGTTCTCCTGCCTTGTGTGAAACTAATTAAATTACCTTTCTTACATGCTCCTTATAAAAAACTCACAATATTACAACTTAAACTAAAACAATTGTCTATAACTGGGGCCACTGGGTGTAAGCAAACATTAGCATTAGCATGTTATGTACCAGAAACACCAAATGAATTAAACTTCTCCTATTTAAACCCACGAGCTAGCTAGGTTGTGTTTTACCAGGTAAAGCTACAATTAGCATAAAAGCTAATCTCTTAATAAACAACATCGCATGACCTGTCATTACTGGGGATGGCTGTCACCACAGTTCCCATTAAGTAACCGACACGTAACTAAAGTGTGACCCCACTCACTGTATTCCTCCTTGTGATGGAGCGGGTAGAAGAAGATGGGGTAAAACGCAGCTGCCACCGCGGTCACGAACCCTCCGAAGATCAACGTTATTCTCAAGTTCTTGGACATTTTGTGTGTCAAACGCTTTCACCTCCAAGTGTGTGTGTTCTGTGTGTTTGCGGTGTTTACAACGAGTGCTTCCGGTGTGAAGGTCAAAACGACTAATTTGGTATTTCAGGGCTTCCGTAGTCATGTGCTGCAGCAACAACAATAACAAGGAAGTAGAGTTTGTACAAGTTGGCTCCTCTTCCCTTTTTACCTTTTGTCGGCTATAAGATGATCTATTTAGCGTTGTGTGTGTTTTATTTGTGTTGCTGCTGCTCACACGGAGCGTCGGGAGGAATCCAGACGTTTGTTCTTCCTCACAGTCACATGGACGTGGGCTGGGTTTACACCATTCAGGTTGGTTCCTGTCCAAAGCTGCTGTTAAACCTCCAGACGAACGACTTCCCCCTTCAGCAAACTACTAATTTCAAACAATGTGCACGGATGTGTGTGTTTTACTTGTGTGAATGGGGGATGTGTGTGTGTTTTCCAACAGGAGAGCATGCACGCCTATGCAGCCAACGTGTACAGCAGTGTGACTGAGGAGCTGTCAAAAGCATCAGACCGCCGGTTCATCGCTGTGGAGCAGGAGTTCTTCAGACTGTGGTGGGACCGCGTGGCCACAAGCACCCAGAAGAAACAAGTAAGTCTGTGTGATGGGTGTATGTTGTGTGTTTCATAAAGTTAGGGGAAGATCCTTATATTTAAAGCCACTTGTTTATACAGTAAATTAATAACGTGTGGTTTTCCAGGTGCAGCAGCTCGTAAAAGAAGGAAGACTGGAGTTCATCCTCGGGGGCCAGGTGATGCACGATGAGGCCGTGACCGATCTAGAAGATCAGATTTTGCAAATGACAGGTGAGAGCACGCATTGTTTCGGCCGCTGAGGTAGCTCCAGCAGCGACTCACTGTAAGCGGCAGTAACCCTAAAGCTTTCCTGCTGTTTCAGAGGGACACGGTTTCCTCTACGAGACGTTCGGAGTTCGCCCGGAGTTCTCCTGGCACGTGGATCCGTTCGGCGCCTCTGCCACCACGCCGGTCCTGTTTGCCCTGGCCGGGTTCAACGCCCACCTCGTCTCACGCGTCGACTACGACCTCAAAGACGACATGCAGAAAGAGAAGGTACTAGTTGGGTTTAAAGACAACTAGTGGAGGGAGTAGTTTGCACAATTTCATCATATATTTAAACTAGAATTGTTTTATGATTTGTACACCTTACTTTGATGTTGTGTAACTTTCTTTTTGTACAGAAACTACAGTTTGTTTGGAGAGGTTCTTCCTCCCTAAAGGAGAAGCAGCAAATCTTCACTCACATTATGGACCAATTCAGTTATTGCACGCCATCTCACCTCAACTTCTCAAACAGGTAGATCAAGACTATTGACCTGAAACAACATTTGAAGCATAGTTTTATTGAATAGTAAAAACTTTAAATTGTCTGCAGCTCTGGTTTCTACTGGAACGGAGTCGCCTTGTTCCCCGACCCACCTAAAGATGGAGTCTACCCCAACATGAGTCTACCAGTCACCAAGGACACACTACACGCCTACGCACAGGTCATGGTGGAGAACATCAAGCAGAGGGCAGCTTGGTTTCGGACAAACCAGGTGCTTTGGCCATGGGTGAGCAAAATGAAAACCTCGGATCATTATATTTGAGAAGCTGATTCAGTTGTGTTGTTGTTTTTAACATCCTCTTTGTCGATAAAGAATATAACACAGGAAGAAATTTGTTTTTTGTGCTGCTTGTGTTCCAGGGCTGTGACAAGCAGTTCTACAACTCGTCGGTGCAGTTCAACAACATGGATCCTTTAATGAAGTACATCAACCAGAACAGCCACGAGTTCGGAGTGACAGTGCAGTACGCCAGTCTGAGTGAATACTTCCAGGCCGTCCACCAATCGGATCTCGTGTGGGAGCTTCGGGGGAATGAAGATTTTCTACCCTATTCCACTGGTGAGAATCTGGGTCGTGAATCATAAGAATAATACCAAGCGTCATATTAAAGGGAGGAGACGAGATGCTGTGTTTTCTTTCCTCAGAGCCGCACCAGGCGTGGACGGGATTTTACGCATCCAGAAACGTTTTGAAAGGAGTCGCCCGGCAAGCGAGTTCCCAGCTGCACGCGGCCGAGACGCTGTTCACCCGGTACCGGCTCACCTTCCCCGACGGACCTGTGGCTAAAGTCTGGGCCCTGGACAAACTGAGAACACTTCGCTGGGCTGTCTCTGAGGTCAACTCTCAAACTACTCATTTAACTGAAGGGGACATCACATTAAACAAGTTAACGCTTAGAACAATCATGTCATGTGTGTTTTTAGGTGCAGCACCATGATGGTATCACCGGCACCGAGTCTCCCAAGGTGGCAGACATGTATGTGCAGCACCTGGTGCAGGGCATGATGGGAGTGGAGGAACTGCTCGCTGCTCTTTTTCTGCTGCCGCACAACCTTGACATGTCCAGCGTCCTCGACAGTGTCTACCACAGGAAAGGTGGAGTACAGCTCATTTAACATTTTTGTCGTGTGACTTTCCATTTGCATCATTTTGTATTTAATTTCCTCGTGTCATTAGTTCATCGAAGTCTGGGGCAGCACGTCATCGTCTACAACCCGTTAGCCTGGAACATCACCACCATCATCAACGTCACGGTGACCTTCCAGAACGCAACCGTCTTCGATGATGAGGGTCGGCCTGTTCCTGCTCAGGTATTATTAAACTTATTTCAAAATGCTCAAACATGTTTAGATCTTCAGTCTCTTGTATCTTTGGGCTGGACTGAGGAGATTAAATGTGAATAGTCAGCAGTATCATCAGTACAGTGACGATACTGCTGACTATTCTATTCTAGTCTATCTTTTTTATTCTCTTCAATTACCTGTACCTGTCATTCGTCCTGAAAATTAATACATCATTTAAAAGTTTTAAAATCTCATTTCTTGTGTCGTTTACAGATCCAGACATCGGCACAGTCCAACGTGACCTTCGACCTCTTCATGCGGGTGGAGCTAGGAGGCCTTCAGCATAGAAAATACCTGATTAAGTTCTCTGACAGGAAGTGCGCTGGCAGGTCCAAGTGTGGCCGGACGTACGTGGCTAAAGGCGTTCGGTTCGAGAGACGCCGCGTCCGCGACTGGACGAGGACGGGCAGGAGGCTTCTGCCGGTTCTGAATGATTGTTACAAGCTCATGTTTGACCAGGATACAAATCTACTGCACAGCATCACTTATCTGTAAGATTTGTTTTAGCATTTTATCGCTCTCACAAAAAGCATTCTCCTTATTATGTTGTAACTCTTCTGAGCTTTGACCTCTCCTGTCGTCCCCTGCTAGTGAGGAGAAAAGGAGGGTGAGTGTCTCTCAGGATTTCTGGGAGTACCACGCAAACGGAGACGTGGGGGCAGGGCCCATCTCCGATAACTACATCTTCAGCAGCAGCCGTTCAGCCGTGCGCGCCTACCAGGCCGTGGAGATGGAGATCATCCCCGGAAAGATCGTGTCTGAGATCAGGCAGTACTTCTACAGGTCGGGAGAAGGAACTCTCTCTTTTCACTTCTCAGCCCTAATTGTGACTCTCGTAATTTAACGTGGTGCGTGTTTCAGAGAGGAGAACGACAAGGACTACGCATACTCAATCACCACCCGGGTCCCAGAATGCTTTGGGACGATGTTGCGGTGTCACAGGCTGGAGCAGACTTATTCGCTGGGGTCCCTCCTCCTAAACACTGAGGTCGTCCTCAGGACCAGCACTGACCTGAAGAGCAACAGGACCCTGTTCACAGACGACAACGGCTACCAGATGATGAAGAGGCCCTACAGAGAGTTCATCAACAACACTATAGCAAGAGTAAGTCTGGGCTGCAGGGGATTTCCACGACTGTTTAAAATACGAACAAATGCAAGTTGACGTGTGTTTTTGCAGAACTACTTCCCCATGGTCCGGACCGCCTACATCCAGGATGACCTCAGCCGACTGGTGCTCCTCAGCGACAGAGCTCACGGCGTCTCCAGCCAAGCCAGTGGACAACTAGAGGTACACGAAGCAGTGAGATCAAAGACTCTGTCCACGTCCTCTCACACGGGAACATGTTGACATCCCGCGTCTTTACCCCTCAGGTCATGCTCCATAGACGTCTGTGGAACAACCAGCCCTGGAACCTCGGCTACAACCTGACCCTGAACGACAGCTCGGTGGTGAGGCCCACCCTGTGGATGATGCTAGGCTCCATCAGCACCACTTCCAGGCTCTACCAGAGGGAGGCGGTAGAGCTGCAGCACAGACCTGTCATCATGCCCATTGACCAACCTCGTGAGTTTTTCTTTTACAAAGTAGTATAATGACATTTTATAAGTATTTGAAGAATGTGTTTGGCGTTTCAGTGTCAAATTACTTTTGTTATGAAAGACCCTAACAGGATAAATCCACCCTCTTCTTGTGTTACTTCTGCACTTGAAGTTATTGCCAACTTCAGGAAAACAAAGTTGCCGACTCTGCCAAAACTCTGGCAGAAGAATGAAAAATGTCACCGCAAATTAAATGCAGTACAAAAAAACAACCATAACAACACAAGTCTGTTGTTCACTGTGCATTTTTCTCACAACCCTCAAACAGACGACCACACAACTGATCCCTGAGTGCGTCACATCCTGCACTGCCCACATTCACCAAGCGATTATACCTAATTGGCCTCGGCAGGCGATTACACTTCTTTGCACCGGTCACTGGGAGTGTCTGGTGCACATGAGAGACGTTTGTGCGACCACAGATTGAATGTATTCTGCAGAGAGAGAGAGAGAGAAACAAACCAGAAACCTCACTGTTGTGTATTGTTTGTCCACTTAGAGAAGCCGTGGCCGGAGAAGAAGCCCAGAGGACGTTCTGCCGTGCGTTCAGTGGTTCTGCCACCAAACCTCCACCTGCTCAGTCTCAGCATCCCCGGGTGGAACTACAGCTCTGACCACGACATTCACCTCAGACACGTACACTCAGGTCAGCAGGGAGGACATACAGTGCCCATCAAAACCAGTCCATTCATACTTACTTGTTATTTTCTGAGGTTTTCTTTGGGTTTTTGCGTTTAGGTGTAGATCTTCCCTCTGAGCCGGACTTCGACCGCGTCCTGCTGAGGATCATGCATCTGTTTGAGGAGGGAGATGATCCTGAGCTGTCGAAACCAGTCACCGTTAACCTAAAGGTGCTGATAGAGAAATTCAACTCACACATCTACATACATTTTTCATCATAATTCTGAAACAGCATCTTTTTCTTCAGGAGGTCCTGCAGAGCGTAGGGGAAGTCAAAGTGGTGGAGGAGCGTTCTCTCACTGGAACCTGGAACATCAACCGTCTGCAGAGGTGGAAGTGGAAAACTGTAGATAACCTAGAAGCAGGTGAGAAACAGCTGCAAACAGGAGAACAACAAATACTAGGAGTCACAATAACACTGCATTTCTTTTCTCTCTCCCTTCTTTTAGAGAACAAAGGGAGTGAGAAACACGGAAACGAAACTTTCACCGTCACCATCTCACCCAAAGAGATCCGGACTTTCTTCATTCACTTTGGCTCCAAAGACTTTTAGTCTGAAGCGTCTTTCTTTCTTTCTTCTGTGAAGATCTGTAGACACAACAGAGCTGTTTTAAACCTGTGATTCTTCTCTTCAGTGTTGATTAATGCTCTTTTTGCACATGACGTTGATTCGTTCAGAGGGAACTGATTTGTTGAAGCCAACTTTGAGTCACTGTTGACTCGCGATGAATAAAGTGATTATTTTTGTCTCATTCAAATATCTGTGTCACATGTTTGACTTCACTCACACAGGTAAAATAAATATTAAAAAACGAGATGAGTTGTGTGTTTCTCCACCTCCTGTCACAGATGCATGTCAAACTTAAGTCCATGCAGACCTTGGAACATTAAATCTTTGAGTCAAATATATGGACATTTAGAAATGGACAGATTTAAAGTGTGAAAGTGGGAGAACGCGGCAAAGGATCATAAGTCGGATTTAAACTTAAGGCTGCAAAATAAATGATCTGCTTTTCTCAATTATTAGTTTTTAAGGTTGATATAGGGGAGATGTTGTTGCTACAGGCAAAACGAGAATAACTGACTCTAAGAAAAATGGCCCAGAAGTTATTAAAGTTACTCAAAGTTTCCCAAATAAGAGATTGTTTTACATGGACAGATGAGTAGAAATATTTCTTATCACAGTTTATTTGCTTATCAAAAAATGACAGATTTGCAGCTCTGGTGTAAAGAGGCAGTATTATGTTCGGCCGCTAGGGGCATCACACCCCAAGATCCAAACCCGGGACTCCTCCTCCTCCTCCTCTTCCTGTGTCTGAGCATCACCACAGTGGTTCACCAGAACGAACAGGTCGACAATGAGGTTCCAGTGTCAGTGAGCAGAGTCCCAACATGATTGTTCTGCAGAGGAAGCTGTGACTGGATGAAGATGAGCAGCAGCAGCAGCGTGAGTCCTGTTCTCTGCCCATCAGCTGCTCCGTCTCTCTGTGTTTGTGCAGCAGCGTCAACATCAGGGTTTAAATCTCACTTCTGTCTCTAATCTGCATGATGTCATCACACGGTGAATGGATTCTTTGATGCAGGAGGCTGCGAGCAGGTGTTTGTTGCTAGGTTACAACACTGGCAGGGTGATGTCATGGTGGGATGCATGATGGAAGATTTTTGAGATCAGGCCTGTTTTTTTATATATTTTATGCATTTAAAACGTTTAAATTAAACTGACATAATGATTCTTTGTGTATGTGTCTTTGTGTTGTTCTGTATGTGATATTGTCGTCCTTTGTCTTTGTGTGTCTGTGTGTGAGCAGAAGAGAGAGAGGGAGCAGAAGAGGAAGCTGCAGCACTTCCTGGGCGACCTGGCTCTGCTCGGATCTTTACAGGTGGGAACCCACAGGGGGGCAGGGGCGTCTCCGGCGGATTTGAGGCCCCCAAGGCAAAGGGGACCCTTGCTCGGGGGGGCCCCATGCAAGTGCCTGCTTCACTGACCGTGTTGCAACATCCCAAATAATAAGAAACTCTTTGTTTTCCTTTGCAAGGGTTTTAAATATTTCCAGCCGTGGCTCAGAGGGAAGGAGGAGCTGCTGCTGACAGTCGTCAACGAGGACCTGGTCAGTTCCTGTTGAAATATACAAAATATAGATGTATCTGAAATATATAATATAACAGGTTTGTTCTACATATATATTTAGTAATAATAGCAGTAGTAGAACAATGAAAAAACTCGCCCACGAAGTTATAATATAAACTGTTTATGCTATTCCTTTATTGTTTACTGTCTCGTCTACACCACACCATGTCTCTCTTGTGTATTTATTAAACAAGTCTTGAATACTGACGTCCCTTGGTGCAGGGTTGGCGCTCCCCGGGCTTCGCGGTGTCCCGGGCCTCCTCCTTCTCCTCCAGCAGCGGGAGCAGCAGCAGTAGCGAGGCCTCCCCCAGCAGCAGCTCCCCGAGCCTGGGCAGCCGCAGCAGCTCCCCCCTCCCTGGAGAAGCTCCGGCTCCACGAGGCCGTCCGTCTGAGACACACACGGAGACGCAGCCCCGGAGCGCCAGGTGACTGAGGATAATGTGTGTGTGTCAGTGTTGTAACGTGTGTGTTCTGTTTGTGTTTAGATTCAGGGGGAGATTCGGATGTGACTCTTTTGTTTTGTCTGAAACAAGTAACATGTTGGTGCATCACCTCCGACAAACATATCAAATATGGTTTCCTCATTTCAAATTGATTTGGCTTTTCCTCAGCATTTTTATTCGTGTGACATTGCTGATATAAAAAGTGTGATTTGTTCTTTGTGTTTTCCCAGGGCCCCCACCAGTGAGGACCACCTCCTTCCTGCATCTCCCAGTGAGAGAGAGATAGCCGTCCCAGTGAGTGCTTCATCCAGACTTCACTTGTTTGCCGCAGCCAAAGCAAAGTCCATCACCTTGGACACATTTTAATAAAGACCACCTCTGTTCTTCCTCTCCTGACCTCATTAACCCCCCCCCCCCCTCCATCTCTCAACAGGAGGTGAACTGCACTCTCTTCTTACTGGCCGGCTACGTCAAGTACGGACGCCCCTACGCCTGGATTCGCTCCAATCACGAGCGCCTGGTCAACATCGGAGGCACCGACTCCATGGTCAGGGACACGCCCATGAAACTGAAGTCCATCGCAGACTGGCAGACGCGAGGTATGGAAACAATGTGAGGAATCGGAAACAGGAGAAAGTTATTGTTTCACCGAGCAGATTCAATAATTACCCTGTTTTCCACGAGCTTAATCAGACGCAGATGTGTGTGGATGAAGGTTGTTGAAGGAAAAATAAACATCTGGATGCTGTAGTTTATATTCTGCTGGATTTCTACAATTAATGTGTTAGAATAAAAAATAATTTTCTGTCCTTGCTCCCCAGTTATCCGAGTGTGGGACATCGTCAGCGAGCTGGTGTGTCTGTGCACGGTCCCCTCGCCCTTGAACCCCTTCGCCCTGGACATGCGTTACATCCAAAGTCTTCCCCTCCCTGACCGGTTCCTGGTCACGGGGGCCCTCCTAAACTTCCTGGAGACCTATGTGGTGTTTGGCAACCAGGACGAGCTGCACTATGACAAAGGTATGACAGCTATAGTTTCAAGTGCCCTGAAAACCAGCTGGGGGTGCTGTTTAGCTGCAACACAACTTTTCTCCCATTTGAAGTTATCAGCTCATGCTTCTGATGATTTGTGTGTTTTTCTCCTCAGTGGTAGAGGAGGTGAAGCCTCTGAGGCGCCTCCACGTCCAGTCCCTGCTGGAGCTGCAGCGGCATAGGGAGGCGTCCAGGTTGATGGCCGAGGACTCGTGTGGAGAGGAGTGAACAGAACTCCTTCACATATTAACCGCAGCAAGGAGAGATGTTCTCAGTGCACTTTTAATAAGTCATGGAGGGAAAAACAGACTGATAATAGGTTGGAATGTGCAACATTTAACCAGAGGAACAGTCTGTAGCTCCCTTCTGTTTCATTTTAATAATCTCTCCCTTGTTTTCCTATTGCAAACACATTGCACAAGGTTGTCCTGCCCAGTCGGAGCTGTATCTGCAGCTTTACTCTAGTTGGAAGGTTGTCACATGTTATCAGATGTTTTGGAAAGTGGAGAGAAATGCTGGGGAAACAGTCACATGACTAAGATTAAAAATCCCAGGACCTCTCGCCACCTCCAGTCCCTTCAATCTCGATCTCTGACTCCCACACAGGAATTCTGTTTTCCTCAGGCCAAGCACAACATTTAAAAAAACGTCCAAACGTGGAAAAACAGACGATCATTTGTCAGGGTCAAAGCTGCACAAGTTAAATATTTAACTGGTCGGAGCAGCCTGAGACCAACACAACGAGACGCACACGAGATGTCGTATAAAAACTTTTAATAATCCATAAAATACACATTTAATTAAATATGTACAAAGACAAAAACAGTACATCGATAAAAATAAATCTTAAAGCAGGCACTTCAACCTGAGACGAGGGTTGTGCCGTTTGTAAAAGATACATTGAGAGTACAAAATTGAACTGATGAAACAAAGTGGCACAGCAGTCAGAACAATAAAACACACACAGGCACCTTCCTATAGCTTTGTTTTGGTCAGAAGATAAGAAGTGAGCGGTGGCCTCGGGGTCCAGCACCGATCCTCACGTCTCTCATTTGTAAACTGGAGACAGAAATCGTGAGAGGAGGTCACACATCAGAGCCCACAGCCGCCACTCAGAATGGACTCAGGAGTTGTGAGGGCACCTTTTATGGCGTTGGTAATGGGAACAAGTCGAGGGCCTGGGAGTTCAAGAAGCACATTCTGACGTGTACTCGTGAGGCTGCTCCGAATGCAGAGTCACGGGCGGATGTGTAGAAGAAGTCCGGGCGTTTTTCAGACAAGATTCACCATCTCAGATTCCTACACTGGCATGCAGGTGCATTCCTCCTCTCGGGAACACAGCGTTCCCAGTGTTCAGACACAAACAAACTGGCGACTCATGGCCCAACGTGTTTTTCTCAACATAAAAATGCAAATCTTTTATCTTTGTGGACAGACTGGGAGCTGTGGGTTTGCAGGTAACTGTTGACAAGTTCTGCAACATGATCTAATGTTGGTTTGTTTGTGACGCAGGTAACCGGCCCCTCGCCACAACTCAGAAAAGCACACCGCAAACTTTAGGAGGAAATTATAAAACCTGTGTTTTCATGAGTCGGGATTGAACTGTGATGTGTTCAGGTGTCCGATTTTACAGTTGGAAACTTGAAAAGTGCTCGGAAATGACTTGTGTGTGTGAGACAGACGACCACCTTTGTCTGCCAGCATTGTCCTCTGTTATCTTCAGCTGTATCTAGATCTATTTGTCCAAAACGGCCATGGATTAAAAGTGTGCTTTTTGTCAGTCCAAATAAAATCATCATGACCAGTCACGAATGTCAGTTAAATAAAATAAGAAACTCAGGATTGAGAAACTTCAGGTCTCTCGTCGTCTTTCTCCAGTTTCCCCCTGTGCGTCAAATCGACCGACAACCAGCGTCGTCGTTGGGTTTTATCGTCTTTCTCCAACAAGTAACACATCTTCAGAGGCTTCAGCTTCAAGCGGAGTCCTTGGAAGCAAACCAGCTGACGAGAGAGCCTCAGAAGTGACTCAGCCTGGTCCTCGACCGTCTCAGCTCCAGCCACAAGTCCTCAGGCGAGCGCTGACAGGCGAACAAAGGAAGCCGTCAGTGGCGCTGTGTGCTGCAGCGGACGCACACGTCAAACAGACGCCTGCGCTGCGACACAAACCTCAGAGTCCACACACTCCACATCCTCTCACACACGCTGTCCAAATATGGACTCCCCTCCCCCCCACGTCCTCCTTCCTTCTCCTCCGTCTTGTGTCATTCTCTCCCTCCCTCCCGTCAGTGCTTGTCGTCGTTGAGGTTGTCGGTACGTCGTTGTGTTCCCATCGTGCTCCAGGGGCTCGAGGTTCAGTTCCAGCTGTCGGAGGCCGAGCCCCTCCTGGTGATGGCCCTCAGGGGGCTGCGGGACACGGAGCCGCGCTTCTTCCAGCGAACTGAGGGGGAGGAGAGACGGAGTCAGTGATGCTGCAGATCAACAGGGCACGTTTCAATATCCATTATCAACACATTAGTTGGTTTGACCTTGACTCTAAATCGCCCTATTGAGGCTATTCATTAACCACTTCCTGCTTCAGCACAAGAGTTTCACACTGTGGCTACGTCTTTTCCAGCTAACACAATCTGTCCACACGAGAGTTTCGGTCTTCTGCTCGAACACAAGCACGTCTCCCACGCATGTAAGAAGTTGTATTGTTATAAAATAGAGAATTTAACTGCACAACAGGGTCAGTAAGCTTGTAACTGAATTTCCGTAATGCATTCGATTGTTTTCTTGCAGATGAAGGTTGTGTGATAGCAGCTACGTCATGATTGCAGGTGGCTGCTAGTGTCTACGTCATCATTTCCAAACATCTCTCTGTCAAGACTCAAACACGGCTCCGGAGGTTTCAAACTAATCAGCAGCCCTTTCAAGCGTCTCCATTTTAGCAGTTTTAAAACCCAGTGTAGTAATATGGATGTAGCCTGTAGACCAATTGTCATCTCACCTTTTCCCAGACTGGTGGGGAGGGTGGAGCTCTTGTTGAGGGTGGGGGAGTTGGACGACTCCTCCACCCGTTTCCCCTTCGCCTCCCCGGGCGTCAGCGTGGCCGAGCCGTCCTGCTGCAGGTCGCTGAGCGCCTGCTGGAAGGAGTGGGCCAGGCACGCCGTCATGTCCCGCGCCCGCTCCGCCCGGCTGCACCAGAACACCCGGCACTGCAGCTGCTGGCCCTGATGCTTGCAGATGTACAGGAAGACGTTGGGCCGGGTGGCGTCGGCGGCGCAGTACGCGATGTCCTGCAGGTAGGTCTTGGTGAGCTGCCGCCCCGTGCTCAGCTCCTTGACCTCCACGTACCTCGGGCGCACCACCAGGGCGTGGTCCTTGCTCAGCTTCTTCCCGCTGGCGATGCCGTCCAGCAGGTGGCTGATGGCGTCCTGGGCCTGCTCTCGGTCCAGGGAGAAGATTTTCTCCGTGCCCAGGTAGTGGACCTTGAAGAGGGGGTCGCCGTGGGACAGGGACTCGGTGCGGTCGCGGCGGAAGCGGCGGCGGAAGGCGGCCGGGGAGTTCTTGAGCGTTTGCACGAGGTGGAAAGTGCTGAGGGACATGGTGCGTTTGGACGAGACGTCAGCCGAGGAGGAACCAGCTGAGGTCGTCTCCCTCTCGTCCGCCTTTCTCCTACGAATGGAGAGAAGTTTCATCCACTGCTTTTTCTGAAAGGAAGCAGAGAAAGGTCGATGAGGATCCAGTGTGAAGGAGAAACAGGAATAAGTGGAAAGTGACGGATGCTTGAGATTTGTTGAGCGAGTTTCACTTTTTGTGTTTTCTCAGCACGACCTGTCCTGCAGCGTGAAAAACAACCAAAGGCCACGGAGCAGGATCAGTAACACAAGTGACGCATTTCAGCAAAGAACAATTATTCACCACAGACACGCTCTATCAAATATTTACTGTCAGTCCTCGGAGACTGACTGGAAACACGGAAGGTGACGGTAGCTCAAAGGTGGCAAAAACAAAATCAGATAAGCAGCCGTCATATCTCCACACTATAAGTTACTGGAAGACGACTGTGACCCTGCAAACAAGTGTTATGCAACCACATCGCGCCCCCCCCACACCCACCCCCCCACCCACACAGTCTCCCATCCCTCAGACCCTGCAGAACTGCATGTTCTCCATTGTGCTAAAACTTTATTTTTTCCCCCCTTTCTCCTTTCTCGGACATTCTTTCAACATCCGAGCCTCCTCCTCAGACGCGGGGACAGAGAACCGCCGACTGTTCCAAGCTGGTGGCCATTGTTAGTGGACCCCCTGTGCAGGAAGCAGCTTTGTACCCCCCCCCACCCTCCACCAAAAAGAAAAACTAAAATATGTCTCCCTGCAAAACAATGGCATGCCTCAGAGTGTGTGTCACACCACGAAAAGAGAAGCAGGTTGATCCAGTGCCTCGTGAAACCAGGGAACGTGAACCTGCACACGTGTGAGTCACAAACGGGCTGTGACACCACAACCTGCACCGGGACGCACAATTACACACAGGCTGATGTTCTCATTGAACCGAGACTACTGTACAATACTGGTTCCACACCAAACACTTGATTAAATCCATGTTTTCTGCTGTCAGATCTAAATGTGCATCCTGATGTGATTTTGGACATTTCTGCATAGGGCTGGATGATGAGGCCAAAAAATCATTCCAGGATAAAAACCAATATATCAGTCGATATCGATAATTATTAATTTTTTAGGTTTAAACAATGGATTTTTGAAGGTTGTGGTTTTAAACTCTTCTTTTTGTAAAACCCTTGACAGCAAAACACTTCACACAGGTTTAGGTAGATCAATGTGTCAAGTTAAAGCAATATATAAATCAGACTTTTCATATTTCGTTATTCAGGAAAAATATATTGCGATAATTATAGATAATGTCTTATTTCCCAGCCCTATTCTGCTTATATGAATTTTCCAGTCATCCACTTTATTCTCAATATATAACTAATTCAATTCAGGCGTTTATTGTCAGTGAACAGCTGCACAACACAACTTAGGTGCAACTCCTCTCAGTGCTACAAAGAGACAACAACAATTAAACGAAATCAAGGATCAAAGATCAAGATGAAAGATCGACCAACAACTAGCAATCAATACTAGACAAGTGGCAAACAATACTTAAACACGTATTTCAGAGTAAATTGCCCCTTCCTCTTATAAGCCGAATTATCCACCCGATCTTAACGACCACTATAAACAACAAAAGCACATATTGTGTGATGTGTAATTGCAGGAAAGGACGAGAAAACCTTTAATTGACAGATTTCTGATCGAGGTTCAGCGTGAGTCCGATAAAAGTCCACATTTTAGAGGAAAAGATCCAAACATCTCCAGACTCCATTAACATTTCTCACAAGATAAAGAGTGAAAGCAACATTTTAACACAACACGTGAGTTCGAGGTGTTTTAAAATCTTACCTGCACGCGTTCATGCAAACGACGATGCTCGTGCGCCTCAGGTGAAGTTTCCAAAACTCAGGTGCAGGGTTGTAGTCCTGTGCGTTCAAACACGCACACACACAAACACACACTGTCCTCCAGCTTGAAAACACTCCAGTGTCATTTACAGCAAACACACATATACACGCAGGGTTGATGCTCTACGGAAGCCGCGGGGACAGACTGGTATCCTCGTGCCTCTGCTCGGTGCGCGTGTGTTACTGACTGAATCCCGGAGCTTGTGGGAGAACCGCTTAAAACGAAGCGCAGGCGCGAGCACGTCACACGCGTGGACGAGCACTTGCGTCCAAGGGGCTGGATGGCGTGGAGGCGGGAGGAGAGGAGGAAGAGAGGAGGAGGAGAGGAGGAGGAGGTAACGATCACAAACTGAGGAGTCACATCTATTCGTTTTACTTATAACAACATTTATATAAAGGGAAATAATTAAAACTCAAAACTCCATGATCTTTGTGTTTCACTTAAATATGTCTCGTTCTATGCAAATACACCCAAATACAGCCTGATGCATTTAATGTCTTTGGAAAAAAATGGAAATTTTAAACCCATATTCTTTTAACCCATATTTTATTGGGTTGTTTTGGTTGTTTCCTTCCTTCCCTCCTTTCTTTTTCCATCCTCTCCTTTCCTTTATTTCCATTTGTCTGTGTTTCTTTCTTTCTTTCCATCCTTCCTTCCTTTCCAAAAAGTGCTATATGAGTACAGCTATTTATTTCAATTATCATTTATTATTATTATTAGAAGAAGAAGAAGTAGAAGAAGAAGAAGAAGAAGAAGAAGAAGAAGAAGAAGAAGAAGAAGTTAATAAAGCCGGTTAAAACACTTCATCATCACCAAACACAAAATTGACAATATCAATATTTCAAGTATTTTTCAATAAATTTATAAAAAATAGGACATTACACTTCACCAGTTTGTCCAGAATCCATCCATCCATCCAGCTTCAGGGGTCACTGGGGAACTGGAGCCAATCCCAGCTGGCATTGGGAGAGAGGCGGGGTCCATCCAGGACAGGATGCCAGTGTTGTCCAGAGCCGACATATAGAGACAAACAGCCGTTCATACTCACGTTCATACCTACAGTCAGCTTAACTTCTCCAAGA
This sequence comes from Platichthys flesus, assembly GCF_949316205.1. Taxonomy (NCBI): domain Eukaryota; kingdom Metazoa; phylum Chordata; class Actinopteri; order Pleuronectiformes; family Pleuronectidae; genus Platichthys; species Platichthys flesus. The sequence continues at coordinate 11,645,568 of NC_084968.1, forward strand.
TTTTATTTTCAAATGTCTTGTTTTAATCTTAATAAAACAGTTTACAGTGATAGAAAACTGAGAAAATCCTCTAATCCTCAGATTTGATAAGTTGAAACCACTTATTGACACATTTGCTCTTTAGTTTGTACATTAATATTAAATATTGATACACATGGTCGGTGAAAATGTCCAAAACGTTGGATTCTCATGACAATATAAGACTTGACCTCCTTTCCCAAGCCTGTGACGACATGCTGCTCCAACTGAAAGTCTCACTTGACTAAATTCTAGCACATGTGCGACGCCATACTGGGAAAACATCTGAAACCCAGTACCTCTCATTTCCATCACATTGCGTCACCGTCTGTCTTTAATGGGGATCGTTGGGCTCAGTGGCTCAGATGTGCTCCCAGTGTTTATTCTGGGGGCATTTGGAACAGTGGCAGAGGAAAAACTTTAAACGGTTCCATGTGTGTGCGCGTCGTCTGTACACGTGTGTGTGTGTGTGGGGGTGGGTGTGTGGGGGTGTGTGAGTGTGTGGCTGGGTGTGCCTGACGCAGGGAAACAGTAGGGCCCCTGTTTCTCTCTGGGTTTGGCCCAACAACAGTTAGGTTCTGGACGTCACAGTCGCCTCGGGGCCTCGCTGGACACACTGGAACTATTCTTGGGGCACCAGTGACATAATGGTCCATCTCAACGCAGGCGCCCACCCTCACCATATATCTGCTAACGGCCAGCAAGAACAGTGTCAAACCAGTGTCAAACCAGTGTAAACCGCGGCATGGGGGCAGCTGCTGCTCTGGAACACGTGAGAGCATGTTGTGACCTGTTGCATTGAAGGTATATCGTATACTCCATGTGCCCAGGGAGGGAACCATTGAGCGAGTCCCTGTGCCTACAGAACACACAACATAACACAACTTGAATCCTCTTTTAGAACATTATAAAAGTTGATCTAAATGCCATTTGCAACATTTATTGATATTTCTGGATATCTTATCTTTGGCCGTGTGGGCAGAATTGCTCAAGGGATGAAAATAACTGCCATCAACACAGAAACTGGACATTTATGGTCCCCAGAGGATGATATATCCTCCTGACTTTGATCCCCTGCCCTCGATATTTACGGTTCAGAGGATATCTTTGGAACTGTCAAATGGATTTAGTGATGTAAACTTTTCACCCCCTGAGAAATCATTCAACCCCGGTGGTTAAACAGCAAAGCTTGTACAAATATAAAATATCTGAATTTGTCTTACAGCGAAATGTGTCAAACCAATCAGGACAAACTATACTGATTTAATTAATATCGAATCCTAAACACTGAGCCTTTAATATATCAGAGCTTGAAACCTTAGCGGGTGTGGCTGCTACAAATCCTACAACAGCTAAATAGGGAGCTTTTATTTGAAAAGTCCTGAATAATACCAGATACTGAAACTAGTTCACAAACCTCTTCCCAGGTAGTCACACGTCAATGTGGAGGCAACAAAGACGACCTCTGACTCCAGCGGGCAGCGTAGAGGAAAACGGGCGGTTCAAGCAAGTACAGAAAGTCGCAGAAAATAAAAAGCTCCTTTGACGGACAAAGTCAACACAGTCCACAGCTGAGCTGCGAGGAAATTTAAAGATTTCTAGGAAAAAATCACAGTGTGTGCGTGTTTTACCAGACCAAGGCTGAGAAAGGGGAAAAAGAACGGCCCGTTGATTAGATTAAGTTTTTATTCAGAGATTGGAAATAATGTCTGACGTGGGACAGAAGGATTTTATTCCAACTCCAGTGAATCAAAGATGAGAGGAGGCCTGATTCCAAGAAGGAGGTTTACCTAGTTATCTGCTACTGGAAGAGTTATTATCTCTGTATGTGATCTGTACTGTAGTGGCCATGAAGCGTCTGTAGAACACAAACAAAATGATTCAATTGTGGGAAAAAGTACAAACTGAAAATTACGGAAGTACAATAACACTATATGAACCACGGTTTATTAATGGAAGAGTTTTATACCCACTTCTCTTTTTCGACATTGTAAATCAAACGCCACAAGCTGTGAGATACACACGTATTTGCACTGATGCATATCTCCAGCTTGTCAACAGTGAAGACAGTGTTCCAGTCCAATATTTGTCTGAGTCACGGTGAAGTAAAAGTACAATACAGTCTGTCCGCAAGTCAAATTATCTGGCAAGTCAGCGGCCATGTTGGCAACGCCCACAGGCGAAGGGCAATTGCCTTAGGTCTCAACTGTCCTATGTGTTTAGTACTAATTAGCAAGTATTCACACAATTAACTAAGATGGTGGGAAAACAAACATTGTAAATATCGGCATGTTAGCAGTGTCATTAGTATTTATCTCAAAGTACCTATAGCTTCCTGCGTATATATATATAAATGGCAGAAGGAGAATATGTGTAACATAATATACTTTAGCTGTTGTTGTTTAATAGTATTAAAGGCTTTTAAACTCAATGGCTTATTTAAAATAAGATTAATTCCAGGTAAAATAAGTTAAAATGAGAAAGAAGCACAAAACCCTCACTCACAGTCAAAACCATCAGACTTACTTGTGTATGTTTTTGTCACACGTGAGACACATGACCAGCAGCATGCCTCAGTGCGACATGGGGTGTGTGTTTTCTGCCAACGTCGTCTCCTGTGGTCACACCAGTTGTTGTTGTTTACGTAAATAACACTTACGCACACGCAGAGCAGTTACCTTCGAGGAGGAAGTCGGGTGTGGCCTGGAGATATGAAAACAGGAATGGTGACTGTAGAGATATGGGTCACTCGCTGTTCTCAAATATTTACAATAGAGGACATGAAGGGACGCAGGTGTTTGTCCCGTACCACGGGATAATGGCATTTTATTTTTATGTAAATTCTCTGTAAATGTCAAGTTATAGGGAGAAACTTAAACATAATGGAGTTGATGTCAAGTTTTTATCAATCATAATAAGATTTTACTGGTTTTAAGACCAAAACCAATGCAGGATGTTGGGATTATTGGGAAATAACAATGGAGAGAGCATGAAAACCCCCTGAATTTGCAGACTTCCATTGGTTTGACCCTGATCAGAGGACAAAGCATCTCTCCCTGACTGAAAGTGAGCAGATTCAATCCTGTGGAGTGTGAATCTCTATCCTCACTCACTGGTTACACCTCCCAGAACAAGTTCAACAGGCCTCTGGTTTCATACGGGGAAATGGATCAGTTTCTCAAAAGAGAAGTCATCGACCGGGGGGGGTTCATTGTATTTGCTGGCCTCATTGTTACGTCTTCCTGTTATTCGCTGTAATTCAAAGGAATAAAATCCGAGGAAATTTCTTAACAGTGAGAAAAGAGAAGAAATGGGCGGCTTCCACTTCTGATCATTTGGAAATCTGACATTACCCCATAAATTGTGATTTCATAGTATGAGAGTTTTTTGCAGAACTACAGGGGTTTCATTGTTGCTTTGAAAACTAACCCCCTCAACACAACACAAACACACACACATTCCACTCCTTTGCCTCCTGCCAGTGAAGACTCCTCGCAGTAGAGCAGTAAGGGAGAGGCGCTTTCCTCAGGATGTTACTCCAGTAGCTCATGAGCTGCTGTGTGTGTTTGCAGTCGACGCCACGATGCACATCACAAGCTGCTGGTTTTGGTGGAAATACAGGAATGTGTGTAGCTGCTGTGCAGCTGTTTCCCTGTTTTGGTCAGTGAACATGAGAGGGTGTTGGCTTTGTAGATGCCACAATATGCCGATTAAAAATGTTTAATTATTGTGTGAAAGTGTTTCATTTACTGTGGGATTTACTGAGGGTTCATTCTAAAGACCTGTGGGAAATCTCAACGTAACGAATCCCAGAGTTTTATACCAAACTCTGGGATTGCGTTTTATTTCTTGGTTCCCTTTAGTTGACTATGTCGCCATTCTTCAATTGCTCAATTACTCTGGGCGAATGTCTCAACTCTATATAATAATTGATGAAATGACAGATTCCCAAAAGTGAAGCCAAAGCATCTCTATCGCCCCCTGATGGCTGCAGGTCATAAACCTCACCGTCTCCATGTTGGTGGACGGGGAATGGATCAAACAAAAAAAGTCAATTGTACTTATTTTTTTCAGGAAGTGCAATCTTTCCACACACCTGTCTACAGCTCAACAATTGCACAGCAGCCCTGAGGCTGTTACACAAAAAAAGTTAGAAAGAAAAGTGTGTTTACTGTGGCAACAGGTTGACCTGTAGGTCGGTGTTGTCTGTAAACTCGGCTTAGCTCAGTTTTTCCATACTCACACACCTGCGGTTAAAAAGGGAAGCCACAGGTTCAACAGAGGTGTCATCAGCAGTGATATAAATATGTTTCTGATTGATTTGTGAATGAAAGGATGTAATTCATCCCAATATAGTTGCCAACGATAGTTTTTTGCCAGACGCTTCCTGAAAGTGAATTCCTTTGTGCCCCTTACGAGAACAGATTAACTGGACACGGTCAAGGAGCTGTGCCAGAATGAGACACTTCTTGTATTTCCCTTAAAGGAAAGGTGATTGTGTATTTACCTTTACCGAAAATCTACCGGCAGTGTTATTATTAAATTTTTTTCAACTGTGCGTTTGGCCAGAGTCCCGTGTTGAGCAAGTGACCGAGTGACCCGACCTTTAAAACGTATCACATGACTCAGGCCGTCTGAGGGAAGCTACACAAAAAAAAAACACACACAAAAAAAGCCACCTCTGCCACCTCTGACTGCTGCTACACTCACAACTGGCTCCAGATGTCCTAATAAGGCATGTTAATGGAGCTGAGGGAATGACACCCTGTCTGCTTTTTACCATTCAGTTATCTTTGCACCAGGGTTGCGTCAGTCAGCTGATGAGCTAATTTCCTGCTTTTCTTTTCATTTCTCAGAGTGTGTGTGTGTGTGTGTGTGTGGGGGGGGGGGGGGGGGGGTTGTTAGGTATGATCACAGCAGACAGGAGGAGAAGTTTGGGGACTTTCCTTAAATCTTAAGTCTTATGTCCACGCTGTCAGGCTGATAAGGAGATAAGGAGATTTCTTGAACGTCTTTTTTGCAGCAAGAAACTTTAATCCAAAGAGAGACAAACCAATTTTGTGACTTTCTTAAAATTAGAATATTTGGACTCTTGTGGCCACTGTATCTCCAAAGAGTCCTATTCATGATAAACAGACTAAAAGGCGTTAAGCCACTCAAGCAGCTCTTATCACAATTCTTTGCTCCTTTTGGGCGTTTCTTTGTTTTCTTATTGATGTGGCGGAGAAACTAATCAGGGATTTTATTTTCAAAGCAAAATAAGGACCAAACATGGACTCGATGGAATCTGTGCGAGGGAGGTTCCACTTGGGATTCCTCTTTTGTTTTGACTGTGTCTCAGTCCCAGTCCACCGGCCCTTTCTCATTCTGTCATGTTCAGCCCTTTTGAGATAAGCTGCGATAGATGTGGTGTTGACTGCTTTGTTGTGGAAATGCACCCGAGCTCGGGGACCAATCAGAACCTAGACTAAACAGGACGAGGAGGTGGCTTCCTGTACGGCCCCCCCGACAGGGTCGTTGTTATATGGGACTGTTCTGAATCTGCAGGAAGGACTTTCTCAAGCCGGCAGCCAGAGGAACAATGGCTGGAGAAAACGAAAAGTTATCCAGGTCAGAATGATGAGTTGGAACCAAAAGCTGAAGTCCAACAAGTATTTGTATGATGTCAGATTGTTTCATGAATGAGAAACTCTCATAGACACGGACCTGGATATAAACCTGTGGTATTATCTGCTAAATGAAAGGTCACCAACTGGAAACAGGTTTTTCTTTTTTAGCTCCTGAAAATGTCCCGATAACAGGAAATGAAATCGTCACTTGTCATCTGTCACTTCACATGATATTGTTGTCACTCCCGGCATCACGTCTAAACGGCTGACCATTTAAGTTCATGTCAAGAGCAAAGAGGAGGTTGTGTCACTTTTCTTGAGCGTGAGACGGTTTATTACATAACGCTGACATTATTCACACCTAATGAACGAGAGAGACGGCTTCCTGTGCGTCAGCTTGAAAAGGTCAATGGGGAAAAAAGCTTTACAGCAAAGTTCTAGTGCCGTCTTTAAAACAGCATGGGGTCAAAAGTCCTGACGTTTTAATAGAGAGGTAAAGATTCATACATCTGGGTTTTAAAGGTTTAACATTTAACATTAGCTCTGCTCAAGATCAAGATCCAGAAGCTAATTAGCTTTAGCATAAGGTCCAGGAAGAGGAGGAAAGATGATCTGTGCTTTTCGACCAATCGTAAGTCAGTCACAGCTGTCAATCATGAATTTCAATCTCTTTTTAGAGAATCAAATAACCAATTAAAGCCAAACCTACTACACTTAAGAACGACCTTAAAATGCTCGGTTTACGTCCCATCCACTAACATGGGAGAGACAGGATTCATGAGATGTGCTGCATGTGACGATTAAAACGTTTTCCATCGTGTCATCCGTCTTTACATCCAGTCTGTCTTCTGAGCATATTACCTAGCTGCGTCTTTTTCTTACTCTCACATGTGCTCTTAAACCAACCATCATTTTCTGGTGAGAGGCCCCTCTCTCTTTCTTACTCACAGTCCGCTGACTAATACCGTCTACAATGCCTCTGCCTCCCCTAACAGCCTGTGAGTCCTCTATAGTGCGTCTGTAAAACCCGTCAGGGGGCGTCTTACCCACGTCATCGGCAGAGCCGGAGAGGCCGCTGATGAAAATTGACGGCAACGCTCTGGTCTTGCTGCCTGCGTCCAGCCAGCATAGCCATTAGTCAGTTACAAGGAGTCACACCGGCCCACTGGAGCTATTAATAGAAACATAGACAGCTTTATTTTCTCCAGGAGAAAAGCCAGCCCAGCTGAATCCCCCTTTCCCTGCTCATTTCCTCCCCACCCTCCACTCGGCCATGTACTAAATGTATTTTTAGTCTCAGGCAACTAAAGGCTCCTATTTAGACCGAGACTTGTGTGTAAAATCAACACAAATCACAGGAGCGCATTTAAGATAGAAGAGCATCAGGGTCCACACGCGGCAGGCTGCAGGTTAATGAATACAAATCATCATGTGAGGACTGACAGTGACGATCACTGACATGTTTCTCTGCTGATTCACTCGTCAGTTATTACCTCAAACCAGACTTTCACACATGACTTCACCCACTGAGGTCTCGTGGGTTCACAGACAATCATTACACGGCTCTTAAAACAGAAGGACGGTAAAGAGGGGACAAAGTTTTTTTGGACACAATCCATTTGTTGCGTGTATTTGTTTTTCATCGAGTCAAAGGTCAGATGGAAAGTCATGAAGAAGTTCTGAAATACTTTTAAGCTTTGAAAGATATTTTCTGATTTATTCAAAATAAACACAGTCGATTGAAAAGCAGTAAATAAAGAAGCAGCAAGTAGCTTAAAATGTAAATACTCAAATGAATTAAGTGTACTTAAGTATTCAGTTTGGAGATAACATTTGTATACACTCCAACTATAGTCCCCTTTCTTTATTGAGGCTTGAGTGACGTCAACCAGCCAGAGGGGTTCCTTGTGTTCTACCTGCTGTGGGTGGGTCTGCGTTGACAGACTCTTAAAACACATAATAAACAGCTGGTATGGAGTGTGAGGTAAAACATGAGGTATTTTGATTTGATCAGCTCACTATTTAAAAGCATGTGTTTGTTCCACCTCATGAACTGGGATGCCAGATTAAGACAAATTCATTTGACAGGCGGCTCTAGAGAAAGACATGTGCTTCCTCTCTCTCTCAATGACTCATATCTTCAGATCCACTCCGTTCAGATCAATCTTTATATATATATATATAGATTTATATATTTCCCCAAGGGTCTAGTTGATGAATTTGTTCATTACTTCTCTCACCACATGGTTCTCAGTTCCTCTAACATGGCGCTCAGTTGTCTGGGACTTGCCGTTATGTCTGAAACAGTTCATGAGATCATTCTTATTTCTGGTGCTGAACATCTCACTATGATGACATGTCCACACGTGCGTCATCACCAGATCTTTCTACTGAATATTACATCTTCACAGCTCCTCGACACCCTCTGTGAGATCCAGCCCTTTTTATACTATACGAGCCCTGGATGTAAAACTGCATAAATCTGTTAAACACACAGAAACAGAAGCCAAAGGCGTCAGTCTTCTTATTAGTAAATTAATCCACGGCTTGTGGTTGGAAATAAAGACTCAGTTGTGGAGGAGAACTAGAAAATGTAACCGCCGAAAATATGCCATAATCCACTGTGAGTCATATTTTGTATATTGAGTGAAAATAATAAAACTTGAGTGATTCATGAGAAAGTATTTAACCTCAACAGTACAGGATGTGCAGTTCTCCACTGCGGATTTCCAACACATCCATAAATCTCCCTGAATGAGGCACATCAGCTTCTCTTCCAGGAGCTCAGACATAAAACTCAAACCACAAGTCTGAAACCCTGCTAGGGCTCCCTCTAGAGGCGGAAATTATTATAACAACCCCATAAAAGCTACACACTGCTTGGGTATGAATGTGTCCAGTGGATTTCTACAGTGATTTATAAAAATTAGGCCTTATCTTCCGATGATGTCTTAGGGTAAGGTTTAAGGAAAGCTGGTGGGAGCAGTTCGTCCCAAAAGCTCAGTGAAATGCAGGACAATCTGCAATCTAGAGTTTCATACATGTACACATAGAAATGTTGCCTCATAGATGAAGGTCAAAGGGTCAATAAATCCAACAATCTGGGTTGAGCCACTCAACATCCAGAGCATGTTTCCTAAAAGTCATTACTAATGGACTGATCCAGTCAAGGAGAAACTCGGACCTGACAGAAGCCTCAAAGGTCAAGAGGGCGCCACAATATCATCTTCTGAGGACCATGAACATTTAGCTGTAGAGCGTCTAAATCAAGGATAATCTGCAAATAGAAACAATAGTTATTTAAGTTGGTTTAACAGTTTGCAGTTGTTAATAAGCAGATAATTAAATGGATTTTGGGTCATTTCATTTTAAAAGGGAAGGTTGATGGACCGAGCTGGAAGGCCCAGTGAGTCACAGGCAGCTTTATTTAGCACAAAATGTAAAAAACTATTTACAAAAACCATGTAATAAACCTACGGGCCGATTAAAGAAGGCAAATGCACAACAGCAAGCTAACAAACAACCAAGTGACAAATAAAATCCAACTGAACAACCAGACAGAGCAACATGGGACATACATGCCCCCAGGTTAAATCTGCCCCCTGGTGGAGGTCAAAGAGACCCTGCTGTCTACGCAGTGTAAAGTTTTGTTTACCAGAAGTTATTGTGATCTCAACCTGTCTGTGCAGGTTCTCACGCCGGCCTCCCTGTTACTCCAGTTCAGCGAGTTGTGTTGATTCCTTAAGCAGACGACCTGAGAACATTGGCTGTAAAATGGCCTGTTTAGCTCTGATACTCTCAACTGGCTGCTGTGAGAAACTGAGGAGAGATTTCCTGTAGTTGACCAGGACCTTGTGTATAACTGGGCTGTAAACAGTTCAGACCTTGTTATTGTTCTAGGATCAGTTGTGTAACTGTTGTATTTAAACACTGCCAGTTGTTAGAATAGTGTAATGCTGTGAATGAAGCTCCAACACTTTGCTCCGTTGAGCTCCACTTTTATTTAGCTTTTTATTGTTTTTGCTTCAAACCATCGATCTCATGACTTTCAGTTTAATGACATTTCACATGTTGTATAAGTTCCACTGTATTTTAATCAGTTACATCCCTGTGGAGTGAATTCAGATCATTTTTACAACTGATCTGAGAACATTTTACTCATATAACTCATTTGAATTAATGTATATGATGCAATATAAATCCAGTTTATTATTACTTTGAACTACATATGATTTGTGTGAAAGTTGCTGCATGAATGAAAGTTTCATTGAGTGACTCATTCAGACGAATATATTGCAAAAGTCTCAAACGAACAATAAAAAACAAACGAGCTGTTGGCCCCTCCCTCACCGAGCAGCCAATCACAATCTCGTACCTTGAAGCGAACTGTTGCTTTGACCAATGGCGTTAGAGAACAGGCGTGACGCTCCCCCCCCCCTCGTCACTGCCTCCGTTCACCCCCGGTTCTCCTTCCGCCTCTGACACCGTGAACGCTTTCTCACTTCGCCCGGTCACCTCGTCCCTTTTGCCCGTCATGGATTTCTCCATCCGCGCCGCCAACGTGGAGGACTGCAAGGACATCGCGCGCATGATCATGGTGAGGAGATTGGGGGGAGGGCGGGGGGGAGGAGGCGCGTGTGCACGTGCAGCTCGGGTGAATGTGTATGTATGCTGCTGTGACGTCACTACCTCGCTTTCACGTGCTGGGGTGATGTTGTTATTATTAGATCTCAGACGTGTTGTTGTAGGAGATGCAGCTGATGTGCGTGGAGCTGCAAGAAGAACATGTGTGAGATGCATTTCCTGTTTTTGTCAATAAAGTTAAACCACTGGGACTATTTTTTTCTGTCTGTCTGTGTGTGTGTGTGTGTGTGTGTGTGTGTGTGTGTGTGTATTTATCAGGAATATAAATAAATGGTTTCTAATGTCTGTCATATACTTTGTTCTTCTCCCACCTCTGCAGGAATTGGCTGAGTTTGAGAAAGTAACGGACCATGTGAAAGTGACTCAGAGAGGTAACTGTACTGTGAGATGTGATCTATGTTGACCTGACAGTAGAATACAGTCGACCTTCATGAGAACAACTTCACTGGAGGTCAGAGCATCCAGCAGCCGGGATATAAGAGGGGCTTCGGCCATTAAACAATATTAATCAATATCATTATATACATGCGGTACTTACTGCTCCTGTTCTATCAGCCAGCGATAAATAAAAACATTTATATTTCTACTGTTAAACGTGATCTCCTCTGTCTTCACGTCACATAAAAAATCGATTTGACCTTCAAAATAACAAGGTGAACTTCAGTGGAGTGGTTACAACATCAGAGATGCTTGTTTTTATTTTCCTTCCGAGCACTTAGTGAACTTTTCAACCTGCCGCCTATTAACATTTAACAGGATAAGGAGCTGGGACGATCGTGTGATTAGATCTGAGGCTTCACAACAGCTACTAAATGAACCTTGGACATCTTTTTTATCTACGATCAACGTTCAGTATAAACTTTTTTGGAACAATTCAACATAAACAGAACAAACTGATAAGCTGGATAAATCATTCATTACACTCCCATCGATATCTGTCGTATTGAGGCATCAACTATACAACATCTAGAATCATCATTCAGAATTACCAACTGTTTAACTAATCTAGAGAACCAGCCTGTTATTGACACGCACCTCCTGGTTGTTGCTCGCAGACTTGGAGCAGGATGGTTTCTCCAAGAACCCGTTCTTCCACGGGATCGTTGCTGAGGTCCCAGAGCAGCAGAAAACCACAGAAGGTGAGAGAGAGAGAGAGAGAGAGAACCGTCAGTGAGAGTGTTTACTTACAAATGTGAAAAACCAGCGAGCACCAGCAGCAACTTACACAACGAGGCTAACACACTGCTTTCCCCCTTGAAATACAGTGATGAGATCTTTAGCCTACACTCTGCTGACCAGCTAACACCGGCTCTTCACCGTAGAGTCACCAAAACTAGAGCATAAGGCCACTGAGCGCCAGCAATTCATAAAATTAGAAAGGATGAACCGTTATGAGCAGAAACAACATGTGGTTTGGGCTGATAAGGATTTGAATAATAACACAACTTGTCTTTGTGGACGGGTTGCTCCAGGTCACATGAAGATCGGCTACGCACTTTACTTCTACTCCTACAGCTCGTGGTCGGGCCGAGCCGTCTACATGGAGGACTTGTACGTGATGCCAGAGTTCAGAGGTAGAGTTAAGAGTCTCAAAGCCGTGAATATAATTTGTGATAAACACCTGGGGAATATAACCAATGGTTGATATGTAATAATGTGGATTCTCTGTTTCAGGGAAGGGCATTGGGAAAGCACTGATGAGCAAGGTAGCACAGGTGAGTACCACACACGTCACCCTGCCTCATGTCAACACAACTCAACGTGCAGCTGTGAGTCTCATTTCATGTTTGCTCTCTTGAAGCTGGGCCTGGCCGCCGGCTGCAACCAGCTCAACTTCACCGTTCTGAACTGGAACAAGTCCTCGGTGGACTTTTACCTGAGCCAGGGCTGTTACGACCTGACGGATAAGATGGGCTACCACTGCATGCGCTGCGAGGGAGAGGCCCTGGAGCACCTGGCCCAACCCTAACACGACCTCTCGACCTCGGTAAACCATGAGCTCCACCTACACAGTGCAGGGAAACAGACTCAGACAAAAAAAGTTGCTAAGCTCCAGCACGTTCAATTAATTTCTACCGATACTAAATCCCCGGCTTGATTGAAAATCCTGATTATTACCGATTTTTTTTTTATGATCGAGCCTTGCAAAAAATATGCACATCTCGGCTGCACACAGGATTTAATGCTAAAAGCTGAGGGAGTGTTCAAATATAGTTACACAACCTGTAGACTCACAAAATAAACTACTGAAATCCTCAGGCTACTTAGCTTAGCAATGCTAATGCAGGCAGTTTACGTTGGGGGAAGATAAAACACACCGTTCATAAGATTAATCAATTGTCTTGTGAGGTTTTATATATGCACAGAATCACTATTATTAAATCTTCACAAACAGTGTCCAGTAACCGCTGCTAGAATCTGATTGGCCGATCGCTGTTTGCAGGAGGGGCTCAGCAAACACTTAATTGGCTCAAGTATTGGAATGGGGCCTTTGCAATACATTTAAATAGTTCATAATTGAGGGACCTTAATCTGTGGTATATGTGGTATTAGGTGTGTGTGTGTGTGTGTGTTTGTGTGTGTTGTGGGGGGGCGCCTGTATTTGAAGGATCAAGTAAAAAACATCGTCAATCCAGAAGTGAAATAATCGTTTGCACAGAGATCCAGATAAAAAACAGGATGTGTGTTTTATTGTATGGCTGTTGAAATAAAAAGTGGGTTTGTGGTTTCCTGTCATGATTAACGATGACAACCGATGACAACCCCCCCCCCCACTGTAGAGCTGTTGTGATACAAGTGTCGGCATTTTGCACTGTTCTCTTCCATGTTTAAGCCGTGTACATAGACGGATGTGAGGGTAATCAAAGTGTGCACTGAAGGAATCAGTGGGGATTGAACCTAAAACCTCCCTCCACGCTGCCAGACAGCAAACTCTGGCGGAATCTGAAAAACAAAAAAGGAAAATCTTGGACTGGGCTCGGAGTGCGTCCTTAAACCTGTCCGGCTCAAATGAAAGTGGCACCACTCTGGGCTGCACTTCTGTTTTATATCCAGTGTGTTTAAGAAAAACACAAAGAGGACTTCTTGTATCATTTCCAGCCATTTACTGAAAACACTCAGCGTTATATTTAGTTTGTTTTCTCTCACTCTAAACAAGTAAGAACCACTAACCCTCCTCTTTTGCAGCTTTTGCAATTTGCATTTATTTTCATTCTTTTGTTTACGAAATAATTGAGCGAGGAATGTGAAGCTGTTTTTCTCCATCCTCGGGACATTGTGTGGTCAAATAGTCGCGTGGTTGTTTGCTTCGGAGTCGAGACGTCAACGTGGAAGAGTGTGTTTGGTGCATTGTCATCCGTGTTGTTACAGAGTTACACAAAGATCGATAGAGTCCAGGGGAAGATGAAGAAGAGATATTTAAATTTTCTCACAAGTACGAGCCAGAGCTACAAACTATACAACGTGTGACTCATGTTTCCACACAATTTCAAATATTTCCAAAATAAAGTCTAGGTTCAACCCTGATTCCTTTCAAATCCACTGAGAACTCAGCAATAAATCAACTTAAATGTGCAACGTGAAGATTTTAGGGAGCAGGGTGTGATTCTCACAATCAGTACGCGTAGATAAAAGCAACAATGTTGATGTCTTAAGGTTGTTTCCTCAACTTTGGTGCTGTGGAGCCTAAATGTGTGTGATACCCAGTGTGCCACATGTTCATGTTCATGTGATGAGTTAGTAAGTGTGTCTTCAAATGTCACCTGCGGTCATTACTTTTTTATATGTGTGGGACGTTGTCTCTGGAACGGTAGCATTTACGTAGCATTTAGCTCTACCAGAAATCCTTACTCTATAAATGCAATCGCAAATACCAAAAGCCATATTAGCTTTAGCCTAGAGAACCTGCATGGAATTCAAATGTTGGTTTCAGAAAAACATATTTTAGGCTAAAAACACAGGTTGTGTTTGATTTTTTATTTGTTTGATTGGTTCAGCAGCAGAGGAATAAAACCTGTGAGAGTTAAATAAAATCTGTTGTGTGAAAATATAAAACACTGTGTCGACTTCATTTCTTTCCCTCTGAGTAAATTCATCCATGTAATCATTTATTAATCATTTACCAGGAGTTATGAGCTTATATGGATTCTATTGTATATGGATATAGACGCATATCTATACATAGACTACAGAATATGCATTCATGGCAAATAAAGTACAAATAGAACTCTTGTTTACTACTCTAACAAAAGGAGGTAGGAATATCTTACTAAATTGCATTATGAATAATAAACTGAATAGAAAGCTGCATGTGCTCCCCCCCCTCCCCATCCCCCCACTACAATCAGACTCCATTCCTCCCTCTGCTCGTCTTCCTCAACCTTCACTCTTCCCCCTGCAAGAATCATTAAAGAGCCATTACCTCCTTCAGCCCTGTGTCTGCTTCTGGGTCAAACTCCACAACAACCCCCCCTGACATGATGTGTGGCTGATGGGTTGAATGTTCACATCGTGTTCGAACACCGTTTGTGTGTTAGGAGCAGTTGTTTCTGCTTTGTGTCTCTTTCACGCACCAGGACGCTCGTCGGACGCAAAGCACATTTCCTCTGACGGCTTCAGGCTGTTTCACAGACCGACAGTAGATGGTGGTAACACGCCAATGACAGGCAGCCTTGAGCCAACGCAGGCAAGACAGATGATTGCTAGCAAGCTGACAGGAACAATCCCAGTTTTCAGATTCACCCACAATTTGGGTTTTTGCTGATGTTTTTGAAGAACTTTGGGAAAAACGCATATTTTGCATTTTAAAACCCTCCACTGAATTAAAACAGAGGAAGCTGTCTCTCTAGCTATAACTCAGTTTAGTTTTGAACTCTTGCTTAATTTTTTGTCCACTTAACGGTTCACAGGTTGAATCCAGTCTGAAGTGTGTGGAAATAAATCAAATCTCTTATAGAAAACCTGTCTTTTCAGACGTATAACGTAATCTGAGTTAGTCATTGTTCAGAACGACAAACTTTTACCTCCCCCGGCTTCTTCAAACTATTCAAACTTAACACTGGAAAAGAAAAGTGAATTAGTTGTGAGATTCAGCCTAAGCCCTTTTTGATCTTTGTATATATATATTTGTTTCAGTTCCCTTATATATTTATTATTTCGTACCAAATTTCTTGAAGATATAAAATTATAAGAGTGACAGAAAGATCCTTAAACAACAGACTGAGGAACAGAGCCAGGACCCCATCACACCAAACACTGTTAAACACACACACACATCAAGGGCTGTGACTGACACATACACAACCCACCACACTGCAACTGAAATACAACATTCTTGCCTTATTCTTTGTGTTGTATACATTATTATTTACTGTTATTATTGTTAATCAATATTTTACAATAATATACATCTTGTGTAGACAATTTCATTTGCACCTGAGTACGATGACAATAAAGATTTTTGAATCCGAACTAAACAATTTGACACTTATTTCATAATTTGACAGTAATATCTACAGTGGCTCACACAGGCTGTTGATATTCACTTATACACCAGCGCCACCGCGTGGTGACTCGGGGAGGTGTTTCACGCGTGAATGGCACATATTCAAAGGCAATGCGACTTGATGAAAGTAAGCGAGACGCGGAGGAAGTGGTCGATGTTCTCGTTGGTTTTTCTTACTGCGGAAGCCAGCTGCTATCACAACATCAGAGTTCACCTCCGAGTCCCTGTGCGTAATGTGTGCGTGCGTGCCTGTGCGTAAAACCCTGCGCACTGCCCCCGCGTGCACCAGCAGCAGCAGCAGTCAGTCAGTCTCTAATGGAGTGACCCCCCAGCACGTTGGCTGAAGGGAAGACAAGAGCGCTGAGTCAACGAATCACAGCGAGAAGGATGCAACAGTTGATGTGCGCTGTGAGTTGCACAGTGTTCGGCCTGCACGCACTCGGAGGATGGTGGCTCGGATGCGCGTGGAGGAAGGATCGGGTGTTTCTGTGGCTCTGAACCCACTTCATCAGTCCCACTGAGGGGAGAATTTAAAAACGCATCTTCCCCTGCAGCTGGCGTTTGCAGTTGCGCGCCCCCTGTGCCACTTCTGCGCGTCTTTCCCCCCCCCCCACCAAACCAGAATGGACATTTGGATAGGAGCGCGTTCGGAGGCACTCGGCGCTCCGCTGGAATGGAGCTGAAGTGCGGATCTCGGGTGGTGGTCTGCGGCGGCGGTGAGTAGCAGCGCGGTGCCTCTTGCGCCAACGATGCATCGGATTCTGCAGAGGAGGCGAGTGCGCAAGCTGCGGGTCGTCTGGGCGTCTCTGGCCCTGGTGGCGCTGTCCCTGGCGGCGTGCAGCGCGCTGTTCACGGCGTGGACTTGGCGACAGACGCGGGACCTGTCCCAGTCCTTCAAGGTCTTGCAGGACCGCTTGGAGCAGGTTCGTGTCACACTTTTTACAACACGACCCTCTTCCGTTAATGGCATGCACATTTGTTGTTTTCCTCTTACGCACCATCAAGTGTTTGTTATGTAACTTCTTCTGTGTCTGCGGTTACGGGAATCATCGTGGGGGGTGCACGGAAAAAATGCAAGTCTACACTTCAACCCTAATAGTACCCCCCTCCTCCTCCTCCCCCCGTGCACGAACTCCACTCCACTATTGTATTGCACCATTCCTCTTTTTGGCACTTTTACTGCTTACCAATAAGACCAGTCAAAGTTGGTGTGCTTGTGTTGTGTGTGCGCGCGCGCCCCCTTCCTTCCTCCGCCTCCAGAGATTAATTACTCTGGTGCCAGTTGTGCTCCAGTTTTATCTCAATTTACTGGAAAGGCCTCTGCTATTTGGCATGTGAGCGCTTTATACCCAACTGGCTGCTGCTGTGGCTGCAGGCCTGAAAAGTGTGGCAAGTGTAAATCATCTGCAGCCAGCTTGAGCCTCTTCTCATGCACGGGCTCTGGGTATGAAGCACAGTTTGGAATTTTACAGGAATGACTGTAAAGCTCTGTGCAGGCTCGTGCAGAGTGCAGCTTCTTTAAACTTCTTGTTAGGCTCCAGCCGGAGGTTGCATCACAAGGTGAATTATTTCTAATGAAGCAGCCAAAAAGGAGCTGATGGAAATTCTTCTGGTTTCGAGTTCACAGTGCTTACAAACCCAGGTTGCACTGGATTTGAGATCAGGGGGACAGCAGATTGGCTGTGGATCATATTTGACAGACATGCACACACACACAGGCACACACACACACATGCATGAGCTTCTCCCACACACACACATGCTCAAACACCCCAAAAGTGGACACGTGGAGTGTTGATGCTGGAGCGTTTCCCAAGGGGCCCCACGTTCTGTCCATTTGACTGTTCGCCAGCTCCTGATGAGAGCCAGTGAGTGAACGTCTGGAGAGTGAAGAGCAACTCGCTGCCGACGTTTCCACAGTAGCAGTAAATTTAAAACACACTTTTCCCCGAGCCACTTCTCCTTTGACTTTATATAGGCCTCCCTCGGTCACTCGGCGGAGCCCCGCGCCAAGCCTTTCCAACATTGCTTCTGCCACAGAACTAATTTCTTAATGAAAAACTGGGGAGCAAAGACATGTGAGGAATGCGAAGCACTAAAAACACGCGTTAGGTGTCGCAAGCCGTCTCGCAGGAAGTGGTTAGACCTATTCTGAAGCGAGCGTGGCAGCAGGGGCAGGATCCTGGAAAAGATGAGACTGTTTATGTGGCTGGCTGGCTGGAGGAGGCCGCGTAGGACATGTGCCAGAAAACAGTCATAACAAACTCATTGGACGTTTTGTTAATAGTGTGGTTTTCTTTTTTCTCTCTTTCAACAGGTGAATACACAGAGGAAGGCCATCGTCCAGCTCATTCTGGAGAAGAGGGAGCTGCTGGTGGGGCAGAGAGTGAAGAGAGACGGTAGATTGCAAACCCCAGAAACAGAAATTCAGTCCTGAGCCTGGTTTTTCTTGCCTCCAGTGCCACCAGCAAACGTTCTGTGCCTTCCAGCCGTCCAAATCACCACAGACACAATATACTTACCAACTGCACTCTTGTTGTTTTTCTGGGAAGAACATTTAACACAAACGCGGGCCAGCCTCGGCCCACATGCCACTATGGTCAGGCCTAGCGGGCCGCAGGCACTACCCGCTGCTAAAAGTTGACACAGGAAAAAGTAGGCAGCTGGATGACTGCTGCAGAAATTACAGGTCTGACCAGAGCGGCCTCGGAGCCCAGAAACCCAGCTGGCGCGGGACTGAGGCCTTGTTGCACGCTTTTGGGCAATGAAATATGTTTTTTTCTCTTTCCCCCCCTGAGCACACGACTGACACAGCTATGATTTGTTGTGAAAGCGGTGATATTTGATGACCTATCATTGCTGTATTTATAGCCCCGGCTTGCGTCACCATCACGGGACTGCTTGATTGTTCACATTTTGTCCAAGAGTGAACCCTCGCGACTCCGAGGTGCTCCGGTGCAGCCGGGGGATGAATATCACAAGATTTTGACAAAAGGATTCATTTAGAGAACGACCGGACCTCGCCAAAACAACCATGTTAATATCCTGCAGATATTAGCTTTTTCATTTTGTGAGCGATATCTGATTCTCTGCTTCCAAAATGCATTAAAACAGTGTTCGGAAATCCACGGCTATCAATAGAAAAAAGCCCAAAACAGCTTTTTCCAGTTTGTGGAAAGTTGACCACCGCGGTGCAGCGTTTCAGAGGGACACTGCCGTTATGTTCTCTCTGATGACTGACAGCCTCAGTCTGGAGAACCTGGCCGGCCTGAGGGCTTTACGCTCGCCCCGTAGCAAATCCTAAATCTACAGGGTCACCCACCTGCGAGTTATTTTAGCAGGGACTTAATATTCCTGTCCGATGGCAGGGGCCCCGCTCCACACAGAAAGCACTTCATGGTTCACACAGTATTCAAACTATATCTGTGTTTGAAATACCTCCCCGCAGGCCAGATTGCAAAAAAAAAAGCTAAAATAAACCTTTAGCGAGTAACAAGAGCAGGCGTTCTTCAGCTTTTTACTGTTGTGTTTTATTTATTGTATTTATTTGAGCAGGGGCCATAACTGTTGCTTCACTCTTAATCGCCTCTGTGAGGGTCAGAGAGGAGCCAAGGACCTTTTCCACTCTCCTCATCCGGCACTTCATTTCTCTTATTTAGCGAGAACATTTAAAATCCCTCGTCCTTCTCCATCTCGTCTTTGTCTGACCCCGGCAGCACTCGCACTTCTTCATCGCTCCTCTTCTCCGCTCACTCCGCACTTTCTTGATGACTGCCGACCAGCTGGCACTGAGATTAGCCCCCACAGGGGAAAAAGAAAAATAAAGGAGGCACACGCTCCCGACCGAAAATAACAGTTTGAGGAAATATATTGAGGCACGTGAAAGGAAATCCTTTGCCCATCTGTTAGCCGCGTTAGGACGAGCCAGGTTCAGACTAAATGGCCGCAAATTAACACACTCTGTTATTAGACAGATACAGATGGGAATGATTGTTTTATCAAAAAAAAAAAGCCGCAGCCGTTATTTTCTTTGCCATTAAAACTCATATTCTGTCTGTCTCTGCCTTCCGAAAGGGGGGACGCTTCGAGGGAGGAATGGAAATGGAAAGAAGGCAGCGTCTCATTTCGAGAGTAAGTGGCTTGGCAGATCTCGTGTAGCCTTCTCATGTAGCATCTGCTGAAGTGGTTTCAATCCTATAGTCCTATACAATTGCAAACCCATAAAATCTTAATTGACTTTCCCCCGTTTTCTTACTCTTTTCAATGTCTCTTTTGCTTTCCACCAGTAACCAAAGTCTCCTCTCAGCAAGGTAAGAGTCGTAAAAACTGAAGGATGGAGGATAATCTGCAAAAGCTCCCGTCCATGAGATTAATCACCCTGGATGTGTGTGTGTGTGTGTGTGTGTCTGTGTGTGTGTCAGTGGGAGAAGGTGGTGTGATAAAGGGCTGGGAAGAGCGGACGTTGAATATGAGCAAAGCGGTGAAGTACAACAAGGAGCTGGGCACCTTCACGGTGGAGAGGGCCGGCGTCTACTTCCTGTTCTGCCAGGTGAGGTATTGCTGGGAGTTGTAGTTCATAAAATTGAATAACACAGGAGGAGGTTAGCTTGGGGCTATTAAGGCTTCTAAACCAACAACATCGTGATGATGGCAAATATCTGGCCCTACACTGCCCCCTATCATTCATCTTGGTATTGCATCGCGCGGATGTGCAGCGTTAATTTCCGAGGACACACCGAAGCGACACACAATACAGCCATGATGTGTCCTTGTGAAGAGCAAGTATTTTCGGCCTTAGACTTATATTCATTAGATAGAGACAAACATGTGTTGTTCTGCTGCCCCCGAGTGGCCAAAAACACAATAATGCATCTTTAAATTGTATAATTCCATATATTTATTTTGAAAATCAAAGTCCAAATCATAAAAGTGTGGTATTTGGTCCTGATGCTGAAACCAGCTACTAGATTATGCTTTTAAATAACTCTCAGGTCCCGGATAAGCTTTGCACAACAGTAAAAAGACATTTCTTTTAAAAGTTACATGGAGTTTCAACGGCACAAACAAAACTACCACGTTTGAAAAGGAATGCTTTGCTCTTAAATTAGTTTTCCATATTCCCTGAGGTGAAGTGATGAAAAAACCAGAGATCTCTGTCATATTTTGCAACTCGAGAGAATAACTCAGAGCCTTGTGACCAAGCTGTGTACTGGTATGTGTACAAAACCAGATTGCACTGGTATGTGCATAAACCCAGAGTGTACTGGTATGTGTCATGTTTTTTAGAGAGGTGAATATCAGGTTTAGGGCCAGGCGTCCGTCTTGTCGAGGTCTGGAGGAAATGCAGCCAAAAGGGAAAAAAGAACAGGATTCTGATAACAGGATCTTGGAAGCACTGGTTCGTTTTCTGACTGAGCAGAAAACCAAAGGGTGGCTGATTCTCTTCATAGCTTTTCTCTCTGGAGATGAAGCTCTGTGATGATCGTCTCCCTCTGCTCCCTTCAGGTGCTGTTCAACGAGCAGCAGACTCCGTACGTGAAGCTGGACGTGGTGACCACCGGCCACAAGCCTCAGAAGCTGCAGTGCATCGAGGGCTACGCCACGACCCCGTCCGCCGGGCCGCACTCCTTCCACTTCGTGAAGTCGTGCCAGGTGTCCGGCCTCCTGCGGCTGGACCGGGGCACGGAGCTGCAGGCCATCACGGGCTCGTCCTTCCGGCTGCACACCGTGGGCAGCCCCTCCGCCTCGCCCCACGTCTTCAGCATCTTCCGAGTCAACTGAGGGAAACTCATCTCACTGCAACGCGACTTGTTTTCTGTGTGTGGATCTTTTTCCTTTTTTCTTCCAAAGTGGTCAGAAGCAGCCGGGGGGGCAACCCATCCTGCTACAGCCGCTCCTCATAGACGCTCCTTTGAAAGACAAGCCTGACCTTTGTGGGACGATGTTGGGGAAATTTTCATACAACCAAAACCCAAAGTGGACACGAGGCCTCGATGAATGTCTGAGAAACACGTGCGATGGAAGCTGTTGTGTACATAAAGGGACTCACAAAACAAAAGTTCATCATCTTAGCCTCCGTATCATGTAACAAATAGTGCTTCCACTGTCTTTATAAGACTGACAGTAAAGCTGTGCATGCACCTTTCACTTTTATATCACCGGTTGCCTCAAGAAGCTGAGAGCACATCTGCAAGCATCAGATCTCGACGCTATTAAAGCCAAATGAGTTGTCGTTTCATATTTTATACAATACAGTGTGTGTCTGTGAGTGTGAGAGAGAGAGAGAGTGTGTGTGTGAATCCAACAGTTCTTGTTTATACTGATCTTTGCTCATTACAATCCAATGTGCGTTTTTTTAAGTGTGACGTTGCCTCTTCACATACTTTGTATATATGTCACACACGTGTTTCATGGGTGCGTTTCAACTCGACAAAAGAAAGTGGAACATTTTAAATAACGTGGATTGTGAATTTGTGCTCTTTTCTGAGGTCAAATTTGATTGTAAGGTATTTTTATACGTCGTGTCCTTGGCTTTACTTTTGAGAAGTGAGCACAAGTTCTAGAAGTGTACAGCTTTGAATATATATCTCTCTCTTTTCTGACTTTATTATGTTAGAGGTAACGAAACACCATTTCCTGCCTGTAGGTGCGTCACCTGTTAATCATACCGTTAATAACACCGAGAGGAAATCATGGAATAATATCGGGGAGGAAATGACACATTCAAGATTTAGTGACAATTAACTTAAGAGATTTTCATTAAAGAAGGAGCATCGTTAAGACTGTTATTATTCTGTAAAGTTCTTTAAAGTCAACATGTCGCAAAAAACGACAAAGTAGTTATGGATTAAATCAAATTCACAAGATTCACGTCCGAATTACAATGTAAAGCTAAATTGGAGCGCTAACGTTCTCGTGGATGCTAAACATCGCCATTTTACTCAGGTGACATTAGCATTTAGCATCGCCACATGCCAGCACACGTACTTAGCCGTGGTAGCTGCTAGCATTGTTTAGTTTTTGCGTGTCACATTGCAAACTCACCAGTTTAGTAAGAAATTCGTCTTTATTACGACGCCACTTCACACGTAGCCTTAGTTGTACCAAAGGTGCTAATAACCAAACGTTAGCCGAAGTGCAAATTATTAACACTGTAACTTTCAGCGTGATAGCATGCTAACATTAGCATTTAGCACAATGCCCTTCCACTCGGAAGGTCGTAGGAAACTCACCTACTCCGACTTCGTGCAGACTGTTTCGCCCAATTGGGCCTTAACTTGATTTTCTTTTTAAAAACCAAAGATTCGGAGTCGTACGACACCAAAACACAACTGTACGACAAAACCGTTAAAACACAAAAATTCTCCGTTTCAACTTGTTCTCATTTTCTCCTGTCTCTGTGTTGAGCTTGTTTCTCCGACTCGTTTATTTCTGAATCTCTCTCTTTGAAATGCAAACTCCTTCCTTTCTGCCTCCTGTAATATTTCCCGCTGCACCACCAACAGCGTGTATTTCCAGCCGCGGGTTCGACTCCCACTCTTGTTTATAAGTAGTTTTTGTGGACGAGGCCGCATTGGTTTCTCCACAGCACTTTACTGCGGAGAGCGCAGACTTTTTTGTTTGTTTTTAATTGGTGCCAAACGTTCATGTTTTCAAATGGAAAAAGTGTCGACATGAGACATATATCCTGTTTGATTTCCTCATCGTTTTCCTCTTCCCTTTTGTGTCTCCCCCGCACCACTTGTACGACCACATGCACCTCACATTTCCCTGTCAGCACCGATCAGACTGCATACACACACACACACACACACACAGACACACACACACACACTGAATCCCGAGTGTCCTCTGCACACACACACAGACACACACCAGCAGCCATCTAAATTTTCACTTCCTGAATCTGAACCTGAACCACATTGCTCAAAGTCTTTGAGGAAAAACATGCCTCGTCCCTCCCCCACCACCCTCACACACTTCCCTGTCCAAACCCCCCCCCCCCCCCCCCTCCACCAAATGTCAAAGTTTATTACCACCTCGGAAAAATCTTGCGAAGTCTGGGGAAGAAGTTTTCTGTAAAAAAAAAAAAAAAAAAAAGATGATGTATGCCGCGCCTGGACATTTATTTTTTATTATTTCTTCTCAAGTCACTCATCATAAATGTTGAATAAACTTATTTTTATGTTTTTTGGACAGTTGTACTTTTTAGATTTCTTTTTTTCCCTTTTATTTAATAGTGTGAAAAATGAGCCTTGACGGGTGAAGAGCAGAGAATGGAAGTCATCACCGTGTGGTCGGACGTCTGGGCTGGACGGGGATAATCAGATCTGACGATTAAAGATGTTTTAATGAACCCACAGATTAATATTACTCTGGTGCTTCCCGGAGCATTTAAGTGTCTCTAAGCAAACTGTTATGGTTTCATTGGCCTGAAACTTTAATTTCTCTTTCCTCACATTGTTCTCAACACCAAGCAGCTTCTCCACGTCTCAACTCGGGGGCTGCGACCTTCGGAGGCTGCGTTTGACCTTGAAATGCGTTCGTCCATCACAATCTGAGACACAAGTGAATTTGCAGCTTTTACCCGAGTTACTCCAGACTCGATCTATACTGACTTATTGGGAGTTGCCGGTTTTCTTCTTGTCCTTTGAATCATAAAGATGAGTTAAGGGGGAACTGAGGGGAATCAGTCTCTTCTGAATAACAGCCTCATGACCGAATGAGGAGCTGGTGAATCAGAGCGTGGTCACCAGCTCCTCCCGAGTCTACAGGCAACAAGCAGTCATCAGTCCAGACTTCTACTCATCCACTGCTCTCATGCTTTAGTCAGACTTGAACTTTATTACCTTCACTTATCAAGAAAAAAATAAAAAAACAAAGGAGCAAACGTTCACACTGGTTTCTCACGACCTGGAAAACCTTGTCTTGGTAAATGATCAGTTTCACTGGTTGGGAGTAAAACCTTTTGGCCCAAAGCCACTTTGAATGAAACTGAGCTTAACAAACATTAAATCTTACAGCCCATTTAAATCTACAGGTGGTTTTTATTTTGACAAGGGATCGGAATCATTTAAATTACGAGTTTAAAACTTTCAAATAACGCTGAGATCCACAGCAGACGGGACAGAGAACATTCTGATTTGATCCTCTCTGTAGTAAAGTGAAGTCCTGAAAGTTGTTTATGCCTCAGTCTGCATTTCCTTTATCGGTCATAAAAGGTCAGTGCAATGCAACGTTACAATAACGAGATAATAACGAGTATTTAGCATAGAGTGGCTAACGTTAGCCAATGCTCTGCAAGCTTCTGAGTGATATTTCCGATAAATTTCAATTTGCAGATTTAAAGACTTTTATTTTGATGCTTTTATCACGAAAACCAACCAATGTCCAGTTTTTCTTTACATTTGAAAACTTCACGTTTATCCGTCAGCTAGTTTGAGATATTCAAAAGAAGTAAAGCTAAAGCTGCATCGTTGACACGTCTCATCGTGAATAAATCCACACGGCAACAACTATTTTATAATAGTTTCGTTCAGTTTTATTAAAAACAAAAATAAAGACAGAAAAAAAAAAGGAGAACCATCATCATTGACGTGTTTGCATTGCCACTCATCGTCTGATCGGCACCACAACATCCACAGTTGCACAAAATACCCAGAAATAAACACAAAAAAACCTGGAAAGAGGACAAAGTAAAAAGAGGAGGAAAATAAAACGAACTAAGTGCTTGATTTTTTGGGGGTTGCAAAAATGTTTGTACGCAACAAGAATTGGAAATGGACTCTGACTAACTCCTGGACTGATCAGGATAAAAGGTCCTGGGTTTAAGGGATAAATTAACTCTTAGTTAATTGTTTTCATTTCTAACTGAAAGCAGACTTTGAATGGGATGTTAAAGGGTGACATCAGGTTCTCAATCCATTTACAATTGTTCAGCTGTGTTTGTTAAGGCGCTTTTTAATGATGCAGTGTATAAAATGGATTTCCAGCCTCTAATTGTCAAGATAATACCCATGATTTTCATTTTTTAATATTGGGGTTAGATACACTTTTCATTTTTTGCCCATAGAAGCATTTAGGGTAACATATGTCCTATTCTCTATATATGTATATGTCATTTGCAAGCCCCAAATCTAGAATGTAAGCAAGAAAAATCTGTTCTCCTGTAATATACGCATCTACGTCTGAAGTTCGCTCAACTTCTTCGTTTCCATTCGCCTGTAATTATAGGACAAACATGGCAGAGAGGTGCATCGCGTGTCGCACACTCCCGAATCGTTTTTCCATTGTTTGTAAAAAAAAAAAAAAAAATGTCTCTTTTGGTAGAAGCTCTTTCTCAAATAGCAACAGCAAGAACAACAGCGACAGCGACAACAAATACTCATAACTCGCGAGAGTAAAAACACAAGAGAACACGAATGAGCTGTTTAAATATGCAAAGTATATCACAGGGTTTTTTTTGGTGGAAAGAAATAGCAACTTGGAAAAAGAAATACAAAATTGGGAGAGGGGAGAAATTGGGGTGGGGAGGAGGAGGAGGAGGGGGGAGTCAGGAGGAGTGTGGCGGGTGATCGATAGGATTTAATAACACTGACTTGTTTATGAAAGGTTATAAACATTCATGGGGTTTCTGCAAAATAACGGTCTTTTTCTTCTGGGAACAAACCCCCCCCCCCCCAA
Organism: Platichthys flesus; assembly: GCF_949316205.1. Taxonomy (NCBI): domain Eukaryota; kingdom Metazoa; phylum Chordata; class Actinopteri; order Pleuronectiformes; family Pleuronectidae; genus Platichthys; species Platichthys flesus. The sequence continues at coordinate 11,672,025 of NC_084968.1, forward strand.
AAAAAATACCTCAAAGAACATGAACTCAAACCCAGCGGGGGGGCGGGATGCGCTGACGTGGTCGAACGAGTCCTGAATATAGTTTTTATATTGATATCATTATCATACCTCGCTGCGTGTGTTATATACTAAACATGTACCATCGGGAAAACAAAAAGCAAAACAGGAAACCCCAAAAAAGGCCAAAGAGAAAAACCGCTGGAGCCGCTCGCGCTGAGAAATCAGGGGTTTCAGCCTCTTTCTGAGAATTAGAAACAGTATTGAAACGACTTGAGGCACGGCTTGATACAGATTTTACTTTTTTCTCCCCCCCCCCCCTTCCCCCTTTTTCCACGAGACAGCGTTATTGTGATTAGAGCATGCTTCAGGGGATGGAGTGTGGTGGTCGAAATGTTTTTAGTTTCACATGCAGCTTCCTGTCGAGAGTTTCAAGGAGCAGGGGAGCAGGAGGAAGGTTACTTGGTCTACTGAGAGATCTAAAGGGTTCAGGATTGAGGTGCGTCGTGTGTGTGAGTGTGTGTGTGTGTGTGTGTGTGTGTTAGAGTGTGTGTGTGTGTGGAGGTGAGGGTAGGGGCATCCCTAGAGGAGGAGGAAGAGGAGGCCAGTGTGAGGAGGCCGGTTATGAGGAGTATAATGGTTTGAGGCAGACAAAGAAGGTCATAAGAATCTTATGAGTCTACATGGACTGTATGCATTGTAGGTGTGTGTAGGTTATTTTAGTTACTCATGGAGTGAGGTGAAGTCTTAGAAGATTCTTGTGTGTGTGTCTGTGTGTGTGTTTGTGTGTAGGAGTGTGTGTTGTCAAATGAAGCGACTACAATCACGAGCGGGTCAGTAAGTTCACCCTCAGTCAGTCGGTTTGTTTTAATACTGGATGGTTCACCGGTGCCGTCTGAGGAGCGTGTACCGCCGAGACTCGACTTTCTTGGACAGAAATTGAAGATTCATTTGCAGCAGATGGGTTTTGTGGTTGTGTGTGTTTGTTTGTGTGTGTGTGTCTGTTTGTGTAGTCTAGTCGTCGATGCAGATGACCTCTCCGCTGCGCTGCTCCCGCCGGTTGACTAACAGCTCCGCTTCTCGCTCCTTCTTCACAGGCATGGGAGGCCCGTTCAGCACTGGGGGGAGGGGGGGGGGGGGGGGGAGGGAGAGAGAGAGAGAAGAGAGTTCAGTTCAGCAGGTTCAACGTGGAACATGTCAGAAGAGGAAAATGAGACGGTGACAAACTCAACTTGTTGGAAAACGTGTTCTTCAACGAATGACAGCTAGAGCAAGGATTCTCCAAATCACAGCAGGACCTCGAATAATAATTCAAATCTTTTCAGTTTTGTGGTAAAATGATGGGCCTGAAAAATCACTTCCAAAACATTTTTTTTCATTACAGAAATTACGAACAGGGACATTGTGCGGTGGAGCTGACAAAGCAGATTTGACAAGAAATCATCGTTCGCAAAAATAAAGAAATATTGTTTTTCTGAAATATGTGTGAGAAAGACTCGAAATATCTCCAAGCTGATGAAGCGCTTGTCAATAATATTCATATTTCCAATTGTTTTTAAAATGATAATTCAAGGACGGATTCTTTTATAGATTATATGATCATTATAAAGAAATGTATGCATCGTTTTCCCCACTATTAAACTAATCAAGTCCAGGATGCTGTAAAACATTTCAATTATCTCTTTAATGAACAAACAGTACATCAATATATGGTTTTACTTTTGCAGTATTATGTTTACAAGGATGATTAGATCCCAGAATGCATATAACTGTTAACCTGGCATCAGTGTGGCTGGCAAAGAGAATAAACACACACACACAGACACACACAGACACACAGGTACCACGAACACACACGCACGCATGGAAATGATTCTCCTGCAGCGTCGGGCCAGCTCAGGGATCTGTGCCCCCCACATCTAGTGCGCTATCATAAAACTGCTCGGGGAGTGGAACGGCGAGTTTAGCGCTCCTTTCAAAACAAAGCCAGGAATAGACCAACAGTGCACTTCTCTCACCCGCGCCACAGGGAGAGATAAACTGTCATAACACCACCGTGCAGATGAAAGAAGTGATAAGGAGCGGATTGAGCCCAGGACGTTTGGGCTGGTGGGCCTGCTGCAGCCCTGTGTGTGTCTGTGTCTGTGTGTGTGTGTGTGTGTGTCTGGACCCAGCGGGGGGACCATTTATGGGAAAACGTGTGGCATTTTGCCAGTGGAGGCCAACAGAGGGGATGCTGAGAGAGAGAGAGAGAGAGAGAGAGAGAGAGAGAGAGAGAGAGAGAGAGAGAGAGAGAGAGAGAGAGAGAGAGAGAGAGAGAAGAGAGAGAGAGGACACAGAGTCAGTAAGTTTGTATTTGTGTGTTTGGAAGGGGTGAGGGGGGGTGGGGGGGGTAGAACAAAATCTGATAAGAGGCTGAACCAAATCAAGGTGAAAACTCGGTGAAAGAGCGAAGAGAAGAAAAAGTGAAAGATGCAGCAGATTGAGACGTGGACGAGAGAAGACGATAAAACGAGTGAAAGACGGGTTTAACGGCTCTGGAAAGAAAAGGAGCTGAGGAATAAAAGCTGACAGACGAGTGAGGCCCAGTGTGTAGTAACAGGAAGCTGCAGCACATTTAGTGTGAAGTCGTGTGTCACCACTGTATCGTTTGTCCACCAGAGAGCGCTGACAGGTACACATGTCACGCACACGTCACAAATTAAAGATGAAAGAGACCACAGCCAATTTGTTTATCAGAGTTTTTATACATTTTTGTGTATATTTAAATTTAATGAAATTCCACAAATACACATTTGATGTGTATATAGTGGAATTTCCTGTAATCTTTTATTAATAGTGGTGTAGTTCTGCTGCTGTCCACTGTCTTCAACAATGGATGACGCGTCTCCACTTCCTGACATTATCCAGAAATGAAGCCAAAATATACAAGCACCGCCATCTTGGGCATTTGGAGCCAATCAGGGGACGGAGCCTCTTTATTAAATTACATCAGTGGTTTATGGACCTTTATCTGGTCCATGTCCCATCTGCTAACATGGATGAGATGAGGTTTACGACCAAATACTGCAGCCGGCCACTAGAGGTTAATCCAGATGCTTTGGCTTCCCTTTCGAGCAGCTGTCCAGTCGTTCATCTTTATAAACTTTCTCATGTCTATAACCATAACTGTAACCTTGCATTTGCTTTTACTGCTCCTTCACATTAAAAGCACTGAATTAGCAAAGCAGAGGATGGCTTTTTATTGTGAAGCAGTCACATGTGTACCCAGTTCACTGCAACTCATTTTTAACTTTGAATATCAGCTTAAGTATCGGCCCCAGTAAACCCTCCCAGTATCAGTCAGACTCTAACCAAAGAGGCAAATAAGGTGAAGAAGCCGCTAAGAGAAGGAATTCAAAGGAGCACTTGTTCGGTTTTAGACCAGATAACAGATTCACGCTGCTCCAAAACTCACTGAGCAAACCCTCCCCTCTGTGCTCCTCATCCTTCTTCATATACTTCTCACTGGCATGATTTATTTTTAGTCCCAACCCGCACATGGGCACACAGCATCTCTAAGAATTCCTTAAAAACTCCAACCATCTTTATTCTTTCACTGGAAGATAAAGTCCAGAAAAACAATAAAAAAAATCGTTCCTGGCCGAGTCTCTCCCCTGTAGGTCCTGACTTCTATCTGATAGAAGTGCGAGCCACCATCTTGGCAGGAGATGCAGCACTTCTGCGTCGTGAAAAGCTTTTACGCGAGTGTACCGGTGCCAAAACGCTTCATCTGAGACAACCTTGTGTCTCCGAGCCATCAACCCGCTCAGGAACTCCAACATCTTTCATGCATACATGTGTTGTGTAGGCTTTAAAGACTTGGTATCACACGTTATAAATACAGACGGAAATCTATTAAAATGAACAAGTATCTAAAACTATTCTGTTTTCTACTGATTTGAACCTTTAAACTTAATTGTTTTGTTCACGTGCAGGTTGGACATTCACAGATTATTCGCTTAGAAAACGGAACTGGCTCAAATGTTGGACAACAACGTCCCATTTATACACCAAGCATTCACAATACAACACAAACATTTATTTTGACTTGTGTGTTCAGTCAGTTTCTCTCCTTTTAGCTCAGTTTGTGGTCTCCACCGACCCCTGGAGGTAGTAATATCTGGCTTTTCACCTGCTAAATGCTCCGGCTAGTTCCTTACTTTGTTAGACAGGTACTTCCTGAAAACAGCTGCCTGCAGCTTATAACAAGGTGGAAGAGACGAGCGAGACTGAAACTAAAAACGTAGAGTTAGGGGTCTTAGAACCAAAACAAGGAGCAAAAAAGGCTGAAATGCTTTGAGGTAAACTGGACTGTTGAGTCATAACTCTGTGGGTAAGTCAGCATGAGCGAGAACAGACATTTTATTGATTATTACCATTAAAATACTGACTGGTAAAACTTTAATGACCGGATCCAAATATTTTACTGTATGATTACACAGATTTAAGTCGAATTCTTGCCCGAAATAGCTTTGGCCTACTTTGTTTTGAGACAGAATTAAGTTTGTGAAATCGGAAAAAAAAGAAAGTTTGTATAAAAACATTCATATTCCGCCAAGTAATGCAACTCAAAAAGCAGTATTTGGAATTCATATGAAGAAAACTAAGTATCATATTGGTTCTGATATGGAAAATTCTAAATGGTCCCTGGTTTTAATAAAAATGGAAGTGCTACCCTGCGCACACACACACACACAGCATTCCTCAATTTACACACACACAAACCCACACACACACAGTGTATTCTCACTGCAGGCCACATCAGTGCCACACTTCTCTGGTCTCAATGTTCTTCAAGCTGAAAAGGGAAATACCACTCAATTTTAGCTTAAAAATACTCAAACAGTAAGTAAGTCCTGGAAAAGTCTGGACTGTGTAACTGATTGTTCATGTCTCCTCTTTCCAAAGAGTTTGTCCTGCTTCCCCACTCTGAGATGTCACCCTGATGTACAGCTCTACTGCACACACATACACACACACACACACACACTCGCACAACTTACACACACACACACAAACACACTCAGCTGGAAAAACGATGACAGAGTCCAGAGTGTTTTATTTTCCCTGGGATCAGGGGACATTTTCCAGCGTGGAATCCATCACACTGTCACAATAAAGAAGCTCGAAGAACAGAAACGTCTCTTCGGGCTTCAAAGTGAGTCTCCCCTCTTTCTACCGGTGACAGATTACAGTCTTCGGCTTTGGGGAAGAGCTGCTCATAAATACAGTCGTTTGTTTTTTTTCCTTCCCTTTTCCCTGTGATGAGGCTTTAAAACAGGAAATGTAAATACTTCACTTGAGTGATATTCCCCTTTGGGTGACCCCCTCCGAAAACAAAAAGGTGCAATAGTAAATAAACTTTTTGCTAATACAGTACATATGTCAATACCAGACCCGTCAGACTGGGTCGGAGTAACTTTGCTACTGGTTGTTGGTCGAAGGCAGCGTCTCAGTTTCTCAACTTCTATGCTTCTTGCTGATACGCTTGGTTGGACTGAGGAATGCGAGGGCAACAGAGTCCATGGGAAATAGAGTTTTATACTTAGACATTTATATTTTTCTTCTTTCAGTTCTGTCCTTTTTTTGTTTTTGCAAGATAAGTCCAGCTCGTCCCTTTTTTTCCTTCTACTTCAAGTCTGGATCTCATCTGCACAAACTCGGCAGACGTATTAACTTCTTTGCAGGTTTTCAGGTTGTGTGTGAGGTCTAGAGTGTGTTGTGTGCGTGTCTGTGTGTGTGTGTGAGAGAGAGAGAGACTGAGAAAGAGACGGAGGAGTGGAGGACTGTGGAAGAATGAGGGAGGACGGGGTCAGAGCGAGCGGGGCAGGCTTGTTCAGTCAGCCGGCGGATGAAGAATTGATCCGGGGGGAAATATTTTTTCTCTCTTTCGGCGCGGTGGGAGAAACAGAAAAAAGAAAATCTGTCTGAGGCAGAATAATATATAAAAAATAAATAAAAAAATCTTCTTTCCTTTGTTGCACTTTGCTTCAGTTCCACCGTCATATTTGAATTCTTGAAATCCTGTGATTGCATTAACATACCGTCTGTTTTCTTTTTTTCCATTCCTCCTTCAGTCCAGACATATTTTCTCCTGAAGTCAGATTCTTTGGGGGCCTTTTTTTTCTTCAGCAGCGACTTGCTTGAGGATTTGTTTGTTCCAGACAGGTCATCTCTCCTCTTTTCTTTCTCTCTGACTCATTTTCCACCCACGCATCATTAGTGCTTGATCTCAGGGCCAGCTTTTCACCTCTCCCTTGGTATTTTGGACCTCTCTCGCTCTCTCCCTCCCTCTCTCTCTCTCTCCCCTCCGTCTCCCTCTGTGGTTGATTGCTTGTTTTATTTTGTGGACCATAGTGCCAGTACTTCTTTTCACTTTTCATGTCCTGTCCTTTTTGCTTTCTTTCGTACTCACTCAATCTACCCAGCGAGCTTTTTGCTTCTCCCTTTATATCCCTCACATTCCAGCAGAGTTAAGGTGCCTTGTCCTTGTCCTCCTCGTGCATTCAGGTTTTTCATCTCTTCTTTTCCCGCTTCCACCGTCTCTCTTTTGCTCCGTTCCAGGATTCGTAAATCCAAATGTCCTTTCTTTCTTTCTCCCCCATGTCGAGTCTCTCAGTTTAACCTCAGGGTTTCTTTGGTCGGCCGTTGCGCGGCAGGTTTTCCACCGTGTTGCTGAGCCGGTACTTGACGATGATGCTGTGCACCGTGGACTTGGGCATCCTCAGCTCCTGCCCGATGGCCCCTTCTGACTTGCCGTCCTTCCAGAGGTCCACCACTCGCTGCCGCTGCACCACATCGTGCTCTTTCGTCTTCTGGCAAACGCTGGCAGCGGTTGGCCCTCCGGCGGCTCCCCCAGCAGCTCCCCCGGTGGCCCCAGCAGCGGCGGCGGCTTCTGTGGGGGCAGACAAGCGGCAGACTGTAGTGGAGAGTCGGAGCAGGGGAGCAGGATAATGTGACACTTTACTGGTCCCCGTAGGGAATTCTCTGTTTGTCTGACTCCCTCCTCTGCAGAGAGGTCAAAGGTCAGAGAGGGCAGGGAGCTACTGGAGCTGGCGGGAGTTCGGTGTCCTGCTCAAGGACACTTCAGCGGGGCAGGTGCTTGCAGACACGAGGGCTCCACTCCATCGCTCTAATTTCTAAACCAATAGAAGATGTTTTGTCTAGAATGGACTCCTCTGAGATGAGCAGCTTCCTCAAGGAGGCACTGACGGCTGAAACAGGGTTTTCCAAAATGTGATTCAACATATTAAGCAAATGCAGAGACACAGCCACGTGTGAGACAACACAGAACATTGCATTTGCTGCATCATAGTGACTTGTAGCAGGGTTCACAGAGTGCAGCTAAAGAAGTGGCTGCCTAGTTAAAGTGTCATGCATGGCAGACATGCATATTTTTGGACATGTTTTGTGTACATAAGTGAGGGAGCTTTTCTCAGGAGAGTTGTCATTAATGGAGGGAAGCTACGAGGTCACAAAATCCGAGGACTGTGTTGTTTTAACTCCGTCCGTTTCTTCTGCTCACTTTCTTCCCCCTCCTCTCTGGCTAAATCTAAAAGAGGTCAGGAAGCAGCGGAACCCCAATCAAGACCACAATGCGGCCTCATTTGCTGCGTGCCTGTGCCCTGCCAGAGGTCCAGGATGTTCAGAGGCAGCCCGGCCGCGCTCAGCCTCAGCCGCTCGCCACGAGGCCCCCGCGAGCAGAACAACCCACGGGGCGACACAACTCGCGCGTGACTATTTCTGACCGGCCCGGCGCTCGGCTTAGCCCTCCGCCGCTTCACAAGTCGCAACACAACATTTACACAACTAAACTCCTTCTGTGGTTTCTGTCCCTCTCAAAATACCTTGGTACAAAGTCCGAATGTTTTCTTGGCACGGCCCCACTCAGACAGGCTGTGAGCATAATGACATTTTCAGAGATAGGCTCTGGCTCTCTAAAAACGCAATGGCTTTGACAGATGTCTCGGTCTACAATTACATAAATCAAGATACTCTGAGTGAGAGGCAGGCACGGCTCTGAGGGAGCTGGCTGTTGTGGTTTTTAAGGGCAAAGCTATTGGGGCATATCAGGTTCGAGCAGTTATCTCCGCCACATCGCAGCTATCTAAACATCTCCGAACACGAACGCACATGCCGAGTGGAGAATGTGTCTGGTGAGCATATGTTGTTACCGAACTTAATTATGAGCAAATAAATTCACAAACTGCCTGAGTGCACTGACAGACTGCAGGCGAGGGGATCGGACAAGAGGCCAACAAGAGAAAGAAATTATTTTGCTGCTTTTGGGGGGGTGGGGGGGGGGGGTTTATGGTTTTAATTCTAAACCTTTTAAACTCAATAAGTAATGAGCGCCAAAACACAACACAAGAGAAAACACACACACTCGAAAAAGAAAGAAAACACTCCTCGGGCAGGTCTGACACACTGTGCTTTTATTGTTGCACAATGTGTCATTACTCCTGAGCTAAGCATTGAGGTTTTGAGGTCGGACATGTTGAGAGATGAAAATGCCTTAATATAGCAGAGCAGCACGTTTGTGTTTGATTTCGGTAATGTCTATTTCAGGTGTTTATCTGGCAGCCACATCTGAAACTCCGCTACAGATGTTTTTCTCCAATATTGACTCTTTCTGGATTCTGAAGGTTTCACAACTTAAGCTGCTCGGGGAGATAAAGTGTCCAGTCAAAGTGTTTAAATGCTGCTGCTTTAGAAGCAATCAAAGAGTTCTTTACTCCGCATATTTAAAGATTACATTGAAATGTTATAGTTAAATTGACGCTGGGCTTGATCACTAAAGTTCCCACAGTCTGCGATTTTTCTTTCGCCAAATATTTTTCCGCAACAACCTAACCTTATAAAGATGGAATTCCCAAGATGATATCTTTGAATCAGAGAAATATTTTTGGACGGGTTTTGCCCATCATCAGTGAAAGTTTCCAAGTAATAAACCCAGACCTCTGGAGCCTAATTTGAGCTCGTCTGTCAGGGTGTCGTGGAGCTCAGCTGCAGCTCATGTGCAGCCGGCTGCAAACGGTACAGCTACAGACACACCACGGGGACTGTAGTTGGTCAGTCGGGGCTGCTTGTGTTTTCTCATACAAAGTTTATGATGCCAGTAAAGCCCGTGGATGGTAAAGGAAACATAAGAGCGGAAGGAGGACCCAGTAGTTTTCAGTAAAACTCCACACGCTTGCAATTGGAGATAGTAAATGCAACCGCTGCTCTCTATCCTAGAGTGAACTCAAAGACTTTCCAAGGCTTAATCTCTTCTCCTCTCGAACATCTTCACTGCTCTTTATCAGACAGGAGTTCGAGGGTTCGGGTTTCGATAATTTCTAACAAGTTTATTGAACTCTATTGGAGGCGTTTACCAACTTTGAGGACCCTTAAAATCCCTGAAAGACCCTTTAGAAATCTCCCGGGACCAATAGGAGCTTGTGAAGTACCTTGATAAGCTCCTTAATGACCAGCAGAACCTCCTCAAGACCCCCTCGAACCTTCTTAATGACTACTAGGCCTCCTATAACCATCTGCAGAACCTCCTAATCAACTCACTTCTAACAACAAAGTCTGTGGTAAAGAGAGCTCCTCTCCTCCACAGAACAAACAGAACCTCCTGAAACACCTTGTCATTCGTCAGGTTGATACTTCCTCATCAGTGTGACATCACAATGCTCGACACGGGCCAGCTGGCCAATCAGAGCAGACTTGGCTTTATAGGAAGGGGTCCCAATTATTCAGACAGAGGCTGAAAAGAAAAGCTGCAGCAATGTACAGTATAAGGAACATGATGTAAAACCACAGATTCAAAATCTTGAACATGAACATGAGCATGTCTGCTTTAAACGATCCTGAGAACCTCCTCAATAACCACTAGAACCTGATAAAGGAACCGCAGAACCTCATTTTCATTCTGTAAATATTGCATTGAAGTGTTAAATGACAGGAAAGTTAAAGACTGTGTTAGTTAGCCTTGAATCAGTGTTTTCCACACCACAATAATATGTATTTAATAGGGTTTTTGGTGGAAATTGATATATTTGGGACAAAGAGGTGATGTTTAGAGGTGTGATTCAAGCGGAGCTCTGCTCGAAAACCCCAGTTTACTAGTTAACTTCCTTTAATTTGTTACTTGTCTGCATCTTTTGTTGTAAGAAAAATATTCACAATAAAATCCATCACTTTCCTCCCCCAGTAATTATACTTTTTCATGACTCAGCTTGAAGTTGGCCGAGTGAGTGTGACTTGGGGGTGTCGGGCCAGCTCACCCATCACAGAAAACCGGAAATTGACCGTTAGCGCGTGGGTCACAGCAGCCGCAGGGCTGGAGAGATGCAGTGTCATTTCACAAACCTACACAGATCCACCACAACATTAAAACCGGTGACAGGTTTTAATGTTTCTGCTGATATATGGTGTAGGTCAGTGCCCTGTTATGAAATAGTTCATTCGGAAGCATCAGTGATGTGATTTATAACCCATACAACAGTTTTTATAGACGGATTAATCCTCCTCAGGAACTTCATGTATTAAAACAACTCCTTGCACCAATTTGTTTTATGCTCTTGGGAGACATTTGTTTTTTATGGTTCATATCTTATCATGATCAGCCTCTATTACCCATAACTAGAAGAAACACATCAGGAAGCACAACATGTCTTTGTAAAGCACTAAATCGAACTGGTGCTGTGGTGCTTGCAACCATCAACTAGTTAAACTCTCTGCCGAGCCATAAATCAGTTCCTCTGCCGGAGGGAGCTTCGGTGAGATCTGCAGCGACACCTCCGCAGAGCAGCATAAATCAGGAGCAAATAGCCGGCCTGCCAAGTGTCAAACAGATCAAACCAACAGCTATTCTTCTTCTGTAAATTAGCCCGAATGCTCTAATTATGACTGCCATAATAATTTATGAGGCTTATTATTTTCTTAGTGTAACGCTTTTCTCACACTCTGTATTTGCAGGTGTACATGAGGTTTAATATTCCCCAAATGTCTCTAAACAGAACCCTGACATAGTTTCTAAATAAGATAAACTATATATTTGAACAAACATCAGTGTGATAAGAACTAACTAGAAAGACAGAAACCATGTATGTGATGTGTACTCTGACTTCATAGTTTGACCCATGTCCCACCCAATAACATGGAGGAGGCGGGATATATGACCCACCAAGTAGCCGGGTGCTGTCTGTGATTTCTAACAACGTCTCCAACTTGTGACCTAGACGTTATTACAGCACTAGAGGACGTCTGTGTCCGCGCAGCTCCAGACACTGACCTGATATGAAGGATCCTGGTGGCATCTGACTGTAGTTGGCCCCTCCCATGTAGAGGGCGCTCGGGGGTGCAGGGGTGAAGGGGGCTCCATAGTTCTGAGGGGTGGCGTAGGGTCCTGGAGGTATGGGCTGTTAAAAGGAGAAAGAAGCTTTTATTTCCAGGAACAACATACACACACAAAAGAAAATCAAAATACAGAACAATAGTGGAAAAAAAGGCCGATTTGATCCATGCAAGCTGACAGAAGAATGTGCTGACAAAGCTGCTGCAGAGTGAAAAAGCACAGGTGGGTGGGTGACAAGATAATGGGCTCTGTATTTTTATTGGCCGACCTCCATTTATTATTTTTCCACTGAGCGCAGGAAGGGCTCGAGCAGGTTTTAACGTGTGAGTGTGGCTGTTAAATTGTGTGTTTGCATGTGTGTCTTGGTTGAGAGTGGCGTCGCTGACCGGGGGTGTGTGCGTCTCTGTGCCCTTGCTCGCCAGTCGGCTGAGGATGGTCCTCTCGGACATTTGCAGGCGGGCGGCGATCGGGGGAACCCTGGACAGGGTGGCCGGGAGTCGGGTCACGTCGGCCTTCATGTCGCTCAGCAGCTCCTCCAACTGGTTCAACACTGCAATGAGAACCACACACATCAAATGAGTTATTAGAGAAAACACATTCGCATATTTCAGCTTCTACCTCCTTCTTTTGAGCGTCATATTAACTATTGATGCTTCATTCTGATCATTTATTGATGATGCAGGAAGAAAAGCAAGTCAGTCACGTTCCAACACTTCAAACACTGTCTCAACTGTTTACTAAAAAATCTCTGTTTACCATCCTTTATCATCTCGCCGCTCTGCTATCAAATCCCTGCATGAAAGGAATCACTGGTCTTCGGCTCAGAGATCTGATAAATGTTTACGAACGTTCATTAACTTCAGCTACGTGCGGAAATACGAGACGAGGACGAGAACAGTCGCGGCGCTCAGCATGTTATCCTTTCGACAGACCAATTTAAACATGGACAGACTTGCCAGGCGGGCGGTGAGGAAATGTTTGGAGCGATCACTTAACATCGTGTAAGCTTATCTGCTTGGCTGAAACTTGAAGTCCGCTCCAGGCAGAGCGGTACGGTTGCCGGTGCAGGAAACGAAGCGATTGCACAACAGCGCCGGTGTGATGTGTTGATGATGTGTATCTCTCGTTCATATTATGTTTGTGGTTATCGGTCTGCAGATCTTTCCCACTCTCTCTTCCCTGTCTGCCTCCAACACGGTTTTATATAACGGTACGAAAACAAATGTATCTCTAATTAACGACCTCCCTGCAGGATCTCTGACCTTTGTGCAGGACAGCGTTGGCGGGCTTGTTCCCCCCCAGCGACTCCTTGCTGAGGTGCTGGTGCGACTCCGCCAGGCACTCCACCTCTGCAAAGCGAGCGTTGAGGGCCATGGCCGGGTGGCTGGGGTCCTGGGTCATGTTCAGGTAGGCCGCCCGCCGCAGCTGCTCCTCGATCACCAGCGCCTGCTCCAACAGCTGCAGGACGTCGGACAGAAACGTGTTAAATTAGAATGTCTAACGTTGGCATTTCTGCAAACTTTAAGCATTTTGGCTTAGAGTGTTTGGAGAATTTACACTTCAACACACAGATATCTGTTTGATATATTAAACAAGGGAGTTGCTTTGATTGACTATTACAAAGCGTTTGCCAACATGGAACGGGAACAAGCAAGAGAAAGGCTGAAATGAAAGTGCAGCGGGGGGTAAATGTTTATTCTGGTTTATGTCTCCTGCAGATGTGTCTGCAGACTGCTCAACACATTTTGACTAAACCACTGCATCAAACAAACATCTCTGTGTGTGTGTGTGCAAACCCTCCTCAGAGTTAACAGAGACTTCTTTCACAGTTTGCAGCTGAAGCCGCTGATTGCACCGACAAGTGTTGGATGCAATTCACCATGTGAAGATCTGAAGAATCGGCACAAACTAAGAAAAGAATTTACTTATAATCAAAACCTGACATAAGCTAAATGTCGTCTAACAAAGAGACAACATAATAGAGTAATAAGTATCTACGGTATATCAGAAAGGGAACTGATCTTTAATGTGCCTAACAGACGAAATTGACAAATTAAAAATATCATTGCTTAAAAAATGCAAAGATAAAAAATGACAAAATAGTGATAAATAGATTTGACAACATTCAATCTGAAAAGTTTTTAGCTGTGATTCATCTGCATCTGTTTTCTCTCTGAAAAATATCGAGGGTGCGGTGAGCAAAGCAATGGCAAGACAGCCTTTTAATGGGAAATCTATTTTTAAGTTGATTGTATGTTTACAGGAAAAAGTGTTAAGATTTCCCAAACGGGGGTTTTCCTGTTACACAACCAATTACAACGGAAACTCGTCAGACGGAAAACTGGTGTGAAATCGTTTAATTTTGTTCGGCCTTGAGTAACCTCGTGGGTGGATTTTTTTCGAAAAAGTAATATAGCAAGAGAGCGATAAGAAGAAGAAAAGAGAGTGAGACAGACAGACAGATACAGTAAATGAGGATGTTGAGGGCAGGATCTGAAACATGTGAGCTGCTCAAAAACAGGATGAGAGATCTTTGAGAAATGCAGCGGTCAGCATGGCCATCGGGCCGGTATGTGGGACGAGGGGCATCTGTCATCCGACCATCAAGCCAGTCAGGTGGTTGACGAAGCTGAGAAATGGGATTGAAATAGTTTGGCTGCTTTAAAGGGTCAGCGTGTGGAATTTAGTGACATCTAGTGGTGAAGTTGCATGTTGCAGCTGAACACCCCCTCACTTTCACCCTTCCAAACATGACAGAGAACCTGTGGTAGATTCAGTTTTCATAAAAACAAGGCGCCCTCCGTTAGAGAGAACCTGCTCCTGATGTAAAGATAAAGCATTTGAATATAAAGGGGTCATTCCAAGGTAAAGACAAATTTCAGCATCTTTATGTATCCGCCAAGGTGGTGATGGTTTCATCTGTGTTTGTTTGTGCATTGATTAGTTAGAAGGACGACGCAACTCACATCTGGACTGATTCCCTTGAAACCCGGTGGAAGGATTTCGACTGCGTCAAGAAAAGAACCACACAAATTGCTGCGAAATCCAGATCCAGGATCCACAACGGAACATTTATTGTTGATTTCAAAGAGAATAATTTGTGGACCTTGAGGAAAAATTACTGACAATTACGAGCGTGTGCCGATTGATGCAGATCCAACAATTAAAATCTGGATCTAGTGAATTTAAATGTTGGTTTCGTAAGGGCAGTGATGAGCATTGGCGGAGGCTTGCACTTTTAAATGGTCGGGAGGAGACGCGTAGAGATACAGAAAATAGAGATAAAGAAAAATTCTGTTCTGAAAACAGAATGAGAGACAGATGGACGGAAATACTGATGATGACCATCGCCCCATGTAATGTGCTGGGGTCATAAAAGGGTTTGTAGCGTAACATGTTTATTTCTCAAAGCAAAGTGTAGAAAATGTACCATCTTGTGAAAAGTGGAATAAAGACTGAGGCTGTAGCTGTGTCCCGTCTTTACCTTAAACCGTCGAGCCAGGAACTTGTTCTTCATCTCCAGGAAGTTGCCTTTGTTCGCCTGCATCTTGAAAGGCTCGTTGACGATGGCGAACTGGGGATCGTTCTGGATGTCCTGCCAGCGGGCGTAGCCGTGACTGGCACGAAAGGTTAAAGGTCATGAGAGAGCAACTAAAGGACGGTGTGCAGCAGCAGCAGCACTGTGTGGGGGTCGTCTTAAATACCCAAGTCAATACGTTTAACAGGGTGAAGCTAAAGAAACTAAACTTTAAAAAGAATGCCAGGCCATTTCTAAAAACACATTTCAGTCTAACAGCACCTGAGCATTAACTTGCAGAGATTTATGTGAATCATGCATGGACTTAATAAGCATAACAGAGAGAACAACATGAACGAAATGACCTGCAACAGCGGAGAAGCCTGTAACTACACCGACTTCCAGCAGACACAGTTTGCTGTTTACTGAGCTCTCGCCGGCTTGTTGACTTATTGCACCGGGCTCCTGCCGGCTGACAGAAAAACAAACACACACGGGGTCATCGCACGGGCAGCCGCTGTCAAGGATACATCACAATTCCCGCCAGCAGCCAGAAGTCGTGTCGGCGGTGCCAGATCTCGTTCATCTTCCCCGAGGAGATGGCGGCTCGCTCCTCGTTCTGCCAGAGAGTGTGCAGCTCTGCGGGGGGGAAAGCCAGCGTAAAGATTGAGCCTGGTCTCAAAGTGCTTAGCGAGCAGAAGGGTGGCTGCAAGTGTTTCCACAGCACGTGGAGTTTTTCTGCCGTCGTGATCAAGGCGGAGATAATTCTTTAGCTCGCTGTTGCTTTTGCAGAGACGCTCTGAAAAGCAATTTTTCCCCGTTGTTTGGACTGCTTAGTGACCTGTTTGCTCAACCTTATTAGTTATTTTCACCTTTTCACCTCCTCGTCATCTTTCAGGGATTCTGGCCTCGAACCTTCTCCATCTTTAAATAGAGCTGTCTCTCCTGCAATTCCAGTTCCCTGAATGGAGTACGCAAATCTGTGTACCGATACAATACCTTTAAAGTAAATTAGTTTGGTAATATTTTACCCTGGAAAGTCTCACAAGTAAAACCACGACGGGCAACCTATAAGATTTTAGTGTTGAGCTATAAAAAGGAAGTAATGGTTGTGTATTTCTACATTTATTTATTTGTCTTCTTTTTCACTTGTGACTGTCGAGAGACTAGAATGTAAAAGTTTTATGATATTTATTAACTGAATTTATTTGTTTAAAGGTTTAATCTGAGCGAGGCCACAAAGCAATCATCACTTCCATACAAGGATGGTAGCTTACAGCTGTTATATAACTCATTATATTATAATGGTGTTGGATTGGTACTCAGTATCGACCAATATGCAGAGTCTAGGTATCGGAATCTGTTTCAGGAAGTCAACGTATGTAGTTATCGTGTAATAATTCATCTTTTCTATTCATCTTTTAATCTAGAACTTAGAAAACGTTTTCATCTGTCATGAGTTCGGGGGAAATCAGAACAAAACCTGCCTGAAGGAAAGTTATTTCTTCACAGATCTGTGTTTTCCATCCCACAGACTCTGTCGGTGAATCCGTACTCACCAGTGAATCCACCGTCTGCGATGTTGAACATGAAGCGAGGTCGCTCAACAGGAGGCCTCCCGTTACCTCTGGGTGGCTCCTCCTTCGCCGCTTTGACTTCTTTTCCGGCTTCTTTCTCACCTTTGACCTCCTCTGTTGTTGAGAAAGATAGAGAAGGGGTCATTGAGCGTAGACTCGTCGTACGTGTTCACAGACGGGGAGACAAACCTTTCTTCACGTCGGCCACCTCGGACTTCTCCTTGGTGTCCGTCGCTTCCTTTGCCGTGGGCGTCTCTTCGCGCTTTTCGTTTTCTCTTTCCTTCTCCTCCGCCGTCTTCTCTCCTTCTGCGGAAAACCAACCACAACAGGACATCAGATCTCATCCAACCAAGTTATCAGTTTATTAATGTTCTCTCTTGTGTTTTTGTTTTTACCTGATTTCTCTTCTTTTAACTCTGTGTCTTGCTTCGTCTCCTCTTTGCTCTCCTCCTGCGCTTTCTTCTCCTCCGTCGTGGCAGCTGGAATGTCTGGCGTTTCTTTCTTCTCCGCCTCTTTCAGGTTGTGCTCCTCTACATTTTCGGCTTTTTGACAAGGAGACGCACTCTGTGGTGTCTCTTTTGTCGAGGACAGCTAAGGGCGGGGACAGAATAAGGGATCAACAAGTTGATATTTACTGTATTTTTCTGTTATAATGGCTTTAAATCAGTTTTAAGGGAATGCATTTTTAATATAGCACACTACACAAAACTAGAGTTGTGCATGTTATTCTCTTTTTTTGTTTTTAATTTCATTTCCTTAGCATCATCCTTAGCCACATTTGTCCATTTTAATCCATGATTTGGTTTAAAATGCAGCTGGACAACACAGTACCTCACAAAATGTTTGACAGTAGAGTCAAATATATATAATTGGAAGTCATTGGTTTTATAAATCAATAAAATAGACCCAAGCCCTACAGAAATGTAAAAACAGAAATTTGAAAAATGCATTAATAGCAATTGGCTGATAGGAAAATGTGGTAAGTGGCCAATCAAAGCCTAAAAATAAAGATGTTCTTGTGTTTCTTGAGTTTTGAAAAACGTGTCCCACCTCTTCAGGGTCTCCAGTCTTGTTGCCGTCCACCTCTTTCCCCTCATCCTTCCCTTTCTCTTTCTCCGCCAGGGTCTCACCCTCCTCTTTGTCCTCCTCCTTCTCTCCCTCCTTTCCGTTCTTTTCCAGCTTGTCTGCAGGAGCAGGAGTCGCTGCACATATTCATTCAAATACACACGATATGCCGGGTTATTTTCTACTGCTGCCCTTTACATGGAGCGCCCCCTGCTGGATCTGGCACATGCATGTTTGGTTACCTGGCGTGGAGGTGCACGGTGTGTTGCTGTAGCTGGCGTCTGGCGTGGGCGTGGTGGTCTTCACTGTGGGAGAGGAGGCCCTGGAGGAGGACTTCTCCAGGTTGACCTCAGGCTTGAGCTCTGGGAGACTCCACCGTCCGTTGATGTGCTCGAACTCCTGGATCTGATAAAACACAAAACACAGATACAAATATAAAAAAGAACTTGGCAAAGACTAACTTCACCGAGAATCACCTGACTTAACCTCACCACCCACGTGGCCCATTTGTCTGGGAGTAACTCATGTAATCCCTGTGGCTTAGATAGCGGATCAGGATGTCGACAAGTATTAACAATTTGGACTGAAAACTAGATTAAAGATGTTTGGATAAACTAAAATAAACTGGGAAACTGGAAGTAGTCAAACAATCAGGACATCTTTAGAGAGTATCACTTGCTCAGACCTGAACATGACTTACAGTGCGTCTCCACAAGCATCGATACACACACCGTTAATGTGGGACCACACCAAGCTATAGTCAAATCGTATATTTTGATTATAACTAACAGCTGTTAACTCTCCTGCAGCAGTATCACACTTGTATTGAGTTACCACTAATGCAAACCAAACATTTCCTCCTGCTGCTGCTTCACATTAGTCAGCTAACATAATGATAAGAGCATCTAGGGCCCGAACTTGTTTCGTTAAGAACATTTGTTTGGACGCCCCACAGACTGTATATGAAGGGGGACGACATGAAAGCCCCCCCCAAAGTGACGCCAAATCATCGTCATCGCCCTCTGGTGGCCGGATTTAGTAAAGGTCATGAAACCTACCTCCGTGTGAGTGGATGGGATACGAGCCAAAAGGTGAAAGTGCAGGTTAGATACATTTTTGTTTGGATTTAATTAATTATTTGATTTGATATTGTATATTGTCCATTTTCTCTCTACAGTCTAATCTTGACACTTGAGGGCAAACAGCTGCAGCCTGACCTTCTTCTTGACGAGGGACATGACGCCGATTCGCGTGAGGACCGGCTGGCGACACAGGCCCTCCCTCGGGACGCCGTCTGCGAACGTCTCCGCGCCGTCAGCCACCGGCTCGCACAGGTGACGCATGAAGAGAGACACGTACGCTCTGGGAAAGAAGACAATAAAAAGAGAGAAGTATTTGGTTAAACGATGGACACCAGTGGAGAAAGCTCACGTGTGAACAGTTTAAATCATTCATTTCTTACTTGAATTCTTTTTCAGATTTGCCCCTGAGGTCTCTCACCAACCACTGGGAGGAAAAGGCGTCCTGAGACGGCATCCCCCAGCGCATCACTGCGTTCAGGAAGGCCTTCCGCTGGCGTGTGTTAAAGCCCAGCACCTATCAAGGGAAACAGTTGAAATAATACCAGGGAAAGAAACAACAGCTTAGCCGACATCCATGTTCAGTATTTCTACTCCGAACATGTCTGACTGCCTAATAACAGCGAAAATAAACTTTGAATCCTATTTGAAAACTTGTTGCTCATTATAAACCACGTCCACCACTATCAGGATGATAGATGGATGAGTTCAAGAGGTTCAGCCTTGCTGGACGTGAAAAAGCTTAGCTGCCATGTCGGATTTAATATTGGTAGATTGCTAGAAAAATAACTACGAGTGCAAGTTGACTTTAAATAAAGACTGACAGATTCCAGTAATATCTCAATTAAAAGAAAAATGATGGAAATGAAAGCAGGCCTGGTTTCAGGGAGATGTACAGACCTCAAGGTTGCCTCCGACTCTGGCCAGGAGAGGAGGCAGAGGTTTATCTTTCTCATTCCTCAACTGGCGACGCGACTGCCTTCGACCTGCAAATCAAAGCGGGCAAAGAAAAATGTTATAACAGCAACAGTAATTTTTTTTTTGTATGTTTTAAATTTGCACACTATGCAGACTTCTCTTTAAAATCAATAGATCGACTTCAAATCAAAAACTCCTGAAACGCCCGGAGCGCTTTCCTCTCAACCGTCTGAAGGAGGAGGTGGATGGCGGTTTTTGCATTTTTGGCAAAGCGACTTGTTGGACTCTGCCAAGCAACTGTAACAACTAAATCAATTTCAAACTGTAATTTAACGCAGGCCCGATACAGTGTGTGTTACAACAGGAATCTCTCGCTGTTCGTGAGCAGCTCTGCTAGAAGTCTCCCTCTCTCCCCCCTGCCTTTTTTTTTTAATTTGAAAATCCCTCCTCACCCTCTGGTCGATCGTCAAAGTCCTCGTCCTCCTCCTCGGAGCCCACTGAATACTCGGACTGGTTATCTGAAATGTCAGCATGCCACTCTGAAACAGCACATGGTGGTCTGTCAATAGGCCAGGCCCATTCACGTCCACTGTACAATAACTCAAACAGAATAGAGTAAAATCCTGGGATCAATGATAAAATGATCAATCGTAGTCATAAATTTAAAAAAAGAAATGTTTTACTTCTGTCCTTCTGCGGCAATAATTCTCAGGTTCAGTGAAAGCGGATTTCATTTTTTGAATCATGAGTTTCCCAAAGGAAACTTAAACTCCTCTTCTGCTGCCAACACGGCCGCGATTCTGAGGTTTGACCGACTTGAAACAGGTCAGATGAGCTTATGAGACATTTTCAAAACGTCCAGGTCCAAAACCGAGACCCTACCTTGGTCCTCCTGGGCTGCGTCGTTGTAGTTGACGGGCTTGCGGTTCCTCTTGCCTTTACCCAGTTTGCTGGCGAGGTCCTCCTGCTGCTGCTCGTAGTGGTGCCGCAGCAGCTTCTCCCAGTAATCAGGGTCCACGTTCTCCTCCTGTTTGATGATCTCCCGCTCGATCTCCTCCACCTGGGACATCAGATTGAGTACACACAGGTTAGACGAGGCTTTATGAAACTCTTTTCAAATGTGTAAACACAGGAAAAGTGATGTGGCTCTGGGGAGATTACTTTCACAGATTCAGCGATTCTAGTATTCAATATATATATCATAGTACAATGCACGAAATGTTCATATCTTTGAACACTTTCTTAATTTGTACATACTTCTTGTCTATACGTGATATCTCCAGGGATCTAAAAGTATTTGATTCTGAAACTTTTCTTTGCTAAACAGTCTACAGAAGGAAGATAGAACAGGTTTCACACATGGCCCTTCATGTTTTTTCTCAGTAAAAGACGATGAACATGTTCTATGAAATGAGAATACAATTAATTTACACCTAAAATGTGACGTCTCGCACACGAAAGGTTTCCAAAGCCTGGGCTGTAACTGGGCCTCAGAACATCTGCTGCTGAGCTGAATCCTCACTTCCTCTCCAATGATACATTTCTTTTTAACATGCAACTAATGATTATTTTCATTCTTGGATAATCTGCTTATTATTTCCTTGATTGGCCAATAAATCATTTGCTGCCTAAAACATTAAGTGCAGTGTCGCAGAAGACAGAGACAAGCAGAACAAGCTGGACACAGCCATGAATTCTCCACTAATTGTTTCAGCTCTAATGAGCCGTGCACAAAATGTTTGTAAGCGCACGACCTGGGTGTTGCTGAGTCATCCATCTGTATTTCTTGAATTATTAAGTAAACACAATAAAACACTAAACAAATAAAGTTAGTGGTTTCTCCTTTTGTTGCTCTCTCTTCTCTCCGTCTCTGTAATGGTTTAACTTCCATACATCAAGGCTCATTTTGTGCACTGGGAGAATAAACAGAGGATTTGTGCCAGGATTAAAACTCAAATGATTTATGAACATGCGTGTGAACCCGGAAACAATCTGGCAGACACTCTGTCTACTTCATCTTCCACTGTGAGTAACTGCAGGGCTTCGAGAACAATCGCTCTCTGCAATAAACTCCCACTTCCTCTGCACCCCGACCTGTCGGCTGGTCCACAACAACGTTTTGGTCCAAACACACGACCCTCCTTTCCTGCACAAGTCCTCCCACTCCTTCCTCCAGTCACAGCTTTCCTGTTTATCCTCCAGCAGTTATGAGTGGAAAAGATTGTTGTTCACTCTTTATTCTAATTCACTCTCACCTTATCCTCCTCTCGCACCATGTACTGGGCCACTTTGAAGGAGCTGAGGTACTCGTTCATGTTCTGGACGTCCGTGTCGTCCGTCTCGTTCTGGCTTCGGTCCAGCAGCCTCTCGATGGCCACGCTGTCGTAGTGGATGACGTTGCCCTCGTCCTCCACTTTATCCCCGGTGGTGTTTTTCATACCTGAAGTTAAAAAAGTGGAAAACGATTGGTCAGCTGTATCCAGACTAATGTCACTAATAACAATTTGATCTTGTCAACCAATCAAAACCTGCATGAGACAAACGTTCACCTCTGGCCAACTCTTGTCAAGAGGAGAGCACTTTGACGTGAGTGTGTTGTGACAAAGTAATTTAACTCAGGAGAAGATGCCTGCCAATTTTCCTCTATTAAAATCAAACCTGTTCCAACTTTGATCCCAAACCCCAACATCATTAGATCTGACTGGAAATCCTAATTGAATCTGATAAGAGCTCGTCCACTTCTAATTTCACATTTGAACGGTATCTGGTGTCACCTTCTCCCTGATCCTTGAAGAGCTCCTCTGTTCCAAACTTGAGGATGTCGTCCAGCTCCTGTTTGCTCATGGAGCCTGCCTTGGACCCGAGGCCCGGCCGGACCACCAGGTGGGTCAGCATCATTTTCCTCTTGGCCACCTGGGTGATCCGCTCCTCCACGCTGGCTCGGGTCACAAAGCGGTAGATCATGACCTTGTTGGCCTGCCCGATTCGGTGGGCTCGGCTGAACGCCTGTGTAGAGAGGGACGAAGCCACTGGTTGAACACGTTCATTCTTAATGTTGGACACAAGGAAGTTCAACCCTCTACATCCGTGTGTGGTACCTGTATGTCGTTGTGAGGATTCCAGTCCGAGTCGAAGATGACGACGGTGTCAGCTGTGGCCAAGTTGATCCCCAAACCTCCGGCTCTGGTGGAGAGCAGGAAACAAAACTGACAAGCACCAGGAGCTGGGAAAAAAGACACAGAGGGTTTGAGTTAGAGGAACATACAGATAATAAGTTCTATTTAATGAAAGAATCGTATTGATACTAACACGTTAATGACAAATGTAGATACAGGAAAGTCCCAGATTTGTATATCAAGCCTGTTTTGTAAATCTCTCAACTTCAAAAGTCATTGTTTGATGGTTTTTTGTTTGTGTTTTATTGAGGAAAATCTATAACTTATGGCACTTTATAGAAGTGCACTTTATGGAATAGCCACATTCCCACACAATCATTACACAGCATTTTTACAATGACACATCATTCACACACTGACGGTGCAGCACTTTGAGGGTTTAATGTCTTGCCCAAGGACACTTATTTCAGCTTGAGGCCTTGAGGAGCCAGGAATCTAACTACCAACCTCATCTGGTGAATGAATTAAACCGATAATAGGCAAAACTCTATTTATGTCTTTTGCATTGTTTTCCCATGAGGCTAGAAGGTCTCATTGCAGGTTAATATTTCACAAGAGTTCACCTGAGGTGGTAATCGCACTCGTTCCAGCTTCACGAATGCATCACTCACCTGCAGGCTATAACTCAGAGTGTCTAATTCAATAGCTTTCATTGACAGCAGCTACTTAGCGATATGGCAAAGCTTCAAATGAAAACAAAGTTAGCATGATTTTTCAGTTCCCTTCAGTTTACTCAAATGTGTTGTATACTTTTGTATTTAAAACATCTGCAAGTCAAGTTAAAGTCTGCAATAGAGGGAGATCCTCTCACACAAAAAGAACACTGAGGCTCCAAAATGCCTCATCAGATTTCCAGCCGATGCTTCCGGGAGGGGGGGGAGGGATTGTGATGGCTCAAATTTTCATTGTGCCCATTTGGCCGTGAGGCAAAGGAGGAGAGAGAGAGTGGAGGACGACATTTTCTACGGGCGCTGGAAGCCGATGACCAATCACAACAGAGTGAGCCAGCTGGCCTAGAGCCCTCCCCTTCTACTACACTAACAGCATCACTCACCCCCCCCACCCACCCCTATAAAAACCAAAAGCACACTGCCACATGATATCTCTTCATTAGACATTTCTTCTTTGTTCCTGCTTCAATCAGCAAACGTATTCTGACTGACGCTGCATCTTTAAAGTGTCCGGTCACCGAGAGAACTCGCTGCACAACCTCCAGTGTCTCACCGTTGAAGCGGTCGATGGCCTCTTGTCTCAACGCTCCCGTGACGCTTCCGTCAATCCTCTCGTACTTATAACCCTCATAGTCCAGGAAGTCTTCCAACAAGTCCAGCATTTTAGTCATCTGCAAACAGAGGAGAAGAGGAGAGAGCTGGTGATGTGTGTACTTGATTATCCACACACACACACACACACACACACACACACACACACACAGACACACACAGCCACACAGACACAAACATGCAGAGCTGGAACCACAGTCTGCAGCTGAGCGTCCTGGGGGAGTTTCATGGGAATAATATAACATCTGCGAGGGGTGATATCCATCTGGTGTGCGTTTAAACACTGTCTCTGCATTGTGTGTGCGTTTGTGTGAATCTGTGCATCCATGCAAGTATGCACCTGTGAGAACACAAGCACTCGGTGCCCCTGCTCTTTCAGATTCCTCAGCATTTTCTGCATCAGCGTCAGTTTCCCGGAAGCCTTGGTGAGAGCCGACCCCTCGTAAGCACCGCTGGGCGTTTTCTGAGCTTCCTAGAATCAACACCACAAGAATAAACAACAACAAATGAAGAAATGGATCTCAACTGTAATTTGAACTGTGTATCAAATTTTTAAGGGGGAAAACAATACCTTAAATGACCACAAGGTGTCATTGTTACTCGATTTAGAATTAAAAGTGAAATGTAAAAGGATTGAAATGCAAGCAAATGTAAATCGAAATGTACTGCAAGTGTGTGTGTGTGTGTGTGTTTGTGTGTGTTTGTGTGTACCATGGAGGCCACAGGGAAGAGGTAGGGGTGGTTGCAGCACTTCTTGAGGTCCATCATGATGTTGAGCAGTGACACCTGGTTTCCTCCCTTCGTGTTCAGAGCCTCGAAATTCTTGGTCAGAATTAACTTGTAGTATTTCCTGTGTTTAAAAAAAAAAAAAGTGTTAATAAAGTGTAACACAAAGACTTCCTGTCATCGTCTCTTCTTTACCCTCCATTGTTCAGTTCCTACTCTCATTTCTTTTCTCTTACTGGTTCTGTGGAATATTTCCACATTAAACTTCAAAGTTCCATAATAATTTATAAGACATTGAAGGGACCGACTTTTATCCTGTGGAAACTCAATGAAGCACTTTAAAGTGCAGTGAGCAGTATTTGTGATCTATGGTTTGTCAGTGTGGGGCTGGATTCCCGTAAAAAACAACAATTATGGTGAATCTCTGATGAGTTGCAATTCTTTTGTTCTCAAAGAAATTGTCGAGCTCACTCAGCAGTCACTGGGCTTTTCAAATAATCCATGTAACCACAGCTTGTTAATCACTTTCTATGTATTTTATGAGTTCTCCATTGCCAATCCCCTGGCATCTCCGGAGTGCCTAAGTGCCTAAATCATCAGCCGACATCCACCCCCCCACACTTCTGTCATACTTCTGCATAGGGCTCAGCTCCACTCTGACAATCAGCTCGGTCTTGGCGGGCATGTTCTTGAAGACGTCGGCCTTCAGCCTCCGCAGCATGTGAGGCCCCAGGAGGTCATGGAGCTTCTTGATCTGGTCCTCCTTGGAAATGTCGGCAAACTCTTCCAGGAAGCCCTCAAGGTTACTTTACGCAGGGAGGTGGAGAGGGTGGGGAACATAGGTAAGGCAGTAGTGGTGATGACAGCTTGTTAAATACAGTATTATATGGAAAGATCTTCGTCCTGAATATGGGCATGTGTATTTTTGTGAGTTTACTTGAAGCGGTTGGGCGTGAGGAAGTTGAGCAGGTGGAACAGCTCCTCCAGGTTGTTCTGCAGAGGAGTTCCCGTCAGCAGCAGCTTGTGGTCGATCTTATAATCGTTCAGACGCCGGAAAAACTGCAGACAAGGACGAGAATAAGTAAAACTCGGACTTATAACCAATACACTTTTAAATCACGTTGATATTCATGAGTATCTACATACATGTCAGCATATATTTTTTTTTTTTTTTTTTAGTATACTATAAATACCCATATGTATTCTTAGGGGATTTGGTTAAATAAAGTAAACGGATATTGAATCCAAAAACTCCAATGGTATTTTACAGGACATGCATAATGTTGTTGTTACATGGTTTGTCCACCAGAGGTCGGCCACCTATATTTGTCAACTGTACAATGTCCCGTCATCACATGTTATGATCTGTTCTTTCCACATTAATGTTAATAATATTGTTTTTTTTCATCTAATAATGTCTTTTTTTTATCATTGATTCATTTTCACTGTTTGCTACCTTGGACTGGTTGTTCTTGAGGCGGTGAGCCTCGTCCACCACCAGACAGGCCCAGTCGATGGACTTGAGCGCCGTCTGGTCGATGGTCACCAACTCATAGGACGTCAGCAGCACATGGAATTTAATAGTAGCATCCCTCTGCAGGAAGAGAAGCACAGACAGAAGGATGAGTAGAAGTCATTTGATATCATGTTGTTTCCTTACATTTTATGTTTTCTTACATTTGATAAGTTATTTAATCGCATGTATGAATAATTTTTCGTGCAGACATTTGGGATATTAACTAAAATCAAGCTCAAAATACTGTTCACTCATATCATTTTTCCTCACCCTCAGTTTAAAGGTCTTCTTTCCTCCTTTGACAGCCGTGTCGTCGAAGGAGAACTCGTTCTCTCTGATGATGGCTCGACTGTCCTTGTCTCCCGTGTACGTCAACACGTAGAAGTCGGGTGCCCACATCTCGAACTCCCTCTCCCAGTTGATGATGGTGGAGAGCGGAGCGCTGACCAGGAACGGGCCCTTGGTGTGACCCTGAGGATGACAGAGAGAAAAATCCACACTCTGCTTCAGTATCATCATTCACAGGGAGTTGGAAATAAGACCATGACAGAAAGAGGCAAACCCTGGTACCTCTTTGAAAAGTGAGTAGAGGAAGACAATGGTCTGGATGGTTTTGCCAAGGCCCATCTCATCTGCGAGGATGGT
Organism: Platichthys flesus; assembly: GCF_949316205.1. NCBI lineage: Eukaryota > Metazoa > Chordata > Actinopteri > Pleuronectiformes > Pleuronectidae > Platichthys > Platichthys flesus. The sequence goes on from NC_084968.1 coordinate 11,698,910, forward strand.
GTCGGTGCCCTGGGACCAAGAAAACCGAAGCCAGTTCAGACCCTCGAGCTGGTACAGATGCAGCGTCCCGCCGGTCGATGTGACAAAGTCTGGCTGCTCTTCGTACTTTATCGTAGGCTGGAGGAACAGAGAAAAGTCACGAAATTTTAGAAATGAAGATTTTGTGTAAAATATTAAGATATGAACAGGAAGCTGCTGTAAATCAGACGCCACGATATAGAAACTCCAGCAATAGTTGACTCACGTCAGTGACTGGGGAAGCAGGAGACTCCTCTTCACCCTCTGGGTTCCTGCTCCTCATCTTCCTGGGTTTGTCTGGATCCTCCTTCATTATTAAATCTCTGTTGGATAAGAAGATACGATCAAGTAAATGCATTAATCAGCCAAGGGACAAAACTCCTGAATCCCACCTCTTAATCAAATCTGCTCCAAAGATTAATGGTTTCTTCATGGGCCATTATTCCAACCATCCATCAAGTTTCATTAAAAAAAGGTTTGAGACTTCTTGCTTGTTAGAAATTAAAGGTTCCGGTTTTAAAACTGTAAAGTTTAATAGTCGGTTCTACCTGTGCCTCCAGTAGTTGGCCTTGTAAATAGCAAAATCAGGGATATCCAGGTCGTCTCTCTCCCAGGTGCACTGGTCGTAGGTCAGGTCTCTCCACTTCACCAGGTAATGGTACGACACCTTCTTGTCCACACTGACGGACAAACAGTGAGAGCTGATGTTATGTTATTGAGCTTCTTAGGTCACATATAGTTCACTGAACAATCTTAATTGACATATACTTATAAATACAGCACTCACTTCAAAAATCAACCTTTAAACTCTGCACTTTCTTTTTAATATACAGTAAGTAATGAGGTAAAATGTTGAGACATACACACACTGAAGCCCAGAAACTGAAAGTAAAGTCCTGTACCTGTGATTGATGATGCGGTGGATCATCATCCATTCAGGCTTGATGCCATACTTGTAGTATTTGTCATCCATGAGGGCGTACTCAGGATCCTTAGCCCTCCTCTTTTCGCTCTTTCCCACTCCGTTCTCGTCTTCTCCTCCAGAACCATAATCCAGACTGGGTGGCTCGTCCATGTCCGTTTTCCTCTGGTAGTTTCTGTACATCACAGAGTGGAAGATCTCCAGCTGGAGGAAAGACGGAGAAAGGGGAAGGGGAAGAGAAAGAGAAATTATGATTTCTTAGTTTCCAAGAGCGAGATGGATTTGTTCTGCCCAAGTCTTGATTTCTTTCAAAGTCCTCCATCCCTGTACTCTTGTCTTTCTGTGCAAAAAACTGTCAATTTTTCAAAGTATACTTTCTGTATTTGAATCTCACTTCTCAATCATCCCATTCTCACCTGGAGCTCGGTGATCCACGTGCAGTGCCAGTAGGATTGCCCGACGAACTTGACAAAGAACTCCCTCTCGGCTCTGCCCTTCATGGGTGGCGGCGGCGGGGCGTCCGGTGGGGCGTCAGGAGCCGGGGGAACAGGAATCGGCGATGGAGGCTCTCCCCACCGCCAGTGGAGGATTTTCTGGACGCGACCTTTGATTTGCGGACACTAGAGCAAGGAATACACGTGATATTCAAAATCTGAATATGGATGTGATATAAATATGAGATTTGTTGCCGATATGGGAGAAGTAACAAACCGTGCATCGTGGACACAGCCACTCTCCGTTGGGGATCTCTGGCAGCGGAGGGTTGAGACAGTGGATGTGGTACGAGGAGGTGCAGGTGTCACAACACAACAGTTCACCTCCGTCTTTGCACACCCGACAGAACTCCATGTGGTCGTCATCCTCCTCCTCCGCCCCGACGGGGATCATAATCCCGGCCCCGACGTCTGATATCACCCTGTCCTCGCTGTCCTCCTCAAAGTCCTCAAAGTCCTCGTCCTTCGCTTCCCACTGGATTCCTTCTTTTTCCTGGCAAAGGATGAAAAACAGGGAATGTCCTGAACACAGCATAGGAAAATCAAAAAATGAATGAAAATGCTTTCCTCTTATGAATATTTATCCATTCATCTATCTGAATCAGGATGTGCATAAGCAAAATCGACATATGCCTGTTTAGTTGTACTCACGCAGTGCGGGCAGCTCCACTTGCCCTCGGGAGCCTTGTCCAGCTCAGGCTCCAGGCAGACGAGGTGATGAGCTCTGGGACAAGTGTCACACAGGATGATTTCCCCGCCCTGCTGACAAACCTCGCAGTAGTCCTGATGGTCCGTCTCGTAGCCCTCCCCCTCCTCCTCCCCAGGGACTTGAGCTGGGCATGAAATGGCACATAGAGGGAGGAAGCAGAGGGAACTTTTATACGACTGGGATTGCTTTTCACAATAAAATATACTTTAAACTGAAAAAAGGCTAATTTAAGCTGCATGATTCCCCAGCGTTTGACCCAGGAGATGGATGTGGACATGATCATCTTATGTATAATTTATGAATTTGTGCTATACATGTAAAAAGCAGTTTCCCTTACTTTTCTTCTTCTTCTTGGCAGGACGTCCCCGCTTGTTCTTCTTGACACGGCCCGAGCTGTCCGAGCGAACAGAGGAGCTGTGGACGCTGGAGTCCTCCTGCTCGGACTCGTCCTCCTCTATATCATCGCTCTGACGGAGAACAAGAAAAGAGTCGAGGACTTAGTCAAGGAGAGAAGGAAGGAAAATGAACCACAGGTGTTTACATAGCTACTTCAGCACGCCGTGAACTTTATACTCACGGAGCAGCTCTTCTTCCTCTTGGCACCTATGGGCGACAGTTTGATACGGATGGGTGCCATCTTTTTAGCCTTAGCTTGAGCCTTTTTCTTGTCTGAGACTCGAGGGCTTTTACTGCGCTTTTTGTAGCCAGGGCCTGGAAAGAAAGGAAGATCGTATGCAATGGATGAGATAAAGAATGAGAAGGTATTGTGCATGCTGTGTTAGCAAAGTCTATGTGTAAAAGTGATGTTTGGATCAATATTACACACACTTTATTGTCCCGTACTAGCATGTCAACCAGAAAGACACACGACTGACTGTTGACAGAAATCCTAAGGGGGGTTACAGGGGAAGGAAGGCTGCGGGTCTGAAGCTGACGACTGACCTTTGCCCTCTTTCGTCTTGGCTTTCCTGATTGGCGGTGGCTGTGGCGGCAGCTCAGGCGAGGCGGTAGCTGCAGAGACCTGCTCGGCGACGGCTATGGCAGCAGCTGCAGCAGCCGCAGCGACGGCGGCGGCGTTGCCCTTAAAGGGGTTGTTAGAGCTGAATTCCCTCCATTTGGCCCCCAGGATGGTCATCATCTTCGACATGGGGATCTTAGGGTTCTTCTTGGCGATCATTGGCCTGTGAGGGAGAGAACTGTACCGTTGAGATGATAGAAACCACGGCGGACAATGCAAAGAGCAGACATCTGACTTAAATTAACCTCTTTAGGTTCATTAACCTCATTCTTCCTGAGTTTTAGCTGAGCCAAAACTGACAACCAGATAACCACCTAACACACTCACACACATACGAGGCATAATGGATCAGTCTGTCTTATCAGAGCCAGTGCAGGTTTGAATCAGCCACAGGGGCAGAGGCACGTTGCCACTGACAAACTGACAGCATGACCGGTTGGCTAACACAACCAGCTGACACGATAAAGACACAAGTGGCAGAGGGAGACACATTCAAGTAATAGTACTTGTGCCCTTTAAACCCAAGGTTCATGGACCAGTGTTAAATGGTGGACAGTTATTGCTGAACGATTCTTCTGGGTGGGATGAAACTTTTGATAGAGTTAAACAGATTTTAAAAAGCAGCTGTCCTGAATACTGTAGAGATATGGCTTCCAGATGATGCCCAATTATAAATTGTAAGATAAATGGGAATACAGTGATAAACATCTTCTCTGTCTCTTGCATTAAAAATCTTGAGTTGTGTACTTGATCATTGAAATCATGTGTGTAAGGCAAAACCAGAGCTTTTCATAAATAGCTGACCAAACATTTTAGTGTGGACTGGGAAAGATTAGCTTTTGCAAAACGTAAGGATTTATGTTTGGCCTTGTGGATATTTGACATGACATAAAAATACCTCCATCACTCTTCCACTAGTACTAAAGGGTGTTTCTGATGTGCTTGATCATCACCATGTAAACAGAAGAGGAGTTTCCTACCTCATGAACTGGCTGAAGGCTTTGTAGTTGGTGAGTTCCCTGTAGTCTTCCTCTGTGAAGGTATGATCAACATCCTCCAGACCCCACTCCTTTGCCAGCTGGGCCGAGGTCTTCTGCTCCATTGGCTGCCGGGAAGAACCCACCAATCAAATGAGAAGGGTCCCGACACAAACAAGGACGGACTAACCATTTAGATGTGTTTGAGCGACAACTCTTTACCTTGGTTGATTCCTCCTGACTGCTGTCCCGCTCCCCGTCATCTTTTTTCTTCTTCTTGGTTTTCTTCTCCTTCCTTTCTTTATGTTTCCTCTTTTTCTTTTTCTCCCCAGATCCATAGTCGCTGGCGACACTGTCGGAGTTCTCGGCGAAGTCTCTCTCTCTGTCCGAGTCTCTCTCTACATTGCTTTCCTGAAAGAGCAAGATGGTGGCAAAAATAATTAAGATGCTGTGATAAAGTTATCAAAGTGGGACAAATCCAGCGTGTGACAATTTAACAAACGTACAATCTTCTTGCGTTTCTTTGCTTTGGCGGGTTTCCCCTCTTTGTCCTTCTTCTTTGTGTCCTTCTTTTTCTTCGGCCGTCCTTTCTTCCTGCACGGGACCTCTCTGTCTGATGCCTCTGCCTCTTCTTCTGGGAGGAGCAGGGGGGGAGAGAGTTAAAGACAGCGTGAAATGACAGACAGCTATCACAATCAGATGAACAATAATCTTCTCACAACACTTCCTACCAAGCCGGCTAATCTCCGCGGAACATAATTACACTCCACAAAGGCCTGCATGATAGCCAGTGTGGCTGCAGCGACCTCTGACCTTGTCTGAATAATGCCACATGCTAAGCTAGATACAGTTAGTCAATGAGCTGTAAGTCGATTTGACAGCTGGTGTTGCTGGTGCCACAGATTAAGGATAATTGGTTTATGGTGACACAAACCATCTCTGGTGAAAATTGTTGAGTGTGTGTCTATATTTTAAAACATTTTGATTTGCAATAAACAAGAGCAGAACAACAAATTGTATCTGATTTATATAGGCGCTGCATTTTTTAAAACATTTGGTTTCAGGGAGCGGACGATGTGTAAATAATCAGGCCAGGGTAATATCACAAGTTCAGGGAAAGCGGTTCAACCTGCAGCCTGCCCTGACATGGAGTAAACAAGGACTCAGCTGCAGCCTCAGCTTCACACAAACTGCAGCAGAGCATTAAAGCCTGACCCAAACTCAAGCTGCGTGTTTGTCTGATTGTATTGTCTGCCTGCTTTTGTCGGTGCGCGCTCCCTCCACCCGCAGCAGCAGCAGCAGCTTCCTCCACCACAACCAGCCCCCGCGTATTCGTGCAGCGTGCCGCCGCCGAAGACGCGCCGGGGGCGGCAGCAGCACACACGCAGGCCCCGGTGATCCAGAGGCCGATGGCGGCGAAGTGGAACGACTTTCTCTTTCCCCCCCCTGCGGCTCCGTTATTCCCACAGCGGGGACCGTGACCACCTCTGTGACCGCTGCTAGAGGTTGTCAAGGGGTTAAGGACCGAACTGACACTAATCTACCCGTCTGGCACGGTCTGGCACGGTTGGGCGGCGCGTCCGGAGTCGAGCTAATTAAAGACAATGCATTGCGTGATTCCTGGAATATGCATATAGAAAGTCACACTTTGAGCCATCGTTTCACGGAGTAGCCTCACGTTTCCTCCTTAAACGACACGTGCACTGTGACTTTAAAAGTGTTTCTACCACATCTGCATTGCATCCAAGCTATTGTATCTCTATTTTTCCCATGCATGTTATAGATGATGTGCTCTACTCCTTGCCCCTCTTAAAAAACAACTTCTGTCACAGCAACTTCCAGAAAGCCACGTGCATATCACCCAATCCCCAATATCCCCTCCTGCTGCAGAACTTCTACACATCCTGCAAAAAATACTGATAGTGATAACGCAACTAATTAGAGAGCAGGTATGCTCAGCTAGCAGGGGGATCTGCAGCATCATGTCCTGGAAGTCAGCAGCATGCAGCAGACAGTGTCCTCCTGTTTTGACCTGTCATAGCCACAAAGGGGCAAAGGGAAGTGTGTGTGTGGGGGGATGTGTCCACGATTTCACACCATCACCAGGCTCTTTATGTGAGCACAGCAGCCAGCTTCCCCTCCCCTGGAGATGGGTATCCAGCACATTTCTATTTAGGCACAGCCTGGGGCCAGAGGAGTCCATGTCTCCAGCCTGCACGAGCCTTCAGGGGCGACCTTGTTACCAGCAACTGTCAAAGGGATTTAAGGCCCCCCCCCCCCCTCTATTTTTCATGATGGGTATTGAGTGACCACAAAACCCAGCTGGGACTGAAGTGGGTTTAAAAACTTTTTGCTGGTGGAGTCGAGGAAGTGGAGGATTGAAGGAAAAACAACACATCTGGATTTACATGCTTTATCTCACAAAGAAGTGGAGCTTCTCACTCTGGTGTGTGTGTTCTCTCGTGTTGCAGGTGTGTTCATGCGTGTTCAGCAACACATATGTACAACAACTATGTTGGGGGGGGGGATCAGGACTATTAGCATTGTTGTTATCATTATTTTTATTATTATTATTATTATTATTATTAAGTGTATCCGTTTTACGAGCGTGACATCTTCTACTGTGCCTTACTGGAAGTGTGGAGGAGCTCCGGACATGAGTCATAAACTGTGGCAGCACTCTGGACACTGTCCCCATTTCTGCATAATGTCTCTGCACAAGTCAAAGTGTTTTTATTTTTATGTGCACTCCTCTACTGTACAACACTGGACTTGTGGAGACACTCCGGACGCCAGACACAAACTGCGGCGGCACTCCGGACACTCTCCCCATTCCTGCACAAGTCAAAGTGTTTTTTATTTTATGTGCACTCCTCTACTGTACAACACTGGACTTGTGGAGACGCTCCAGACGCGAGACACAAACTGCGGTGGCTCTCCGGACACTGTCCCCATTTCTGCACAAAGTAAAGTGTTTTTATTTTCGCTGTGCGCGCTCCCGTCTCCTGGTCTGTTTTTTACCTGGCGCGGCGGCGGCGGCGGCTGTTGCAGTTTCCCGAGGCGCCGCCGGAGAGTTTATGTCGCTTGCGTCCTCGTCTCGGTCCCCGTCGTCGTCTTCTTCATCGAAATCTCCTCCCTCGGAATTAACCACCATGCCCTCCTCGTCTTCTTCGCAGGAGCGCAGCGGAGAGGACATTATCCTCCTGTCATCGGGATCCGTCCTCGTGTTCCTCGGAAAGCGGCGTGGGGTTATACAAAAAAAAAATATACAAGAGATTTTCTCGCGCCGATGTTTGATATTTATTTAATATTCAAATCGGCACGGGAGAGAGTGGGGGGCGTTTTGGAATATTTTACACTAGGCAGAGCAACAAAGATGGCCGCCCTCTTATATTTATTTTTTAACAACCCCCCCAATAAGAAAAAATCCCCTTACATAAAAAATGGCTGACTATATTATTTCAGAACGCGCCCCCCTCCCTCCCTCTGTGCGCGGCTGTCTCCCGTGCGCGCCCCCTCCCTCCGCGAAAACGTACACATTGTTGCGAGGGGAGAGAGAGAGAAAAAAAGGGGGGGGGGGGGCGAGTGCATGTGAGTTACATTGTTACTTGTTTGTTTCTTTACTGTCTGCCCCCCCCTTTTCTTTCTTTCCTCCCTCTCACACACACACTCACAGACACAGACACACAAACCCTTCTCACCCTCACTCTCTCTCTTTCTACTTCCCCCCCCCCCCCCCCCTCCCTATGACAAACTCCGGATCAGTCACGAATCCGACCCACTCCCCCTGGTGTCACTGTCACTTTTGCAGGATCACACGCAACAACTCTCGCTTTCCTGCATTGCAGAGCCCGACACACATCTATCAAACATGGCCACCTTATAGTCTCACTGGAAGCCCCCACCGTGGTGGAAAGAAATATTTTGGAGCACTGTGCGTGTGTGTGCGTGTGTGTATGTGTGTGTGTGCTGGGGAGGGATTCAGAGAGAGAGAGAGAGAGAGAGGGAGGGAGAGAGAGGGAGAGAGGGGGGTTGGGAAAATCTGCCGCAGCCATGCCCAGACTTACATCAGATTGTATTGCTTAAAAAATTAACTACTTGTGGTGGGGATGAAAATGATTCACAATATGCAAACTGTAGGAAACCCACCATGTTGAAGCAGCTCGGAGCGACTGGTCCATTCCTGCAGACGGAGGTTTGGTAGAAGATGAAGACACACAGGAGACATTATTTTTTAAAACCAGATTGTGATAAAACGCAGAGGGCCGAGTGGACTGGATGGCGGTGAGGCCACGGGAATCCCTAGAACCCGGCCAGCCCTTGGTTTCTGCTCTGGGCTTGTGGGGTTTGGACAAAAAGCAATTTTGATTTGCTGCTCACATTTCAAGAAGCCTCTGGATGAAACAAGAGGTCAGACAGGAGACAGTGGGACACCGGTGAACACAAAACATGAGCAGCACGGAGCAGACGTCTGAGATAAGGGAATGAAATGTCATTCAGGAATAAGGATTTTAAAGATTTAAAGCATTCTAACAGGAAAAGCTAATTAAACCTGCAACAACTAATGCAGTAATCATCTGTTATAACCACTGAATGTTAACTCAGAGCAGCAAAAGTCGATTATGAGTAGAAGAGGCCTTTGTTCTTATGAATCTAATGAAAGTCTCAAGTGATGATTCCAAGTGAAACAGTAGCTGGACAGAAAACCTTGTATTACAATGTATTAACCTGATGACTAACACGTCTGAGCAGCCTAATGTGATGTCGCACTGACCTCTTTCCCTATTAGACATCATCACAGTAGGAAAAAGCACACATGTAACTCATATATCATTACGGCTGGATTCCATTCAGCTGCTTCAGTTTGCTTTTCCTTCGAAGGAGAAAGAGAATCAGGGAAACGTACTTGTAGGACGTTGTAACTGGAGTTGTGGGTCAGCGAATAACTCAATTCTGACTCTAAAAATCCTCTAAATATTTGAAATCATGTAGAGTCAAAGTTTATCCACAGTAAAGAAAGCTAAGAAAACTATATGAAAATATGTTTTTTCTGTATTTCTTATTCCCACAGATGAATAAGATATTTCTCAAGTTTCAATTTCACTACAATGGAAATAAGTCTTACTTATGCTCATACATGGTTGCCATAACGTTTTTTTTGCAGTAAGTTATTGAAAACCAATTAGAAAAGGACCTAATAAGCATGAAATCACAGCTGAACTGTAACCAGGAGTGTTTCAGGGGACTCTCTTTGCCTACCTTGATGCAACGCCCCTGAAAGGAAGGAGCTCTGTGCATTAATTTCCATGATTATTTATGTAATTCAAACGCTACTGCACTCAAATGGTACTTTTGGATTTAACCGAAGGCCAAAACCTTGAATGAAACCAATTGCAATCCCAGAAACTAGGATTAATTGAATTGTTGTTGCAACAACTTTTCAAATTGTGACGTACCAAGCCTGGATATTTCTGTCTAATCTAAAGAGGGAAAAGAGAATTGACAACCATGTGACAGAAGGTGAGAGACTTGATTTAACGTGTTGCATCGTGACATCTCCTCCTTCCATACCTCCGCTCCACTGAGTCAACCACCACTTCTGCTTCCTCTCCTCACCTCAATACGTGCAACTCTGTCAGCCACGGCTTTCATACCAATAACTGGAAACTATGTAAACAAGCATTTCAATTATGCCTCATCGGCTGTGCACTCTCCCGTCCCTCTCTCTCTCTCTCTCTCTCTCTATCTCTGGTGCAACAGGTGCCTGAAGTGGCTCGCATGCGGCCACAAATGAGAAGGGAGGAATTTGTTAGTGTCAGATCCAAAGACCACATCTGCCAAGAGAGAGAGAGAGGGGGGGGGGGGGGGGGGGGGAGATGTTGTGTATCTGTGCTGTGAAAGTGCAAACCCTCCCCACCTCCCATCCCTGAAAGCCTCTGGCCACTGAGGTGTCTGCAGTAGCCAGATTGTGTGGCTGGCGAGACGGCCGCAGTGTCTGTGTGTAGTTAATATATCCTCACCCACAGCATCCCAGTGTGTGAGTGTGTGTGTGTGTGTGTGTGTGTGTAGGGAGGGGGTATCTGTAGCAGTGACTGTGCATGTGTCTGACGACGTGTCTACACTATGGGAGAGCCAGATCTGCTGGCGGCCCTGACACACTGCACTACTGTGCTGTCGCTGTGACTGCTCCCCCTCCCTCCTCCTCCGCCGCCGCCACCGCCACCACCACTCACCCACCCCCGTGTCCGTTTGGTGGGGGGAGACATGTCGGAGATGAGAGGGAGAAGCGCCTCCCCTGGGTACTGCACTCCAGCTAACACAGATTTTATGCAATGTGACAGAACACAGAGGGAGACAGCGGCTCAGAGCTGAGCAGAGCTGAGCAGAGCGAGCGACACAGGGAGCAGATCATGATTAAACAACCCCCGTGCAGGAGGGGATGTGAAGAAGAATGTCACCCTGACATAATCCAACAAAGCATTCCATGTAAAAGTCTCACATGTATTCTAGTGGAGCATGAGTCGGCTAATTATGAGTCTTGGGCTGTTTTCAGATTTGCAGACTCTGAAGGACGCGTTTCATTTTCTGCACAAAACCCTCTTTAAATCTCACCTATATCCTCATAAGTCCATTCATATACAGATTTAAATAAAGAGGATATATTCAATAAAAGTCATAGAAAGACACTGGTCATTTACAACCATTATTCAGGTCCTGCTTCTCCTGCTAATCATTTTGGATCATCTGATCACACGACTGTGAGTGTGAATATGCACTGGAGTTATTACCCAGCTGTCCAGATACAGTATGTGGAGTTATCTGTATTATATGTTTGGAATGTCATTCACCTCCAGCAGCTGCTCTTGTGATGTCCATGTGTCGCAGTGCCACCTTTCCAAATTCATCCCTCCAACGTGACCGGTCCAGTTGGTTCTAGTTCAGGATCAGGAGCAGGACGAACCCTCGTCTGGAGATTCAAGGATCTTGTTGAGGTTTGAGTCTGAGAGGAGAAGATACACACATGAGTAAATCAGGGATGTGGCTGAAAACTGCCTGCTAATTGATTCATTTGAATATATTCAATAAAATATTCCTCATATTCAAGGTGAAACACACACATTCCTTTGTTTCTATTTCTATTTCAATTACTCCTGTTTTTGGCTGTTTGACAGTTTTCCAACCTATTAGATCATATCTTAACTTTCTTCACAAATGATTAGGCTGGAGGGACAGTATGTGGACGGATACACCACAATAGGAACTTTACGGTTTTAACTTTTGTCTCCTCTGGTAACGATTGTTTAAAGTGAGACTGTAACTTGTTCAGGAGACTTGATGGAGAATGAAATAAGAAGGTAGATCTCTTAAAAATGACAAATAAAATTGATAACATGGGCATTGTTGTGTTACCTGACACACCAGCCTTTTCTATAGTGTGTGTGTGTGTGTGTTGATTTTGTATTGTATTGAATTGGAATATATTTTAATAATAAGCTCTTTCTAACTTCCTTTTATTTGAATTGAACTATTGCACTTCTGCCCTGACCGCTTCCCTCCATTGCACAATTGACCCCGTGTGAACTTGCATATGACAAATACAACTTTAAAACTTTAAAAACTTGATTGTGTTAAGTCGCTGTGAGGAAATGAAGAGAAATCAATTCACCATCTTCTTCTTCTTCTTCTTCTTCTTCTTCTTCTTCTTCTTCTTCTTCTTCATCTTCTTCTTCTTCTTCTTATTCTCCTCACCACCTGTGGCCGCCGTTCTGCACAATGCACACACACCTGAAAAGCTTTGAATCATCACATCCTCTGTGTTCAGTAACTTTAAAGTGGAACTTGTAACTTAACGCTCACGTGGACATATTTGTGTGTCTGGAAAACATGGCTCCATCAACACGTTTAGCTAAAAAGATGCAAAAGGACAGGTGTGGATATTTAATTGTTTTAAACAAAGATGAATTCTTACGTGTTAAAGTTTGTTCACTTTTCTTTTCCTCTCTTCTCTTCTCTGTAATATTCTACCGGTTTGCAGCTTACCTTCATTTTTTTAATTTTCATCTTAAATCTAAACGTTTTATTCACGCGTCGTTCCCTTTAAGAAAACAACTGGATACTAAGCTTCCGGTTTTGAGGCTGGTCCATCACAGAAATCCGTCCGTGCGTAAACGCAGAAGGAGAAGAGGAAGCGGCCATGGCGTCAATGATGGAGGAGAACGGTCCTTCCAGTCACGTATGTAGTTGATATTTTAGTTTTATGCTATTGTTCTCACTGTTTAAATGACTGAACAAACCTGTTTGACTTGAAACACACTTTATTAACATCAAGGCCTCGGTTATAGTTGAACATGTAGCTGGTGGCTAACGAGCTAGCTGTCTACACTATCTTTACACCTGTCAAACATGCTGTATTTAATAATATTTAACAGTTTATTATTGCATACATAACCCTAAGATGTAAATATTAATCTAAGGTCACACAGAGACCAAGTGTGAATGATTACAGAAGATGTGTGTCTCAATACTAACTGACTAACTGAGCAGCAAACACAGATGTGTCTCAGAATGTATTGTAGATAGTAGTAAATATATATCATAACCAGAGCTCAAATACATTTCTTTGCATCTATTAAGTGATAAGATAGAAAACGTTTAAAAAAAGCATCTAATGTAAATGTTATTTGTCATTATTTAATTTAAAAAGTACCAATTAACAACTTTAATTAAATATACCCTAAAGTCCATTGTTGATTTTCTGTTGACACACAGGAGCAGCCTGGAATGTCCTCGTCCTACCAGGCCAGGCACAAGCTGGAGGGGCTCCTGAACAAGAACATGAAGATCCGCATGACAGACGGACGCACCCTGGTGGGACTCTTCCTCTGCACGGACCGGGACTGCAACGTCATCCTGGGCTCGGCGCAGGAGTTTCTCAAGTCCACAGGTTAAATGGATACTTCCATCATGAAGCAGTTTGACAGCAGAGTAACAAACAGGTTCACCTGCATGAGAGTGATAGCATGGCAGAAAACATGAATACAGTAACAGCAAGAACCAACCGTGAGCATCTTAATGGCCAGATAATTATGGATGAGTTATTAAAATCCTAATTGCCATGACTGGTTACTTTTCAGGTATAGAAGCAGGTATAAATGAGATGTTTACATTTTAAGATTCTGAATAATTAAACTGGATTTTTCTTGATCTTATTTCTGCAGACACGTTCTCCCAGGGTGAACCCAGAGTCCTGGGCCTAGCCATGATCCCCGGGCACCACGTGGTTTCCATCGAGGTTGAGGCCGACAGTCTGGAGGACACAGACGGATTTGGGGTGAACCACTGACGGAGCCCTGGCTGCTTGAACAACACTTGTGTTGCATTCATGGACTGATGCTCACAGGGCCATGATGTAAGGTTGTGGCTGAGCCCAGAGACCTCAGGACATGTGCTGTGAAGGATTTGACAGAATCCTGGATTTAACCACATCCCTACATGGTTGAAGCCGTGTAAGCTGTACAGCTACAGCATGGGTGTATGATAAGAAATCGGCAAACAGCAGATACCTTGATATGTGTGGAAAAAGTGTTTCAATGCTGTGTACAGGTTATGTCTTTGTTGTGATGTTTCATAAATAAATAGCTGTATTTGACACCGTTTGTGTTGCTCTCCCTGCTCCCCTCGTATTGTGTTGTACAGAATGAGGAAGTCTGATTGTGTCAGTATTTTAATACACTTGAACATGTCGGCTGTTTGTCAACAGATACAACAGTGTTGTTTACAACAGGAGAAACCCAGAAACCAAACAGTTCTACTCGGTTGATTTAAATACAAAGAGCCTGTCAACATGTCCTCACACAATGTTCCAAAGTAGATGGGATTCAGAAGCAGGTTCAGACCCTTTGACAGAATAACTTAAATTGTGCAAAAACAAACTGAGAAAAAAAAACTCATGGTTCAACAGTTGTCTTTCAAGTCAGTAAAACTAATCCGAATTAATAGTACTTTGATTCCTCCTTTAGTTTGTGCCTCAGTGCAACCTGTTGGACCAAATCCAGTACAATTTTAGACATGTGTACTTTCTTTGAGACCTAATCTATGACACCATCAGATAAGCCACTGAAGACACACCCGGTTTGTAAATAATCTCTGCAGTAACATTTTAGGGTGGAGCAGCCGGAGTGTGTTTTCTTTTTTTTCAAATACAGTCAAAGTGCATAACTTCAAAGATTTGCTTAGAAAAGAGTCAAATGGAGAAGAGAAATAAAACAGTTCTTCACTCAGTCATCAGGGGCCACAACTTTGTGCAAGAAATAGTGAACTATATGTCACTTTTTGTTTTCAAGCCACTCTTCAAATCTGGTTACAGCTATAATGTTTACAGCTGTACGATGGAGTATTACATTATTGTAAGTATCAGGCTTTTGAAAAAGATTGTGCAAGATCCTTTAACATCTGTGATGTTGAAAAGGTTTTGTGGTTTCCAAATTATTTCAAATGATGACTTATTTCTAAATAAAGCACAATTGTTTACTCACATTTTTTTTTCTAATACTCCACTGTATAGTTAAACATATGGCCCATGAAAAAAATGTATATATTTTTAACTAAACTTTACACATTTTCCAATTCAGTAGCTGTACAAAGGAAAAATCTATGGTAATTTCAAGCAAAATTTAAAACATTCACGGAGCGGCTACAGTGATTTAAGATCCGTAGGATTTCAGGACTTCTACAGCCAAAAGTTTCCTGTAAGAGTTTCACATTAATATAGAAGCTCAACAATGTGTGACTTTTGATTTCATTAGAAGCAACAGATCTAGTTTCTCTTGGGAGGAGCTGCTTTGACGTTGTGAAAAGTATCGACTGAGATCAGTAAACGTTTGATTCATTTAGAGATTACCGCGAAGAAAACCAACAAACAACCGTCATCTCTGTCCACACAGGAGCTACTGCATTAAAAAAAACTGAGTTCCTCAATAAAGTCTTAAAAAATGGCACGAAGAGAGAAATTAGTAATAAGAGCAGATGTCCCAAAAACATAAAAGAAGTCCATTGCCTTCAACCATCACCGTTTCGTTCCTAAGGATTGAAGCCACAAGTCACTCTGTCCTCAGTTATGTGGTAAAATGTCCAGGTTCTTCTACTAAAAAGCTCAAACCTCTGCTGTCCAAACACGGCATGAAAAGAAAAAATCAGTAACCCACAATCTGTTTCCAGGCTGAAACAAAAGTTCTGGAGATAGAGGCCTCCATAAATCTTCTCTCAATGTCTCCTCCGTCCGAAATGTCCCCCACCCGCCCCTCCAACCGTCGGTGTGTCCGTAAAGTCCTCCTAGTCAGTCTAGTTGTACTGGAACTTGAAGCTGTAGCTGCCCCCAGAATCAAACGGGTTGAAGTGGAAAGGCCAGTTCTGTTGTCCCCCACCACCCTGCTGGGTTTCTGGGTCCAGTGGATCCTCGCCAGCGTCAAACTTCTGCCTCATTTCTGACAAGACAACAGGAAAGAAGGGGACAAGATGGTGAAAGACAAATCAAGAACGCAAATGGATCTGAGAGGACCTGGTAGAATTTACACTTTGAACTAATATAATTATGAACACATATCCTAAGCAAAACAGCTGCAGGAATAATTTCTCATTTACTACATGTGAAGTGAGAAATCACAGAGTGGAGTCACTAACGCACCCTTGAACATTACACATAACCTGAACTCTGTTGAAACCCACTCTTCCTCAAATTAGAATGCAGTAGTGAGCTCCTGACCTGGGTCGGTTAGAACCTCTTTCGCTGATGCAATCTCGATGAATCTCTTCTCCGCCTCCTTCTTCTCGGTCTCTAGCTGGAAGTTGTCTGGATGCCACTGCTGTGCCAGCTTCCTGTACGCCTTGATGATCTCCTGCTTATTGGCACTCCTGAGGAAACAGAAAGTTCATCAGTCCGTGTGATTTGCAGTGGCCTGGTTACGAGTTGGATGTCAGTCCGCAGGAAGTAAATCAAACTCTTTTATACGCTCATGAATCACCGGGCGGACACATAGAGTGAAGCAGGAAGTGAGGTGGTTACCTGCTGACACCGAGGATCTTGTAGTAGTCTCGCTTCCGAGAGAGTTTGAGCAGCTTCTGTGCTCGTTCCAGCCCTTCTCTGATTTCGTTGCTTTCGCTATCGAACTCTCTGGCCTCCTGGTAGTCCTCCACCGCTGAGGCAAAAACACGGAAAATACATTTTAAACATGATCACAGAGTAGGTGTTTGTCGACCACATATTTGTTTTCATTCTTTTGAGACAATTCTTTTCCTACAGTCAAAAACACAATAAATTTCTCGCACTGCTTCCTGTTGTAAACCAGTTTTGCGGCAGGTTTATTCAGGTTTAAAGCTGAGTCCTGTTACCTTTCTCGTAGTCCTGGTTGAGGATGAACGCCTCCGCTCGGTCTCGGAGGACGTTTGTGTTGCGGGGGGTTCTCTGATGGGCTTCTGAACATGCGTCTATCGCCTCCGGAGCCAACTTGATCTGGAGTTGGTAATAAGCACGATATTTCAGATACAAAGACTTTAACGTGAACCAGCAGAGCAGAAGTGGGGTATGTTGCATGCCAGCTGAGGTGGAAAGCTAAAATCGGACCTTGCATACACCTAAGAAAGCTTGCATTAAAAGTTTTGACGTGGCATAAACCTCTAACTGACTATTTAAAAGTTTCTCATCTTCTTGACCATTTGTCACAAGTAAAACGTCCATGTCTTGAAAAGAAATCTCCCCAGACCTTTAAGAGGTCAAACTCTCTCTCTCTCTCTCACCTTGACGAGACAGAAGCAGATCCTCTCTTTGGCCAGGTTGGTGTAGTAAACAATGTTAGGTTCCGTTTTCATCACCGACTCATATTTATCAATGGCCTCCTGATACCTAATTGCAGGGAGAGAATAAAAAGGTTTCAGATGCATGAAATAAATAAAATCGAAGAAGATTGTAATTCAGGAGGAATAAGGGTAGCAATCCTACAGGAGAACTGACCTTTCCATGTGAATGAGCTCCTCTGCTGCGTCCAGCTGTTTGCTGAGTTTCTTCACCTGCTTGTAGTGGCTGAAACACTCCTTGTCATCCTGGTCGAGCCTGAGACACTCTCGGATGTGACTGTACAGAGGAGGACGGACAGAAGCATGAGAGGAGCGGGGGGTTGGAAAGGTAGCTACTGTACATTTTGACTTTAAACAAATCCTGAGTACAGAGGCTGCTCTGGAAGACGGAAATTAGCTATTTTGCATGTCTGAAAAAGCTCACTTGAGAGAGTCGTGGTGCTCTCCGAGGCTGTAGTGGAGCAAACTGAGCTTCAGGAAGGCAGCGCGGTTGTCGTTGCGCAGCCTCACTGTGGGCGTCAGATCCTGGATGGCTTTCTGTGGCTCCCCCATTCGGATATAGCATTCTGCGCGAAGCTCCCGGGACTCAGGATCCCAGGGAGATAACTGGAGAAGGGTGGGTAGCAGAAATGTGCAAATTCATTTAACCATGGAAGGAATATAAAGGTTTTCAACCATCTTCCTCCACCTGATGCTCTCTCTAGACATCTCTACAAGGTGACACACACCTCAATGACTCTCTCCAGCTCGTTGATGGCAGCGTTGTAGTCTCCTTGGTGGTACGCAGCTTGCGCGGCCTCCTGCAGCTCCTCCAGCTCGTTGGCGTTCTGGAACTGGATGTGAGCTTCTTCATGGTCTGGAGAGCGCTGCAGCTAAAAAATGATAGATTTCTCCTTTAACGACATCCTGAAAATACATTAAAATGATATCAACTGTGATTTAGGATCGAAAACGTTTAACTCACCACTGCTTCAAAGTCCTCCAAGGCCTCCTGTGTGCTGCCTTGCTTTAACAGGATATTCCCTCTCTGCAACCTGGCCTGAAAGTGGAGGAACGTAAAGGGATGACAAG
Organism: Platichthys flesus; assembly: GCF_949316205.1. Taxonomy (NCBI): domain Eukaryota; kingdom Metazoa; phylum Chordata; class Actinopteri; order Pleuronectiformes; family Pleuronectidae; genus Platichthys; species Platichthys flesus. The sequence continues at coordinate 11,716,968 of NC_084968.1, forward strand.
AGAAGGAGGTGTGAGAGATCCCCAGGAGACAAGGAAACAACAAACAAGATGTTTGAGACTGATCATCTTTCTGGTGGTGAGTGGGCAGCTGAGCTTACAGCCAAAAAGTCCGGCTTGAGCTGGATGGCTCTGGTCAGGTCGGGCAGGGCGGATTTGGATTTTCCCAGCGCCAGGAAAACCGCAGCTCGCTTGTAGTAGGTCAGGTAATTCTTAGAGTCTCCCTCTGGAAAACATCAAAATAAACATCAGTGAATCGGATTATCTTTAAAAGAGCAAAGATACAGACTATAAATGTCAGATCGCGGTGTAACCTTACCCACAGCAGAGTGGTAGTGGGACAAGGCCTCAGCCAGCTGACCGGCTGCCAAAAGTTTGCGGCCCATTTCCAAGTGGTGCTCGATCTCAACTTGAGTCGCCCCCAAGACACCTGGAACATAAAACTGCATGAGCTGCGGCTGGAGTGCAAAAAAAAAATTATATATATATATTGCACCTGTTTAATTTTGTCCTGTGTGTCTCTTAGGCTTTTTTAGATTTATTTTCACAATATAATATTGTTTAATTTCTAAACACTACCAGTGTCATCGCACTCAAGCAGTTAACCCAATTTGGGACTTGCATGTAGTACGGACTAATATAATGATCGATACACGCGTTTGTATTATATTTTGTATTTACCTTTATGGCTACTTTATATTCATATTTTATATTGAAATACTTAATACCTATATACTTGCGGGTCCTCTCTATGGAGGCAGCCATTTTTTATTTTTGACAGTAGCCCAGACTGGACAAACTAAACCCCTTTTGAGTTCTTATGAAGGTTGCAGTAGAACCTTTAAAGGTTCATTGTGCAGAATTTAGTGAAATCTAGTGGTGACATTGCGTGTTGCAGCTGAACACCTGACCTCACCCTTCCTTTCCAAACATGGAGGAGAACCTGTGGTGGCCTTCAGCTGTCATAAAAACTCAAAAGGTGTCAAGTTTGTCCAAATTGGGCTACTGTAAAAAAAACATGGCACCTTCCCTGATGTAAATATAAGGTATTTAAATAGAAATGGCTAATTCTAGGGTTAAAAAACCACAACAATTCGTACAATTGAGATGAATGACATTAGTGAAATAACCAGTAGGATTATTTTATATTCAAAGTCTGCCTATAGATCCTTTTCACCTACATCTAACCCACCGGACCTTTAATTTGACGGATCAGGCGACACCCTGTGAAGTTGTCACGTCAGCTAACGTCTCCTCAGGGTCCGAGGAACTTTAAACAGGTGTCATCAACACAACCCAGCTGTGTGTGTGTGTGTGCGTGTAGCAGCGTCAGTGGTTGTGAGTCCTGGTCTGTGTGTGTGTTGTTTAAAGAAGCAGCTGTAATGGAGTCTCACCGTCCAACTGGATGTCCAGGATGACACACAGCAGAGACAGGGAGCACAGGACCCCGCTGAGTCCGGCCCGGCCACACGACTCCATCCCCCCGGTACTGGTTCACTCCCTCACCCCGGCTCCTGGACTCGAACCCCCGCTGCGCCTCATTGAAATGGGGATGTCCTGCCTGAACTCCTCATCGCTTGTGTCCCTGCCGGAGCCGGAGAGCTGTATTTACGATCCCTGCGTGACAGTGGTCCGTGCGGAAATCAGATACGCCACAGAATGGTTCCCCCCCACCCTCTAAATTAAATAATAAAAATGAAATAACTCTTTAACAGCGTTTTCCGTCGTGGAACATCTGGATCATCTGGACTTTACGTCAAGTTAAAACATCTAAACGCAATGTGACGGAAGAGAAACTGAACAGCTGATTACTTCCAATCTGAGGAAACCTCCGCCCCGCCCCCCTCTGGCCTACATCTCTGTGATTGGTCCACAACAGCGCTGATCCGGGTTCATCTGGAAACGTGGGCCACTCTCATTGGCCAGACTATTTTAATAGGGTGGGCTCTCCTCTGCAAAGAAACTGAAAGTTAAAGATTTTAGGATAATATTTATATTTATATTAATATTTTTTTAAATAATAAATAAAAACAATAATAGGGTTGGGACTGATTGGACAATGCACAGATAAGTAATAACAAATCCATATTTTTTAGGCGAATCATCCAACTTTGGTTAAACTATGTTATGTTAACTGAAAAATCGAGGTAGATTAATCTCCATAGAGTTGAGATGACACAATATTTCATGTCTTGTCATATCATAATAAAAAATTTAAGAGAAACTATTCTCCATGACTCTTTGGGTATTGAACCAGCCGTTGTATCCATTTATACTTTAACTTTATTATATCCAGTATTTTCTAAAAGATAAATGTAACACCCTTTGAAAATAAATCAAATTATTTCAATCATCTTTTACGTACGTTCTGTGTAATATATGCACTTTCATGATAATTCATCCTGTTTCATTAGGAAAACAATCATTTAGATTGGAGATGTTTGTAAAAAGTCAAACAGGAATGTGAAGTATAATACATTTTATTGTGTGCAATCGTAAAAAAAACAACCCAAATATCATCCAAACAAAGATAACGTGTCCTCCACCATCTCACACAGATCATATCTAAAAAAAAAAGCAGAACTGTATAAAACAACACAGAGAGAAAAACCTGAATCATCAAGCCCTTGACCTTCCCCTTACAAACGTCTGAGTATGTATGTTGATCGTTACATGATTGAACTACTTGTGAATAAGTGAATGTAAATATGCAAACGGGAACATAAATAAAAATCACTGCAAACATTTGGGTGTGATCGTGCATTAAAACAGTGAGAAGATGCTTTGTACAACTTTTACAACATGGAGGCGACTATCCCATTTGACAGAACACACAATTGTTATTATGGTTATTTACAGTCCGGGGGTGCTGTGTTTGGATGCATGGCCACTCAGCAGAAAGTAGAATCACTTGGACATGTCAGGTGCATCAACAGAAAGTGCCCCGGCCACATGAAGGAGATTTGATCGACATAGTTCTGTTTTCACAGTCGGCTCAAACGTAAACATTTCGGCCGTAAGTGCTGGCAGCCACACTTCTGTCCTGAGCAGTTCCAGAGTAAACGGTTCCTCTGGTCTGATATGGCAAAGGGCTGCGGGGGGTGAAAGAGGGTGAAAGCAAAAATGTCAGTCACACAGAGAAGATATATAATTTCCTCAGGGTCAATCAGCATTTCTTAGATTTGATCAGGCAATAACAAAGACCCCTAAAAGTGAAGCAGCTCAATAGAATGGAATATTTACACATGTGCTTTTCCTACCACATGGCATATTACACAATAAAAGTAAAAATAGTTATGTTTTGTTATTATCTGTGTTGAGTTCTGGTGGAAAATGGTTCACTCCAGCTTATTTGAAGCAGCATTTCTCTTGTCCTACCACTGGGGGGCGCCAATCTCATCACTGCAAACTTCTCCACCATTTCTTCTATTTCTGCCCCTGCACATTTGAATTACTAAAGGCTTCACATGTGATATTCATTGCCACTAGATGTCGCTCTGGAAACAGAATCTCAGGCCTTAACTACTCCCCTCTAAGGTCTTGCTTAACCCAATGAAAGTGTTCACTAATCACACAACTAGAAACACAACTTAATAAAGTTACTCCACAGCCCTTTATTCTTGGTTTGATCTCTTTTTAGGGTCAGACTCTCCTTGTAAGACTGTAGATTAGTTATTAAGAGGTAATTCAGGGCTCTGGACACTCAGTGAACCTGCCCAGCAAGAATTTAGCTTAACTTGAATCTTTTAGCATAACTGTGCCCACAATAAGGTGTAGCCGTGGTGTTTGTGGTTCAGCAGCATTGTGGCTGTGCAGGTGCTCTTAAAGTGGTTACATCCATCAGGGTGTCATGTTGACTTAACGGCCAATCGGGGCTGGAACTATCTTGCTTTATTGACCTTTCCCAGTTTAACATGCAACAACATCAACATGCAGCAAGAACAGCTTAACAGAGGGGCTCAGATCACAAACACACACACACACACACACGCACACAAACACACACACACACACACACAGAGGGAGAGTGAGTTGTGATCTCGGCTCAGGACCATCCCTCTACTGACTTTACAAGGAAAACATTGACGTTTCTAGATCCTGGACGTTTGACCTTTAAAACGTTTGAGACAGGTAACTAGGTAATAAATCAATTGCTATCATGACTCATCAAGCACCACATGCCTCTGATTTATGATATGTTGTAGTTGCAGAAGCCTCATGGTATTAAACTTGATAACAATTTGATGCCATAAACAGATGTTAATACTTGTTGACACAAATGCAAACCATCGTTTTTTTAAATGACTTAAAAGTGTTATTATCTTGTAGATAAAGACAGAGACGAACCAAACACTTAATCTTGAACTTACTATTGCTCCTCCTTTCCCAGTTTGCAGGAGCAGGTGAGACAGACCCCTCCTGCGATGGCGAGCACAGCCGAGCACCAGCCGATGTAAAGCCCCTCTCCTATTTCATACCTGCAACACATGGCGTGCACAGTCAGCCGACACTCACGTCAGGTGTCCCCCCCCCCACGCCCCCCGCCCAACACTGTCCTACCTTATCCCAGGGTAGAACGGGTCGAAGAATTCCTGAGTGATATTGAAGGCGTACCAGGACACCGCGACCATCGTACACAAACCTGTTGATAAAAAACATCCCACAAATATGCTTTAATCGTTGAGAAAGGAGGGAGGGATATATATGCTGGTGTATTAGGAGGTCATTATTACCAGAGTCAAAAGACAGAACAGGTTTCCTGACTTTTGATTCATCCTCTAGTTGTGTCTTTACCTTGGAGTATGAACATGGCCCCTGCAGTGCCAGCGATCCTCCCCTTCAGGACATAGTTCTCCCCTCCTGCCTTGGAGCACTGTACTCCAACCAGGGCAAGAAACAGTGCAATGGTGCCAAACGCTATGGACGTGATCATCAGGGCTCGAGACGCCTGGATGTAACCTGGAGATGACGGGAAATCAAAAACCAGCAGCTGGATTAACCATCTTCTACCTGGCTCTGTCCGAGGGCCTATAAAACCTTGAAATTGGCCTTTACCCGGTGCATCTAGTTGTGTTATATGTTTTCCTGCAATTATTCTTAGTCGAAGTGATCTATAATTTATGTTTTGTGGATGAAAATGTAAAAATAATCTTGTTCTTTTTGTTAACATACCACTTAAAGCGAGCAGAGAAGGGAACTCCCTGCAGTTGTGCACCCCGGTCGAGTCCGTCGCACAGGACATCCACAGGTTTTCATAGATGGTGGATGTGGTGATGACGTTCCCGTCCACGGTGGAGGTCCTCCAGTAACGGTTGGGCAGGGCTATCCCCACCATCGCCCACCCAATGAACCCCAGGACCAGGGCCACCACTTCCACGATGGGATCCATACTTCCCCCTCCTTGGTCCAGCAGCCGAGCAAAAGTGTGTACAGATCCAGAAACGGGATGACAAGATGTGACTTGTGTTGAAAAGTCAGAACATTTGAGGAGACTTGGTGGAGGGTGTTTGTGAGTGTGTGTGTGTGTTAGGGTGTGTGGGGCGTTTGTGAGATGTGTCCAACTCAGCAGATATGTATAATCATTTATGTCTGGCTTTCTCTCCTCCCCCTTGTGTCACTCTCTCCCTCTCTCCCTTACACACACACACACACACACACACACACACACACACACACACACACACACACACACACACACACACACACACACACACACACACACACACACACTTTTCTTTTTCTTCACCTTTTTTTTTTTCTTTTTGCATTTTACACCCCTGAAACTGAGCAGGTGTTTATCGGCTCACTCTCAGGGTCCAATGGTCGATCATGTGTGTAATGACAGTGCACTGTGTATGTTTTCAGGTCTGTTTATTAGACATATTAATATTTTTCTTCATAAGAAATTCCTCCGATCAAAAGCTTTGACAACGTTTCATCTGAATTTATGTGATATCAATAAACAATCAGACTTATTAGTTGATTTTTGATGATATTTGCTGGTTTATTCTCAAAGTTCCTCTCTGAAGAAGCATCTAACGTCGCACAAACTAATTCAACAGCATTATGACATGTATATTTTATTGGTTTGATTTCCTCAAGGACACAAGACAAAAGGTCACAATGTTCCACAGCCTCATCCAGCGTTTTATAATATTTGGAAAAGTTTCAGCAGCAGTTAACTGTTTTCATTTAAGGAGCAAAGTCACACGTGTATATGTAAGCAGCAGGTTGTGGGTTCGTCCAGCTCCTGCTGCAGTTTCTGGGTTTGCGTGCCTTCATTAATAATCCTCCTGATAGCTGCTGGGTCATCGTTGCCAAATCCAGGCCACGCTGAGCAAACCGAGTTCCCAGTGCTGATAATAATAACAGGCTAAATCTTCACCTGCATCCCAGACATTGTGAGCAGAGGCCAGGAGATTTAAAAACCAATAAACTCCTTCAAGGCTCGAGAATCAGTTTCCAGAAATGGAGGCCGATCCGAGAGGTTCATCGGTTTTAGGAACCGAGTGAGAAGTGCTTTTTAACTGTAAATCAGTTGAAGTGACAAAACAAACGTTGTTAAATCTAATTTAAATCTATATCAAAGAGAATAAAAATAACCTCACCACCGCTAAATAAACCAATAAACACATGATTTGCACTATCTTTCTTCTTTTATGTGTTTTGGTCAGAGGAACCAAGGCTACTGAGAAATAAAGAGAGTCTATGTTTAAACTGTGCAAATATTTAGGATTATATAAAGAGATTACAGAGAATGCTAACACGGAAAGTTTGAAATTTCCAGGATAGCAATAAAGATAAGTGTCATTAAAATTTTTATCTTGCGCCAGCGCATTTGAAAATGAAGTTAGTAAGTAAGTTCCTATATTAACAACTGAGATGTTACGTGGAAGTTTATTCGACAAGTTTTCTTGTTGATTAAAAATGATTATATTTTTGAAGGGCTGCCTTTCTCCTTCTCATCTCAGTTTCAAAACAAAGGCAGAGATTTAAACACGGCTCTCTCCCACCTCCGCCTGATGTGCTCTGGAACACCACATCCTGCCCTCTTCCATAAACTTCTTCTCCGTTTATGGCCGAGCGTGTTTGCAACGCTGATTTTAACAGCTCACCTGCCTGAGCACTAGTTGTGCGGATGAGTTTGTGTTTTTTGTCTATATAAAAATGTATCGTGAGTTTAAAGGGAAACCTGGAGGGAGGGCCGTAAACTTGTGCTTTCAAGGAAAAAGTCTCATTCAAGGGAAGTGGGATGAACAAGGGATGAGGAGACACGACATGGAAGAGGCAGCAGAAGAGAGAGATTCAAAATTAAAACATTTCAATTGACATTTAAGAGATGGATGTAGCCCAAATCCTGTTTAATTAATTCTTAAAGAGGAATGCTTTATTTCTATTTAGCACAAATAGTGGAATTTGTAACTTACACATGGCGCGACAGGTGGTTTAAAAACATTAGAGAGTTCATTTTAAAAGTGAATAGAAATAAGGTGTGTGAACACAGGATGAGACGAGGGAAGACTCCTCCTCTTATCTCACTTTTCATCTGTTATCAGCACGACTGTAGGTATGATTATACAGAAACCAAAGGGATTGGTTCAAACTTTAGTTCAAAGATCAACCAGGAGATTATTTCTTATGACTCTGCTGATCACATCTCCTCAACTGCCATTGTATAGGGGAACATTTCGAATTTGTACAATACTACGTTATACTAAATGGTCCCATATGTTGTCAACAGATCAGTTTATACCTGATTCCATGGGATATAAACTAGAAAGATGCACAGCCCCCTTAAATCCCCAGATATCCCCAACCATCACATCCTTGGTGGAGGTGATAGTATTTTTTATGTAGTTCATAGTTGTTAAAAACCTGAAAACAAGTGTCCCACACATCCAGTGCCTTGAAGCATGATGGATTAAATGATCTTCATCCTCCGGAAGCACAGAAACTCTGTAGAAGATGTTTTATTTCATTCTCTCGACGGCCTTTTCCACTGTTCAATTTGTTTTTGTCTGCAGAAATAAGTGAAAATCCAGAATAAGTGAAGAAATATTGTTTATCTCTTCTTCATCAACACAATCAGTGCTTTCAGAAGAAAGGCATAAATCTCAAGTGCACATTGACCGCACAAAGGAGTGTGAGAAAATGAACTTTCCCTGCGTCTGTCACCTCCTGCAGTAAGACACCGTGACACTCAATGAGCGGCTGTTCTGCTGGATTACAGAACAACTTCTAATTAACCGTCGGGTTCCCTCATGTTCTCCCTCTCTTTACGGTTTATTACACATTAATATTCCTCACCTATGGGGGGGGGGGGGGGGGGGGTCAATGAACGATGGCCCTCGCAGCTGAAACCCAGCGAAGCCCGACACTGATGCTGATGAATCATTGATGTTCACGAGAAGAGTCTTGAGACGATTCCAGGTTCAGTTTGGAAACGTTCATTTCCTTCTCCTCTGTTTGTTTATGGGATCGATTTTTCTTTCTTTTTTTCGGGGGGGGGGGGGACTTCTACCTGCCCTCGTGTTTGCTTTGGCCCACTCTATCACGTCCTCCACACCAGAGAAGATGGTTGTTTTCACCGATATGTCCCTGGGGGAGTTTCGGTGCTGTCAGGTGGGTTAATGAGTAACACCCCACGAGGCTGATAACGGCCACACACCCCTGATAGCCTCAATAAGGCCTCCTGTCGTAAAGGCTGGCGGCTCCAAGCCCCCCACCCCCTCCTCCACGCCACCCACTGTGGGTCAAGATATGAGGATGAGCATTGGTGAGCAGCGGCCAGCTGAACTAGGCCAGGCACGTTTTCCAGTGTGAATATGAACGACTCAGTCTCAAGTAGATAATGATCCTAATAGCCCAAGTCCTCCTCCACAGTGTCCACCAGAGCTTCACTGTAAATTTAATAGTCAATAAATGGCAGCGATAAGAGTGAGACTGTTTCCTGGACTTTGCGACATCAATAAAAGAACATTGTGAAAATGACTTTGGATGAAAGGAACCACTGCAGTAATAGAGAAATGGAAAATTACCCCACCGGCGTTTTGTAACACTTGAGCACATAAAGGACACACTCATGGTGATGAGTACATGCAGACAACACTGTGGTGGAATACAGGGAGTGTGCCAAAGTGAAATGTTGATAAGACAAAAGGTGTGTTATTACAAACTAAAGAAATCAATGCGCTTAATAAATCTGATATTGCATTTTGAATCAAGACATGTGATAAGATTCCCTAGAAACCATGTGTTGGATCAGAAATGTCAGATTATAGATCATGAAATAAATGATTGTAAGTTTAGCAGCAATATGAGTGATGGTGCAACAACTTTGATAAACTGGCTTTGTTAGGTTATAACATATATTTCAAGATCTCCTTCCAAAGCAGCAACTCACTTACTTCGTAATTGCACTTATTTTCAAAAGGAAAGCTTGAATTTGAAATCAAGACAAAACTGAGGAAAAGCCGTTAGAAATAACTTTCAATTAACAGTTTATCTGTGGAAATAGTCAAAGTCAAGAGACATTTGCTTGATTGGTTAATTGACAGGACATTAATTGGCAACCGTTTTGAAAGTGAATGGTTCAAGCATCAAGCTCATTAGAGGCTTTGCTGCTTTTCCTTTTGAATATTTGCTTTTATAATTATTCTCTCAAATTTTTTAGATATTCTACCCAATACAAATGGTTTGTGTCGGACTCAAATACAAACAGTGCTGTCAGTGAAAAGCTCCACAATCACTTTATATTTAAATTATTTTATTTATTCCACATGAAAACACAGGTCAGTGAATGCAGCACAGATGAATGTTTAAAGGGCAGATCACATGAATAAATGTATTTAGTTCAAATAAGGGATTTGCATCTTTCAACTTAAAGTTGTTTTCAGAACAAAACAAAATAGTAATTTTCCCAAAGCAGTTTTGCAAAGTCACTATTACCTGGAAACTAATGACTCCTCCTTTTTCTCATGACACAGCCGCACTTCCCTCTGCACCAGTAACACTTTCCAAAACAATCCTTCATGTCAACAAATAATGAAAATACAAAACCACATCTGCATTCTTACAAACATATGTAGATGTCAACTCAGGGGGTTTTAGGCTAAAATGCAAATACTGATTTATCCTAATTTATTTACATAAGTTCTATGAAGGTGCCATGCTGTAGTACAGTGAGCAGGTAGCAAAGTAATGTATACATGAAGAGTGAATTTCAACCCTGTTAAAATATGAGAGCAGGTTAATTACTGGCACATTCGAGTTCAAACCAAGAGGTTACGCCCCTTCAAACTTTCTCCGCTCAGCTTTTATTATTTCTTTATTCAGGGGAAGGGTTAGTGTGGGAGTCCAGCGCGTCATCTCACTTCCCAGTTAGGATTTGGAAGCTCCCTTCGACACCGCCAAGCCGATGAGTCCCGCTAAACCGGCCACGCCCAGGCCGATTCCTCCAACGATCGCCATTCCAACCAAGCCGTCTAGGTGATAATTAGGCAAACATCCATGTTGTCGATTTAATTCAACCCATGGACTAAGAGGAAACTAATTCTATTAACATTTATTATTTAGTATTTATTGTCTCGTTTACCTTTTTTTAGAGCCTTGACGATGAGCTTCTCCAGCTCCAGCGCCTGCTTGTTCCCCGGCTCGTTGTTCTTGAGGGTCCGGATGTACTTCAGGGCTTTTTCATATTCCTGCAAGAGGAACAGTAACATGACAAAATGGAAATAACGCAAAATGTGTGATGCTCCAGGTAGAAACGATAACAAAAGCTTTCAGTAAGAGAAACTCGCACAAGGGGACAACACTAACTTTGAGTCTGTAGTTGGCCACCGACAGGTAGAACAGGAAGTCCCTGGAGTCGTCCTTGGAGGATTTTTGAACGAGTTCTGCAATTAAAACAAGTAAAATTCAAAACGTGAAAATTATAAACATGCAAACTAGTATCTGACAACAAGCTGATGTTCTGCTCATCTGTTCATTTCGAATAACCACCCTGCGTGAAATTGGGAAAACAAATCCAACCGAATATATAGATTTTAAATTAAGTAAATGACTTGTAACATTAATACATATCTTCTATGCTTTGTTTATTCTGTAACAGAACATTTTTCACATCAGAAAACATAAACACACGGTCTGATATGACTGTAAAAGGCTCATATTATGAAATACATAAGTCAGGTTCTAGCTAAAAGAAATATAGAACGATAGTAGTAAGAGTTATTTGTTTTTTAGCTGTAAAATCTAAATCCTTTACAAACCAGATGTAAAAGTTCCTCTTTGGTGTTTCCACATATTGCAGGTTTACAGTAGACTTTCATGGGTTCAGTCTCCATCACGTAGCTTTGAGAATGAAGCCCCAGCCCCAGCTGTCACTCACCCTCCAGCAGCACGATCCCCTTCTTGATGTCCTCGGAGAACCTGCTGCGGATCAGACACCAGGCGTACTCGAACTTGGTGTCTTTGGACACTGCTCCCTTCGTCAGCTCGCTGTTGTACTTCTTCTCAAACTTCTGTTCCGACAGAAACAAAACAAAGGGTCGGTCACGAAGCTCACAGCGGATTCCTCCGTCATGTTTAAACCATAGAGTGTTTATATATATATATAAAAGGTTTAAACACAAATCTCACGAGCAGAAAGTCAAGTGACACAGCAAAATCACATTTCAATCACGTGATCTCTACTGATCGTTGACGCTTTCAGCTCAAACGTCAAACGCCTGTCATCACAAAAACACGACCGCTAGCATTAGCATGCTACGTGACGCGTCGAAGTCCTACTCGATACGTCACATTTAATCCGAATGTCAGCATTTACAAACCACTCAGGTGTGACGCGGCCATCGCGGCAGGTGTGTGGTGTGTTTGTGTGTTTGTGTGACAAGAGAAACACGTTGAATCAAGTGGAAACTCACTAAAAGGTCCTCCGGGACGACCACATCGCTCAGCACAGCCTCCATGTTTCCGGAAACAGCCCCGAGACCCGCCCACTTTTATCATGTGACACAATCGCTTCTAACGTCACTTTTACGAACAACTCTGAATATAATAAACACTAAATATAATACAAATAATACAGACCATAGTTATAGTATTAAAAATAACAAAAACAAAAATTAGTAGAAATTATGATAATTATTATGAATTTATAATAATAATGACACAATAACTACTAATAAATAAAATGATAACAATAATAATAATAATAAAATAATAGAGCTACTACTACCACTACTACTAATAATACTATAACTACTACCAACAATACTACGACAAATAATACAAATATAACAGCAATGATAATAACAATATTAATAATACAGCTGCTACTACCACTAATACTACTACTACCTAATAATACTAAACTACTACTATATATAGTAACAATTCATAAAGAATCAGAGACATGTTTAAGGTAAAAAAATACACTTTATTGCTGAAGTGTTATTTTCTATAAATCAACTTCAAAAGAAGATGATAACAAACCTCCTAATTCCTCATAACAATAACATCAGTGTAACTTTTGAGAATCCATCATTAGTTCTTTGCGAGATGTGCCGATGAGAAGGCGAGAGGTAGAAGTTCACTGAGGCTGGTTTCTTTGTACGATCCGTCCGGCTTGGCCAAGTACACGATCCAGTCGGATCCAAACTGGGTACGGAGACAGATGCACAGTGAGGAAAGAGAAAACCACAACATGTACGAGAGGAAGACCTGTTTCATGTGAGGATGATGGAAAGTAACAGGGGTAATAATATTGTGAGGAATGATTTATTATCATATCACAGTTTCTCAGTATTTCACAAACATATCAATCCTTCTGAGTGACAAGGTGACACCTTCAGCCTGAATATACAATGTTTTTTAATACAAAAACACAATACTACTATCAAAATGTACTTAATCATTCAGGTAACAGAAAAACTCCAGATTTTAAATATCCAATATATAAAACATCAATCGTGTTTCTGAGCAGATGAACGTAGAATATAAACTACCAACATGTTCATTCCCAGTCTTATCAAAATGCAGAATAAATATGTTGTAGTTTTGAATCCACATGCTTTTTAATTAAGGGTAGTTTTCTAATTATGGTCAGAAACAACTTCCTCTGATTGTGAAAGTCTTTGCGGTGCATCATGTTCTGATCTGGGGACAATGATTGTCTACTGGTGATAAAAGAGTTGCCTCACCTCCATAAGAACCTGTCGACAGGCTCCACACGGACCGACGAAGCGATCTTTGATGTCGCTGTATGGAGGAGACGTGAATGCATACAAATATGTGTCATATGGAGCTTTTCATGAGTCGACAGTGCCACTGCAGAGAGACTCACCATGTCACAGCGATGGCCCTGAACTGTGTGTGTCCCTCCACCACAGCTCTCTGGACGGCCGTGCGCTCGGCACACACCGTGAGGCCGTAGGAGGCGTTCTCCACGTTACAGCCTGAGCCCCAGTTAAAGAAGAAGAAGTATTCACACTCTCTACCTTTACATTTCCTCGTTTTAAATATATATCATTTTTATTATTATTATAATATTACGTTAATGTACTAATAGTCAAATTGAACCTCTTCACTTAAATCAAATTATTTTATTTATTTTATTGGTGAATTTCAGAGGTGGAAGACATTTCAATATGTCACTATTAACTAAAAAAAAATCCCTAAATGAAAAAATAAATAAAAAATTATAATAGAAGTTTATTGTATCTGCAAATAGTATTATCTATTATCATCACTTACATTAATGTATACTACCACTTCACTTTAATTTTTCAGTTATTTTTAGGATGAATTTTAAGTAGAAGAAAACATTTCCTTATCTTTTACTTAAGTATCCAAACAATAAATAAATAAACACAATTAAATATTCTTCAGCTACATGTAGAAGTCATTCCTTCAAATATTTACCAACACAATATACATTAAATTATAATTTACAATGAATAAGGTGAAGTAAAAAGTACTGTATTGAATTAAGAAGAGATAACGTGTAGTATAAAAGTACCTGGAAACGTGTATTTAAGTACAACACTTGGTCTCAATCACCATCATCAGGTTTTAAAGGTTTACAGAGACCTGTTGGTTATTACCTGTGATTATGGCGCCATCTGCTGTCAGTATGGCAGCACCGACAGGGAAGCGGCTGTATGGACAGTAAGCCATGTCCCGAGCCTGGAGACACTTTGACACGAGCTCTTTAACTTGATCTGGGACAAAAAGACACGAACCAGGATGAGACACAACCAACAGGGAGGAATGGGTCAGATGGGATGAAGCACACAACAACAACAACAACAACAACAACAACAACAAGAGAGAAGCACAAAACTAACCTGACATTACAGAGCTTGAAGAGACACACAACCTGAATCCTGATGATTTCAGTGAGTGATCTTCAGTCCTGACAGCAGCTGACACACACACACACACACACACACACACACACACAGAGAGAGAGAGACAGACACACACATTGGGGCAATGGGACAACTGCATGTGCATTGTTTGCCTTCACGTAATTGGTTGTTGGGACACTGCGTCATCAACCAGACCAAAAAAAAGAAGAAAGAAGGAAACAACAGGTTTTAACTCAAAAATACATTGTATTGAAATTAAATATACAAAAATCGAATAATATAAAGTAACATATTGAGTAAAATGTTGGTTTTTGTTAATAATTAGATAGCCTTCTTAGGATAACCAAATAAGCCAACTGCCTTTCTCAAGATTTTAAAGATTATTTTAAGACCCTAAAGTTTATTGATTAAAAAATGTAATTAAATAAAAATAACAAAACTGCAGAAATATTTTAATAATCATATTTAATTATATTTTTATTCTTTTAGAACTTTTTGTTGTTCTGATCTATTTTCTGTTAATTTGTTCTCATTGTTTCTTTAATTCGTTTGTTACTTATTTATTTTAAATCTTAATTTCCATCTAATTGTATGTGAAGGGTACATTTGAATAAAGTAATAAAAGGTATAAGTAGTGTATTTAGAACAATGTAAAAAAGGTACATTTCTAAACTCTACATAAAACATAACACACTTTTATTGCAATACTTCTTGTACCTTTTTTAATCATAGTACAGGAATAATTCCTCATTTGTTTTTTGAATGTGAAATACCTCCTAAAAATACTGGACACTTTTCAATACTAGCTAGAGTCATGGTTTGGGTACGTTCCAACTCAGTGATGTTACTACATTCATCCAGAAGATGACACCCTTGAGTATCTGGTGAACTTTATTAACCTGTATGAAAAGCTTATTAATATATTACCATGTATATTTGTACATAGATATACATATTTCTGTTTTGTATATTTCTATTCTACGTGTATATTTACTCGGCTTTACATGTGCTGTCAACGTTGTACCTGATTCTATAACATATGTTTATTTAGTCAATAAAGAAAATATTTCAAACCTTTAAATCACATATTGTTGTGGTGAAATAAGCTTTACTTCTACAACTACTTTGGACGATAGATATTTGTAAAGTTCGATGGTCAGTTGGTAAAAAGCTTCAAAGCAGCGAATACGTTCTAAACCATCGATTGAGTGAAACGTCTGTAGCTCTGTTCTGTGAACCAAACCCACGCCTGTGTTTGCAAGAGGCCATAAATAGAACAAACAGACTGGTATAATCATCTGCAAGTATCAAAGGGCATGAGGGAGCCCCCTGAACACACACACACACTCACACATACACACACACACACACACACACACACGTTGAGCTTGTGTGTGTGTGTGTGTTTGTGTGCACCTTTTGACGTCATGCATTCCCTGGTCTCACTTCCTGATGTCAAACACCTAAATCATCACACCTAAAACCCAAACTTAAAGCTGACCCTTAAAACACCAAGTCTTGACCCTTCCTCCTTTCCTCTCAGTGATGCTTTTCTTTTGCTGTGAGAAGCCTCGATCTTCACATTCAGGTTTTATATTCTTTATCTGAGTCCAGTGAGACGACACGCAGGTCTGGTATCAGATTAGAGTCGACCACGCCAATACTCGGCCTTTGTTCCCTCTCTCCTCCCTTGTTCGAACTGTGACTGCTCGTGTTTGACTCTCACCGTGAGCAGGGGTGAGCCGTCAGACCTGGGCCTCCCCCTTCCTCCCTCCCCCCAGTGTCCACCACCACCGACTTCTGCCTGACTTTAGGAGGACGAGGAGGACACCTCGCAGTGAGAGGACAGAACGTGGACAGGGAGCAGTGAGCGAGAGAAACAAGGCTGTGAAACCATGTGTTGTACGGGGAAGTGCGCTCGCCTGGTGGGCCTGATCCTGCTGCCCACCGCCTTCATCTGCATGATCGCCAACCTGCTGCTGTTCTTCCCCGATGGGAAGAGTCTGGACACCGACCAGATCTCCACGCAGGTCTGGCTCATGGGGGGGCTGATCGGAGGAGGCCTCTTCGTGAGTAATGGAGCGTCGTTTGATGTTTTATTGGGTTTTCGGTCATTTACTCAGCCTTGTGTAAACCTGTAAACATTTTATTGGTTACTTTTATGAGTACCTGTTACTGAGTATTATTTTTTGGGGACTACCGAGAAATATATTTTTAACATTATGTTAAATTGTTGTAGTTCCTCTATCATAATTTGTCTTGTAACTATTTCCTTATCTGGGTTTTGACTTGTGAACCATAACGACAACTCTGGAATAAGAGGTTGTATTTTTAAATTCTATTCCAGATCTTAAATCTTAAAAAATGTACCTTTACATTGAGATTTAAACTCGACCTTCACTTTGAAGTACATGAACTATCACAAGTACAATAATACTGTACTTCAAGTGATGAAGTATTCCTACAATTCAGAGAGAAATACTCCACTACATTTATTCACCAGCTCTAATTACAAAGAAAAATAAGATTAGTGTGCTAATAAACTATGACAGATAAAGACTAGTTTACTAAACTTATATAAAATAGACCAAATTATCTTGACCATGGAATTTTTTTTATAAAATGTAGTTTCACTAAATTGAATACATTTAGCTGTTGCTGATAACGTGGAGGAGAAGCTTGGAGGGAAAAACTGAATTATCTCCTGTTCTTCATCATCGAAGACACACACACACACAAACACACACACACAACGAGTTTCCACTCACGCTATCCCTCTATTGGACAGGGTCAATAAATATATACGATATGAATAACTAAATGATAAATATTTAATCTCATACATGTGCTGACCTTTGAGTCCAGCAGAGGGACATGTCTTTATTGCTGTGATATAATAGTTTCAGGGACGATGAGAAACTCTTCACAAATATTTGGTTATGAGATAAGAAGGCGCTCGGAGAGAGAAACGCACACATTGGAAATTCAAATGAATAGGGTGCACATACATGTGTGCATTAAAAGACACAAGCACAAACACACTAAACCTGCATATTAAAAGCTTCAGAGAGAATCAAACATATGAAATGATGCATCTCTTCATATCTTCAGATGCTGTGTCCGAGCTGCTCGGCCATCAAGGCCGGGGGCAAGGGCTGCTGCGGATATGGATGCTGTGGGAACCGCTGCCGGGTGAGTAAAGTCGTTCATAGATTTTAATATATATATAAAGAGGTTGTTGGGAACCGGCCTGATAATGAAGGGTGGTGGCGACGGGGGGGGGGGGGGGGCAAACGGCGAAGGAGACCCCATAAAAAACGAGCAAAGGACAAAGTTGAATTGTGTGGATTTTATCAGCAATGCCCCGGAGGAGCAGTGCAACCGGGTTAATGAAGGGTTAACTGCACCAGAAGATGGTTATCAGGGCACGTCCACATTTTGAAATAACATTTTAAAGTTATTCGGTTACACTAACATTTTTTGCAGAAGTGCAGCTGCAGTATACTTCAGTCACCGAAAAGTTTTAAATAGAGGAACCCCTTTTATTCTATTGTTATGATTTTATTACAGTGAGAGAAGATGCATTTAGGTGTCTATTCAACACGGGGATACCTCACAGGCTGCCACTGGGAAGACTGGTGGGAAAAAATCGATAGGAAATCAGCAATGAATCCATTACAACACTGGAAAAGAATGCGACAATTTACTTAAAAAAATCTCCCTTGAGTGAGTAAGTAGGTAAATGAGTAAGTGAATAAAATGCTTAATTTATATCTATTCGTGGAATTCAGGCCGATGAAATTATACAATCGAAAAAAGACAATTAACAATAACTAATTGAATAAATCCAGAAATATTCGGACGAGACAAATCCTTTGAGGGAGACTTTCACCATCATCCTCTGTGTGATAAGGAATCAGACTGGGGAATCTCCAAAGTCAAGCAGAGTTCAATCTCTACTGCCTCGTGCCAAACAACACCTATATCATTCTATATTCTTACACTTGATCTACAACTCCTGATTATAATGACAATGAACCTCTTTGAATCTTGACTATCAGAAAGAAATGAGTAAAGAACTCTGATGTAATATAAGACAGAAAACAGAGGATGGAACTTCTGCAGTGTTGAAGCTGCTGGAGATGAAGTGATGTCTCTCCTCCTCTTCCCTTCAGATGCTGAGCTCCGTGTTCTCCTCGGCTTTCGGCCTGATCGGAGCCATCTACTGCACCAGCGTGGCTTCGGCAGGTCTGGCTATCGGACCCATGTGTCTGACTGATTTGGGATGGATGAGCCCGTTTGAAGAGGCTGGCACGTGAGTGTTCTTCACGGCTTCTCCCCCCCCTGCAAACTACCTCCTTATAGATTCAGTGTATCTATGTGTTATCTTATCATCGGCTTCAGTGGAGTCTAAAAGTCTGAGGCAGTAAACCGGACCCCCCCCCCACCACACAGGCAGCTTCCTTATCTGTCTCTTGAGAACAGAAACGGTTATGATTTATTATATTAAAAAAGAAAAGAAAAGAAGAACTAGACTTGTCATATTCCTGAAGTCCAGTAGGTGGCAGACTGAGCCAACCTCTTCTGTTTGTATCATTGTAGTTGTCGAAAATAAATGATTCTTATATTTTGCTCGGTGGCCATGTTGATTCAGAAAAATTATTGATTGATTATTGCTAACGTTTCACAAAATATGGAAATAGGAAATTAAAATGTAGACAAATATATAATAAAAACTAAATAATACTCTTAATATCAAGATAAAGGCAATAATAGGCCTTAAGTTTGTGATTAGGCCACAGATTGTGGTTTTTCTGATTCTTGAATTAAATATTCAGTCTTTATATATTTCATCTTCTTGCTGACAGATTTTTGGACACTGATATTTAAAACGGGGCAGAGCCACAGCGATAACGTGTTTGGCTCCAATGAGACATTTCACGAGCTCACACAGGAACCAGTGAGTCACCTGATAGACGAACCAGTGGGTTAATAGATACAGGAGATTAAAGGGCAAAGATCAGTTTCAGATTTTTCTACGTGGTTCTGGGTTATAATAAAAGCTGGGGAAATTAATCAACGTTATTGATCATTGGGGAAATTGATCAACCACAAAAGCAGGAGATTTCCTGAATTCAGCTCCATTCTAAAAGTGAGGATTTACAGTTTTGCAGCGATTTGTGTCATCGGAAAAGTTTATATCTGTACCTTTTTTAGCGTTTGTACAAAACAAAAAACTTGTAAACATCACCACTGACACTGGGAGACTGAAATGGGAATTCCACACTGGTCTCTGATATTTTACAGATTAAATGATGGATTGATCAAACAAAGGGATCTATAGATTAACAGATGATTATTAATATGAATTGTCCGATAGTAGTCAAAACTCACTTTCAAACACACAATTAGAGATGTTCTTAGTTTCAAAAATAAAGTTTCAAAACAAAGTTAGTTGTGAAGTAAGTAACTACAGTATAATTAATTATGTTTACCGAAGAAAGATGGAAAAGTAAAGAATTACCTCAATATTCACTTTATTGGCTTCGTGGCTGTGAGTCAGACGAGAAGCTCGGTGCTACTCTCATGTCTGTAGGTGAATATAAAGCTGTGGCAGAAAACTCTTCTCAACCTGGTTTAGGCCAGAACAGCAAAAACGTGCAAGTTTACACTTCAGTTACTCCACAGGTTAAACAATCATAAGATAATATGTTAATTAGTGACCATTAAAGCTGCAGTGATTTTGTTACTTTGGACAAAGAGCACGGGAACTGTTTCCAGACACGAGAGTTGAACAAACTTGCTCATCGGTGTCAAACCACTCATTTAAATAATAAGTTTCAACTCTGAAACTTTGCAAGATCTTTTTCCCATTAACATCCTTAATGACACATGTTTGTTCACCTCAGTCATTCCATCTTTTTCCTCCTGCACCCCCAAACTCTGCACTTTTTTAACTGAATCTGTGTGTGTGTATGTGTGTGTGTGTGTGTGTGTGTGTGTGTGTGTGTGTGTGACTGTTCTCCTTATCAGGGGTAACTACATCGTGAACCAGACCTTGTGGACGGTCTGCAACTCCCCTGCCAACGCCGTGATGTGGCACTTGGTGCTCTTCTTCATCCTGCTGGCCATGGGTCTGCTGCAGATGGTGCTCTGCGGCATCCAGGTGGTCAACGGCTGCCTGGGCTGCATCTGCGGGGACTGCCGCGATAGACAAGATGTGGGTAAAACAAGCTCCCGAAAGAAATAATGGAATCCTATCGGACACTGAGGAGGGGATACGTGCACAGTTTTTGTATTTCTGATCCTCTCAGGCCAAGAAATAAACACAAAGGATTACAGGAGGTTATGAAAAGGGGGAAGCGATAACATGTTACACAGTTTTATCAAACAGGAACACACCAGCGTGAGGGGTTCTGTACTGGTGGAGCTTCAGGAAGTGAGCCAGGTATATGGAAAACAGGAAAGGGCAGAGTTTTGATCCTGTGTTGATAACGTGGGCCCGGGGAAGTGGGCAGATTGACTGTTAATGGCTTTAGTGGGATTGTAGCATGGGCTCGGCCATGACACAGGAAAATGGCTCCCACCTATGAGAGGAAGTCCAGTACAGAAAACTTTAGGAAAGGAAAATACACCTAAAAACACACCATGTAATTTGTTGCAATATTTAATGGATTAAACAAATGAGGTAAAGAGTAAATTACAATAATAATATGAGTTTAATTGAGCTTTTTTCATTTGTAGGATCATCCAAAACATGATTTAATGTTGAGCAACACTTGTTCCACACGTTTCTCAGTAAACAGACACATCAGCAAACGTCGACTACACATTAATGCGACGCGCACATTCATTTACAGACCCTGTCAGTCATCTGAACTGTCTTCCTGTCTGAAACATTGAAATTGACCCGTGACTTGTGTCCCGTTGCAGGATGACGGTGGCCTGTGAGGACCGACCTGCTGTGACCTGCGTCCACAAGGAGCAAGGGACTGAATGCTGTGAAGCAGATTGAGATTTTCTTCTGATACTCCGCTGTGCTTTTATTCTGAAGGCCAATCCCATTAGAGAAGCTTTACTCCATTTGTTGTTCATGTCAGTTGTTTGTCTCTTTGCTTCTTTTTTTTTGGATTGAACCAATATGAAGATTTAAAACACCGGGGTCAAACATGAATCACACTGTAATGTTAGCACTGGTTTGCTTTTGCTATAAAGAAACAAAACATACATATGATGAATTTCAAATATTATTTAGTGCTTGTGCATCATGAGTGAAAGTGAAGCTACATCAATAATTATTAAAACCTATTTTGTCAATCTTGCTTTTTTGTTATATAAATAATTTTCCTCAAACACACACACACACACAAATTTGTTCAGTAACCTCTATGTCATCGACTGCCTCTAATGATCCATCTGAAGAACCTCTGCAGATCCCCCCCCCCCCCCCCCCCCATGCAGCCACAGACAGTCACATCTAACAGGATTTGTCGTGGGTCAAGACCAAGTGTCAAAGGTCAGAACGCCCCCCTGTGGACACGGCGGACGCTGCAGCTGCACAAACGGTGCACGGTCCTCACAAGCGGCCGTTTGCAGCGTTAAGCTCTTAATCTTTTGTTGCCGTGCAGCGACTTCTAGGTAATTGTTACCTAACTTTCAAGAAAAAAGCCCTTCGCAGGGCGGCAGCCAGGTAAATATAGACGTGGTCTCTTCAGAGAGGCCGAACAACCCAAAGCTCTGCAGCTCGGAGACTCCCTGGCAGATAAACACATCTAGACCCGCTTCAGTGGCCTCATTAATAATGTCTACAGAGCGTTTTTCACCCTGCTCTATTAAAACCCCTCTGCCTTTCTCTGAGTGCATCCATTTGAATCACAATCCCATGTGCTTTGGCCTGGAAACTGTGCAACCTGTTTCAAATTTAAAACTTATTTCCAAAACACCCGTCCGGGACAGGGTGGGGATGTTATTTCTGCCGTGGAAAACAAGTGCTGTGCCCAACACCACGAGCATCTTAGCTAAACGATTGGCCGGTGTAACGCTATGCAGCCATCTTATATAATGCACGGCACAAAGCAAGGAAGGGGCTGAAGTGGGGAGAATTTGGAATAAAAGAACGGAGGGACAAAGGGAGGAAAATGGGAAGGGGGCCCGTTCCCAGCTGCTTCTCATGCAAATCGAGATCAGGCGCCCTGAAAGAATCCAGAGAGGCAGAGAAAGTGCTTTTTAATGGCGAGGCGGCGGAACGGTGATGTAAGGGCACACATGCACTGACGGAGGCTGAAAAGGCAGGGAAAGGTCCCCCCCCACCCACCCCCACGCCCAAAAATAGAGAAAAGAAAAACAGGAGGGAAACAAGAAAAGTATTCAACAAGTAAAAAAAGGCACAAAAATCCATCTCTCAGGCTTTTATTTTGAAATGTAGCCCCTTCCCAAAGGATTTGAGAACACTGAAAAAGAAATAGTCAGCATGATCTGTCAAACTATTTGGACACAACAGTGAAAAACGACTCTGAGCAACATGATAATATGCAGCTTGTGAAAATCTCCGCTTCACACAAACGACCGCAGCCTGGTTTGAGAGCACCGGTCATCCTGTGGCCAACACAGGCGGCAGAACTCTGGACTCAGACTCATGACGCAGCTGATAACTCAGCAGTGTCCACCGCCACCCGGCAATTACACCAACCACACGATGAGTGACCCCGAGTGGATCACCTGAGCAGACAGTCAGGCACCTTCAGCATGTCTGGAGTCAGATCTGAGCCATTATTCACTCTAATCTAACTTTTAAATGATTTGTAACTTTAAACATTTGTCGTTTTTAAATGCAGGATCCAAAACACTGTGTCGTGGAGCCTCGATGGAAGTTCTTCATTTCAGTTGAGTTGCAAGAAGTTTCTACCAAGGTAACAATTGTTAAAGGACCCTGTCAGCGCCTGTGTCCATGGCTCCTTATTATCAAGCAACACTGAGACGTGACATTTTGCACGTGAACCACAAATTAGCACCATGACACAGTGTCTCCCAGTTGATAGAGTGGTCGGCGGCCCAGCAGCAGAGATGCTCTGTGGTCTCAAACTCTCCGTGACCGAGACGTCACCTTCAATTACACAGTCCCTGCAGATATGAGGTTATTACCAGGTTTTGATAATCACCTAAAGTAGGATTTATCAAAATAAAGTTACAAATGGCCAAGAACAAAACCTGAGCCTGTGTATTTTGTTAGTCGGCATTATATTTACATTTCTACCTGTTTTGCAGTTAGTTTCTGTTACACTGTATTAACACTATATATAATATTATTAATACTGACTTTTCTTAGTTTTTTTTGACTAGTTTGACATCAGAAATTGAAGGAAGAGAAGCATCAGAAGGAGAAATAAAGGCAGTCGGTCGTCCTTTGCCCTCAGACGGTTTATTTACTACACTCTTCAGTATCAGCTGATTTGCATAGTATGTAGATTACAGCTCTGATCAGACTCCCCTTGATCAAATCACTGAGAGCGACACATGCACAGGTTCTTCTGTAAACAAGCCGTGATGAAGAGGCACCAGATAACAGACACAGTGCTCTGAGGAAGAAGAGGAAGGAGGCGACTGATGAGACGAGGACGACCAAAGAGGTTTGAACCGGCCACAAGCGACCTCAGCCAGCACGGCCCGGCCCCCCGGCCCCCCAGCCCCCTGCTCCGCAGATCAACGCCAACGTCAACAGAAAATCAACAAACACTGGGCATGGGAATGTCTGGAGGTCTGAGGAGAGGAGTGAGGAGGAGGAGGAGGAGGAGGAGGGGGAGGAGGAGAACGTGCACTCGAGGTGGGGAGCAGTAAACATTCACAGAGATCTGGTTTGTTCCTGTAAAGGCTCAATTTTAGGTCAGTGGTTCAGGCTGCAGAACAATGGCTGGACACAGATTTTGGCATTTTAAAATGAAATCCGTCTGATTTTAAATGTCATTAGATGGGTGTGGGACAACTCACAAACAGCCTTTAACTCCTCCAGCTGTTAAACTGAGAAACTCTTACTGAGTAAACTGCCCCATAAACCCTCCGTCTTCTCATGCAATGTGAGATCATGACCTTTCTCAGTAAATAAGTAAAGACTTTAAAACTCTTAAGAGGGGATTTAGACCCGTGGGTCAGGACTTGTGGCCACTTGACAAATTCTGACGTGTCGTGCGATGAATAACAACTTCTCAGATACCGAGGAAAACTTGTGCCAACTATTTTTGGCTTTGCTCCGAATGTTTGGCTTTCTGGGTATTTACAGTTTCTGCAGTGTTTTATAGTGACAAGAGAACAGTCCAATCATAAAACACATGTGAAGCTTTGGGGCCTATGACCTTTGTTTTGTTGTTTTTGAGTAAATTTGAAAATGTTTAGGGGAAGAAGTTTCAGGATCATCAGCAGCCTGT
Source organism: Platichthys flesus (assembly GCF_949316205.1). Taxonomy (NCBI): domain Eukaryota; kingdom Metazoa; phylum Chordata; class Actinopteri; order Pleuronectiformes; family Pleuronectidae; genus Platichthys; species Platichthys flesus. The sequence goes on from NC_084968.1 coordinate 11,741,755, forward strand.
TGCTCCAGTCGTCATCAGAATCTATTGAAACGAATGGGGAGCGGTGATGTCAGTGTTATGACTGTCGGTTTCCACTTGCTGTCCCCCCCCATGGACCTCCCTGCCTCCCACCCATGGCTAAAAGTGTTTGATATCACGATGGCACTTGAGGTCACTGGGGCAGCGGGAGTCGTTCAGCTGCTGATATCTGAGCCACAGGAAGCCACGGGGCTCGACTCCTAATCATATTCGGAAGGAAACTCGCCACCTTACATGGAGAGGAACGAGTCGGTCAATGCTCAGTCACTGAGGCGACCACATCAGTGCAATAACCACCATCATACGTAGTTTAATTCAAAACCATAACTGTCTGTAACCGCCTGGGTCCAAGTCGACTGTCCTGCTGTTAATCATCACAGGGGGGGCAGATTTAAAATTAGAGCCAATGTGCTACTGAAGCATGTCCGTCCTTCATCCACGTCCACGGTGTAAATCTGGACATGTGAGCGTGCACACCACCTCAACTCGGTGGGTAAGACCAGACATTTACACAGATGACGGAGATATTAAAAGCTCAAATGACAGAAATAAGGCACATATAGCTAAATCTATGATATCCATGTATTAAGAAATCAAAGTTAAAGATTCTGTGAAGGTTCATTCGGATTACGAGCATCAACAAAAGGCCCAAATTGTTAAAAACCATGACTATTGCTGGATTATCGAATGAGACACTAGCTGCCAACTTGACCCGGTGACAAGCTATTCAATAACCAAACTATTTCACAACCTGACACTGCACAAAGTGGACATTTCCATATGAACTCCACATGAGAACAGTCTTTCATCTCCTTGTGGGTGAGTCCCTGTCGAGGATCTCAGTGCAGCAGCAGCAGCAGCTTTGGAAAAACACAGACCGTTTCCAGGGTGATTTCTGACCAGTGAGCTCAGGACTCATCTGGGTAAATTTCCACTGGGACAAATCTCGGCAGCCGGCGAACTGGCCCTCAATAAGCCTTAAACTCCCGCTGCAGAGCCAATAAACAGCTATGAGCCATCCAGTCAGCTGATAAGAGCCAACAAACCATACGCATGTTCAGACCTGCCAGACGGGAGACTTCTCCTCAAGTCATTTTTAAATGTATTGACACATAATGAGGAGAAAATGCTTTGGTTTCCAGCTTGATGTGGAAAATTCTAAATATGGATTTAAGGTGCAGTTACAGGGCAGGTCGGGATGATGCTGAGGCGGCTGGGGGGGGGTTGCATGTGCTCCACGTTGCACAAGCTTCAGATGTAAAGACTTCTCGTATGGAGAGGGACATTGTTTCAGAGTCGGACGCGTTCAGGACAACAGGAAGATGTCCAGAGCGCTCAGGTGTGAGGGGTGGAGTCTGGATGGAGCATGCACCAGGCAGATATGAGACTGTATGTGAGACTCACTCCTGCTGGTGACAAGCGACACCCGACCACACCCTTTATTTTAAGAAGACCTCACTTGCTTGTTATCTTATCCACCGCAAATCCTCCGCTGACACGCTGTTCTTTCATGACAACATTTCAAAACAGGTTTCTGATAATTTAAAAGCGAACATGAGCCAAGAAACAGGAGGGAACAAGTTTGTTATGATTCAAATGTGACAGTAACTTTTGATCCTGTGGAGAAAACGAGTTGCAAAATCCCACCATAAAATCAAAAGCAAAGTGTTTGAACGTCCGCTGTCCCCTTAAGAGTCACAAATCTGTCACAAACCAGTGACGCTGCTGGTTCTTCAGATTAAAACACTCTCACTCTAACAGGAGAGGGATTTCCTCTACAGCCACGTCTCCCTATTATCCACGGCTCCAACACTGCTGCTTCTAATTCACTTCCTCATCCTTTCTTGATGTAGAAGTTTTGCTTCTGGTTAAATAAGAAAACTAGCTTTGGCACTCAGTAGAGCTCGTTCCCCTCTGAGGCCCAACAGTTCTTAAACAACATCTGTTACCTAAATATGATAAGATTCATAAATGAGGCCCCTGGATGCACACCGATACTCAATGGATTCTGAGACTGAACGATACAACATCTTTCTCTTTCATTTCCATGCAATGATGCTGAGTCACAGACAAACAATCAAAAAGAAAATGAAGCAGTGGGGATTGAAAAATGACTCTCTGGATCCCCCGTTTATCCGGACTCCGGTCTTGAATTAGGTCACGCCCAACCCAGCCACTGAATTATGAAAATGGGTTCAGCAGTTTTTCAGTTGCCCAGATAACCAACAGCAATTATTACATAAGCTCTAAATAATTTTGAACTAGACTAAGATAATATGCATGAACGCAAACCTCCTTCCCTTTGTTTTTACATAATTTAAGCATCAAATTATGTTGAATTCTTCACCCTCACATCACACCTACATTGAGGAAAGTGATTTTCTGTTGTTTCCTTTGTTTCTGATCGTCTTGATTTGTATTTGAAAGTTGCTCACTGCCACATCCAGTTGTTTAGCGATTAGATTTACAGTTGCAGAAGTATAACACAGTAACACTAATGCTGAAAAACTGTATTTATAGAACATCTCGGTGACAAAACACAATTCAAAGTGCTGCAGCTATTCCAACCAAAATCTGAAAATGGAAGTAAAATAACACAATTAAAAAGAAAACGCCACCAGAAGCCAGAGAGGACAGGTCACTGTTGACGGTGACCTCTGACGACTCTGAAGAGGAGCATCCTCCCACGCATCAGGATCTGTCAACAGCTCACTTCATGTGGGATGAAAACAACATTAATATGTTGCTAGAAGGCGATAATCTCTTCGTGGAAATGTTGAAACCTATCACCCTGAGTTATTAGTTTGATGAGCAGCTTCATGGTAATTAAGTAGAGTAATTCAATGAGTAACTATATCATTGAGTGCGGCGGCACCACAAAGCAAGGCGTGCAGCAGAATGCAGTTTGTGCAGAATGTGGGATGGGTGAGAGATGAACGAGGAGGAGAGGAGCGCAGGGGGAGGGATGGAGGCAGAGGGTGAGGGAGGGAGGGAGGGAGGAAGCAGGCGTGTCCACTCACTCACTCAACCACCGTGCTCCGGGGATTAGCTATTTAAAGTTCAGTCACTGCACAAACCTTTCCATTGGCAATAAGGACGCAGCAGGACGCACAGGAGTGGGCAGCGCTCCCTGGACCTGGACACACACAACCACCCACACACACACAGACATACACAGACACACACACACTGAATCACTGTGTAATGAAGGGAAGCAGATGAGGAGAGAACAGACTTCGTTGTTGTAGCTGCGGATCATTATCAAGAATATCCAGTTTCCACTGCTGCTCTGCAAGGTTTTCCCACCAGGTAGGTAACTTGGTTCATTAATAAGTGAAAGAATTAACTATTAAGGCCAAATGAAAGGTCAGAAGAAGTCAAATGATCTCTGTTAGATCCAGAGCTGAACTGTAAGTTGGTTTTCTGACAGTGGAGCAGGGGGTGTGTCAGTGAGAGGGCTCCTGTTGCTGTTTGTGAAAACCTCAACTTTCATTTTGCGCCTGAACCCGTCATCTGTTGCTCTCTGACTGTTCTCTCTGCAGTGATATTATCTTAAGATGTATTCAAATCCAAGTCTTCCACTTCCCCTCGCTCTTCAGCTGCGTCAACAAGCCGAGTCTGTGATTGTTTATTCTCGGAGACAGAGAGGAGGGATAAGTGATGAGTGTAGTGCTCCAGATGAAAGCTCAGATTAACCTGTCTGCCGCAGCCTCTCGTTCAACCTTCCACCTCCGGCGTGCACGGAGGCTCTGGAACCCTCGTGCACGAGCCCTATGCAAGTTAACAAAATAAACAAGAGGCAGGGGAAAGAACAGTGTGGTAAAGCAGCTGAATACAGATTATTAATATGTAAAATAAAGGCGTAGAAAGAATTAAAATGTGCACAACGACTATTTAGAGACTGTGTTGAAGTAAAAGTGAGGAGTGACATATGAGGGACGGAGGCAGAAGGTGTAAACAAAAGGCTTCAAGTAAAAACATGTTTCAAAATAAGATGATAAAGAAAACTAATTATATTTTGGCTTCAGAACTCATAGGGCAGCCAATTAAAATAACCTCTATGTATAGAGAGCAATAAGCCATCACTTCAGCCAACACCTTTTTAAATATTGACAGATATAAACAGGATAAGTAAACGAATATTCGTGTAAGACACAATTACATAAAAGAAACAACACATGATATTGTTTGTGATATTCTTATTAGAATCATTAATGCAGCTGCAGTATCTCACATGTCAGATAGAGGCAGAGCAAGCACAACATTTGCATTGAGCTGCAGTGAAGCCATAAGGAGGTAAATATGTCTTTAAGCAAAGTAGTTGACCAAATTAACTTTACTCATGTTCCATCAGTGATATTAGCGCCATTATTTCGATGAGTCTCTCTAATGTTGGAGCTATCGATGGACAGACACACACTCTTGCAGGTGAACGTGCACAGTGTGTGCGTCATCCTCCCTGGCAGCCCTGTGTGGAGCTCTGTGCTGAGGGCAGGGGCACAGAACCACACATTTTCTTTCACAGAGCCCCGGGGACAGAGCGTCAGAAAGGGCGTCTCAGTGGAAATGTGTAGAGCTGCATGAAGATTCTTATCATGTCCCTTTAAGCACATGAACTCCGCTGCTTGTTTTAACAGTGTTTACAGAGCTGATAAGGGAACGAGTGAGGACAGAGGGGGGACTTGTAAAAGTGGAAAATATATGCAAGAGAATAATATTTAACCCTCCCACAAACTCCTTTAAGGTGATGAAAACCTGGCACGCGACACAAGTCAAAAGCTGCTCAGTGATTTTGCCCCGGAGGGATTGTGTGATTGTCACCTCCATCGACACGTCAACACTGTTGAACGAGTAAAGCCACATTATTCCAAAGGGCTGTGTGCTGCTCACAGCGGCTGCAGGAGAGAAACACACATCAAGCACGAGTTTCACTGCCTTCCCTTTTCGACCCTTTACTTCCCCCCCCTAAACCTGCCCCTTCACTAAGTAGATCATTTAACACAACCTCTTCTCTGTCTTGTCTCTTTGACTTAAACTAATCAACGAATCAATCAATAAATACATTTTTACCTGTGTGCAAATATGTGTGTCAGGTCTGTAATAACGACAACCTTTCACTGGACATGTAGAACATGACCTGTCCCAAGGCCTCCTGTCTTCTGCTAGGGTTTTCTCTCTGCAGTCAGTGTGTGTGTGTGTGTGTGTGTGTGTGTAGTTGTGTGCGTGTCGTTGTGCATGTAGCCATCTGAGGTTGTTTTTCCCCTTCAGCCTACCAGGGCACTGCATGCTGCCAGACCCCCACAACCACTCATGGTAGCAGGCCAAAATTCCTCACCATTGACCAGGCACTTAGCACTGTGTGTGTGTGTGTGTGTGTGTGTGTGTGTGTGTGTGTGTGCATGTTTTTGTTGCCCCTTGTCAAGACCAGTAGACTTCATGGCGACCCAAGCTTGGTCCTAATGAGGCAACAAGTGACTAATAACAAGAATTTCTAACATCTTTGCAAGCTCCAGTCCACCTACATGTGGGAAGCTGTGTCGTGTTCAGTTTACATTGTGTGCGACTGCATATTGTGAGAACCTTTGCGTTGACCACCACCATAATGGCTCCACTGTGTGTGTAAAGGGGATTGGATTTCAGAGGCACACCTGAGTGGAGCAGAGAAGGGAGGTGCACGAGAAACGAGAGAATCTGTGGATTTAGAGTCGCTCACTTACTGCAGCTCTCTCTCCTCTGGCTGGTGTGCAGCAGCTCTGGGTGAGTGTGTACTGAACGTGTGAGCCGTCACGTCTCCACGCGATTGCCTCACACCGTCAAGTGGCACCAGGGATCAACAGTAAACAGGGGAGGAGGAGGGGGGGGGGGGGGGGGGGGAAGGAGAGATGTTAGTCCAACACTGGCCTCCTTCATGTCACAGTCATAGTTCACAGTTTGCCATCAGATATCCAAACCTGTCCCTCTGTGATCAGGGAACAATGGGGCTCAATGGATTATCACAGCAGTGGGTTTTACTCATCAGACCGAGCAGGCTTCTGCTTTGGTTCCGACGCTGCAGGGAGGATTTTAATGAAACTGCGGGTCAGTGAAAATACATTGACAAATTCCTGGGACATTTGTAGTTGTGGGACAGTAGCTGCTTTGAGGAAACACTGTGCACTGATATTGATTTTAATGATATTGATTTTAAAGCAGGATTCTAAGATAACTTTCCCAGCCCCCAACCACCACCTCTGCAAACTCTTTGTGGTCGCGTTGTGTTTTGATTCTTTATTTGTGCTCAATTGTCTGTGGTTGCTTGTTGACATGTTGTTGTTGTTGTAACGGTCCATTTTGTATCTCTGTTGTATCTTTTGTGGTCATTTTGCATCTGGGTGCCTATTTGATAAGATATTTTTCTTTTCTAGTGGACGCTTCATGTTCATTTTTCAGTTTTCTTCCCCTTAGTTTGGTGGTTAGTAAACTTCCCATTCTGTCATAACCCATGAACAACATCACTTTTTATTGGAGCCTAATATAACTGATATTTAAAGTATGCCTGACATGGCTGATGTTCGATGGTGTAAAGTTTTGTGCAGCAGCTTTAATCATTCTTCTCATTCCTACAATAGAAGCTCTGCTCCATTTCTCGTGACCTATTTCTAAACCTCATTAGCCTAAAATAAATACCTTCTTTTTTTCTACTCTGAGTAAATAAAGCTCGGCGCTATCGTGTGGCCCTGACTTTATCTTATCTCTCTGAGGTGCCACGATTTGAAGGACGATCCTCCGGGAAATTAGCTATTTGAATTACTGGCAGCTAAGGATAAGTCTCTTTTGTCAGAGAGAATCATAGACTGGATGTAAAAATGGACGTAAGAGTCTGGGTGCAGGTAGAAGAGAAACCTGTAATCCCTCAAATGACCAGCAGAGGGTGACTCCATTGGTTTCTATACAAGTCTGGAGTAAACGACTTGATTTATAACGTCAGGAAACATTTTCAGGAGAGCAATATCTTCTTCAATACAGCACGACGTTCATTTTGTTCGTTAAGAGTCAGATAGATGATAAAGCACAGTGTTTTGGGGGCGTGTCTATCGTGTAATTGACAGCTCTTAATGTCCAACGGGTGCCAGGTGACCCACAACTCGGCTGAGAGGAAAACGTTTGTCTGTAATTGTCTTCAAACCAAAAACCACGGCCTCAGATGAGCTTTCCACCTGTTAATCAAAGCTCCCACACAGCAGATGACAGTCCAGTAAATCTGTGGGAGAGCTTATCAGTGTCTCCGGCTGCTGAATAACAGTGACGTCCTTCTTCCAGGATTAGACAGTGGACAGGATGATGATGATGATGATGATGATAATGGGACTGTAATTAGTGAGTGATGTCTGGTCGCCGGGCCACTCATTGCTGATATCGTCAGCTTACATTATCATGTTACAGAAGTGCATGATCGTAATTCAATCAAACTGTGACCTGGTGAGGGGGGGAAGAGGAGCTGGGCATGCTGGGAAATGCTGTGTATTTCAAATTTGAGAGAATTTCTTTGATATTAACACGTCTGTTCCTTCTCTTCTCTCTACAGGCGGCTCGATCATGGGTGTGAAGATGCTGCAGTGTTTCCCGTTCTACAGACGCTGTAAAGAGCGCTGCAAGAGCAGGCAGTGCCCCCCCGCCACAGGTGAGGAGCAAGTACAGAAATATAAAATGTAGAGTGAAATAAAAAGCAGTACAGTCTTCTAAAGCCCGACCTTCTGACCTCCTCCCTCAGTTCCCATCGAGGAGATGAAGCCACGTCTGTCCTCGACCACATCCTGCGGCAGTGACAGTGAAGGAGCCGGAGGCCTCAGTCGGGGGTCACAGATCTACTTCTCCACCAAGGCCCGGCTGTCGTTCAGACACCAGCTCGACAGCAACATCAACGCAGTGGACGCCACCTACTGAAAGGAGGACAAGGGACTGGGGACAGGCCACAATTCACATTTTTGACCCGTCGGTCTTTGCTGCCAACAAATAACTTTGGATGATTAATTAGATCATAAAAAAGGACAAGTGAAAACACACTGAAATAGACTTAGTTTCCAGCTATAGTGCTTTCAGATGTCAGAATACTTCACAGAGCAGATCCAGCGCCCAACTGGACAGATTACTGATGAACCGAGGACAATGGAGACTTGTCTACATTGTTCAACACCAACAAGTGCATTATTCTAGTTTTTTTCTTTAGTTTTTTCTACTGTGCTGTTTTTATTTCTATTTTTAGCAACCTTTGTGGGGAAAATGCAGTATTTTATTTTCCAAAGTGCAGATGAAATCATGGCCCATCGGGGCGTTTCATAAAGCAGGATGAGGCAGAGTATGGATATTAATATCTCAGTTTAAATCTTGAATTAATCATATTTCTAAACCTGATGTTGACATTTCTCCTAATCTGCATTTATTTAAAATTTCTAATTCTGACCTTTAACACAAAAAACTGCTTTTTATTCTTATTTTTCAAAAGGAATTAACCCTAAATATAGAACAAATGTACCGGTGTCATGTTGACATGTTGTATATTTCAGATTTGAGGATATTCGACAGCTGCCTCTGGTTACTTCCTCGTTGTAAAATACATTTCGGAAACTGAGCTGCACAGCTATTAAAGTTCTCGTGGGTATTTTGTAAGTCACATTGGCTTTGGCTCATTCTGTCTTTATATTTTTATAATTAAAACACTCCTGGTAGCATTTGATAATAAAATGTCGGTTTTTTAAAAACCCTAAGTTTAAGGTCAAAAGAAACAGATATGAATGTAAGCGCTGATCCCGAATAACTGTGAAAAATCTGCTTTCATGTTTTTGTCCTTTAATGCAAATCATTGGCTTTTCAAATCCACAGAATGTCAAAAGAAAATATCTTTATTCTTGACTAACAAAATAAGAATGTACATAAAAAATGCCTCATGTGTTTTTATTGGTGATGAATGTGAAGTTTTTCTGAATTAATTACGAGGTTTACAAACATGATTTATAAAACATTGCTCCAAAAGCGATTCACACACATTCTTCACGGGGTTTCGTTTCTTCTACCAAGACACAGACCAGAAGCTGAACTTGTTCACAATTTTTATTTTTAAAAGTAGTTCCAGATATATATAAAAAAAGAAATAACAAAAACAACCTATAGACAAACTTCTCTAGACCTGTGACCAACAGATGATCTCATCACTGAGCGTTTTAGGGTTTGGAGATGACGCCGTCGGGATAACGCTTCTTAAACCGAGCCACGACCTCAGGATCCAGAAGATGAATTCCATCAAGCTGGTTTCCGAGAGTTACCCTGGAGGGGGAACAATGGAAAGCAGGAACAATCATCGACTGTTCAGTAAGATGGACGACTGGTTGACACTTCCTCCCACTGTACAGACATGATGTGATTTGGATCCAGAAGCAATCAAGGGACACTACATGCCCTAGACCAGTCGTGAGGCTCAGCAGTCAATCGTGACATTTTAATCTATTTTAATAGCATCAGAAAACTAATTAAAACGACACTTACTGTACAAATAAGCAGTTGAACATACATGACTGTTAAGGATCTTCAGAAAAAAAATGAATTACCAGTTGGGCTGGACGTTGTGGGGTCGACCGAACAGCTCGATCTTCCGGGTGCCAGGCGAGAGTCTCTCTATCATGCCGTAGATCTCATCTGGCTTGTGACTGGTGGAGCGAACCTGGGGAGAGAGAGCGAGCAGAGTTTAATAGAGCATCTGATGAGGTAACCGCAGCATGTTTGACAGGAGATATAGATTTGTACCTCGGCCACAATGACGTCACAGTCCAGACCTCTATTGAAACCCTGCGGATTTCCCTTCACGCCCACCTGAAGACAAACAAACAACATGTCAGGAGTAGAAGCAGCAGCTCAGTATCTTCCTCTGAAACAGCTTCTAGTATGTGACTTCATATTACATGTAAACCTACCAGACAGTGCTCCTTCCCGTGGTTCAGCCAATGGCCCGTCCTCCCAGTGCGGATGATTCTCTGCAGCTGGTTGGTTTTCACCCAGATGATTTCATCAACACGCTCATAACTGAGAGAAACAATAAAACAACGGAAAGAAGAAACGTATCAAGACATGGAATCGAATGGGGTGCAAATGAAAACCATGACTTGATGGTGGGAGATAAACGGAGGGAAAGACTCACCCCCATAGGTTGAGGCACTCTCTGCCTAACTCCATAGCCCTGAAAGAAAAGGAGCAGATGATCTCTTATCAATGTGTTGCTATGCAGGTTCAACCCACTCTACATTTTGCAGACTAAATCATCTTAATTTCTAATACTCATTGAGGGGGTACAGATTTGATTTTCTTTTTGGAATTACACCAGGAGAGAGCGATCCAGCATTATTTACCTGCCTGTGACCCAGAGGAAGAGGAAGCCATCGTCCTGCAGGATGGGGATGTTGAGTTTCCTCATCTCGTCGTCAGTCAGTGTTCCGTAGGGCAGCTCCATGTGGATGTCCCAGGGAGGGTCGGCCATCACCACGGCAAACTTACCCAGGATGGAAACGTCTAAGAAGCGGATATCACAGTTGACCCACTGCGACACACAAAAGCGCAAAAAGATTACCAACCATGCTGTCCCACACCATCACTTCCCCTCGCCTCTCCACGTTCTCTCTCTCTCACCTGTGAAGGGAAGAGTTTTCCCTCGTCGCTGTCTGAGTCCTCGGCGCGGAGGGCCAGCTCCGTGGTGCCGGCCTGGGGCCCGAGCAGACTCCCCTCGGCCTCTGGGGGGCTGTCGATCTCATAGTGGACGTACTTGCAGGTGTCCATGTGGAAACACGTGTTGAGGAAGGAGCAGTCGCCGAGGCTTTCGTCTGTGTGCTTGTTGATGATGCGCCTGGGTGAAGAATAATACACATCAACAAAGGGCAACAGCTTCGTTTCAGTTTGTGGGGCAACAGCTTCAGGTTCCAATATTTGATTTCAAATGTTAAAATATAATAAAACTGTATGTAGCAACTTATAAATGAGTTCCCAAATGAATTTTCAGTTATTGATCTTCTCGGATTTATACCTTTTTAAGACCCTGAACGCCATCAATGCCTCAAAGAAAATGTAGTTGCATGAGGAGAAACTCCAGATATCAAATGTTTTCATTAAAATGCAACAAAGATGAGACAATCCTTCTTTTACATGTATTACAGTGCCCTCTGCAGACCAAGCTGACTATAAACACTGAAGTTCCATTCAAGTGCATCATTTGTGTAAATTAAGGGGAAAACTCTGAATCTATAACAGTAGATATAAATATCGATAAATAATTTGTCAACCTTGGATTAAGTCTTTAATGTGGCAGAGGAACAGCAGTTAACATATTCAAGGATTTCTGTTTATTTCAATTATGCTGAGAATCACTGACCGGAAGTGTAGCTTGTTGCATGGCTGCGGCGTGTAGCCGGAGCGCATGCACTCCTCTTTGGTCCCGCAGTCGCAGAACTCTTGGACCTGAGCTCGGCCCCGGGACCGGAACTTCTCCACGATGGACTGCTCCTTGGCTGTGCTGGCATTTAGCAGCTCCAGAATCTCTCTGCTCACCTAATGCAAACAAATCGGATGAGGAATTTTTGACGAGCCTGGCACATTGGATCTGTTCACCACCAGGAGAGTGGGCACCGCCTGGTTCCACAGACACTCCCTTCTCTCTCAAAGCAGTACCCAAGGTCAGGTTAGAGATAATGGGCCAACTAGTAGAACATTGTTGTTGACGCAAGTAGAGGAGGATATACTGGGATGCTGTGGGAGACAACTTCAGACTTGGGGGTGACAGTTGCTCATGTTACTCTGATCCTGAATGGTTTAACATTTCACTGGTCACATTATTCATCATTACCTTCTTGCTCTGCTGCTCTTTTGTGGACTGCTGGTTCAAGAGGCTCTCGATCTCCATGTCTACATGAGACGACTGGCTCTTACTGCTCCTGCCCTTCTTCTCAGCCCCGCTCCCCGATGCTGAAGGCCCTGCCAGCGGTGTGGTGGAAGCTGGCGTGATAGAGGTGGCTGATGCGCGTGGCGGAGAAGCAGCTCTCTGTAGTGAGGGCGAGAAGCCCGCAGCTCTTTTGTTGTGGGTTTGATCCTCTGCTTTTCTCTTGACGCTGGCCCGTTGGGCTCCAGCCCCAGTTCCTATCATAGCCCATAGTTTTGTGTGGTCCACAGCTATGACGACCGTGGAGGAGGGGGCAGAGGAGGAGGAGGCTGAGGAGGCGGAGGTGGACTGTCGGACCTCGATGAGCTCCTGAGCTGAGAATTTGAGCAGGAGACTCACAATGCACCCGTGACTAACAGCTGATGCAGACTGTGGGCAACAAACAAATAGAACACAATCAACAACAAATATAGAAACAGTAATATAAAATAGTCAATAGGAAACAGCCATGAGGGCTTTTCTATAGAAAACTTCCGGACACTCAAAACCAGACTCACGCTGTTGAGTTCATTCATGATTGCGAGAGAGTCCGCAGGGAGTGAGATACTCAGATCAGACAGATATCCCAGCAGCCTCTTCTCCAGTTCAGGATCTGGTGGTTTCTCTGTCGGCTCCGGAGACGTGACAGGAGTAGACGGAGCTGGACTTTCGCTCCGAGCCGTGGAAGTCTCAGCGCTGCCTCCGCCATCTACGTGGTGGAGAAGGACAGTTAGAGTTGCTGATGCCCTAAGTTGTTCCTGTGAGACAGAGCTGACCCTTACACTTACAGAATATGTAAAATTGAAGGTTTTTCATAACATAATAGGTTTATTTGGTCAAATAGATGAAATCTTGCGTCATCTGGATGTGAGGTGGTCTTACATATAATGATTTTATGGATAATGGACTGAAAATGGACGATGACAGTTCATTTTACAGGAATTAGGATTCAATAGGTAATTTCATCAAATAGCCAACTGGGCAAAGTAAGATTCAACTTTCAAGACAGCTGATCGTTGGTTGACTAAACATGTCACCATATTTTCTGATAAACGCAGTTAAGATGAAGACATCGCAGAAGCTTCCGATCACAACAAACTTACATGGACCTCCATTTATGATAATTATAAGTCAGTAAAGAGTTTTTTAAATATCTTAATTAATGAGTTCATAAGAATAACACGGGTTGATTTGGACCCGCCGGCTCGCATCGTACCCGCGGACAGTTGCGCAGGGTCCTTCCGCCGCCGCTGCAGCCTCTCCCGCAGAGAGTCCAGCTGCTTCTTGTGCGCCTGGATGTTGCTCCATGTGTCCGACATGACGAGCTGCCTGCACCGGCGATAAAACACACCGACTCCCGCAGAAATGTGAACGGACCGACACACACAGACAAACACAACCCGCCCTGCAGAGAGCGAGAGTGTCTGGTGCGCGGGGGAAACGTCTCGGTCCCTTCCGCTTGACTGGAAGGTTCCGCCTCCAAGCTAATTAATAACCCTGGAGCTTATGTTCCATATTTTTAATACAATTATCAACATTTCATGAAAACAGCTTGAATGGGAGTATTTAAAGGAATCTTAACTCTACAGTAAAACGTTTATTTGTGAGGAGGGGAATCATTTTCAGTGCGGACGACTCCGACTTCCGGCGTCACTGAAATTAAAATCCCCGGTTTCCTCTGCAACTCCTCTTCCGGTGGCAACAGAAAACTGCCACTGATATGTAAAAGGCAGTTGTAAGATTCCCGCGGCTGTCTGATGGCAGGTGGCATGTGGCATCAAAGACAGCTTCCAACATATCAGTGTGGAATCAGATAAATAGACAGATTACTTTATTCATCCCCGAAGGGAAATTAAGTCGTCTTAGCAGCCGGTACATTTGAGTACAATAAAATACAATACAATAGAATAAAATAAAAAATATTCGGGTAGAAAGAATAAAAACAGAAACACAAGATAAATAGGTAGATAAGGTGCTGTGGCAAGATGGTGGTAATAGTACTGATGATATAATGGAAATGTTATTGTTAGACAGTATATACAAATAGTACAGTATATATAGTATATAATATAACATAATATATATTTATATATGATAGTAATTATACCAATATAATAGCAGAATATAGTATTAATGGCAGCAACAGTATATATAATAATAGTAGTAAAAATATAGTGAATATAATAATAATAACATGTACACATGTATAAATATATGTATATAGACTTATATAAACAAATAATATACAAAGAGTATGATATAATATGATATGATGTATAGTAGAGATATAAATATAAGTATTTGACTATACAATAGATAATATAATATACTATGAGTGTAAGAATATGTGAAGCATCAGAGGCAGCTTGCTACATATCCGGTGGCAGTTTCTGTTGACACCGGAAGTGCCTCTACGAGCTCCCGCTGCCATGATTTGAGCCTGCTCTCCCTGCATCATCGCATGCCCGGGCATTCGTGTAAGAAATGACACTTTTCTCCCCGAGAAGCAAAATCGAGGCCTCGTTTTTTAAACGTCTTTATCCGTGAGTCCGGTACATTCCCCTTCTGCTTCTCCAGCCTGCGAACAGGCTCCCGTACGGTTCAGGGAAAAGATGGCGGAAGACGAGAAGAGTGGGGAGCCAGCGACAGACAATACCGAGCTGCAGGTTTTCAAGGCAAGTCCTGTCATTTGCTAACTAAACGGAGGTTTAAACCCTCACAAAGTGTCTGCAGCTGGGTTGTGTTGTTGAGGGATTGTGTGGTACTTGTTCGTGTGTTGTGTTCCTGTCCCTGTCAGCTTGTTACTATAACAACTGCAATGCTAACTGTATTCCTGCTTTCATCACACTTAATGTAAAAGGTGTAGAGGGGCCACAGATCTTTGATTGTATCTCATTCATCGACATGATACTCGTATTCTGTTAATTATGATTATTTCTAACAGTTGTGGTTGTCTGTATGTCTGGAGGCGTATTACACTAAACTAATATGGGCTGGGCAATTTCCCCTGATCAATAATCCATAGCAATATAACCGTCATCATTAGCAATATAACAAAGGTTTGAGATGTCCTGACATATTAGTCTTTAAACCTAAAACAAATTAAAATGTAATATCTATTGAGATGATAATAGATATGGCTTGATTTGAAACATTTATCTTTATTTTTGGCCATATCGCTCCGCCCCAAATGCTTACAATCATTTATCAGTAGCCTTATATCTGTCTCTACACACCACCAGGACAAATACAAGTGCATAGATTTTAGGAAATAACCCAAGAGAAGGTACAAACACCCTGGACAGGTTTTCAACCACTCAAACCTTTGTTCAATTTAAGGTCTCAAAATAACTAGACCTGCAGGACCTAGTGAAAAACCTAATCAGACACAGGGAGAACATGTGAACTTTGACCAGGGATTCAAACCAATAGCCTTCTTTGTTCAATATAGCACATGGTTGTCCTAATTATTCACAAACTCAGTCGTATGCCACAGGCAGATTAAGCTGTGAGGAAATGTGCCTTTGGTCTATTTTTAATTCCTTCATCCCCCTCATCCCTCCCTCCCTCTTCATGCTACCTTCAATTACAGGAGCTGGTGGATGAACTGTATAACTTCAGAGACTGCTATTTTGAGACTCACAGCGTGGAGGAGGCCGGACAGAAGCAAAGCGATGTCGCGCAGGAAATGGAGAAGACGCTGAAGAAGCTGGAAGAGAAAGGAGGTGATTGTTATGTTTTACACCAGCACCACACAGCATTTTCAGTTTGAAAAAAAGCATCTCTGACGCCCACTGCATCTCACGTACTTCTGTTCTTACAGATGTCTACGAGCACAAAACAGAGTTTCTGCTGCAGAAGGGCCGGTGTCTGAACGTAGCTCCAGGCTTCAGCGCCGTGGCAGAGAAGTGTCTCTCCCGGGCTGTGAAGCTGGAGCCTGGCCTGGTTGATGGCTGGAACACATTAGGGGAGCAGTACTGGAAAAAAGGAGACCTGATTGGCTCTAAGAACTGCTTCACAGGAGCATTGCAGCAGGTAAACTAACCAAAGAGAGGGATGTGTGAATATCAAAAGCCGGGATTGAGAACATTTTCAACAATGTATATATGTTGCATCTTTGTAGAGCAAGAACAAAGTGTCTCTACGTAACCTGTCCATGGTCCTGAGGCAGCTGCCAGCAGCGAACAGTGACGCACATAGCAAACAGGTTATGGAGAGTGTGGACATGGCCCGACTAGCTGTCCAACTAGATGTCACAGACGGGACGTCCTGGTGTGAGTAGAGTGTTCCTTTTGCTCTGTGTAACGAGGGACCTGAACACAGATTTAGATTAAATCCAGAAATTATAACAGTCATCACACAAATGCCACCGTCATGCATGCAATTGAACAAAATTGTATTTTTCTATTGTTTTATATAGATATCCTGGGAAATGCCTACGTGTCCCTGTTTTTCAACTGTGGGCAGAATCCTCAGTTGTCTCAGCAAGCTCTTAGTGCCTACGCTC
The DNA here is from genome assembly GCF_949316205.1 of Platichthys flesus. NCBI lineage: Eukaryota > Metazoa > Chordata > Actinopteri > Pleuronectiformes > Pleuronectidae > Platichthys > Platichthys flesus. Next base: position 11,758,212 of record NC_084968.1, read on the forward strand.
AATCTGTGAGTACACACACAAACACAAACAACCTCACTTTAAATCATCTACTGTTTTAATATTTTACTCCTCCCCCATCTTTGAAGGAGAAAGTGGACAGAGCTGCCTGTTGTTACCCGGAGCTGCATTTCAACCGAGCCACACTATTCCAGTACGAGGAGATGTTCGGCTGTGCGCTTGAAGGCTACAGCCGAGCGGCAGCACTTGACCCGGGCTGGGAGGATCCTCCGGAGAAAGAGAAGACGCTGCTGGAGTATCTGGAGAAAGTCACAGACCTCGTACAGAAAAAGGTAGAACGGGTTGCTCGCCTCATGATTTTTCAAAAGACAATTAACCTTTGAGACACGTTTTTTCACCACAGGGTGGCAGCATAGTGCAGCCATAGTGCTTGTTTTGGGACTAACCTTCAGTCTGTGTTTCTCCTCAGGGGACAGTGAAGGCACGTCGGTTAAGGAACATGCTCTCTAACCTCAACACGTCGGCTTTGGGTCCCTGCTCCTCCCCTCAGTTCCGTTCCCCCACCGGCCGTGTGGGCAGCCTAGAGCCTCGGACTCTGTCCTCCCTGTCCCACGGCCACAACGCTGGGGTGGCCGCCTTGGGCAAGGTGGTGTTCAGCCTTGCCTCTGAGGGTCGCATGTCATTGTGAGTACCACTTCTTTTTATCAATAATAGTCCACTTATCCTCATGCAGATTTCTTCAGTCTATGTGTGATGGTGGAGGAAGAGTTCTGGCTTTCGGAAGTAAAATGTGAATTTCTCTTTTCCTCAGTGCATTCGGTATGGTGGACAGTGAGGAGACCTGTATGGTGGTGATGGTTTACAATACAGCGAACAGCTGGGGTGTGTTGATAGGAGACAGTGTAGTAATTCCTGAGCCTCAGCTCAAACGACACAGTATAACACATAAAGACAAGGTCAGTGTTTCGTGCATTTTGTCAGAAAATTGACTGAAAAACGTCAGATTGTCTAATTTGACTTGTTGCCTCTCTCCTCTCTGACAGTCGTTTGACTTCAAAAGTATACGAGTGGACTCGCCTCTGCTGCTCATCGTCAACGGAAAGAAACAAAACGTCAACAGTCAGATCGCTGCCTCCGTCAGCTACAAGCCTCAGTGTGAATAAGCCGAGCAAGAAGCAAGAGGACCAATCTTTTTTTTCTTCTTTTTGCTGGAAAAGCAAGGACAGTCTGGATATTTATGGAAGTTTGAAGTTTCCAAAGTTTGTGCCTGTTTTGTTTTTTTATTATGTAAGTTTCACATGGTCTTTAGAGACAACTTGTTTATATTTATAAATATTTCTCCTTTTTTTATTCTGTTGCGCAGACGTGGAGTTGATTTTCTAAATTAATGAACCTGTGATGGCGACAATGTGATGTCAGAATTATGACTTAAGTTTATCTTAACATTCTTTGGGTTTAGCTCAACCAGTTTACCTGCCACTTTGGTGCTGAGCCGTTACAAACTTCACAATTCACACAATTAACTGAAATTATTAAGAAACATCAATACAAAGCAGTGAAGGAAATGTTTATGCTGACCTTATATCATGTCACCTTACAGTACATGCTTGTGTCTGTATAACTATGAAAATTCTCTGTCTACCGCAAGAAAATACAAATGGCAAGTTGAAAGAAACTGGCAGTTTGGAGGTGCTCTGTGAAAATACTGTTAATATTGTATTTTACTGACTTCCACTGGACTTACTGACTTCCACTCAGTAAGTCCTTCCACATAAATGCAGAAGGACAGACCTTGAAGTGAATCTACAATATTAACCCGACAATTGTTATTGTCTGAAACCACATCTCAGGCTTAAAATCCATCACAAAAAAATCAACTGAGGCAAATAACTTTTAACTTAATTAACAATAAACCACAACAATTGGTTGACTAGAGTAATGGCCGTTATGAAACCTGCTCCTCTCAGTGCTTCTTGATGAATGGCCGGCCTCGCTCCCTGGTAGGGGAGCTGAACTGGAAGAAAGTCTTGGTTCCTTCAGCCTCCAGGCAGGAGAAGAATCGAGTGTCTGCATCAGGGCCCATGAAGTGGAACTCGGGGCTTCTCTGGGGAGACGCTGCTCGAGCCGTCCCTGGGTGACACACAGCAGGTTCAGGGATTGTCTTTCATTGTTGCACCGCATAAAATTCCCTGACATAGACAATCGGCTCATTACTCCCACGGTTCTTCCTTCATGACCTCCTCTCGACAAAACACCTACAGCTGTGTCTTCCTTTGTGCCAGTTAACATTATTCTTGCTGAGCTTCCTTCCTCTTCTCATCCATCAGCGTGGGCACAATGCGACAAGTGTCTTTATAAAGCATTCAAAGTTTTTATTCACATCTGTATTGGACGAGGCTTATTTGTATTTCTCTACCTGACTCACTGTTTCGTAGTGCAACTGACAGCATCTTTTATTTTCGGCAATTATTAAATATGTCCTTTAGCCAATAAAAACACCAGAAACTGGATCAACTTTTTCCCAGAACCCACAGTGACATCTCTGCTTCATAAATGACTGGATTATTAAATGAAAATGAAATTGCTGAAGAGTGAAGAGTTTTCTTTCAAATAAACATCTCAGAACTGATATTGTTGTTCAAACTTAAATGGGATATTATTTAATAAACAACTGAGTAAGAAATACTTGTAAGTAACAAAAGTATTAAAGTTTCCATAGCATTTAAACATGAAGAATTGGAAATAATGTCATAATGTCATAATGTTCCTTGTCTATGAAGAAAAGGTGTTTCTGGACAGACTTAATTTGTGACCTGATAAACCATAAACTGCTACAAGTCACCTGAAATGTTTTGTTCTCTCAGGGTAAAATGGCATTAAAGCATCAATCAATTCAAAAGTGAAGTTACAAATTTGTCAAGGTGTTAATCTGAGTAGAATTTGATGCAGTTCTTACCTGTGATGAAGTCACGATGTCCTGGTTGTGGCTGCGCATCTCTTTCCCCGACACCCACCACCATGTTGCGCAGCCTCAGAGAGTCGTACAGCCCCTGGAGTTTCTGATGCTGTCGGTTCCTGTCCATCAGCCGCTCAGACACCTCACTGTACTTCCTCTTATACTCCTCCATCACCTGACGGAAGTGTTTATTCTCTTGAGTTTATGATCATTACATTTAAGTATGTAAGTGTTTTACTCCCATTTCTACTTTTTGGGATAATCTAAGATCAAGAAAAGAGAGATAAAGACTGTAGTCAAGAGTTGAGATTTACTTTCTTCAGGGAAGTGATTTCCCCCCTCATGGCGGCGAGGTCCAGCTCTCTGCTCTGGTTCTGCTGGTTCAACACCTTCTCCATCTGCTTCAGCTGTGACTCTGCCCGGGAAAGACTGTACTCTTGGTACATACGCTCCTGATGGACCTGTATACAAATAACTGACAAATTGACGTAGGCAATTCCAGGTTCGCAGAGACAGATTGGAGCAGTTCATAGACAGAGATTTGACCTGATAGCTCCAGAAGGCCAGAGCACGGGCACTGATGTCCAGCACGATGTCTGGTCGCAGACCTGCCAGCACCATGGCCTTATACTCCTCGGAGGGCGACAGCTCCGTCCTCACGATGTCCAGCTTCCCAGAGAGCGCAGAGGAGCAGGCCGGGCAGCAGACAGGAGAGTGGCTGAACTCGCCGGACCCGTGCTTCTCACAGAAGACGTGAGAGCAGGCTGTGACCCAGGCGAAGCCGCTCAGCTTGGTGCGGCACTTAGGGAAGTTGCACAGGAGTGTGTCGTCGCAGAGGGACATGGCTGAGGATCGTAGAGGACAGACACATTGGGAAAGGAATTCATTTGGCTTTTCATTCAACATGTATTTGTGTGATTTCTATTTTGTTAACTTTAGGGAATCAATCTCACTACATTTTGGATTGAAAATAAGAGCTTAATAATGATCTTTTATTCATGTATCTTGTTTTATCACTAAATGGTGAGTTGAGGTAACTTTTGTAAAGATTTCAAGCTTTCTCTCCAATCATTGTTTTCTTGAGAATATTGTAAGTGGCCATTGTTAACATGCAGAAGCAGTGTCTTTGAAACCCCACTTTTAAATGAATGAGAAATATCTCTTATTCTAATTTAACTCTCAACCCTCTGAATTGTGATCATTAAAAACTCAATATTTCCAAGGTTATCTACTTATGTATAACTCAAATCTAACTTTCACAAATTCCCCATTGAAATCATGTAAATAATAAAGCACCATTACTGTAGTTAGCAGCTTGTCCCACTGTTTATATTTGACCTTGTAACTTATTTCAAACATTGCTTATTATATAAGGAAACACTAAATCGTTTAAACACATCCCTTTGACCTATGACGACATGTGAATGTCAGTTTAAGATATATGGCTAATTAGCAAGCTAGCTTGTTTTACATTGACTGCCATGAAGGTTAGCAATAGCCGGCTAGCTTACTCATAGTTTCACTAAAAACTAGACACTTAATTCGACTCTACTGTGGAAAATCACGCTCTGGCTTTTACAACTTGTCCTTCTGTTGAGTTTAATCCGACGTAAAAGTCTGAATTTAACTTTTATTTCAGAGATTAACTCGGAATATGTAAACCCTACCTGTTGATGCTAGCTCTTCCTCTTTCAGGTAGCAGCAGGTGACGCTGGAGGAATGCTGAATTCTGATTGGCTGATTGCAACTAATAGCAAAAATAACTGAATATAGTTATTTCAAATATATATATATATATATATATATACATCTAAATACAAAGACTTCTTCAGAATATATTGTCATATAAACTACCTTCTTCAGAAAAGTCTGATAACACTATTGGGACCTATTTGTCCTAGTTATAAAGATATGTGTCTACTTTTAAAATACTTGTATTCCTCTATCTGTATTTTCTGCTCCCTATAGTTTATACTTCCACTCTTGTACATTTGTACCTTTTCAGTCATATAAGAACTGTACTTCTACTTCTACAACTGCAGATTAATATCTACATCTAACACATACAATCACCTTATCTTATGGGTTAAACTACCAGTAGCCTTGTGGCCCATATGAAATTGTTGAATTTCTATTTAATCAACTTCCTACATATTAAGAGTACATTACTGCTACTGTTTTTTAAAGCAGATGCAGTAAGTAAATAGTCAAACTAGTCCAACGGCTACTCTTTAAACAGTTGCATCCGAAAGAATACTTTTACTTTTGGTACTTTGAGTTCATTTTGTTGAAAAGTCTTTTTTAGTTGCTTTCATTTAAGTGACATTTTGAAATCTGTATTTTGACTTTGATTTGATATCTTACATTGTGATATTGCATGTTTCCTTCAGGAGATTAAAACCACTTCTTTGACTTTGGCCTTACCTCGATGATGTAGTTATTGTTTTCCATTTGTTTTCTATGTGAAACTAATTAGCTTGAGTGAAGTCTGACACTTTGTTAAGCCCCCCCCCCAGACTGTAACCCTTTAGATAAATATTCCCACAACTCAAATAAAGCCCTGTTCTCTCACCCGCGGCCTCTGAGTAGATATATGTATAATGTGAGACACCAACTTAAATATGGCCCTTCTCCTCCTCCTCCTCCTCCTCCCCCCTTTTCTCTCTCTCTCTCCCTTTTATCCATTTCTCCACGTGGTACAGGAGTAAAGGCAGGGGGTGAAAGAGGGGCATTGTGCTGTGCAGCAGTGGATCCGGGGGTTCATAGTGCGAGAGGGGAGATGCTCACTCAACTGTGTCCAGCACTCCATTGTCAAAGATTCCCATCTATTCTCTGCCTTTTAAATAGAGCTCCAGTGTAAGATGCTTTTTTTAGGGGGGGTAGGGAGGGAGGGAGGGAGGGGGTTTATTATGCTGCTGGCGATAACACACGAAATACATGCATGCATGTGTGGATGCTGTGTGGCCCCACTTGCAGAACAGCAGCCACTCACTGCACTGTTGTTGATAATTGGCCCTATAGAAATCAAAGCGTAGAAATATTGCCTGCACACGCCACGTTCGGCCAAATAACAGCTGGGATCATGGATTTTTTTTGTGACTTTTTGCAAATGGAGCCTTGCACCTGCCAGTCAATTATTATAACCACATGATCTTTGATAGGATTATAAGCAAAGGACACCTGAGGGGCCCTGAACAGATGTCACCTGTTAGACTTCTTACATACATGTTGCATGTTGATTTCTCCCCCATGATGTGTTTCACCCTGGCAATGATTTAAAACATGTATCACATCCAGCAAACAAACAGTCAATTCTTATCCCCACTTTTAATTGGTTTCCCTCTGCGTCCAGCAGCTTTGACACCTCATTGTCATATTGGAAGTTTATAGCTGCTGTGAGTGTGTAAAGACAAAATAAAGCTGGGCAGACAGAGAAAGAGAGAGGACCGGGGAGGCTGTGTTACACGCCATTGAAATGCAAATATCAGTGAGGAACAAGGAGTGGTTCTGTGTGTATGAGTGTGTATGGCGTGTGTGTGTGCGTTCGTGTGTGTGTTTGTGTGTATGTATATGGTGTGTGAGAGTGTGAGTGTGTGTGTGTCCTGTATGTGCATGCAGAGAGGGGCAGGAGTGGGAGAGGAGGGGCGCAAATTGGACAAGTTTTTTGGGGGAGAAGAGACTTTAGAAAACAGCCACACACACCGGAGATCCATCTGACACGGTGCAGACCTGCGGATTTCCACTCACCTTTCTGAATCCTCTCTGTCGAGCGTCTCCCCCAGCCGAGCGCTCTCTCGACACTCTAATAGATTTGATTTGAATTTCGATTTCATTATTTTTATGAAAGGAACTTTTTTTTGGTGTGGAACTTTGGACGCGCGGATGCTTCCAGGAGCGCGTTCCAAGTGCGCAAAAACCCCGTGTGCCTTGTGCCATTCGACCCGCGGATGCCCCCCCTCTCTGTGTGACTGAGTCGCCGTGAATCATGTCACGCCGGAAACAGAAGCGACCCCAGCATCTCGTTAACGCGGACCTGGGTGGCCCACGGCTGCTCTCTCACGGTAAGAAACGCCGCTCTACGTGCGCGCATGTGTTTTTAGCCTTCGATTCATTCAAAGGGAAGCTGCGTGTCCAAGAGAAACGTGCATGTGCATTCATTCGGAGTCAGAAAGAAACTTTACAGAGAGTCAAATGTTTGGGGGGGGTTTGTCTTGCATGTTGCGTGTGTGACTGCTTCTCTTTGGTTTCACGCAGGCCCGTGCGTGGCCACATTCCTGCAAACGCACCTGATTTAATGCAATTTAAAAAAAAAAGTTTGTCAACCGCTGAAGCCCCCATCCTGGTTGTTCCCTCACAGCAATGGGGCACACTAAATGGAGGCCGTGGGCACTTTGGTCGGGCCAATAAACATGTCCCTGTGAAGTGAATAGAGGATTAACTAACATACATCTGTGGCCATTTTCATGTGCGGGGCGTCCTCCAGGAAACCAACAGGCTGCTCAGTGCTGACTGCTGGAGGTCTTTGATTAGCATAGAGCTCCCTCTTATTTGTTAACAATAAGGTGCACGGGTGGGGGGAAGGGAAGACAGTGTTTTTGGTCAAGATTAATCTTCCACCCTGCTATTCTCTTCTTCTTTTGCTCTTAGTCCATGCTTTTCTTCCCCATGCACCCCTCTCCCCCCCACTTTCCTACTCCTCAATACCTTCCTCCCCCCTCTTTTCTCCCTCTTCCTCCCCCCCTCCACCCCTATTGACTGTATACTCCTTCACAGTTGGGGGGTGGATGGGAAAAAAGATTGAGAGGGGATAGAGAGATTGCCCTTGTACTGTGCTGCAAAGGGTCGTAGCTTCAAGTGCATGCATGTAAGAGTCTCTGCAGGTAAACTTCCACATATGAAAGTGGAAGTTTAGATTTATTTATGTGTGGCCTGCAGGTTCAGGTTTGTTTATAAGTCACAGGGAAGGAATTTCCCTGAGGTACAGTCTTTCATTCCATCACTATATCACTCCAGGAGGGAATAGTTAGTTTGTCTCTCCATTGTTGTTACCCTCCCCCCTCTTTTTCTTTTACTCTTTCTCACTCTGTGCTCAAGATTCTGAAAGAATTTGACCCCTGAGCGGCAGAGGTCAGATTAGTTGACCAATCAGAGTGTCTGGACAGTGCCCAGAACCCTTAGCGTGGCCTGACCCTTGACCTCCACTGTGACGTAAGGGGGGATGGGTGAATAGGGAGATGAAAGACGTAACTGCTGCAGGGAGGGGGTGGGTTAAGAGGGGTTATGGGTTGTCTTGGTGATGCCCATTGTCCTCTAAAATGTGTTGCCTTAGCAACAAGGTGGTCTGTAAGCTTTTTGTGTGTGCAAAATGTTTGAGGAGTTTTGCTGCGGAGAACACAGATTGAGACGAGACATTACAAAGACTCATAGACTGCAGAGTTTCTGCCACTTGTTTATTTGCTTGTTCAAGGCCATTTCCTAGCAGGCATTTCTTGTGAAGGTGAAACAGGATCTTCTTGTTCTGCACACAAATCTCTAAACTAAATTTGTAAACAGCAGCTGGAAACAATTATTAAGTTTGTAACCGAGGCAAAAAGTTTAAAAGGATTGGCGCACTTAGTTATTTGAAAACATCCTGCACATATTGTTCAAGCATGAACAGGCAGGTTTTCAGAGTTTTACAAAGTTCTGAGCATCTCTTTTTTTTTTTTTGTCAATCCTCAGATGATCACCTGGGAATGAAGTCACCGTCCACATCTCTAGGCTCTGAAGTGACGTCATCAGGATCATCGTCCTCATCCCCCACCTCTCTCCAGGACTGCCAGCCGCCTCTGGCCCCGCGCCCATCCCCCGGTGGGCTCCACGCGCCCTCCTTACCCAGCGAGAGCTCGCCTCCTCCCCATTGGCCCAGCCACATCGCCCCCTACACCACATCCCTCCCCAACACCCACTCTTCCCTTTCCCCAGACTTCCCTCACCCCTCGCTGTCTTCCCAGACTCACTCGCCTCCTCCTCTTGGTCAAACCTCAGGTTCCCACAGCCTGTCCCACCAGGGAAATTCTCACTCCACCATGACCTCCCCACCAATGGGCAGCTCGGCCACCACCACTACCTCCTCCTCATCCTCCTCCACATCCTCTCAGTTTGCGATGCCTGCCCGGGACAGCACCAGTCCAGGTCAGCAGCTGTCCTCCATGTCTCCGGGGCTGCAGGGACAGCTCCAGGTGCCTCCAACCCTGGCTGTACTCCTAGAGGAGCTGAGGGTTTTACAGCAGAGGCAAATCCACCAGATGCAGATAACAGAGGAGATCTGTCGGCAGGTTCTGAGGCTGGGAGGGGCTGTCTTTGGACAGGATGTCAACGCACAGCCCAATGGTTCAGAAAGAAACCAGAAGTCATACGGAGCAGTGTGTTCATCACCAACACACCCTTCCACTGCTACTCCAGTCTCCACAGCCTCATCATATTTGACAGGCCTTCCATCTTCCCTCTTCCCCAAGTCGGCCATCTCCAAATCAGGTGCTTCACACGTTAATGGCAGCAGAGCTTCATCCTCCCCTACCACTTCCTCAATACCTTCCTCTTCCTCCTCATCTATTTTGTCGTCTATGGGCTCGTCTGTTGCCTCCTTGCACCCACTGTCCTTATCACTGGGCCTAACGCCACGCTACCTCCATGAGAAATCGTCTAACACTTCCTCATTCAGCCACAGCAACAGTGTCAGCTTCCCTACTCCTCCACTTCCCACCACCAGCCTTTCCCAGCAGGAGCTACAGGCCAACGCCGCTGCCGCCTTAGCTGGACGCCCTCAGCATGTCTGCCGTTATTGTGGGAAAGTGCTGAGCAGTGATTCGTCCCTCCAGATCCATCTGAGGTCACACACAGGTGAAAGGCCCTACCAGTGTCCCGTCTGCTTGAGCCGTTTCACAACCAGAGGGAACCTCAAAGCTCATTTCCTGCGCCACAGAGAGCAGAACCCGGAGCTGTCCCTGTCCCTGTTGCCCCCAGCCCTGTCTGAGCAAATGCTGGCTCCTCCTGTAGCCATCCAGAGAAGGAGAAAACGGCGGGCTGATGATGACGAGCCATTTAACGCTGTGAAAGGCAGCGTTCCCGGAATGACAGAGAGCATGTCTTTAGGATTCCTACCTGGTACATCCACTCGGCCCTCCCCTTCCTCTCTACCTCTGCCCCCAACGGTGGACATGGCGCTGCTGTCCACAGCTCATTCACTGCTGCAGCTGAACAGAGCTTCAGCTGCAGCCGCTGCCGGTGCATCAGGCACTCTACTGTCTTCCTCTTCCTCATCTTCCGCCTCCATGGGAAACCACTTTAAAGGTGTAAAGCAGCAGCGTTTTGATGAAAACACACCGCCTCACTCTGCCCTACATACAACCTCCCCATACTCCCAGCTGGCCCACCTCCCTAAGATACTATTTCCTGGAGGTACTTCCCCTCATCACCTTGCACTTCTGCGGCCTCCGGGCCACCCATCCAGCGCCCACCTCACTTCTCATCAGCTACCCTTCCCCTTTCCACCTTTCCCCAAACCATCAACCTCGTCTCCCTCCTCATCCTCTCCCACCACCTCTGCCCAGACCTCTGACACCTCCAAGTTGCAGCGGCTGGTCCAGAAACTCGAGAAGGGAGGTTCTTCCTCCTCTTCATCCACCGTCGCACAAACACTTGCTGAAGCCAATAGGGACACATATGGTCATGACCTGACCACCACCTCCAATGCCTATCGCAGGGAAATGTTGGCCGCACTCGGCCTGAGCCCAAGTACCACTATTGCAGGACTGGTGACCAGTCAGGGCTACTCAGGTTCGGGCACATCAACTACCACCACCGCCCCATCTATGCCTAGTACCCAGGTTCCTAACCAGTGTGGTGTCTGCTTGCGTGTCCTAAGCTGCCCCAGAGCTCTGCGTTTGCACCAGGCCACACATCTGGGAGAGCGTCCATTCCCTTGTAAGCTGTGTGGACGCTCCTTCTCCACGAAGGGTAGCTTAAGGGCTCACTTGGCCACTCATCGTGCAAGACCGGCAAATGCCCGTGCCCTGAACTCCTGCCCGCTGTGCCCACGCAAATTTACAAATGCCTTGGTTCTTCAGCATCACATTCGTCTGCACCTGGGAGGGCAAATACCCCCTGATGAAGACATGCCCCCTGAAGATGGTGCAGAAACAGAAAGTGCCGTCTTCAATGATGGTGAGAACGATGCCATCGGCTCCCCATCTAAAGGCCCACAACTCGTTCCCTTGGCTTTAACAACAGGCTCAAAGTCGTCAAATGATGTGCTCAAGTTAGGGCCCACTTCTAAACAATCCATAGCTGCTGATGTTACTACTGTGAAGACAGAGGAAACTGAGGCCTCGCTGCCCAGTGTTAGTCCACCCATGACCCGTAATCCCCCCACAGCAGGAGCTGAAGACCCCCTGTGTCTGGGAGACATCGCCCCAACTGATGGTGGCATGAACATCCCAGAAGAAGAGACCCATACTGACCTGGGCAGCAACAGCCCTTTCAAAGCACCCATAGCCAGCTCTCAGTCAGCTGTAATGAATGAAGGTACAGAGGCAGATGACACCCCTCTTTCTCTCTGTGTCTCGAAGCCTCGGGTAGAAAATGATACACCGCAGAAAGAGCTCAGTGTTGATGAAACCAACGCCACAGAGGAACCCACGACCGCCACGGACTCTACCCCAAAACCCAGAGCTGCAAACACCTCACCTGCCCTCACCCCTCCTGCCAGCCCCAAAGCTGTCCCAGAAGGAGACAAGGCCTGTCGAAGTGTACCACAAAGCCCACAGGAGGGTAAAGGGAAGGGGGAGACCACCACGCCCAGAGAGCCTTTGCCAGCGTTGGATCCAGAGGTGGACAAAGACTCTGCAGGGGACGAGGGTAAAAGTGTTCCAGAAAAGCCTTCAGCGAGCCCAGAGCCCTCTGCCCCAGCAGCAGCACCACAGAGCCAACCCCCCCGCTCAGACAAACCCTACAGCTGTACCCACTGTGGAAAGGCATATGCAAGCCGGAGTGGACTAAAGGTAAGAGTCAATAATGCACTTTAGTCTTAACTAAGTGATTTTGATCTTGTACCTGGCAGATATTTAAATGTTTTAATTATTTAAATTTGTTATACTTTTGGACTCGTGTGTAAATGTCTTTTGTGTTGTATCTTTCCAGGGACATATGAAGACTCACCCTGGCTCCTTGACCAGCACCCCCACCCCTGCCCAGACCAATGACATTGCAGAGAATCAGAGCTCACATTCAACCAATAAGAACCCAACAAAGCAAGATGATAAGCAGGGATTGGCTGAATCCCCCAAGAAGGGTGGCAGCGCAGATCCTCTACCAATCAATGTTGGCGCTGAAGTGGCGGACGAGCCTATGGACGCTACTGTGTAGTTATTATTGTCGAATGGCTGCAGTAAGATTTTAAAGGGTCCTGACAAGGGAATGTATTTTTTGTTTTTGTTGGATTAGATTTTGTTTTTAGAGTTATTAACTCAAGTTCCTGTGTACCTTTTTGTGTTAGGCAAATAGATCTAGTTTATATTGTAGAACCATTACAAGAGACTTTTGAATGTAGTATTTTAGGTATGTATTTTCTTTGTATTTCAAAGACCACAGTGAGGCCTTATCTTACTCTCCTACACAGCGTTGTCATGATGAGAATACATATTTTTTGCTGACACCTACTTCAGCCTGAAACTGATTTAAAAACACACACACACAGTGGAGGGTCCAGAATTTTATAAAAAGGAACTCCATACCAAAACAGGCCAAATTAGAAATGGCCAAAGTATGTAAATATGAGCTGCGGTTGTGTTTTATGCCTTTTTGTTGTTACTTTCTTCTTTCTTTTCTTTTTTTAAATGTGATGCTGCTGAACGCACGTTTCTGATGTGTGTTGCACTGTGAGCTGCACTGCCGAAACATCCACTGGAGCAAACGCATGCTAGCAATGAAGATAACCAAGATGATGATGATAATGATGATGATGATGATAATGATGATGATGGCGATGATTGTGTTAGATTATCAGTACTGTATCTACAGCTGTACACTCTCCTAGCAGCTAATGACCGTATTCATACTGATGATTGTAAATGTTTCTATTTTTGTTGATCTGCAGCGTCACGCCGACAACAAGGATGAGCCCCATCCGTTATAATCCCCCCCCCCTCCTCTTTACCCGCCCCTCCCTCTCAAAGCACTTGAGAGTTTTCGTCTCTTGCAGAAATTGTCTGCACTCACCCGCATTCCTGCTTAGCCCAGTTTAGGATTTGTATGCTTTGCTTTTACCCTTGTGTAAACCCCACTTGTTAAACCCAAACTTTTTTATGTTTGTAGCAATGAAACAGTATAAGTTCCCATGATTCCCGAATGTGATGTGTAAAAGATAAATAAAACAATGGCAATGTGAAGAGGAGACCTGTGTGTTGCTCGTCTGTGGAGATTTATTTTTCTCGAATGTGTGTGGGGGTGCAGTCTGAGTCTGTGAATTCAATTATCTGCTTCAGTATTCTGTTTGCATGACTCGTCCTCTGTGTGCGCCTGCATGTACGCTCAGCTTTCTCATGTTTGTTCCAGCTCTGGGACTCGGGAGTCCTTTGTCTGGGGACGCTGGCGGGCTGTCTCTTAATTCTGCCTTCTTTTTTGCCCTCAGTGTCTTTTTAATATGTTTCAGTTCCCCAGTACTGTGTGTGTGTATGTGTATGTGTGTGTGTGAAAAGGATAATCAGAGCCTGTATGAGTGTGATTGAGGGTGCAGCTGTAGAGGCCGCCACCTCCCTCCCTCCCCTCCCCTCCCTGTGTCATACTCTCTTTCATACGCACTCTCTTTCATTTTCTCTTTCATTTCTCTCCCTCACTCTTTCTAGTCACCCCATCACCCCTGTACTCCCCCTCTCACACCCCGTGTAATGAGCTGACACACAGGAAGCTCTAATCCTCACACAATGCCATCCCTCTTCCCCCCAGAGTGACTGGGAGCAGGACAGGGGGGCAACAAGGACCAACCTGGCCCAGCTGTCCCCAAAATGGCCGCCTTTAATCCCCTCCAGTTTTTTAGCTTACATGGGGCTCCATGAAAACCATGACAACCAGTAACCCAGGACAAGAATGGCCAGGGCAGAAAGCAGGACAAAGGGAGTGAAAGGAGCCATGTGTGAGAAGTTTGTCCACATGCGTTCACCAGCAACAAGGGATGTGTCTCAATCAAAAAGGGCCTTAGAGAAAAAGTACGTCCATTTAATAGTTTAGGGAAAAAGCGTAAAGAAGGCGAGGTGCAGACAGAAGTCCACAGGTGATGGCTGCAGACTTTGATCACAGGAAACACATTCATCACTCGTCAATAAGCGTTAATCAATCAGTCATGTTCATTGAGAAGGACAAACACTGATGACGGTGTGAAAGGTCATGAAACCTGAGGTCTTTAGTGGAAGGACATTAAAGGAGCGACATTCATCTGAAAGACAATTCAGTTGTTTATCCCACATCAACCTTTAATTAATCAAATGTTGGGTAATTAATCTCCATTTAATTTTAATATAAAAATACTTTCTCCAGATCAGTGACGGGGTTTGTTAACTGTTGAATTAATTCGCTTATCAGATCATTTTTGTATTTGTTTTAAAGCAAAATCTGAAATAAAAACCTTTTATTTAGTACTTTAGCATTCCTGAGCACAATGTAAAGATTTAATATATGAATTTTGAGGCTGAATGATGATGTTTAAAACTCATATAAGTGTTTGTTAATGTCTTTATCAGTGGCTGATGTATGAACAGACAATAGAATAAAACTGGTACTATAACATGTCTACATGTGAAACAATACAGCGTGTGAATTAAGACTTAAAATGTCCCTACAGCTAGTATGTTACAACGAACACAAATGCCTATGTATGCATATATGTATATATAAAAAACAATATTAGAATTCTGAGTGAAGTCAAATAAATATTGGATCCTGAAAAACATAATATGGGGATGTTTCATGATATAGTTTATATTCCTAAAACTAATTTTAAACTAATACAGATGTCAGTAAGAGACACACTCATAAATCCATGTGCTATTTTTAAAATCCACTAGATGGAGCCATGGTCGAGCTCCAATGAATGAAGCACTTGTAACATAAATTTGATCACTTTGTATGAAACTGACTAAATTATAACTTCATTAGTCCGTCTAACACAGAAACAAAGTTGTGTTAATTTAATTATATAATATCTATATTATTGGTAGTTGCCCAGTGAAGTATATACTGTGCTGTTGAACTGTTGTCCTGCTGTTGAGAAGCAGATTCAAACATCTCCACACAGAGACTTTGAGAAAGATTTATGAAAGCATTCATCACGCACATCAATAGAAACACATCTTCCTCCCACCATTCATGCGTCTATTAAGCATCACTGTATGGACTAATGGTTGTTTCACTAAATCAACTCAGAGGTGTATTTGCATAACAACATCTCTAATCACCGCACCATCCATGTGACGTTAATCAAACGGTGCCATCATCCTCCATCCATCAGTGGTGATAACCCTCCTCACATCCTCCTCCTCCTCCTCCTCTCCCCCCTGTCTGAGTCGTTTCCTTGGTAGTAAAACGCGTCGAGGGGGAAAAAGTGGCGCATAAAAGCCACAAGTGCATCAGCTGAGGAGCAGAGGTGGGACACCACGGAGCAGGAGCAGGAGGAAGCCGCTGCGTAAAGACGCACGATAAGGATCAGGACCGAGAGGAAAACAGCAGAAAGAGGAAGGAAGATAACAGAGGAGCTGGCGAGGAGATGGTGAATTATTGATTTTAGATCCCACCTTTTTCTTTTTTTTTGTGATCTGTGAAGATTGTTCCTGCTGCAAACAGGAGCTGAGACGCGTCTGGAGAAGGTGAGAACAATCCCCCCCCAGAACACCAACAGCTGCTTTTCTTTAACTCTATCTGCTCAGTGCTGTTTTTAAACTTGTGATTCATACCAGATAGCACTGGTGGTAGATTTACAACTCACATCATATATCATTTATTATCTTATAGATGTCATTGCACTTGAATTTGGAGATCTGTAAACTGAATCACTTCATTGAAATCCAATGAAGAGGACTTTAACCCTGTTTATTATTTTAGGAGGAAGTATTGTCAAACCAGAAAACACAGTAGAGGCTAAGGAGGAACTGGACATCCTGCAACCAGCTGATTTCTCCTCTGACAACTCAGTGTCTCAATCCAATTTCCATAAACCAAATCCACTTGATAATAAACTAGTCTGACAGATTCACCACTGCACACTTGATTTGAGAGCATTTTATGGATCCAGGATGTAATCTTGAGTAGCTCAGGAAGGACGACTTATCAGCAGCTCCTGGACCTTGCTCGCTCTCTCTCTCTGTGGCAGGGGCCTCGCCTCTGAGTGTCTCCGGCTCACGTTTGATCATTCGCAGGGACGCTCACATCTACTGTCCTCTCTCCTTTGCACCCTTCCACAGTCCCAGTCCTTCATGAGCCCACGTGCTGCTGGTCTGCTGCTGCTGCCTCAAGGTAATGTGAACTCCTCCAACACTCACTTAAATTGACAGAAAGCTGTGTTTGTGTGTTCCCAGTTAGCTCATATCTCGGTCTCTGAATAACTTATTTAGCCTTCTCTGTTTCCTATCTTGAGCTCAATGTTCTTTCTGTCTGAGCTACTGAGAATCTCAAGTTTGTCCACAACCCCAGTCTCTGTTTTTGGTTCATTTGATCCATCTCACGTTTTCTTCTGCTCATCAAGAAAAGCTTGAGGAGCTCAGAGGTCATTTTCTAGGTCAGCCGGGTTAAAACTTAGCTATATCTGGTTGAAACGTAATGATTCTTGAGCTGAAAGAATTTAAAGTTCATTGAAATCTCCTTGAAACAACTGCTGTATCTACAATCTTAATATATCCTGTGTTCCTCTCGCCCAAAAAAACCTGTGTCCAGCAGATTTGCACTCTTTGTCGATAGCCCTCATGTCATACTTGGCTTTGAGGAAGCACTCGCTCTCACTTAAAACCTCATTATCAGCATACGAGAGTGTTGCAACCTGATAACGCAGAGTGACGCTGCCTTATTGAAGCGGGGAGGTGAGTGAACACGCTGCCTCACATGTGCCTGTCGCATCATTAAACTCCAGAGGATCGTGAACTTTGGAAAACATGTGACGAGCCACGGTGCTGACGCTCTATATCTCTGGGCACGCCAGGGTCAGCGGATTGCTGGGTGGCCGTGAGTCAGAATGAGCGTCTCGGCCTCGTAATTCTTCCTCAGCTTATGGTTACTAGCGAGGAACCGGCCTTTTTAGGCATGCCACATGTTTGCTCCGCTCCCCCCTCTCTCTGTCAATACACTCAACCTCAAAAGGCCATTTGCTGCGGGGGCCTAATGGCTCCGCAATCCACGAAACTGCTCTCAGATCCACTAGTGTCCACACTGGTGCCATATTATGATTTTTTTGCATATTTGTTCCCACATTAGCGCCTGCAGCATGTAAACATATCTTTGTTTGACTAGATTCGGACAGGTTTGAAACAACAAGGGTATTTGCCGTCTGCTCTCTGACCTGACCCTGTGTTTCTGCTTCCACAGATGGCAGGAGGTGATGAGCGATAACTGAGAGATCACTTGTCCCCATCGAGAAGGAAGAGCTCTTCGCTTGTGACTCAATCGGCAGAGAACAGCTCCACACTTTTAAACTTGTTAAATAAACTGGTTAAACACGAACAATGGCTTCCTACGCCCCTGCACCAACACAAGAGGAGACGAATGGCGACATCCCGTCCAAGTCCAATCCCCCTGGAGAGTCCATGAAGCTGAAGAAGGAGATCTCCCTCCTGAACGGGGTCTGCCTGATCGTGGGCAACATGATCGGCTCGGGGATCTTCGTCTCGCCCAAGGGCGTCCTCATCCACAGCGCCTCCTACGGCCTCTCTCTGGTGGTGTGGACCGTGGGCGGGATCTTCTCCGTGTTCGGGGCCCTGTGCTACGCCGAGCTGGGGACCACCATCACCAAGTCGGGGGCCTCCTACGCCTACATCCTGGAGGCCTTCGGGGGCTTCATGGCCTTCATCCGCCTGTGGACATCGCTGCTCATCATCGAGCCGACCAGCCAGGCCGTCATAGCCATCACGTTCTCCAACTACATGGTGCAGCCCATTTTCCCCACCTGTATAGCTCCGTACCTGGCCAACAGGATGCTGGCGGCTGCATGTATATGTAAGTACACATCTGGAGAGTGTTGGTGCTTGTGTGCGACAGGGAGACAGAAGATGATGAATCCGTGACACATACAGTCAGAGATGATCTGTCATGGCCACTGTCGGGTTTGCATCTTAGACAAAGCACGTGAGCGTTGGAGTCGTAGAGAAGTGAAACACTGTGACACAACAGCTGAAGTCAGCAGGTCAGCGCCACAAAGAGTCACTGATATCAGATGAAACAGGGAAGTGAGTAAGCTACAAACTTAGGAAAAGACATTTTACTTACTTCAGATTTAGAAATCCCAGCATTTTGTCATATGTGAACTTTAAACAGATGTTTTTCTGATTTGGAAACTCTCCATGCGTGTAGCGGCAGGATTACAGCCCAAAGCAGTTTGAACAGGGGGCCACTGGGAAAGAGCTAAACTTACAAACTGAATAAATCAAAGTAACAAGAACCTCACTCGACTGGTCACACGACTTCAGGGGCACAGAAATACCAACGCTCAGGCAACCAGACGCTGAGGCAAAAGGCCAAAGGCAGACAGAGCACTTAATGAAGCGATAACTCAGGTACAGGATAAAAGAAAATATTGTTATCCTCCTCACTGCAGGGCCACTCTGACCTGAGAGGCAAGCTGACAGCTCAGCACAGGAGCCACAGTTTAAACCCTAGTGAACTCCACTTCCATTCAGTGAAGTTCTCCCTTAAAAAAAAGAAAAGCTTTTCCTTCCCAGGGAATGCTGTGTAGTTCCCCTGATTCTAATCGGATACAGTGGAGATGAGAATAAGATTGTGTACATACCAATATTGTTAAAGTTAATTTTCATCATCCTATCTTTTTCTCTTAGTTTTCAAAGTAGATCTTCCCACTTGCGTAAAAAGGCAGATGGTTCAATTCGTACAGAAGCTCAGTAAAAATGATCAGATGCACAGTAAACTATTTGACTTACATTGTTAAATCCAAAGAATAAGTCAGTAAATCAATTTTAAACAGTTTATGAGTATTTCTCAATTTAATTACGATCTAATAATCCTGACTTTATAAATCTGAACTGAACCTGTTATGGTGTATTTTATTATGATATAAATATGACAGATTTAAGTCATAATCGGTTAATTAATTATAATATAATTTTGACATATTTTCGACACATTAACTCATAATTATAATTTAGCATCTCACAACTGTAAAGTCAAAAATTCGAAGAAATATCCTTGACTTAGAAACTGTACTAGTTACTCTGTCATGAATGTCATTTTTAATAAATAGGTCAAAGTACCTTGCATTAGTAAGTTAAAAGTATTTTATTAAAGTACTGAATACTTTTACTTACTCTCTCCACTACATTCAAACTGTACGTCACCCAGCGCCGAGGTCTCAGATTCTCATGTGAGGTCACAGTCAGGGAGCAAGTGAAGGAGTTTTCTAAAGATCTCCATTTCACTGCACATCTGGACCGTGTTTGACCTCCGCTGCCCGTCAGCGAGCCTCCTCCACCCGATCCCACACCTCCCACCCTTCTATCCTTTCACTGTCAACACACTACGCCTCCACTTCTGTGTGGCAGCGTCCCCCTCTCCGCTGCCCGTCGCCGGCCGCCTCCGTCCGAGCCCTCGCGGACTGTTGTGTTTGAAGAGGCGTCCTGCCGGGAAGGGGCTTGTTATGATCCTCCACCTGTCAATGAGGTGGAAGACGATAGTGTTGTGATTCGCCTCCCTTCACTGCGGCTGACGGCGGTGATGTAATCCTGTGTTGGTCTTTTGTCTAAACGTCTGGGTGGTGTGGAGGTCTGTGTGGACTGGTGAGTGCATGCAGGGGGGTTTGCAGGTGAACTTCTTTGATCAGGAACCACAAGACTTCAGGAGACAGGAGGAGGATTTAAACAACAACTAGAATGACTGAGTGGAGCCCATACCTCCACGAAGGCCCCTCGCGTTCCATCAATCACCAAACTTCATACACTCATAGATATCAGTCCTCTCAATGGGCCTGATGTTGTCATCAAGATCCAAGGAATTCTTCTCAGAGAAATCAGGTTTTGATAATGCAACCTCTTTTCTGGATCCACGCCAAAACTTTATGGTTTCTTCCCTCCCCCGCCCTTTATCCTTCCAGTAAGTTTTGAGAATATCCATTAAGTAGTTTTTGAGTAGTCTTGTTCACAAATGGGTAAACACACATCTCCTTAAACTCTACTTTTCAGAGAAATATGACCAAACAATCCCAGTATGATTTAGAGATATGAGCGGCCAACCTAAGCCTTCACTATCTCCCTATTTATGAACTGCATCAAGGGAATTATGCGCTGACCAGAGGCCAAAGGCAGATAAGCAGGACAACATGTTTTCCAAGTTCACCAGAGATGCTCCAAGTGAAAGAGGGCGAGCAGTTTCCCTATCAGCTGCTCAGACTGCTGGTCAATAAGTGGACATGGTCACACATCACCTCAATACACAAGGTCATCAGATTAGTGCTGGTTTCACAACTGTCGCTAAAATGGGTGTACCTGTGTGTGTGTGTGTGTGTGTGTGTGTGTGTGTGAAGTTGCATGTGCTGCACTCAGCTGTTTCCTCGTCTGAAAAACAACAGGCCAGTTTGCTTGAGTCAGCAGCAGCGTTTCCTTAAATCAGCCCAACTCTTCCCCGGACATGCGCTGGCACACATTCAGTTCACACAGCAACCGTTTGTTCTCTATGTGTGTGTGTGTGTGTGTGTGTCTGTGTGTGTGTGAGAGAGAGAGTAATGAATGCACATTTGTAATGTATGAGCTGTGCTTCCTCTCCCTCAGGTTTGCTGACCTTTGTGAACTGTGCCTATGTGAAGTGGGGCACCAGGGTCCAGGACTTCTTCACCTACGCCAAAGTCATCGCTCTGATCGCCGTCATCATCACGGGCATGGTGAAGATCGGACAAGGTGCGGACCCACAATCCCCCCCGATACCCGAAACCTGCAATTTAAACACAACTAAAACAAACACATAGATGGTGTCAATCACAATATTGCAAATTAAAGAAATTCCTTTTTCTTTTTCCCAGGTCACACTCAGAACTTCGAGGACCTTTTCTACGGCTCGTCTAAGGACCCGGGGGACATCGCCCTGGCTCTGTACTCGGCCCTGTTCTCCTACTCCGGATGGGACACCCTCAACTTCGTCACAGAGGAGATTAAAAACCCAGAGAGGTGAGGACGGCAGGAGATACCTGCACATATTATATAGACATAAACCTGCATCCAGACAAATTATGACGGCCATCATTAATTGTTAATTTCCAATTAGTGATATCTACTCGCGGTGCTGCAGGGTGAAGCTTCAGGAATGAGCTTAGCACCATTGTAACACTGTAATTAAAGTTGTTCATTTCAAACAGGGGCTCACATTTTGATCATCATCCGTCCTGCTTCATGTAAAAAGTTACACATCGACCTACTGATTATAAATTAATATACAAAGCTGCAGGTTGTGATTTGATCCTCGTCTGTTGCATCAGTTAAGTAGGAAACGATAAATACAACAGAGTCTCAGCCGGTCTGAACATCAGGTTTAAGCCGTTCGCTGTGATTGACAGCTGATCAAATGAAGGCAGACTACACACGTGATTGGATCACATGCCTCTCCCAGAGTTCCCAGGCAGATTAACTGACAAACACCCCCCTCACCACCACCACCACTACCCTTATCCCAGCATTCCCCATCCTTCCCTCAACCACAGGGTCCATCGCCTCCTGACCTGGGGACTCCATCCTGTCACCGCTCTCATTTTCATCTGCTCTGCTTCCCCCTGCTGTTTCTGTGTGTGAATTACAGGAACCTGCCACTGGCCATCGCCATCTCCATGCCCGTGGTGACTGTGATCTACATTCTGACCAACGTGGCGTACTACGCCGTCCTCCCCATGAACGCCATCTTAGACAGTGACGCTGTAGCTGTGGTGAGTTCCTGTGCTACTTCAGCTGTATACTCTTCTCTCAGGTCTTTGGCTTTTCGTCTAAGATTCTTCCCTCGTTCCCCTCCAGACGTTTGCAGACCAGGTGTTTGGCGTGATGAACTGGACCATTCCCCTCGCCGTGGCTCTTTCCTGCTTCGGAGGACTCAACGCCTCCATCCTGGCCTCCTCCAGGTGAGAGAATCGGCAACTTTGGAATATTTCATGCCCACCCCCCTCCCCCCCTCATCGTGTCCATCAACGTCACTCATCTCCATTCCGCCTGTTGCATCCTTTTTGTCTTTGAAAGGTTGTTCTTCGTGGGCTCCAGAGAGGGCCACCTCCCCGACTACCTGTGCATGATCCACGTCCACCGCTACACACCCGTCCCTGCGCTGCTCTTCAATGTTAGTCCACCTTCACCATCCATTTATCCTCCATCGTCTAAATGTCTTTTCACATTCAATCCCCGCGTCGCTCTGTCTGACTCACTGTTTCTCTCACGTCTCTGCAGGGCGTCATGGCTCTTATATACCTGTGTGTAGAGGACGTCTTCAGGTTGATCAACTACTACAGCTTCAGCTACTGGTTCTTTGTGGGCCTGTCCATTCTGGGGCAGCTGTACCTGCGCTGGAAGCAGCCGGACAGGAAGAGACCACTGAAGGTAAATTCGGGTTGAACTTTAGCTGCAGCCGCTGGGAACTAAGGCACTCAGCAAGAGAATTTCTGATTTCATCCACATCAACACCAATGTACCACTTGACCCACTGAATCAGTCGGGCTCTAGCATGGTACCTGTTTCCTTATCCTAAGTGACGTGATGATCATCGTCTCAACTCTCCCTTCTCTCTCCGTCCCACAGCTCAGTCTCTTCTTCCCCATCGTCTTCTGCCTCCTCACCGTCTTCCTCGTGGTCGTGCCGCTCTACAGCGACACCATCAACTCCCTGATTGGAATCGGCATCGCCCTATCAGGAGTGCCCGTCTACTTCCTCTGCATCTACACTCCCGCCACCAAGAGGCCAATGTGGGTGCGGCGCTTCATCGGTAAGAGACCCGCAGGATTTTCTCATCTTATCCGACTGAATCCAGCTGTTTTCAGGTTGACAACAGACGCACCAGCTGCTCTAACCTTTCTCTCTCGTCTCGGCCTCTTTCAGCTAAATCTGGCCTGGTGATCCAGAAGGTTTGCTTCTCTGTTCTGACTGAAATGGACGTTGACAAGGAAGAGTAGACGTTTTTGGTTTCACCACGCTGCCGCAGACCGACCACGCACAAACCTGAGGCTCCACTCGAACTCATCCTGGCTGGTCGACTGCCGATGCTCGGCCTTGACTAAAGAACACTTGGGTCTGAGCTGGACCCAGCTCTCTGACCTGTCAATCATCACCCTCTAATATGTGTTATGAATGAAGGCTCCAGATGCTTGAAGGCAGGATTTCACTCTTAACTGACTTGACTGATTTCGGAAAGAACAATTAAATGTATCTCCTTCCGGTTTCTGTAACAGAACAGTCGATAATTATTTAATTGACATATCAAGACAACTGTTGTGTGTGAAGACAAATACATGCGACACCTTCCTGATCATAGGGGAAGGTGACAAATATGGTTTTAATTGTTTGAGTGGACGGGAGATGATCCTCAAAACTGACAGTGTGACCATTGAAACATCCTTGGTATTATTACCATCATCACATAAGAAAAGCAAGGACTTATATAGATTAGAATAAGCTTCACATTCACTGTGGAGGGTAAAGTATATATATATCATATAAAGTGTTATACACAGTCACCTGCGAGGTCTAGTGAAGTAAAGGGCTATTTTTACACAAAGTAACTCAGTATTTTTTTGGGCTGTTAAATGTAATTTTGAGACAGTTGGGCTGAAAACATGTATTTATAATAAAATTACTTGTTGACAACACAACTGACTCATTTCTTGAATTCCTAGTGTGTGTATGTTCTTGAATATAAAGACAAGGTTCACGCCACAGTGGTTGTTTCAAGGCAGATTTGACATTTTAATTAGCATGATACATACACTGCCCCAGCCTGTCCCAATATCCATCCATAAATATTTACAATGTGTTTGTCGTAGATTTAAAACTTTAAAGCTACGAGGAAGTCTGATTTATCCAATAGTGTCCTTCCATGGTCTGTCTTTGTCGTTAGCTTGCTTGTCTTTCGTTGATGCTGCGGCCATGGGAGGTGTCTGCTGCACAGGATTGTGGGTAAAGGTCTGCCTCAGTGGACCTGTGATGGAAATGGACAGAAGGAGTTGGATGATAAACTCAAGGAAATACGTGTCTATGCTCTGCTGTGCTTCACCAATCAGGAGTCAGTCAATCAAACATCACTTTACTAATTAAAACCAAACTTACAGGAAAGATGAAAAGCTACGTAAAATCACGATAACGATCTTTGAGAAAAAGTTATTTAATGTGAACTTTTACTTGTTAGACAACATCCGCCAACTGGCACGGAGGAGACGGCCACCAGGGGGCAATCTGGACACTTGGGCTTCACTGTTCTATCAGTAAATGCAGTCTGTGCTTTGAATGCACATGATAGTGAAAGAGTGAAGAGGAAGAACAATGCTAACAGCGCCATCTGGCCATCATGATGTGTAGGTACATTTTATAAACCCTGGGTGAGTGTCATTGTTCGGTCTCTGTTCCCAAGAGCGAGCCCTCAAAACATGTTTATCTGAACCGAATTAATCTACATTTCAACTTCTCAAATAACTAATTCATTGTTTGTTCTATAAAAAAGGCAACAAGGTGAAAATAAACTTCATTTAACACTTTAACATAATTTGAAACCATGTAAGAAAGATATTCACATTTGAGAAAGAGGAAAACAAGCACAAATGAATCTAGAGTTTCTGACCTTTAGCAGCAAGGTCCAGGTGATTTTTGATCCTCCTCTCCCTCTCTTCCAGCTGCTGAGCCAGCTGAGCATTCTTCCAGCCTGGAAATCCGCACAGAGTCACAATATATACAGAAATAAATCATTTTTGTAATAAAAGAAATCAAACACTGGATGCCTTTCTGGTTTAACAGTACTGTGATAACCCAACACATCAGTTGTCTGCACCCACCCTTCTTCATGGTTGAGAAGAATCCTTCATTTGTGGGCAGAGCGGACTCTGGGTGTTTGATCTTCTCTGGGATCCTCAGTTTATCTCTGATCAGTGGGTGTCTGAGCAGAGCCACTTGACCCAGGGAGAAGCAGTTAGAGGTCAGCCAGTATGTGAACACCGCCTGAGGTCGAGAAAAGAAGACTTTAACTGTTAGAAAGTGGCTTTTTGTTATAATGTGAATGGTAACAAAAGATGGTGAGTGAGTGAACGACCGACTTACTGTGGGGAAGTTGATAGTGAGAGGGAGGATGACGAAAGGCATGATCCTGAACACAGTCTTCATGGCTCTCAGATTGGGGTTGTCAACACCGGACTCTGCCCCTAACTGAAAGAGAGAAAACAACACATTTATTATAAAGGAAAAGACCATTTACATCATTAAGTTTATACAATGATCAGAACAGGTTCATGGTGTTTAAATGCAACCGTGTCTGTTTGTGTTGCCTCACCTCCAGGATGAAGAACATGGTTCCAGTAACGACTACAGGTAGAATATAAAAAGGATCTGCTGCCGTCAGGTCTGTGAACCAGAGCATACCTCCCGTCTGCATGCTGGGCACCGGCAGATAAGCCATTTTCCTCAGTGCGATGAAGAAGGAGACGAAGATTGGTGCCTGAGGGAACAGACAGATAAGTGATTTGTCCTGATCATCAAAAAAAATGTTTAAAGTGTATAAATCTTAAGATATGATTCCATATTAAATATTTTTTAGATCTGTATCAAGCACTTCACAGAAACACACTGGCAGCTAAATGTCACATGTATCCATTTGAATTCTGCACCAAACACACTAGAGTAGAAATCAGTTCCCTAAATATGTCCGATATTTCCATTAAGATCCAGGGATTACTATACAAACAGACTGGGATAAAAACCTCCTTCCTGGTGAAGACCATCAAGGAAACAAACAGACCTGCACCAGGGGAACCAGTAAGCCACGCAGAGGATTCACATCATGTTTCTTCTGGAACATGTTCAGGTCTGTGTAGGCTTTGGCAACTGCAGCATAAAAACAAACGGCATGACAACTTGATCAGATTGGGGTGACACACACACAAACACCCCCCCACACAAACACACAAACACAAGAGAAGAATTTAAGTTTACATTCAAATTTGTTTCCACTCTGTTTGGCCTCCTGCATCCTGGTAGTGAGTTTGGACATTTCAGGCATTACGTTGTTCAGCTTGGCCGCCTCTCTCTGGCCCTTCACGATGACTGGGAACACAGCCATACGAGCCAGAACTGTTCCTGTAGGGGAGGAGGAAGAGAAGGAATCCGGGCGCAGGATATTATATCTGATACAATCTACCTTGACTTTTTCCCCAGAATGTCAGATTCACGATATGTTAAACGTATTTTGTTGAGCGCCGTGCTTACCTACAACGATGGCCCCCCACCAGGGCAAACCCAAATCCAAGTGCATGAACTCTAAAAGGTTTTGGATCAGTCCCACAGGTGTGTGAGCAGCCAGTCCCAGCTCTGCTAAGGTGGAGTCTGCGGTCGCAGCGTGAAGGACCTCCACTGCGGTGGGGGCAGCATCTGCCACATACTCGAGGATTGGCTGCGGTAAAATAGGGGAGGGGTCAGTGGACACGTGATCAAGGGACAAATCCAAGACGGGAGTAGAAATGGCGCTTTCTGCTACTGGTACGGCCATGGAAAGGGATTCAATTGGAATCTGAAAATATAAATGAGACCAAATGACAATTAACTTTAGAGTGTTCAGGTCTAAGACAGAGGATGTAATTCCAGATGTGGTCTCCACCTGTTCAGCGATTGGCTGTCCGAAGATGGGGGTGGAGTCAGCGGACAGAGAGACAGGGGTGGACTCCAGGATTGGAGAACTGTAAGGAGCCTCCACCACTGGAGCTGCCACTGATCCATCCTCAGGTGGGATCTGGAGAGATTTGAATGCACATTGAGTATCAGTCTAGTAAGAATGTTCTACTGGACTACAGCAGCTCCTCGTGTACGACCAATCACCTGTGAGCTGTTGTGTCTGAGCGTCACCGCGTTCACCCAGAGGAACTTCCCCTGTTGTCTGCAGCCCAGCAGGGTCCTGGTGGTCGCACTACGACACTCGATCACTGTGTGCAGGTGGGACCTCTGGAGCAGCCGCTGTGTGGGAGCCCGAGGGTCAGAGTCAGTGGGGACGACACTTCACACAATAAAACTATAACTTGATGAAAAACAGGTTGTTAAACCTGGGAGAAAAACAGGGAGTCACATGTCTGATGCCAAGCTTATCAGATGTGGAAAAACTTCATAGTTTACTTAGAAGTTTGTTATATTTAAGCACAAAACTAATCTATGAAGATGAAGCGTCAGCCCTTTTCACTCTGTCTTAAGAAGTCATACCTACACATTTACTTGTCAGCACAGTGACTCTGAAAATGAATGTTTAGCACTAAACGTACAGTGGAGACATTGCTATTGCTTTCTTTATGTAGGAGATGCAAATGTATATATTTTTCTCGTTTGGGCTTATGCATGTTTATTAATGTGTAGTATTGTAATATATCTGAATATTCATCATCATCATCTTATCTTAAAGGTGTGTAGCAGGTTGAAGTTCATCTTAAGACACAGCGACCTCTAGTGGGAATTAGGTCATTTACACCAGACTCATCAACTGGGGGGTTATTGATTCTTATCTATATATACTACATATATACACTGTATAAATACTACATAGGTATATCTAGGTAATGTGTGAACACCTCCTGGCCATCATACCACAGCTTAGCTTGTAGCAGAGCCACAGCTCCAGTGACTTGAAACCATAATAAATGAAGCACCAACACATTAATGGACTTATTCTCTCCTGGTGATCGTTAGCATGTTAGCATGTTTAATCACATATATCTAACCCCCCCACGTTGCTCTGGTTAAAACCCCCGGTGCAGTAACAGTTGTGTTACTGTTGTGTTACGCTGCTGCTGCTGTCAAAGTCAAAGGAGACATGCACGCTCAGCTACCTAGCATCGAGCATGCTAACCCGGCTAGCTGGTTAGCCGCTGGAAGCCACTGTTTACGTCGTTATTTCAGAACCAGGAACCGAGACGCAGACGCGGAACAGTAAAGAGAACCTACGTGGCTCCACGCGTCGGAGGCGGGTCGACTGCCGCGGCTCGGTTTCCCAGTTTGTCTCAGGAAGGTTCTGGCCAGGCAGCCCGGTGTCACCCCGCTCCTGATGGCGGCCATGTTTGACAGGGAAGAAGGGGGATGACGCGCTATGGGAACAGAGCGGAGCCAGTTCGTGCTAACGCGCTTCTCGCATGGTGAGTGTTTTGATATTTACTTCCAGGTTTTATTTATTGAAAAAAGAAGAAGAAGAAAAATAAAGATGATGAAGAAGAAGAAGAAGAAGAAGAAGAAGAAGAAGTTTTATGTATATTTATTCAAATATATTATTATATATGAAGCAGTGGTATTTTATTAGTCACCAGAATCTCTCAAGTTACAATAAATGAATGATAAAACAAAAAAAACGAATACTTTAACAGTGAAGTAAAAAATGTGTTTTGTTGCATTAGTTCAGTTCATCAATAATCTTTTAACAAGCCGGTCTGGTAATTTTTTAATCTGAATATTGTAAATATAAAATCAAACTAACAACGAAACAGCAGAGACAGACAACACCACAAATAAAATAAAGTGTGTGATGAACTTACATACAACTCAAAATGAAATAAACATGAATGTGATCTTGTTTTCCTCCTAGTGAAATAACCCATTAACTTATATTTGTGTCATCTTCTATCACAAAGTGATATAATAATCCAGCACTTTAATATAAAATTAACAACCCTGTCTCTCATGTATACCATTTACTTGAACAGGAATTGAAGTGATGCATTATACACGACCAAAAACCATCAAAGATGATCTGTTAAATAGACAGAACCACACAGAAGTATTACAGTGAGGATTATAATGTATACTGAGATAATGTATAATTACCAATTTGACATGCAGTCGTGTAAAATCATGTTATCTTGGATAACGTGTGCACATTATCCTATTCCCACACTGGTTTCTTGAAAAAAAAAGGGAGACAGCCAGGCAACCGTGTGTCCTTATGTTTCTTTGCATGTTCTCCTCTGGATTGAGGAGCGGCGTCTGTCTCAATGTCCTCCCTTGTGTTTCCAGCCCTGTGTTGCTGTGGATCTGGAGAAGGCGACTCGTTCAGGTTCATCCCGCTCAGGCCCTTCGTCAAAGTCGCCCTTCCATTCGACCTTGGGTGAGATTTTTTTTTGACATTCTCTCTATTCTTTGATGTGTACTGTGGGGTTTTCTCTCTGTTCTTCACCTCTCTGCCTCTTTGGCTTTTCCTATCCCATTCCTCATATCCAGCCCCGCTGACTCCCAGGTTCTCTGCCTGTCTCCTCCTGCCTGATTGTCTGATTTGACTACATTGAGCATCTCCTTTATTTAGTTTCTCTCTGATCCATTTCTCCTCTGGTCCATCAGCTAATTGTCTCTCATCCTCTGAACCTTGTCCAAAGTGACCCTTGGCTGAGGATCTTCTTTTCCCTTGTGCAGCTTCATCACCTCCTCTCCCCCGTTTCTCGTCTCTCTCCTTTTTCGGTTGCTTCTGTCTTTTTTGCCACCAGCTGATCCCTCCCAGTTTGGACCTCGACGTGACACGTTTTCTATTACCAGCACGTCCTTTGTTGTCTTTTTCCATCCTTTCATCCTCTCTCTTTTTGTTCCGACCAGCGTTACCCTTTCCCTCATCATCATCCACGTTGTCCAATCCTTCATGTTTTAGGTTCTTTGCATCGCTTGTTAAGAATTTGAAGTATTTTCTCTTTTCTTTTTTATCAATTCTTTCCTTTTCTCTACGTTCCTCCACACAAACTGGAGGATAATCAGGGGACCTGTGTCTGGCCTCTTTCTCATGCTTGTGTTCCGGATCAGGTTTTGGTTGGATTCCTACTGAGAACAGTACTCTCTTCTCTGCACTGGTGTAAGCCTCTGCCTCCTTTCCTCCCTCCTCCTCCTCACCCTTCCTCATCTTCCTCTTATCTCTCTCATGTTTTCTGTTACGTCTATTCTTGTTACAACCCTTACAATCGGGAACATAGTCTCTTTTTGCAGGCTGACACAATCCATTGGAGTATGCAGCTGGAAAATAGGTTTAAAATAAAACAATTAACAATCACATTTAAAGCAGAAATCCACGCCACAGGAAAGTAAGAATAATAGAAATATCTCACTTTTCTTTTTCTTGTAAAAAAGAAGATGAACACTCCGGGATCTGAAGGGATGATGGAGAAAAAATAAAGTTATTTTCATGTTCAGCAAAACATCTGATGGGAAAGAGAAGAAAAATGAAAACCTACTTCTCAGTATTGCCAGTCTGGAACGGCTGGTTATCAAGCTGTTGATGGAAATAATAAATAAAAATGAGATGGAAAATAAATTCACAGATGAATAAAAGTCAAAGTGATCACTCTTACCAACGTGACGCTGGCATCGTTGAAGTCGTACCACCTCTCATCATCCTGGGACTTTATCGTTGCTGTGTAATGTCCACCTCTAAGATCACCGAAGTGATCCACCCAAGCATACAGCTCATACGTCTGATTCTGATCACCAGGGGGAAAGAACAGGGTGAGCAGTAGAAAAATGAATGTGCTGTGATAAAATACTACAAAATAAAATACAGACTGTACCTCTGGGATTTGTAGGGAGAAGGGAACAACCACGACCCGGTTGTTTTTGACGTACGACATGTAACGGTAGTCAAAGTCAAACCTCTTTAGCAGCAGCGTCAAAACCTCTGGATGATGCCTCATTACACATGTCTGTGTGAAATACGGGTTGTCATGTTGTTTTAATTCCCTTTATAAAGTCTTTATGCTGCCATTAGCAAATCAGACACATGGTTGGTCATAACTCACCATAGTAGCATCAGATTTGGTCTCACAGTGGTCACAGTACATCTGGTTTTCTCCGCTGAAACGTGAGGTTTGGAAATACTCCTTGATGCCATCCACCTAATGAAACACATGATCCCGTCTAAGACTTTTGGACCCAATGTTTTCAAAGACTTGTATTTTTAGGGGCCAATGCTGATATTAGGGACTTCAGACGGGGGGCCCAGAACGAGAATTTTGTGAGATGTCCTTTGAAACGCTCCTGAAGCCCTTATTGATGGCCAGAGGGAAAAAAGGTGACAAAGCATGTTGGAAGTTTTACAATAAATCCAGGAGAGGGCAGTGCAGGGACATTTCTCTGTGGATTCCAGAAGGATGAGACACTCCTTACTTAAAGCCAATGGGATGTATGATTTATTAGGTTCTCACCACTCTGAAGACTTTACTGTGGGAATCCACCAGTTCAAGAGCAAGATGCCAAAATCTCCCATCTGTGTTATTCTCTTTGCGACAGTGGGAACATGTGATCTTATGCGTCAACTCTCCATGGAAGATCTAAAAACACACACCAAAAAAATAATGACTTTACATGTCACTCACGTGTTCATCTTCAGCACTGGTGGCCTGTTTACCTGTGATGCCTCAGAACTGGTCAGAGTGAGAATCTTCTCAAAGTACTCTGCAGCGTCGTGCTGCTCGTTCACTGAACAGGGAGGAGAGGAAATCAGGAATAACAAAGGGTTGGATTTCAACGTAGAACTCCATGTTAGCTTAGTGAGAACAGATTCAAATGTGGGCTTGGTTCTAAGGCAACATGTTGTTCCCACGTACCTGTGTGGATGACCAGCTTCTCTCTGATGTTATAAGTGGATGCTGTTTGTTTCAGTAACTCATTAAACACGTGTCTGAGTTGAGGGTCAATACACTCAGGGTTATGAGGGTCACACCTGAACAGGAATCAGACCCAGAGTCAAAGATGGACTTGTTTAAAATGATCATACTGTGAGTTGGACTTTGTAACACACCTTTCCACAGACTCTCTGAAGTCCTTGGTCATGAACAGCACCTGCAGCACACTGTTCAGGTAACATGTGGCCCCTTGGTTGAACAAGCCATGATACACTATATCAGCTGCTGGAGGGAGAGTTTGATCAAATGCATGTAAAGTACAGGAGCATCTCACACCATGGCTGCAGATAACAGGAAGTGG
The DNA here is from genome assembly GCF_949316205.1 of Platichthys flesus. Taxonomy (NCBI): domain Eukaryota; kingdom Metazoa; phylum Chordata; class Actinopteri; order Pleuronectiformes; family Pleuronectidae; genus Platichthys; species Platichthys flesus. Next base: position 11,790,513 of record NC_084968.1, read on the forward strand.
ATCTTACCTGCAGAGGTGGAGACACCTTTGAAGAAATGTGGATTTCTGTGCAACGAACTCATCATGACCCGTTCTCAGTCACATCCACAGTTATCCACAGGGAGATGCAGTTTACAATCTTCTGTTCAAAACAACAAATCAATCACTAATAAATAAAAACAATGAGCCTACCTTCAGCTGTAAGATTCACACAACCCTGCCTCTGTTTACTATGGACTCACACGCACAGTCTCTCTGTCTCCTGCATCCACCTCAGAACACTTTCTGTTTCACTGGGGCTGAAATGCTGTGTTCAGGATCACATGACTTACAAGAAGCTTGAGCGTTATGAATGAAACGCCCTTTAGGCCACTGATCATATAAAACACCATGAAGCTTATTCAGAAGCTGAATCAATTTTTTTTTGGACACACAACAAGATTATATTTTACAGTGATATGCGAAATTCCTGTTTGTGGCTCAAATATTAAAACATAGTGTATGTCCTCATCTACAACACAAGCCGTTAACATTTTGCATATATACAAATTCCTATAGTAGCACCACACATGTAGGTTATTGTGAAGGCAACAGAAATGAAAAGCTAATACAAATTTAAAGGAATTCATAAAACACAATATTTAAAAACATGATCCTTTATTATCAGTTATTTATGTTCTTATCATTATTATTGTATACAAATTTTATTATTTAAACCCTTCCAGTGACATGAGGTAAACAACAACACAATCCATTCGTTTCAAAGATAATAAACTCTAAACTTACCGAAAGTTTTATTTACGATCGTTAGTGAAGACAGTAGCATAGAAAATTAGACAACGAACAATAAAAATATCTCAACAAAGTTTAACATTTGAATTCCCTCCACAATCTGTTATTAGAAACAAAATCATACATTACATTCAGCGTCATTTATTTATTTATCTCTAAAAAAGGTCAGAATCAACGTATTGCTTTAGTGTGTAAAACATAACTTTTCCATTGAAGTCAAAAGTGAAGTCAGTGACTTCATCTACTTGATGTTTTCTGTTACCGGCCAATGAATAAGCAGATTTACGCTGATGTGACTGACTGATTACTGACAACATGAGGAACAACTTGTGCATCACTAAAATGACGAGCAGTGTTATTATCTCTAATCCCACTCTGAAGTCTGGTTCACATTAGTCATAGTGTATCTTCATCTTTTTGGCTCCCTCTTCTGTTTCTATTCTTATCGATCTCCTCTCGATACGTACTTGAACGCCACTCGGAGTCTCCTCTATCTCCTCATCAATTATCTCCCCATATAGTATAGTCTTAACCGACCCACCTTCACCCTCCACTACAGCTCTTTCTGTTGGCTGAGAATTCTCCATCTCTTCAACACCTTTACCGCCTTGGTTCTCCCTCAGCTCTTTCGTTCCCGATTGAGAGGGGTCTTTATTTTCTTTAGCTTGTTCCTCTGCACCCACACCTTCATGGACACCGATCGTCTCCTCTTGTATGTTCTGTCCGCCATCATCTAACCCTCCCTCATCCTGATCTTCCACACTCTCACTACATTCAGGTTTGGTTGTGGATCCTTGTGCGGCCTCGTCATTTCCTCTTTTTGGCTCCTGATCTCCTTTTTCCTCCCTCCTCTCATCTTTCTGTTGCTCACGTCGTTCTAACAACCCGCTGCCGCCTCCCTGCTCTCCAGCACCAACATCTCCCGTGTCCTCACACCCTTGAAGGTAGACATCATCTTTTGTCAAGAGCTCTGATCTCCCGGTCTTTCCTCCCTTTTCCTCTTTATCATCTGTTCTCGTCTTCTCATCAACTGCCTTTTTGTCCACAATGACAAGTGGAGGGCTCTGACCACAGACAATGACATTGCCACAGTGGGGGCATTTTGTCAAGTTTTCAGGCTCTGAGGTCAGTTTATTAGCTCTCATCTTTCCCTCACTACCGTCAACTTCCATCTCCTCCTCGTCTTCCTTTTTGTCCGTACTACCAAGACTATCACATGTTGCATCCCTGTCACTGGCCTCTGGTTTCAAATCCTGATGAATATTTGCTCTCCCTTGTCTAACATCATCTATTTCTGCATTGTCGCAGATCTGATCCTTCGCTCTTTCTTCAAGCTGAGCCTCTGCAGATATCAGTCTTTTTCTCTTTTCTGTCTGATCCTCAGCTTCTGCCTTTCTTCCCTCCTCCTCCTCCTTCCTCATTTTCCCCTCATCCTCCTCTTGTTTTTCATCTGGAAGATAACCAGACGTGTGACTGCTCTCCTCATTACCCTCCTGATCGATGTGTTGTTCCCTCTGCCTGACTTCAGCTCCATTGTCCTGATCCTCCACATTACAAATGGGACCTGGTCCTGCAGACCCAACACTGACGTTTCCTCCGTTTCTGTCGATGGAGACGGACTCTGTCTTGCCATTGCCAACTTCTGCCATCTCCTCACCCTTCTCACCCTCCTCACCCTCCTCAACCTCCATACCCTCCTCACCCTCCTCTCGCTCTGTCATCTGCCCATCATCTTGACACTCATCACCATCGTGTCCAGCAGCAGGCAGAGGTAAACCTCCATTGGGGACCACCTCACTGATTTCTTGAGTATGAATATCTGTAACATGGACCAGAAAGCAGGATTCAAATGACTTCAGGCAAAGTGACAAACATCCTGATGCACGAGCATAATGAAACATAAAACAAGTGTCTTACTTTGCTTTTTCCTGTAAAAGAGGAGATAAGCACTCTGGGATCTATAGTGGGGGGGAGGACATGAAAATAAATACAGGCCATTTTCAAATAGAGTAAAACAAGCAAAAGAATGCAATTTTTTCTCCAGAATCACATGAGGTCCCGGTGACCCTTTGTCCCCAAACAATGAAATCTCATCAGTTCATTTTTTAGAAAAAGGCCACCTTGACTATACAGTCCAAAACTGGTAACTGGTAACCCCAAAAATGTACGGAGGGTATGAAAATAAGTATAAAATCTAACCTCTCAATGATGTCCTTTTGGAACGGCTGGTAATAAAGCTGTTGATGACAAGAATCATCAAACATTACACAATGAATCAGGAAAAGGAATAAAACTTTCATGTTCATGTTCATGTTCATGTTCTTACCAACGTGACGCTGGTATCATTGAAGTAGTACCACTTCTCATTCTCCTGGGACTTTATCGTTGCTGTGTAATGTCCACCTCTAAGATCACCGAAGTGATCCACGCACGCATACAGCTCATACATCTGATTCTGATCACCAGGGGGAAAGAACAGGGTGAGCAGTAGAAAAATGAATGTGTTGTGATCAAATACTACTAAATAAAACACAGACTGTACCTCTGGGATTTGTAGAGAAGAGGGAACAACCACGACCCGGTTGTTTTTGACATACGACATGTAACGGTAGTCAAAGTCAAACCTCTTCAGCAGCAGCGTCAGAACATCTGGATGATGCTTCATTACACATGTCTGTGTGAAACACGGGTTGTCATGTTGTTATAGTTCCGCTTGTTGAACATGAATCAGAAACAGGGTTTGTCATAACTCACCATAGTAGCATCAGATTTGGTCTCACAGTTGCCACAGTACATCTGGTTTTCTCCGCCTAAACGTGAGGTTCTGAAATACTCATCGATGCCATCCACCTAATGAGAAACACATGAAACCATCTTGGACTCATACACCTCAAAGTTCATAAGCGTAAGAGACCTGTTCTTTATCTGTTCAGATATATAGGCAGATTTTTATAATAAAAAAAAAATGTATTGAGGCTTAATATCGTACAGTTTATTATGAACAATTCATAACAAGTCAGGTTCTCACCACACTGTAGAGGTCACTGTGGGAATTCACCAGTTCAAGAGGAAGATACCAAAATCTCCCATTTGTGTTACTCTCTTTGCGACAGCGGGAACATGTGATGTTTTGCGTCGACTCTCCGTGGAAGATCTGAAAACACAAATCTTACTTTACATGAAACATGTCATTCATGTGTTCATCTTCAGCTCTGTTAGCGTGTTTACCTGTGATGCTTCCGAACTGGTCATAGTGAGAATCTTCTCAAAGTACTCAGCAGCGTCCTGCTGCTCCCACACTGAACAGGGAGGAGAGGAAATCCCATTATATTATTATATTATATTACTAAGCAGGAGCGCAATGCATGATGGTACATATTGCTCAGTTAATGACCATCGTTCGTACACTAGTTTTCACGATGCAAACGATGAGATCTCACTATATAATGGACGATATAGGAATTAGTGAATGGTTTCAGACACAGGCACAAACGTATATAAAGATGGACGCCATGACTGCTCCCTAAATTTGAAGCCAAAGCCACTTGATCGCCACCTGGTGGATGGCTGCAGTATGGGTCACAAACCCTGAATTCTAAATGTTAGTGAATGAGACATGGACCAAACTAAATCTTCAAAGTGCATGTCAAATACATTTTTCTCGCTGGTGTATTGTTCCTGTAAGTTTGGTTTAAATGAGCTGTTTGATGATATACAAACAGGTTGGATCACTACTGCAGAGACATTGGCTCTGAATGACATCATCAGCACAAGATGGCGGTGTTTTGCAGCTAGTGGGAGGAGACATGTCATCCATCTTTAAACACAGCACCAATCAAAACAGTTTGATCCTTCAATGTCAAGCCTCTATTAAGGCAACATGTTGTTCCACATACCTGTGTGGATGCCCAGCTTGTTTGTAATCTCATTTGTGTCTGATGTTTGTTTCAGTAACTCATCAAACACGTCTCTGAGTTGAGGATCAATGCACTCGGGGTTATGAGGGTCATACCTGAAAAGAAATCAGACCCAGAGTCATAGATGCACTAAAATGATCATATTGTGAGTTGGACTTTGTAACACACCTTTCCACAGCCTCTCTGAAGTCCTCGGTCATGAACAGCACCTGCAGCACACTGTTCAGGTAACATGTGGCCCCTTGGTTGAACAAGCCATGATACACTAAATCATCTGCTGGGAGGAGAGTTTGATCAAATGCATGTAAAGTACAGGAAAGTCTCACACCATGGCTGCAGATAACAGGAAGTGGATCTTACCTGGAGTGTTACGTAGACCAGTGTAAAGACAGCTCATCATGATCCTTTATCAGTCACCACAGTTTATCTTCTGTTCAGAAAAACAACTGTGCTTCCATTAAACACAAATACAACGAGCTGTAACATTCACACACCCTTTGCTCTGTTTGACCATCAACTGTTCTAACTGCAAGAGCTCTTTCACTTTCACTTGCTGGGATCCTGCAGCTGCGTGTTTCTGAATAATCGCTTCACTTAGCTGACACCTCTTATGAGAAACAAGTCTCACAAGTTTCTTACAGGGAAACTGAATATTAGTTTGCAATAAAAACAGCTCTAAAAATAGTCCAGAAACTGAGACACTCCTTGGATTCGTTCCATGCACAACCTGAATGCAGCATAGGGTGGGGGAATAAATTGATCCTATGAAGTGACACTCTGAGTTCCAAGGAGGAGCACACGTGACAAGGAAATGGTAAACATTGAAAAAAACACATGCATTAATGCATTTATTCACATATAAATACAAGAATCTACAAATTAAAAGACTATGTTGATCATTTTTAGATTCGATATTTTAATGGGCAACTTATAACTAACTTTAAAGGAATTTAAAATTATGAATTACTTAACTATTAATTAATGAAATGCTTTAATAATGTGACAGTGATGCCTCATCTGAGGATCATACATGTACACATTCAGTTTACCCATACATGTGTTTGTTTACTCAAATGAGTTGTCTATTTGTTTATACTAAGTATTATTCCCTGTTTTGTTGATGGAGGTCGATAGAGGTAAAGTAAGTTATTGTTAAAAATTAAACATTTTCACCAGTATTTCATTCCCTGTTAAAGAGTCTCGAGGCTTCACTTTAACCTCAGAATAACCACACACTGATCAAAGATGAGACATTAGACAGTTTTATTTGTGCAACAGCAACTTTCAAACATATTTCAAGGCAACGTGGGAACATCGCTAAAAGGTTTATTGGAAGAAAGGTTTGACATTTGTAAACAGGAAGTAGCATCGTGAAGCAGCACAGTGGTGGTTTAGGGGGGCGTCGTCTCTGTCAGGCCGTCTCTCCTCCAGGAACCCTCAACGCCATCTGGATCACGGACATGTGTTGGATTCCATATTCAGAGAGCAACGTGAAGTCTCCGTCCAACATCTTATCTGTGAAGATCAGCCGCAGAGCCTCCTCTCCTGCACACACACACACACACACACACACACACACACACACACACACACACACAAAGTAAGTCAAACTGTAAGACATATATTCCATATTTAAGCTTAAAGTAGGTATTAGCTATTATCATTACATGTTTACCCTAAGTGAAACTCAGCTGGTGGTTGGGTATGAGAAACAGTAATGGCAGACACAATTTAACAGTAACCCCCCCCCCCCCCCCCCCCCCCCCCCCCCCCCGGTCCCTTTTTCCTGGGAGCCCAAAATCCATTAGAACGCCCCTTCTTAAATAACACTCCATGAAAAGACAAACAACAGGAACATTTCCCAGACTGCGTTCAGCTCCCTCATAGAATAAAATAAAGCGACGGACTTTGTGCGTTTACCTCCGCTCTGGGGGAGTTTCTCCGCAATCTTCTCCTTCAGCTGCAGAACCGTCATGGTCTTCATCTGCTCCTCCGTGTTGCACAGGTCGATGGTCATCTTCTCGCCCCTGAGACCGTGAACCACGACCTGGTAGATTTTGCCCATTCTCTGATTTCTCGGTGAACTGCTCGCTTGCACTCTGGCCCTCTGCTCTGCCTCTGCCTCCCGTGGAGTGTTGTTATTTAGAGTACACAGTGTGTGGCGACTTTCACTTTCACCCGAAACTCCACCCATTCTGCTGAAACAGAGAGTTTGAGATTGTTCTGGACACGGAAGCAGCCTCCAGTCTCCACCGTTCAGACCGGAGAAGAGGAGCTGAGGTCAAAATGACCACAAACAACCAGGGAGAGAAGAGATTCGACCCCAGAGACACGACCCTGAAGTTCGTCAACCGGCCTGATGACCTGGATCCGATGCGTAAGAAATAAGACTTTAATTATTGACCATTTAAGTGCAGGGTTCCTGTTTATTACTCTCATTTAGTTAAACAAAGGAGATGCACTCTGTTCATGTAACTCTTATTATTATATGTATTACTGGCGCTGCTATTATTAATAACACACTTAGATCTAAACAACTGTTTCTGGGCTATGAATAATTTCATTAATAATAATACAAGTTATTTGTTTAGCACTTTTAAAAGAAGATCAAAGACACTTGAAATAGGATTTAGAAGGACACACTAAAAAGTCACTAAAGATAAAAAACAATTAATTAAAAAAAACATGCTCTTGTTGTTGTTGTTGTTGTTGTTGTTGTTGTCCTGAAGCCCCAGAAGAAGGGGACCAGGGTCTCCGAGCAGAGATGTCCTGCGGTCATGCTGTCACCCCAGAGTCCCTCACCGGGTGGTGCCGCAGCCTCCTGGATCAGGTACCTTCCACCATCACACGTCCACAGGTTTCTACTGCACTGAGGCCACAAAACTGCTTCACAGTGTGTTTCCGTCATTGTTAGTGCTAGTTACTTCCCTCAGGAGATGGAGGAGACCAAAAACTGAGCAAAAAGATTGAATACCGAGCTGTGTATTAGCTCCATTGCACACATATTACTCCATAACTTCTGATTTTGTAAATAATCACGTGTTAACAAATGTACAATATGAATTAAAGACGTTTTGTAATGTCAATCTGATATAGGATCATTATGTCTTTGACTGGTTGATGTGTTCTCCTTTTGATTTCAGGGCCAGTACAAGTTTAAGTGCCCCGCTTTGATGGACGACACCGTAGAGCAGTGTAATGAAGTGTGGTCCTATCAGGAGGTGCGCAGGCTGGCAGTGCTGACCACTGAAGAGATGGCGTACTTCGAAGAGAAGATGGCCCGCCTGGCTGCCGTAAAATACTGTGAAATCAAAGAGGTGAGTGTCCCAGTGTCGTCTTTCCCTTTGAAAAGATACAGACTGATTTATGTAACTCGAAAGGAATTATCAAAACTCACAGGGCCCCTATTAGAGACGATAGAAAAGACTAAAGGAAGGGAATTATTAGGATTTGTAAATATGAGAGGAAGAGCAGTGGTAGAAGTGTAGTCCTGAAGTTGAACTTGAATTCCATTAACGCCCAAATATGAGACTGGTATTAATCTTCTCCTGAAAAAAAAAAATTTCCCAATGATTTCTTTCTACCAGTGTCCTGGCTGCAACACCTTTGTGGAGCGAGAGGACCTGACTAACCTCAGCGTGGTGTGCACAGTCTGCCAGGAAGACGATGAGGATCACTACGCCTTCTGCTGGCAGTGTCTGAAGAAGTGGAAAGGCCCGATGCCGCGCTCCGACCGCTGCGACAACGACGGCTGCATCAACCTCAACCTTGAGCTCCTCAAGAACTGCAAGGACACCAGTCTCCCTCAGGTGCAGGGCGTGGACAAGTGTCCCTCCATCCGGGCCTGTCCCACCTGCGGTCAGCGTGTGGAGCACGACAGAACCGGCTGCAAGAACATCATCTGTCCTCGCTGCCAGGTGGAGTTCTGCTTCGTGTGCCTGAAGCTCACCAGCGAGTGTCTGAAGACGAGCTCCTACTTCATCCCCTGCAAGGACGGCGTGGCTCCCAGACAGACCTCCATACCCGTGTGGCACCACAACTAACAGGGTCCAGGAACACACACATTCACTATGCAGGGTGTGTGCTTGTTGTGTTTTTAGTGTTTGATTTCACTCTGAGTTTTGACCAATATTTACTTAATCTGAAAGAGCTAAGGATATCTACTGTATTCTCCTACAATGTTGTTCATTACAAATTGAATTAATCTCTGTTCACTGATCATTAACAACTGTATCACTCAATAAAGGTTCCTTCACCTGAACACAGAATGCCTATTTGTTGTCTCTTCCCAATATAATAAGCAGTGTCTGACTATATTACCTGAATAACTAAATATAAAAGAGCAGCACAGTATTTCACAAACAGTGAAGCTGCCAACTCGTCAAAGTTTCCATAAACATAATCATAATCTTGATTTAATAGCCAGTCTGAACGGAATCATAAAGATCTATAATTGATTCAAGGTTCTCCAAATTAAAAGAAGCAATTAAAAATCAGAAGAAACTGTTTTAAACAACGAAACCAAAGAGGTCAGAAAGAGGTAAAGTGATAAGAGGATATTAAAAACTAATGAAGCTGTATACATCTTTTTTTTAAACTAAGATAAAGTAATACAGTTTTATTACACAGGACGAGGTGGCGAATATAAATGAAGTTACCAACAGCGGATGTTACAGCGGATGTTAGGGACATATCTTCAGTTGGGAAATATAAAATTGATAGAACTGAAAATAAAAGTGGAATAGAAGTGATTCATAACTTCATAATCAGCTAAAACATCCAGTGTGTGACTGCATATCCTGATTAAATTTAATAACCTCATTAAATGTTGTTGTCACTGAAATGTCGACTGGAAATCACCTGAATCTCCAGCAGCTTTGTTTGGACTAGAATTCCCCGTCCTAATTTTGTTTATGACGCTGCTCTTCATCCACATGATTTCTTATAAAAGCAATGAGACGAAAAGTAAAAGTAAACAAGCTCCGTGCAGGAAACGTTTCACAGTGTTCAGTGTGAATCAGCAGTTTCTAGAACAGCTGCAACAGACGAGGTAAACTCCCCTGTTCCTTTTACAGAGAGCACATTGAGTTTAAGGCCAAAAGCCAAACAAGACAAACGTTCAGAATTTCATCTTTTATTTCCTGGTATGAACTGTAGGAGATGAAGTCTCTACTTTGAACCTGACCATGAACGTTGTCTTGGTTTTAAACTCATGTTTCACCGAACTCCTTGTTAAAAAGAATTAACAAACATACAAAAAGAAATCATCATCACAAAACATCAAGAATAAAGTTGTAATATAAGGAGAATAAAGTTGTGGGTACTTTGTGAATAAAGTCAATATTCTCGTAGATTCACAACTTTATTCTTGTAGTATTATGACCTTTTTTCTGAGAATCCTCCATTGCAGAGACCAGAGAAATGTCTGGAACCTAATTTTCCAGAGTCCATGTCTGAAATCGGCTTCCAATCAAACTTATAAATAAAAATATCAACCTTGTTATCTAGTCACCTCCACGGCTTCTGTTTTATTGTCTCCTGGCTCTTTTTCGTGCGTTCTCTCTTCCTCTCACGTGCCATCTTTGCTCCGTCCGTCCCAGTTTGCGTGGCCTCCAGTTTCCATCCTTCACCTTCTTTTCTCTTTACGTTGCCTGATTGTCTCCTGAGGGGGGGTGAGGAGCCACATGCAGCGGGTTCATTCGCTCTGCAGTAACTGCAGTGAACGGGGGAAACTTGACATGGCTTTAAAGGACTTTTTCTTTCTAAGTTTCTCTGTGCTGCTACCTCTCTTTCATTTTTCACAGGTTTACTTTCTGACGGTTCTACTCTGGGGCTGCTGCCAGTCTTGTCCCAGGTAATATCATCTGGCTGTAGTCTCTTATTCTGGTAACTGTGGGTTTGTTCAGACGTGCTGTCGACAGAGTGTGTTCTGATGTGCTCCGAGGTGGTTTTTAAATGCCCTTTGTTTGTCTCGAGGCTTCACTTTCACCTCTGAATAACCACACACTGATCAAAGATGAGACATTAGACGGTTTTATTTCGTGCAACAGCAACTTTCAAACATATTTCAAGGCAACTTGGGAACATCGCTATAAGGGTTATTAGAAGAAAGGTTCTACAAAGGTACACAGGAAGGAGAGGGGGGTCTCGCTGCTCCTGAAACACAAGCCCTCACAATCCGGATCTCAGACTCGTGCTGGATTCCATATTCAGAGAGCAGCGTATAGTCTCCGTCCAACTCCTTGTTACTGAAGATCAGTCTCATATCCTTCCATGCTGCACACACACACACACAAACACACACACACACACACACTCACACACAAACACACACACACACACACACACACACACACAGTAAGTCAAACTGTAAGACATATATTACTTAAAATCTAAGCATAAATTAAGTATTAGTTATTAGCTTTAATTTATAACCCAAGTGAAACTCAGCTGGCGGTTGGTATGACAAACAGTCATTATGGACACAGTTAAACGGTATTCAAGAGCAGAACATGTCTCTAGGAGCCCCCCCATCTAGGAGAATAGATCAAAGTTAGTCGATGGGTCGTTTTAGTCCCCCCCACCCCGCCTCTTTGCCTAGGAACCCCAAATCCCTAATGCTTTTTGTCGAGACGACCTTAGAGACGCCTTCTTTCTTCTTCGTCGATTGTTTATTTACATAGCCACTGCGGCTCCTCGTAGCCTTTTTCTGGCGGACAAATCCGCCAGTCAGTGACAGGTTATACAAGTGATCATACTATCGGATATCTTCTGCCAAGTGCTCTTCTATTTGGTCCATATTCGTTCTTCTAAATCTTCCGTGATTTCTGCCGGTATAATGGGGCATGAAACCGGAAATGCAGCTCCAGAAGGGATGTGGAGCAGACCAATCACAGCCTTGCGGGCTGAGTGAGCTTGCGGAGCTTTGCCGTAAATTTTAGAAAAGGGGGTCGACACCCGTCAGCACGTAAGGAGGGATACATAAGCACGTAAGGGACCCGGAAGGGCTCTTGCGCTTACGGGCCCGCGAAAACGCAGAAGCATGTTTCAGGCTTTAGAACGCTCCTGCTTTAATAACAAGCTTTATGAACTTCTGCGGACAGACAAACAACAGGAACATTTCCCAGACAGGGTTCAGCTCCCTCACAGAAGAACAAAAAGCGACAGACTGATTTTTAAACGTCACTTTGTGCGTTCACCTGCGTACTGGGGAAGTTTCTCCACAATCTTCTCCTTCAGCTGCAGAACCGTCATCCTCTGCATCTCCTCATACGTTCCGCACAAGTCGATGGTCTCCTTCTCGCCCACAAGACCGTGAACCACGACCTGGTAATTGCCCATTTTTGCAGATGTCTCAGTGAACCGCTCGCCTCCTCTGCTCTGCCTCTAATTCCTGTGGAGGTTTGTTATTTAGAGCAAACAGCTTTCACTTCACCCGACACTCCAACCATTCCACTGCGGTCAAGCCAGCCGACACTCGAGTCTCTGTGGTCATATCAGCCGACACAGAAATTCTACTGCACCCATATACTGATATTTATGGTAAACGCATCCGAACCGCCCAGAACGGGAACAGGGATATTTCAAAGTACTATAAAAACAGTTTGCATAATAATTCCAGAGAGACAATGATATGACTGTGTTCAGGACCTCTCAGGCTAGCCACACACTGACATTTTTACTGTATAGATTAAGAGATTTTTCAAATTAAAGTGCAACATTTCCCATGTGGAATGCATCTTTTCTGGATATTTCAGAGTACAATAAAAACCGTTTGCCCAATAATTCCTTGTCTGCACCGCCTGCTCGACCAAGTTAGTGTTAGTTACTTCCCTCAGGAGATGGAGGAGACCAAAAACTGAGCAAAAAGATTGAATACCGAGCTGTGTATTAGCTCCATTGTACAGATATTACTCCATAACTTCTGAATTTGTAAATAATCACGTGTTAACAAATGTACAATATGAATTAAAGACGTTTTGTAATGTCAATCTGATATAGGATCATTATGTCTTTGACTGGTTGATGTGTTCTTCTTTTGATTTCAGGGTCAGTGCTAGTTTAAGTGCCCCGCTTTGAAGGACGACACCGTAGAGCAGTGTAATGAAGTGTGGTCCTATCAGGAGGTGCGCAGGCTGGCAGTGCTCACCACTGAAGAGATGGCGTACTTCGAAGAGAAGATGGCCCGCCTGGCTGCCGAAGAATACTGTGAAATCAAAGAGGTGAGTGTCCCAGTGTCGTCTTTACCTTTGAAAAGATACAGACTGATTTATGTAACTCGAAAGGAATTATCAAAACTCAACTCTATTAGAGACGATAGGAAAGACAGAAGGAAGGAAAATTATTAGGATTTATAAATATGAGAGGAAGAGCAGTGGCACCACAACTAACATGGTCCAGGAACGCACACATTCACTGTGCAGGACGTGGGCTTCTTGTGTTTTTCCTGTTTGAGTTTTGACCTATATTTACTTAATCTGAAAGAGTTACACATATCTCCTGTATTGTCCTACAATGTTGCTCATTACACATTGAATTAATCTCTTTATCACTTAATAAAGGTTCCTTCACCTGAACACAGAATGCCTGTTTAATGTCTCTTCCCAATATAATAAGCAGTGTCTGACTAAATTACCTGAATAATCAAATATAAAAGAGTAGCACAGTATTTCACAAACAATGAAGCTGCAAACTGGTCAAAGTTTCCATAAACAGGAGAAACAAGTCTCACAAGTTTCTTACAAGGAAACTGAATATTAGTTTCAATAAAAAACCCTTTAAAAATAGTCCAGGAACTGAAAGCTATTTTGTCTGAGACAGACCTTGGATTCTTACCATGCACAACCTGAACACAGCATAGGGGACACACTGAGTTCCAAGGAAATGGTTGTAAATAATTTCCTTAATTAAAGAAAATTGGAAAAGACACATGCATTAATGCATTTATTCACAAGATATGGCACTGTGATAGTTGTACATCTTGCCCCTTCCGAATCTCGATCATGGACAAATGTTGGATTCCATATTCAGAGAGCAGCTTATCTCCATCCAACTGCTTGTTTGAGAAGACCAGCCGCAGATCCTCATCTTCTGCACACCCACACACACACACACACACACACACAGTAAGTCAAACTGTAAGACATATTTACTTAAAATTTAAGCATAAATTAAGTATTAGTTATTAGCATTACATTTATACCCCAAGTGAAACTCAGCTGGTCGTTGGGTATGAGAAACAGTCATTATGGTTAAACGGTATTCAAGAGCAGAACATGTCTCTAGGAGCCCCCCCCCCCCCATCTAGGAGACTAGATCAAAGTTAGTCGATGGGTTGTTTTAGTTCCCCCCCCTTTGCCTAGGAACCCAAAGACCCTTAGAACGCTCCTGCTTTAATAACATGCTTTATGAACTTCTGCGGACAGACAAACAATAGGAACATTTCGCAGACTCCGTTCAGCTCCCTCATATAAGATTAGATTAAGATTAAGATGCGTTTATTAGTCCCAAACACATGCACAGACATGCAAAGGCACACTCATGCAGGTAGGGAAATTTAGCCTCTGCTTTTGACCCATCTGGTGCAGGACACACAGAGCAGTGAGCGACCATGTACAGCGCTCGGGGAGCAGATGTTGGGGGAGTAAGGTGCCTTGCTCAGGGGCACTAGACAGGGTAGGGAGACTCTTGGAATTTTGGACAGATCAATCCAGGTTCGTCTTTTGTTGTCTCTCCGTGGAGTCGAACCAGAGACGAACCAGAGACCTTCTCTGCCCATAGTCCAAGTTTCTGCCACTAGACCACCGCCTCTCCTATCAAAAGAGACAGACTCTTTTTTTTTAAACGTCACTTTGTGCGTTTACCTTCGTACTGGGGAAGTTTCTCCTGAATCTTCTCCTTCAGCTGCAGCACCGTCATGCTCTGCATCTGCTGCTCCGTCTTACACAGGTCGATGTTAACCCGCTCGCCCCTTGGACCGTGAACCACGACCTGGTAGATTCTGCTCATTCTTGCAGATGTCTCAGTGAACCGCTCGCCTCCTCTGCTCTGCCTCTAATTCCTGTGGAGGGTTGTTATTTAGAGCAAGCAGCTTTCACTTTCACCCGAGACTCAACCCATTCCCCCGGAGCTCTTAGTAGCAGAAACAGAAAGTTTGAGATAAGATTGACGACCTAGATCCGATGCGTAAGAAATAAGACTTTAATTATTGACCCTTTAAGTGCAGGGTTCCTGTTTATTACTCTCATTTAGTTAAACAAAGGAGATGCACTTTGTTCATGTAACTCTTATTATTATATGTATTACTGGCGCTGCTATTATTAATAACACACTTACATCTAAACAACTGTTTCTGGGCTATTAATAATAATACATGTTATTTGTTTAGCACTTTTAAAAGAAGGTCAAAGACACGTGACATAGGATTTAGAAGGACACTCTAAAAAGAGACTAAAGTTAAAACATGAATAGAAAATAACATGCTCTTGTTGTTGTTGTTGTTGTTTTTGTTGTGGTTGTTGTCCTGAAGCCCCAGAAGAAGGGGACCAGGGTCTGCAGGCAGAGATGTCCTGCGGTAATGCCGTCACCCCGGAGTCCCTCACTCCGGTGGTGGAAGGTACCTAATCCTCCTGGATTAGGTACCTTCCACCATCACATTGATTTCACTCTGAGTTTTGACCAATATTTACTTAATCTGAAAGAGCTAAGGATATCTACTGTATTCTCCTACAATGTTGTTCATTACAAATTGAATTAATCTCTGTTCACTGATCATTAACAACTGTATCACTCAATAAAGGTTCCTTCACCTGAACACAGAATGCCCATTTGTTGTCTCTTCCCAATATAATAAGCAGTGTCTGACTATATTACCTGAATAACTAAATATAAAAGAGCAGCACAGTATTTCACAAACAGTGAAGCTGCCAACTCGTCAAAGTTTCCATAAACATAATCATAATCTTGATTTAATAGCCAGTCTGAACGGAATCTTAAAGATCTATAATTGATTCAAGGTTCTCCAAATTAAAAGAAGCAATTAAAAATCAGTAGAAACTGTTTTAAACAACAAAACCAAAGAGGTCAGAAAGAGGTAAAGTGATAAGAGGATATTAAAAACTAATGAAGCTGTATACATCTTTTTTTTAAACTAAGTTAAAGTAATACAGTTTTATTACACAGGACGAGGTGGCGAATATAAATGAAGTTACCAACAGCTGATGTTACAGCGGATGTTAGGGACATATCTTCAGTTGGGAAATATAAAATTGATAGAACTGAAAATAAAAGTGGAATAGAAGTGATTCATAACTTCATAATCAGCTAAAACATCCAGTGTGTGACTGCATATCCTGATCCATCCTCATTAAATGTTGTTGTCACTGAAATGTCGACTGGAAATCACCTGAATCTCCAGCAGCTTTGTTTGGACTAGAATTCCCCGTCCTAATTTTGTTTATGACGCTGCTCTTCATCCACATGATTTCTTGTAAATGCAACAACACTGAACGTAAAAGTAAACAAGCTCCGTGCAGGAAACGTTTCACAGTGTTCAGTCTGAATCAGCAGTTTCTAGAACAGCTGCAACAGACGAGATAAACTCCCCTGTTCCTTTTACAGAGAGCACATTGAGTTTAAGGCCAAAAGCCAAACAAGACAAACGTTCAGAATTTCATCTTTTATTTCCTGGTATGAACTGTAGGAGATGAAGTCTCTACTTTGAACCTGACCATGAATGTTGTCTTGGTTTTAAACTCATGTTTCACCGAACTCCTTGTTAAAAAGGATTAACAAACATACAAAAAGAAATCATCATCACAAAACATCAAGAATAAAGTTGTAATATAAGGAGAATAAAGTTGTGGGTACTTTGTGAAAAAAGTCAATATTCTCGTAGATTCACAACTTTATTCTTGTAGTATTATGACCTTTTTTCTGAGAATCCTCCGTTGCAGAGACCAGAGAAATGTCTGGAACCAAATTTTCCAGAGTCCATGTCTGAAATCGGCTTCCAATCAAACTTATAAATAAAAATATCAACCTTGTTATCTAGTCACCTCCACGGCTTCTGTTTTATTGTCTCCTGGCTCTTTTTCGTGCGTTCTCTCTTCCTCTCACGTGCCATCTTTGCTCCGTCCGTCCCAGTTTGCGTGGCCTCCAGTTTCCATCCTTCACCTTCTTTTCTCTTTACGTTGCCTGATTGTCTCCTGAGGGGGGGTGAGGAGCCACATGCAGCGGGTTCATTCACTCTGCAGTAACTGCAGTGAACGGGGGAAACTTGACATGGCTTTAAAGGACTTTTTCTTTCTAAGTTTCTCTGTGCTGCTACCTCTCTTTTATTTTTCACAGGTTTACTTTCTGACGGTTCTACTCTGGGGCTGCTGCCAGTCTTGTCCCAGGTAATATCATCTTGCTGTAGTCTCTTATTCTGGTAACTGTGGGTTTGTTCAGACGTGCTGTCGACAGAGTGTGTTCTGATGTGCTCCGAGGTGGTTTTTAAATGCCGTTTGTTTGTTTCAAAACCTCCACCTTTTTGGGACTTTGAAAAACGTGTCTTTACTGTCAGCAGCATGTCTCCGTCTACTTCAGTGTCTTTGTGTCGTCTCCAACTCGCCTCACCCTGGTTTGGCTGCTGTTCCAGTTCCTGAGGAGAGTCGTCGCCACTGCAGCTCCTCTTCAAGTGATTCATGTTTGCCCCCCCGCAGCCACTTTCATCCCTCAGTATATGATGAGGACCGGGAGCCTCTCCTCGCTCTGCCTCGTCCTGTCGTCTTTCAGCCTCGACATCTAAAAAACGCAGAATGGTTAAAAATCTAAAACAAGCAATACCAAACGTTAACTAAAAAGTAAATGTGTTGCATGTGCTTACCTTTCCTGTACAGGAGAAGATACGCTGTATCTGACCTGGTTTGAGAAGAAACAAGTCTTACCACAACACCAATTCATTTCCCTTGAGCAAGGCACATAAACCTGAGCTGAACATCATTTTTTTCTCTTTGTAATTTTGGTGAGTTGGTTTGATCGCCTGTGAGAAGTGACTGAGAGTCACAGCTCCAATAATCAGAATAAGGTCAAGCAAGTTGAAGAGTAAAGCTGAAGTGTAGATCAGCTAGAACGACCTTGAAGTCAGAACTTCTGGTTCAGGAAGCCGAGGATCATGGGTAATATCCACTGTTCAGTTGTGATTAAATTCAGTGAGTGGGACTCTGCAGTTTCAGTTCCAGTCGAGAGACATCAACAAAAGAACAGAGTTTGTCCTCTGTGGACAGTCTGGACCAACATGTTGGACCGGACCATCTTGAAAAAGTACGTTTTAAACCGCCTCATCAAGGGAGATAAACATGTATCGCCTGTTTTGGTGAGAATTCAAGCCTTGAATTTGAAGCTCATTTCCGGAGAAAATTTAATATTTACCTCAATGAGCCGTTTCCAAACCCAAAGAGAGGTTCGACCTGTAGAAGAAGAACATAATATAAATATCACAGTCACTCAAATGTGGATTTGTTAAACATTATGTTATTATCAGGAAATTGGACAGGAAATGAAACAAACAAGCCTCTTCACCTTGCGAACAATGTCGTCATTGAAGCGATACCACGCCCCAGTTTCAAAAGACTTGATCTCTGCAGTATAATGACCTCCGCTGATATTCCCAAAGTGGTGAACTAAAGCGTAAAGGTCATATTTAGAGTCCTGCAGAGCGGGGAGTAAAACAAACGATTCAAGACATGTTAAATGAAATCAATTTTCTGCAACATGGTAAATATTAATTTAAAAGAAGTACCTTCATGTGCAAAGTTTGAGGAACCTCCACTTGGCAGCGAAGCTTCACGTAGTGTCTGCACTTGTAGTCGAAGGTAAATCTCTTCAGCAGCAGCGTGAGAATCTCGGGGTTTTGTGTCATCTCACATTCCTGAAGCACACGATGAAAATATCAGCATAAACTACACACAGTCACAAACTCAGCCGTTAGCCAGTAAAGATCCAATGATCGACTCACGAGGTCTGCGTCGTGCTTCTGATCGCACTCAGTGCAGTACATCCTGTTTTCCCCGTAGACTTTGTCTTTCCTGAAGAACGCCTTCAACCCTCGCTCCTGTAAACGTTTGATATTCATTCATCCTGTCTTCTCCAACTTTATACGAAAAATACACTTCCTCCCATTCTCGTTAAAGCATGGCACAGTACCACAGTGTAGGTATGACGGCTTGAATCTTCCATCGGGAGAGGCAGAATCCAGAAGAAGCCCCTGGAGTCGCTCTCTGTCTTACACCCGCCACATGTAGTTTTATGATTCAGCTCGCCCTTGAATATCTGCACACAAAAGATACAGCAGAGGTTCAGTTGGATTCTGTTCAACGAATAATACATTAAAAAGTTTCTATTCCACCTTAACTCCACTGCTTTTATCCAACATTACTCAAATAGATATGAAGAACTCCAAAAGCATTTTCAAGAAATAAAATGAATTGATTTATGTTAGTAAATCCATAAGATTCATGGACACTCTCCCTTTTAGATAAAAACATGGATGTGTCTCTACCTTGGACGCCTCCGGGCTGGTCAGACACAGGATCTTCTCAAAGTACTCAGCAGCGTCACGTTGTTCGTACACTAAGCATTAGAGGGAGCGCACAAAACTAAAATATATATTCTGTTATATTCTGCTTCTACAGCTGCAGTGAAACACGTCCAGTCTAAACTTACCGTTTATGATCCCCAGCTTTCTTGCAAGACGATGTGTGTGAGCCAAACCTCTCTCCAGGTCATCAAACAGTTTCTTCAGCAGTGCATCAATGGTTGTTGAGTCTTTGGTGCAGCACCTGAAGCACAGTGAGAAGAATATGTAGCTTAGGATTTACGACAACAAGCAGTTCCTGTGAACTTCTCTGATTTCATATCTTGACAGAGATAAAATTATTTCTAGTATAAAGGAATATATTCTATCATCATTATTTGCTTTCTTGACAAGTTTTTTTTCCGAATATTTCTTGCCTGGGACCAGTGACTTCCTGGAATCTCCACTCCACTAATTTTATTCATTAATGAGCTTTAAGATACTAATAAAACTTTATTTCAAAAGTACCTCTTAAAACAATGTTACAAAGATAAAAGTATCAAAGTAAAATATTCTAAAATCAATAAAATAGTCTGTAACATCAGAGCCAGGATTATAACTTTGTGTGACGAAGGGTTAAAAAGATTTACAAAGATCAGGCCGGAGCTGGTCTCAGAGACATTGCTCCTAATCATATATTTTTTATCAGATTTGTCTCAAACTACATGAACGTCTCTCAAAAAGTGAGATTACAAACCGTTGGATCGAGGCCCGGAAGTCTTCCGTCATGAAAAGCAGCTGGAGCACAGTGTTCAGATAACAGGTCAGACCTGGACTACGGAGGCCGTGGTGATCTAAAGACACAACAGTCATCATTAAACTCTGATACACACGTGGTGTCATGTAATGTCCTTTACCTGAGACTTTGAGGGTGTCCAGTTTCTCTCTGAAAACCTCTACGAGCTCAGAATTCATACTGGGGTCCTTCAAATGAGAGCGTGGGCATTTTCACATTGTTGGACCTTCTTCTTCCAGATGTTCGGCTTCAGCCTGTGGACGAAATTAGACAGAGAAAGAAGTAAAGGGACAGAAACCAGCTTTACAAGATATGTACAAATACGCAGCATTACCATTTACTGGCAATTGAGTAGTTTCTGTATATCCAGTCTACGGTATTTTCAGTGGGAAATTTCTACTACCTCCTCTAAAAGGACACTTGTGGCGCTTTTAGATGTGACCCTATACTAAATCACCTGCTCACTAGACAAAAAAAAACTATAAGAAAGAAGATGTATTTACATTTTAAATATATATACATAAAAGTATGTCGAATCGAAAAAAAACACAAACATCTGGAAAGAACCAGGGACAGTGAAGGCAACTGTTGTGTTTGTGTGTTATGGGAACTATCAATGCCTCTCGATCCTCCATTATCCAAAATAATAGTAAATTAATACAATTCAAAACAAACACACAATAACGTGCGACATGTACACAAAGGTATAACACACGCGACAACACCCCATTTGACACCTGACGTGGGGAAGTGGGAGGAGACTCACCGAGTAGCGGATTCGATGATCTGACGAGTTCCGGCTGTAAACTTTCACTTTGAAAACCAGCGGCAGAGAAAACAAACGCACACACACACACGCGCGCGATGAGGGAAACTACACATCACACACGTGAGGAGTGACACCACACAAACACAAAGGAGACTGAGGCTTCACGCAGAGAGATTTAACATGCGATAACCTGCACGACCATCAGTTAAGTTTCAGTTGAGAATCTAGTGATGCACTTCCTGTTTTGAAACGGAAGTACGTAAGAGTAAAACACAGCAACAACTATTCATGTACTTTCAAATGAAAAAGTAAGTTATTTATAAGGACTATAAATGTGCCTTTTCTGCTTCAAAATATATAGAAATGGAGGCTCTAAAAAGTTATGAAGCTCATTCTTAGCTCTTACAAATGTATTATTTATTGTTATTATTATTATCAGCCTTATTCAATCAAATTGTCTTTATTCATCAACAAATACACATGCAATGTACATAAAAATGTATTGGACTTGTACTTTGACTTTTAGGTTTGTCCATGTCTGGATGAGCTGGTCATAATACTTTATTGTTTAGTGTTAGAGATCACAAAGGAGAGAAGGACATTTTTGTTGTAAACAAAATTTATTTTAAACCACAGGGTCATGCATTCATCGTAACTACCTTCATTCATCTATAAATACATACAATATCATAGAACACGAAATTCTGCCCAGTGTCATAGCCTCTGGGGGTAAAAAGGGATAATGTCCATGTTCTATTATTTTTTTAATGTCCTCTTGCCACTGCTCCTTTGACTCAGCCTCTACAGTCAACTGCGGCTGGACAGGACCCCTGCATCACCACTGCTTCTTCAGCCTCTTGTGACTGTCCACCACCATCACCCGCTGTTTGTCTTGGTCCAGGAGGTTCTGCCACAGAGCAACGATGATGCTCACCTAATCAGAGAACAAACACAACAGATTCCATGTAAGGATACAGGTGCAGAGTAAAAGCCACGACATAATCAATAAGTCTAAAGAACATATGAAGCGTCCCTGGGTGGGCTTGAACCACCAACCTTTCGGTTAACAGCCGAACGCGCTAACCAATTGCGCCACAGAAACATGTTCTAATAAGATTTAAGGGGTGGATTTAATCAAGGCTGCCCATTCTGCAAGCTCTGTGGTCTAAGGGGAACTCATAGACAGTGTTATGGACCACCAAAGAATCTAAAATAATTATGGTCAGCTCAAATTGAGAGTAGCGAAGAGGCCCACAAAAGAGAGACCATAAAGTCAGGACTCTGGTGGGGGTAGAGATGAAGAACTGGCTGCCCCCTATAAAGATCCTCTGCAGAGGTTTCCAACTTATAGATGACCAATAGAGTTGCTGGTATTACAAGGTGTGGAGGCACAAATCAAGTGCGTAACTTCCAAAGGTTACCCTGTCCATTTAGTTAGGGATAAGGTAAGAAGAGATATCGTCCCTGGGTGGGCTTGAACCACCAACCTTTCGGTTAACAGCCGAACGCGCTAACCAATTGCGCCACAGACACATGTTCTAACAAGATTACGAGAGTGAAATTAATCACAGATAAGGCTCATCAAGGCTCTGGTAGGTGGAGTCATGAAGAACTGGCTGCCTGCCCCTTGTAAAGATCGGCAGCAGAGCTTTTCCGTATTTTACATGACCAATAGAGTTGCTGGTGTGACAAGGGGTGGGGTCACAAACCTAGCAAGTGCATAATGACTGTATTTTTAGTTAGGGATAAGGTAAGAAGAGAAGTCGTCCCTGGGTGGGCTTGAACCACCAACCTTTCGGTTAACAGCCGAACGCGCTAACCAATTGCGCCACAGAGACATGTTCCATAAAGATTACGAGAGTGAATTTAATCACAGATAAGGCTCATCAAGGCTCTGGCAGGTGGAGACATGAAGAACTGGCTGCCTGCCCCTTGTAAAGATCGGCAGGAGAGCTTTTCCGTTTTTTACATGACCAACAGAGTTGCTGGTGTGACAAGGAGTGGGGTCACAAACCTAGCAAGTGCATTATGACTGTATTTTTAGTTAGGGATAAGGTAAGAAGAGAAATCGTCCCTGGGTGGGCTTGAACCACCAACCTTTCGAACAGGCGAACGCGCTAGCCAATTGCTCCACAGAGACATGTTCTAACAAGATTACGAGAGTGAATTTAATCACAGATAAGGCTCATCAAGGCTCTGGTAGGTGGAGTCATGAAGAACTGGCTGCCTGCCCCTTGTAAAGATCGGCAGCAGAGCTTTTCCGTATTTTACATGACCAATAGAGTTGCTGGTGTGACAAGGAGTGGGGTCACAAACCTAGCAAGTGCATAATGACGAACTGGCTGCCTGCCCCTTGTAAAGATCGGCAGCAGAGCTTTTCCGTATTTTACATGACCAATAGAGTTGCTGGTGTGACAAGGAGTGGGGTCACAAACCTAGCAAGTGCATAATGACTGTATTTTTAGTTAGGGATAAGGTAAGAAGAGAAGTCGTCCCTGGGTGGGCTTGAACCACCAACCTTTCGGTTAACAGCCGAACGCGCTAACCAATTGCGCCACAGAGACATGTTCTAACAAGATTACGAGAGTGAATTTAATCACAGATAAGGCTCATCAAGGCTCTGGTAGGTGGAGTCATGAAGAACTGGCTGCCTGCCCCTTGTAAAGATCGGCAGGAGAGCTTTTCCGTTTTTTACATGACCAACAGACTTGCTGGTGTGACAAGGGGTGGGGTCACAAACCTAGCAAGTGCATAATGACTGTATTTTTAGTTAGGGATAAGGTAAGAAGAGAATTCGTCCCTGGGTGGGCTTGAACCACCAACCTTTCGGTTAACAGCCGAACGCGCTAACCAATTGCGCCACAGAGACATGTTCTAACAAGATTACGAGAGTGAATTTAATCACAGATAAGGCTCATCAAGGCTCTGGTAGGTGGAGTCATGAAGAACTGGCTGCCTGCCCCTTGTAAAGATCGGCAGGAGAGCTTTTCCGTTTTTCACATGACCAACAGAGTTGCTGGTGTGACAAGGGGTGGGGTCACAAACCTAGCAAGTGCATAATGACTGTATTTTTAGTTAGGGATAAGGTAAGAAGAGAAATCGTCCCTGGGTGGGCTTGAACCACCAACCTTTCGGTTAACAGCCGAACGCGCTAACCAATTGCGCCACAGAGACATGTTCTAATAAGATTACGAGAGTGAATTTAATCACAGATAAGGCTCATCAAGGCTCTGGTAGGTGGAGTCATGAAGAACTGGCTGCCTGCCCCTTGTAAAGATCGGCAGGAGAGCTTTTCCGTTTTTTACATGACCAACAGAGTTGCTGGTGTGACAAGGGGTGGGGTCACAAACCTAGCAAGTGCATAATGACTGTATTTTTAGTTAGGGATAAGGTAAGAAGAGAAATCGTCCCTGGGTGGGCTTGAACCACCAACCTTTCGGTTAACAGCCGAACGCGCTAACCAATTGCGCCACAGAGACATGTTCTATAAAGATTACGAGAGTGAATTTAATCACAGATAAGGCTCATCAAGGCTCTGGCAGGTGGAGACATGAAGAACTGGCTGCCTGCCCCTTGTAAAGATCGGCAGGAGAGCTTTTCCATTTTTTACATGACCAACAGAGTTGCTGGTGTGACGAGGAGTGGGGTCACAAACCTAGCAAGTGCATAATGACTGTATTTTTAGTTAGGGATAAGGTAAGAAGAGAAATCGTCCCTGGGTGGGCTTGAACCACCAACCTTTCGGTTAACAGCCGAACGCGCTAACCAATTGCGCCACAGACACATGTTCTAACAAGATTACGAGAGTGAAATTAATCACAGATAAGGCTCATCAAGGCTCTGGTAGGTGGAGTCATGAAGAACTGGCTGCCTGCCCCTTGTAAAGATCGGCAGGAGAGCTTTTCCGTTTTTTACATGACCAACAGAGTTGCTGGTGTGACAAGGAGTGGGGTCACAAACCTAGCAAGTGCATTATGACTGTATTTTTAGTTAGGGATAAGGTAAGAAGAGAAATCGTCCCTGGGTGGGCTTGAACCACCAACCTTTCGAACAGGCGAACGCGCTAACCAATTGCTCCACAGAGACATGTTCTAACAAGATTACGAGAGTGAATTTAATCACAGATAAGGCTCATCAAGGCTCTGGTAGGTGGAGTCATGAAGAACTGGCTGCCTGCCCCTTGTAAAGATCGGCAGCAGAGCTTTTCCGTATTTTACATGACCAATAGAGTTGCTGGTGTGACAAGGAGTGGGGTCACAAACCTAGCAAGTGCATAATGACGAACTGGCTGCCTGCCCCTTGTAAAGATCGGCAGAAGAGCTTTTCCGTATTTTACATGACCAAAAGAGTTGCTGGTGTGACAAGGAGTGGGGTCACAAACCTAGCAAGTGCATAATGACTGTATTTTTAGTTAGGGATAAGGTAAGAAGAGAAGTCGTCCCTGGGTGGGCTTGAACCACCAACCTTTCGGTTAACAGCCGAACGCGCTAACCAATTGCGCCACAGAGACATGTTCTAACAAGATTACGAGAGTGAATTTAATCACAGATAAGGCTCATCAAGGCTCTGGTAGGTGGAGTCATGAAGAACTGGCTGCCTGCCCCTTGTAAAGATCGGCAGGAGAGCTTTTCCGTTTTTCACATGACCAACAGAGTTGCTGGTGTGACAAGGGGTGGGGTCACAAACCTAGCAAGTGCATAATGACTGTATTTTTAGTTAGGGATAAGGTAGGAAGAGAAATCGTCCCTGGGTGGGCTTGAACCACCAACCTTTCGGTTAACAGCCGAACGCGCTAACCAATTGCGCCACAGAGACATGTTCTAACAAGATTATGAGAGTGAATTTAATCACAGATAAGGCTCATCAAGGCTCTGGTAGGTGGAGTAATGAAGAACTGGCTGCCTGCCCCTTGTAAAGATCGGCAGCAGAGCTTTTCCGTATTTTACATGACCAATAGAGTTGCTGGTGTGACAAGGAGTGGGGTCACAAACGTAGCAAGTGCATAATGACTGTATTTTTAGTTAGGGATAAGGTAAGAAGAGAAGTCGTCCCTGGGTGGGCTTGAACCACCAACCTTTCGGTTAACAGCCGAACGCGCTAACCAATTGCGCCACAGAAACATGTTCTAACAAGATTACGAGAGTGAATTTAATCACAGATAAGGCTCATCAAGGCTCTGGTAGGTGGAGACATGAAGAACTGGCTGCCAGCCCCTTGTAAAGATCGGCAGGAGAGCTTTTCCATTTTTTACATGACCAACAGAGTTGCTGGTGTGACAAGGAGTGGGGTCACAAACCTAGCAAGTGCATAATGACTGTATTTTTAGTTAGGGATAAGGTAAGAAGAGAAATCGTCCCTGGGTGGGCTTGAACCACCAACCTTTCGGTTAACAGCCGAACGCGCTAACCAATTGCGCCACAGAGACATGTTCCAACAAGATTACGAGAGTGAATTTAATCACAGATAAGGCTCATCAAGGCTCTGGTAGGTGGAGTCATGAAGAACTGGCTGCCTGCCCCTTGTATAGATCGGCAGGAGAGCTTTTCCGTTTTTTACATGACCAACAGAGTTGCTGGTGTGACAAGGAGTGGGGTCACAAACCTAGCAAGTGCATTATGACTGTATTTTTAGTTAGGGATAAGGTAAGAAGAGAAATCGTCCCTGGGTGGGCTTGAACCACCAACCTTTCGAACAGGCGAACGCGCTAACCAATTGCTCCACAGAGACATGTTCTAACAAGATTACGAGAGTGAATTTAATCACAGATAAGGCTCATCAAGGCTCTGGTAGGTGGAGTCATGAAGAACTGGCTGCCTGCCCCTTGTAAAGATCGGCAGCAGAGCTTTTCCGTATTTTACATGACCAATAGAGTTGCTGGTGTGACAAGGAGTGGGGTCACAAACCTAGCAAGTGCATAATGACGAACTGGCTGCCTGCCCCTTGTAAAGATCGGCAGCAGAGCTTTTCCGTATTTTACATGACCAATAGAGTTGCTGGTGTGACAAGGAGTGGGGTCACCAACCTAGCAAGTGCATAATGACTGTATTTTTAGTTAGGGATAAGGTAAGAAGAGAAATCGTCCCTGGGTGGGCTTGAACCACCAACCTTTCGGTTAACAGCCGAACGCGCTAACCAATTGCGCCACAGAGACATGTTCTAACAAGATTACGAGAGTGAATTTAATCACAGATAAGGCTCATCAAGGCTCTGGTAGGTGGAGTCATGAAGAACTGGCTGCCTGCCCCTTGTAAAGATCGGCAGGAGAGCTTTTCCGTTTTTTACATGACCAACAGAGTTGCTGGTGTGACAAGGGGTGGGGTCACAAACCTAGCAAGTGCATAATGACTGTATTTTTAGTTAGGGATAAGGTAAGAAGAGAATTCGTCCCTGGGTGGGCTTGAACCACCAACCTTTCGGTTAACAGCCGAACGCGCTAACCAATTGCGCCACAGAGACATGTTCTAACAAGATTACGAGAGTGAATTTAATCACAGATAAGGCTCATCAAGGCTCTGGTAGGTGGAGTCATGAAGAACTGGCTGCCTGCCCCTTGTAAAGATCGGCAGGAGAGCTTTTCCGTTTTTCACATGACCAACAGAGTTGCTGGTGTGACAAGGGGTGGGGTCACAAACCTAGCAAGTGCATAATGACTGTATTTTTAGTAAGGGATAAGGTAAGAAGAGAAATCGTCCCTGGGTGGGCTTGAACCACCAACCTTTCTGTTAACAGCCGAACGCGCTAACCAATTGCGCCACAGAGACATGTTCTAACAAGATTACGAGAGTGAATTTAATCACAGATAAGGCTCATCAAGGCTCTGGTAGGTGGAGTCATGAAGAACTGGCTGCCTGCCCCTTGTAAAGATCGGCAGCAGAGCTTTTCCGTATTTTACATGACCAATAGAGTTGCTGGTGTGACAAGGAGTGGGGTCACAAACCTAGCAAGTGCATAATGACTGTATTTTTAGTTAGGGATAAGGTAAGAAGAGAAGTCGTCCCTGGGTGGGCTTGAACCACCAACCTTTCGGTTAACAGCCGAACGCGCTAACCAATTGCGCCACAGAAACATGTTCTAACAAGATTACGAGAGTGAATTTAACCACAGATAAGGCTCATCAAGGCTCTGGTAGGTGGAGACATGAAGAAGTGGCTGCCTGCCCCTTGTAAAGATCGGCAGGAGAGCTTTTCCATTTTTTACATGACCAACAGAGTTGCTGGTGTGACAAGGAGTGGGGTCACAAACCTAGCAAGTGCATAATGACTGTATTTTTAGTTAGGGATAAGGTAAGAAGAGAAATCGTCCCTGGGTGGGCTTGAACCACCAACCTTTCGGTTAACAGCCGAACGCGCTAACCAATTGCGCCACAGAGACATGTTCTAACAAGATTACGAGAGTGAATTTAATCACAGATAAGGCTCATCAAGGCTCTGGTAGGTGGAGTCATGAAGAACTGGCTGCTTGCCCCTTGTAAAGATCGGCAGGAGAGCTTTTCCGTTTTTTACATGACCAACAGAGTTGCTGGTGTGACAAGGAGTGGGGTCACAAACCTAGCAAGTGCATTATGACTGTATTTTTAGTTAGGGATAAGGTAAGAAGAGAAATCGTCCCTGGGTGGGCTTGAACCACCAACCTTTCGGTTAACAGCCTAACGCGCTAACCAATTCGCCACAGAGACATGTTCTAACAAGATTACGAGAGTGAATTTAATCACAGATAAGGCTCATCAAGGCTCTGGTAGGTGGAGTCATGAAGAACTGGCTGCCTGCCCCTTGTAAAGATCGGCAGCAGAGCTTTTCCGTATTTTACATGACCAATAGAGTTGCTGGTGTGACAAGGAGTGGGGTCACAAACCTAGCAAGTGCATAATGACGAACTGGCTGCCTGCCCCTTGTAAAGATCGGCAGCAGAGCTTTTCCGTATTTTACATGACCAATAGAGTTGCTGGTGTGACAAGGAGTGGGGTCACAAACCTAGCAAGTGCATAATGACTGTATTTTTAGTTAGGGATAAGGTAAGAAGAGAAGTCGTCCCTGGGTGGGCTTGAACCACCAACCTTTCGGTTAACAGCCGAACGCGCTAACCAATTGCGCCACAGAGACATGTTCTAACAAGATTACGAGAGTGAATTTAATCACAGATAAGGCTCATCAAGGCTCTGGTAGGTGGAGTCATGAAGAACTGGCTGCCTGCCCCTTGTAAAGATCGGCAGGAGAGCTTTTCCGTTTTTTACATGACCAACAGAGTTGCTGGTGTGACAAGGGCCGGGGTCACAAACCTAGCAAGTGCATAATGACTGTATTTTTAGTTAGGGATAAGGTAAGAAGAGAATTCGTCCCTGGGTGGGCTTGAACCACCAACCTTTCGGTTAACAGCCGAACGCGCTATCCAATTGCGCCACAGAGACATGTTCTAACAAGATTACGAGAGTGAATTTAATCACAGATAAGGCTCATCAAGGCTCTGGTAGGTGGAGTCATGAAGAACTGGCTGCCTGCCCCTTGTAAAGATCGGCAGGAGAGCTTTTCCGTTTTTCACATGACCAACAGAGTTGCTGGTGTGACAAGGGGTGGGGTCACAAACCTAGCAAGTGCATAATGACTGTATTTTTAGTTAGGGATAAGGTAAGAAGAGAAATCGTCCCTGGGTGGGCTTGAACCACCAACCTTTCGGTTAACAGCCGAACGCGCTAAACAATTGCGCCACAGAGACAGATATAAACTTACTTATTGCCCATACAGTCTGTCACTGACCCCCTAAATGTCACCTGTGATCGGACAGAGGAGGATATAATATTCAGGCTTAAAACGTGGAGTAAATTACCCCAATTCAAGTCTAATCTGAATGTTGGGGTTTACAGACGATCGGCTGACACAACACGAGCAGTACGGAGGCATTTTCAGTTGTTTTCTGTTGTCCTCTGTTGTATGGAGGATGATACGTGACTTAAGTGTAAATAAATAATTTTAAGTGTGAACATTGCAAACAGCATTGAAAGGCAGATGAAGAAGGATCTGGATCGTTACACTCCTGTGACCGCCTTTCTCATTAGCATCCGGAAACAGACATAGATAAATAAATAAATGTGGAAATATATTTAAGACATTTATTCATACATTTCTGTATTTATTTATTTCCTTATTTATGTATACATTTATTTATTTATACTTAAGTCATGCATGGTCCTGCAAACTGTTGTTTCATCTACGTTTGTAGATTTTCCTTCATTTGTATTTGGTAAATATGTTAATATACCTATTCTGGGCCTATACTTCCACCTAGTCTCTGTGGCGCAATTGGTTAGCGCGTTCGGCTGTTAACCGAAAGGTTGGTGGTTCAAGCCCACCCAGGGACGACATGATTTTTTCTTTTCTTCCTTGTGAAATATACTTATAAAACATTGCACACTATATCCTAACCTCATCCACGACAGAATTTATATGAATTACTTTGCCAAAGCTTCAGAGATTGTCATTGAGAAGGGAGAAGAGCTGGTGTCCACATATGAAACACTTAACAGCCATTTGTTTATATAATCTCTCTGCATCTGTAGAGTGAGGTGAAGTGAGATTTGTGGGGGAAAGTGAAGATTGAGTGTTTTTAACAAACAGCTAAACTAAAACAAATAATCAACCAAACACTTAGAGCAGGAAGAGAAACGTCTGAAACAGCCACTGTTCAAACAACAGGAACCGTGTTGGGCGGGTGGAGATCGGCCACTCTGTCTGCTTCCTTGCCAAATAAATGAACATCTTATTGTGTTTTTAATACGCAAAAAAAAAAAAAAAAACATATCGTCCCTGGGTGGGCTTGAACCACCAACCTTTCGGTTAACAGCCGAACGCGCTAACCAATTGCGCCACAGAGACAAGGATATCCCCCGTGTGTGAAAACAGAGGCTTTATCTGTGTGGGGGGAGGGATATGCACAGACACATACTTTGTCTGTAGGGGGAGCTGAAGGGGGGGGGGGCTACAATGGTTTCAAAAAAGTAGTTGCCTGACCCGTGGGAGGCAGCTGGACGCATGGAACAGACCCCTCCCATTGGACTGGGGTCTGTCCTTCGAGGTCTGAGGAGCAGATATCTATATGGAGTGCAGCTTGAAGAAGAATAAGTCTCACTACTCCTTCATTTTCCTGACTCAGCACAGTGCCGCTGTTCCCCCTAGCGTTAGTCCCTGTGCCGATACGCTCCCTTTTTATATTTCCGTATGTGGCTCCATGTTATCTGTCCATGATCCTGCTAAACAACAGACAGACAAGCTAGCTAAAAAATATATATTGCCTTACTACATATCAAATATTTAGCTGCTTTTTAAATATAAAGGAAATCCCCGCCATCATCAAATACATCACAAAAGAGAAAAGATTGTGCGCCCAACGTGGGGCTCGAACCCACGACCCTGAGATTAAGAGTCTCATGCTCTACCGACTGAGCTAGCCGGGCTGGGACACGTTAACTGCAAGTGCCTTCATAACAGTACTACAGTGTAGTTACAGTATGACAAACGTTGAGTGTTTAAAAATACCACATTTACCATATTTTCTG
The DNA here is from genome assembly GCF_949316205.1 of Platichthys flesus. Classification (NCBI taxonomy): domain Eukaryota; kingdom Metazoa; phylum Chordata; class Actinopteri; order Pleuronectiformes; family Pleuronectidae; genus Platichthys; species Platichthys flesus. Next base: position 11,821,869 of record NC_084968.1, read on the forward strand.
TCTTAGATTGGATATCTGGTGTATTATAGGCAGCAAGGGAGATTTAAGTTATTTGAGCTTTTGTATAATTAGGCTGAGTTTTGATTTAAATAACAATAGACTGGATTTCCTTCCTGCAGCTGTGAAGCCGAATTCACACATGACCTGTGGGTAATTAAGAATTAGCTATGGAGTATAACAGCTTGGAGATGCTAACATCAGCTAGCTTAGCCACTTCCTGTGGACATTTGAGCTTGAAACACAGTTAAAGTGACACTTTCGAGTTGAAAGCGAATGCAGTATGGAGGCATGTTGTGTTACTGTTGTTATGTTGCGTTTGAAGAATTGCGCACCAGTAGCTTCAATTGTATTGCATTAAGCTGCAACAAAGTTGACCCCTTATGACTCCACCCCTCCATCGGCAAAGTGGTGAGTAGATGAAGTGAATTTTCATTTTTGGGTGAACTATCCTTTAAACTGTGTTGATCACGTGACGTTGACACGTTAAAGAAGTCAGCTTTACGACAAAAGCAGTTAAAACATGAGTCAAATAAGCGAATGTCTCATGATACTAAAGTAAAAACACAGTGGTAACAGTATAAGAAAGTTTTACTTACTGTGTACTTTACTTTCATCTGCCCCAAACACCGAGGTCCTGCCTTAAAAGGAAAGAAACACAGCAGATAATAGAAAATAATTAAGTGACACCAGAAACCATTTAATTCAAATATCTCCATCTTGTTTATAAAGTATAAACAAAGAGAAAGTTTATCCAGACTTCAATTGATGCTAATGATGATGATGAGGGCCACGCGCCATGTGCTAACCACAACTTAAGCTAGCAAAGTTTAGCTTCTCACTCTTCCTCCATTTTTTGTCAATCTGTCGTTAACGAAACACAATTAACACAAAACACACAAATAAAAGCGTCACAATGAAACTCTGAGTTTTAATTAATCAATTGGTTCGACAGTCGTCACCATTTGACACGTGATCAGTTCCCGTTTGAAGCTAAAGCCGCTCGCTGCGTTAACATTCGCACATTTCAGCTCGTTTCACTCGACACGTGTGTGAGTCCAACACAAAAGTCCTGAAGACACAAACCTGTGTTTTTTGTCCTCGAGACGAATCCTCCACATCAAATCTGACATCAGTATCATCTCACTGCGGAGACGCAACTCGACGTCCAGCGGCTGAATCCTCGCTCCTCCGCCGGGTGGTGCTGCGTCCCACCTCCCCCAGGTGTGCACGGATCTAAAACATGTTACAACACGCGTTTCAACGAGACGAAAACAAACCGTCTTTAAGTTGATGGACACTTTTAGTCTTCAGGAGACATTTGGAGGAAGTTTCATGTCCTAGAAGTGAGACACAAAGAGGATCTACTTTCTTCATCCTGCGTCCAGGAGCCGCAGCGGAGGGAGACCGTGGGCTGCTGGGTAAAACAACTTTATAAACCTTTATTCGAGATCGTCTGTGACGTTGTGCTATAATGTGTTACATTGTGTTGTTTTATGTTACATTGATTTATATTATGTTATATTGTGTGTTATTGTGTTACAATAGTCATATTGGGTTATAATGTCCTATATTGTGTTATATTGCGTGTTTTTAAAACTCCTGCTTTAAATATCTGGGTCACATCGTTAGTGTATAATTATCAGCAAAATTTTGTATCAGGAAATAGACATCGGTAAAAGTAATAAATAAGTAAACATGCAATACAATTTGAGGGGATATGACAATAGAAGAGAAATGATATGAGCAATGCAAACAGGAAATGTATATAGTGTGAGCAGCATAGAATTTGTAGAGTTTGAAATACAGATCCTTTTTTACATGAGAACTTTATTTTTGCTTCATGCATCCATTTGTAAAAGACATTGAACACCGGGGAAGTTTGAAATGGAATTACAGACACGAAAGACAACTGTGGGAACGAGGTGGTCCATGTAGAGTTTATCAGTTAATTTCCTATATAATACAATTAATCATCTGACGATAGAAACACATTACGGAGCCCCCCAGGGGACATGAAAAAACTTTTGCGAGATCTCGAGATAGTTTTGCGAGATCCCGAGAAACTTTTGCGAGATCCCGAGATAGTTTTGCGAGATCCCGAGATAGTTTTGCGAGACCGGTCACGGACCCGCTGCTTCTGTCACGGAGGAGCAGCGGGTCCCGCATCGGGGAGGAGAGAAGAAGAGAAATTCTTGCATTAAAATAATGAATCATGACAGTTTGGATGATTTGAAATGGTCATTTATTATACGAGCGCTGAGGCGGGGGCCCCCGTGAACGGGGCGGCGGGACCTGCTGCTCCTCCGGTACCGCTCTCCAAGTCGTCCTCCATTGCTCCTCTTCTTTCTTCAACGAAACACCGGTCTGGTCCAGAATACTTTGCTTGCGGTACCGGAGGGGCGGGTCCTTGTCACGGACCCGTTGCTGCTGTCACGGAGGAGCAGCAGGTCCCGCCGCACCGGTCACGGTGGACAGCAGCAGCGGGTCGTATAATAAATTACCATTAAATGGTGTAATAAATTACCATTTCAAATCATCCAAACTGTCATGATTCATTATTTTAATGCAAGAATTTCTCTTCTTCTCTCCTCCCCGATGCGGGAAAAGTTCTTTTTTTTTTCATGTCCCCTGGGGGGTTCCGTAACACATAACAACCTTGTGACAAAATAAGGAAGTAGTTGAGGGAGTGTCAAAGTGAGCTGCTGGTGCCTGGTGTAACTACACCACAGCACACACACAAACACACAGAGAGAGAGAGAGAGGATGTCCGAGAAGAAATACAACCCGCGCGACACCACACTAGAGTTAGTCAGCAGAAAGGACGACTTGGACCCATTTTGTAAGATTTATTCCCTTTCTCACAAGAGTGGCTAGTGTTTGAAGTTAAGGATGCAGATGATAAAACTGTTGTTTTCCCTTTGTTGGTAAGTTCAGTTGTCTGTCTATTTTTCTTCGAACATTGGATTGTAAGATTCCTCTTTTTCGAATGACTTCCTCTCGTACACTTCAGCTTCGGAAGACGGTGATCTCCGAGCAGTGATGTCCTGTGGACACGCTGTGTCCCCCGAGTCTCTTACACTGTGGTGCCGCAGTCAACTGGATCAGGTACATCCCTGAAACTAGTTTTTTCTTTCTAGGCTTTGTTTAAATCTATGTGTTTGCAAATTAAACGAGAAACACAGCCTGTGTCACTGGCTCATGCTATCATCCGCAGCATGTGTGTTGTTCAGAGGTAGAAGACATACCCAGATCCTTTAATTCATTAAATCAACACCACAATGTAAAAATGACCCGGCCTAGTTCGAGTTCAGCTTTGTAAAACCCACATAACAAACAACCTGTACTTACTTTCACTTTTAGACAAATCAAAAGTGAAAGTCTGTCACCATTATTATGTGAATGATTATAACTACATGCAGAGTAGATGTTCAAGCAGATGTTCTATGATCGCTAAGCAATTTAATTTAGGTACTTTTGTCACAGCACCTCCTCAGCTCGGGCTCGCTGGGTGATGTCGTTGGGCTGCTGGACCCATGTCTGTGGCTCGCTTCTGGTGGTCGTGACGGTGTTTGTTTACGGTTAGCAGCAGCCGCCTGACTGATCTCCCCACGGACAGGGGAGCGTTGACAGTGCGTGTCTCGTGTCGCAATGAGTGTCTTCAACTAGAAAAGCTGTTGTTTTGTTTCGGTAATTGACGGTGGCGTGTAAACTAGGTGGCGTTGCCAGCCAGCGTCGGCGGCAGCGGGCAGACGGCTGCTCGGTGGCGGGTTGGACCCCGGCTGTACCCGGGCGGCTCACTGCGAGGCTGGCGGTGCTCCCGCTGACTTCACTCACCTCCTCCACCTCCCGGAGAGGACCCAGGCCTCCCCGGGTCTGCAGCCGCCTGGTGCCCGCTGCCCCCCGGCCTCACGTGCCGGACACACCAGGGAGGGGGCGCTCATAACGGGGCTCGTGTCCACGGGTGATCGCAGTGTGTGAGTGTGGAGGTGCCAGCTCCCGACGGGAGACACTGCTCCCCCGGTAGATGCCAAAAATAAACCCGGAGACTGTGCGAGCTACACGGCCGGGCTGGAGCCCCACACCGAGGCCCTGCGCCCCTCCAGCCCGCCGGGCCGCAGCCTGTCCCCGGCACTTGCTCGGTGCTGAAGCCGGAGGAGTGAGGCTCCGGGCGGCTGCAGCTGCTGCCCACACCGGCACCAGAGGAGGGAGGGAGTGGCTGGTGAGAGCAGCAACCACGGGGACAGGAGGCACCGAAGCCCCTGTAATAAACACAGAGAGACCGCCTAAAAATACCCCGGAACCCAGCGGGTCCTCGGCGGCCGCTGCTACTGCTGCACAACCCGGCGTCACTGCGCCCACAGCCCGCCGAGTTGCACGGAGCGTTCACACTGGACCGATCTAATCTGATGCAACCGGGAAGATTTCTCTTTTTCTGGGTTTAAATAAATGAAATGTTAGTGTGTTAGCAGTGTTAGCCTCCAGAGCTGTAGCCCCTCCAGGCCTCCACGATCCGTGTCTGTGTGCCTGTGTGCGTGTGTGTTCACTCAGAATATATGCCCTGTATGAATATATATACACATACAATTATATAGTGTATACACACATATCTAATGCATGTATTTAAATAATGTACATCTTTATCAGAAGGTGTAGTAAAACTGGATGTGTGTGTGTGTGTGTGTGTGTGTGTGAGTGAGTGTGTCGGGGGCGGGGCTGTGAGAGGGGGGCGAAGCGGTGAGATGGGGGGGCGGGGCACTCAGAACAGGTCAATCTGAGGAAGGCTGTTTTAGACAGGACAAAAAGGTGCTGCTTTAAATGATCCTTGTGGTATTTTGACCAAAAAATGTTACAGACATTTCATTAAGACCCCAAGGAGCCATACCAACTGTGGTAAAATGGGCATAATATGTCCCCTTTAAATGACAAAAACTATTTTTGAGATATATTCATTTTTAGATGTCCATCTTCATGTACAGTCTATGGGGCTTTCAAAGGGTCTTGGGGACAAACTTTTAACTGGTCTTTAATTGTTGTTTCAGGGGATTTATAAGTTCAGATGTCCTGCAGTTGGAGAGGGAACCAAACCGTGCAATAAGCAGTGGTCGTATAAAGAAGTTCGCAGAGTGGCCGTTCTGTCCGTGTCGGAGATGAGGCACTTTGAAGAGACCATGGCTCGTCTGGCGGCTGCAGACTTCTGTGACATTCAGCTCGTGAGTGCTCCAGGGATTTGGTTCTTTTTGTGATTCAGATAATAAAAACACATTCAAGTGCACTGATCTCTTTGTTTGCTGGGATTTTTCACTGTTTTTCATATCAGTGCCCACAGTGCAATACGAATGTGGTGAGAAAGGACCTCTCCAACCTGTGTGTCCAGTGCACCATATGCACAGCTGATAAGAAGACGACATACCAATTCTGCTGGCAGTGTCGGAGGAAGTGGAACGGTTGGGACCCTCGGTCGGACCGCTGCAACAACGACGGCTGTGCCAACAAGGACCTGCAGCTTCTGCAGACATGTCCCACCATCAGTCTGCCTGACGTGGAGGGTGCCACCAGCTGCCCGTCAGTCAGGGCCTGCCCGACATGTGGCATGAGGGTGCAGCACAACCAACAACACTGCAAAAACATTCACTGCCCCCGATGCCAAGTGCCATTCTGCTTCCTCTGCCTGAAACTAAAGAGTGAATGTAACCAGACCAGTTCACCGTACAAAATCTGTGTGGGTGGTGTGGCCCCCAGACAGACCTCTATCCCAGTGTGGCACAGGAAATAAAAACAATATAAAAAGGTCTGTCTCTACCTAAAGTGGCACTCTCTTAAACGTTTAGGTGATCTGTTAAATGAAATAATCATGATGTGATGTGTTTTACTTAAAGTGTTTGATTTGTGGTTTCCTTCTCTACCCTACAATGGGCCTTTACCTTTGTATTTAAATACTTTATATTTTTACATCGGGAGCGGATAATGTGATTATAAAAGCATTTAAACAGCAGTTTGTACAATCATCTTCAAAACACTGCAGCCTCTTATTCCTTTGCTTTGTGATATTTTACCACATCATAAGATATAGAGAGATCTACTAGTATTAAGTGGTCAAATTAAATTTGTTATTCAAATGAACTGTGTGTGTGTGAATTCATTTTAATTTATTTATAAACACGTCCCTTAAATAGCAGCACAGAACAAATAAAGTAACTACTCCAGACTCAGTAACAGTGTTAATGGTCAGCGGTTTGTTAAGGGTCACTGTGATCGTCTGGAACAGAGCGAACCCTGTTCTTGCAGGAGCGACACTTCCTGTAAGACACAGCCAGAGCAGCCAGGAGACACAGAGCGGCCGTGAAGCCGAGTGCCGAGGCCACACTGAGCTCTGTGTGAGGCCTGAGGCTCCACCCGCCGCCGCCCTGGGCTGGGTTCATCATCCCGTCAGGGTCACTGAACAAAAACACAACAACGTAAAGTTCTCCTGAGTTACATTGTTGTAAGACGAGGGGAAGCCATATTTTTTAAATCATACTTGCCTTGTGTTGGAAGGAGGAAATCCACCAACATCATCTGAGGGAGGAGTGATATCCGGGTAAAGGCACAACCTCCTGTCGGGGCAGAACACTAAACCCTGGTATCCATTTATCTGAGGATTTAAAAAGACGAAGAAGTTAATGTTGACAGCATCTCTTCACAAAGTCTTGTCATTTACAGCACACTAAAGTCACATGTTGGGATTCATTACCTGAATTGCGCCCCCTGGGGGACAGTCCACCCAGTCAGAGCCAGACACCTGGATTTGGTATCTGTTCGGTCCAGTACATCTGTGTCTGTAACATCGGCCCTCCACTGAGCCGCTTGACACAAGGAGCTGCGTCTGCTTGTGGAAAAGAGAAGGAGGAAAATAATGTGAAACTAAGAGACAAGTTTTAAAAAGGCAGGTGACAAGGATTCACACACACACACAAACACACACACCTGTCTGGTCAGGTTGGAGGAGAAGCAACGGCTGCCACGGCCCCAAATCTCCCCGCTCCAGTCGAGCTCAGGGGTCGGCCTGGTGTTTTCCTTTTTCCAGCATTCACCCTGCATGAGAAGACAAAGAGTGACAATTAAAATTAAAAAGACTCAGATTACAAATAAAGACATAAAATACAGAAGGTACTGCTTTACAGGATTGGAGAGGTACAAGACCTAAGCATAGCTGTAAAGAATGCACATTTAAGTCAAAGCAAGATAAGATAAATAAATTAAAAACACCATAATCACACTTGAGAATAATAATTGCATATTAAAATCTGTTGTGTTGAAAAAATATATAACTTACTAAATTCTTTAGAGGTTTAAATACTCTACACCCCTCCAGGTATGGATCAGTCTGACACTCGCCCTTGTGGAGGTGAAGAAAATGACACCCAAGTCCACTGAGAGGGGAAACATAATACAAAACATTATTTCTGGAAATATAATCAGCCAATTCAAATAAACACAATACCAGTGTTCCCCTTAAAGGCACAAGTTGGTTTGGAGAAAACAAAGTTTGAATGAACCTGCCGGTGCAGAAAAAGGATGAAGAGTTGTGTTGGCAGGTTGACAGGGAACCGAACGAGGCTCCTTCACCTACAAAACACACATTTATATTAAATGATGTAGTTTATTGTCCATCAAACAGTATTGGGGCGTAGAAATACGCCCATTTTAATTATCCAGACATCAATTGTGGTTCCTTTGTAAACTCTGGTTTTATTTAACATCATATTAGTGATCCTTCAGATTATCCTCACCCCCCCTCCTCTTCTCTTACCGTCACCCCAGACCAGACTCTGTGCCCGGCTCAGCTCCACCCTGTACCAGCCTGTGTCCTGCAGAGCAGCTAGAGTGACCGGGTCGATCCGGACCGTGGCCGGGTCCTCCAGCTCCGCAGCCATGATGGACCCTCGCAGGACCCGGGCCTCCCAGTGAGAGGACGCTCTGCCTGGTGCATCCTGAAGGAAGGAGTCAGAAGTTTGAAACAGGCGGCGGGTACATTCATGGAATCTGAATGGAGCGTGAGCAGCTGCAGCACCAGGTTCTCCAGCGGGCCTCCCAGCTCCGGGTCAGAGGACGTCAGGTGCGTCTGCAGGGCTGAGAGGACGGACGAGGTGTAGATCCTCATCTGACCTGATCCATCAGAGTGAACCACTTTCCCCCGAGGTGAACACCCAGAGCCCAGCCCTCCACGAAGACAAACACAAACACATTTCTGATCAATGAAACTGATCCTGAATGAGTGTTTTATTTATTTTTTTAAATAGTGACATAAAGAAAAAACATCTGAAAAAGGTTGAAAAACCTTGAGATGAGGACGAACAGTCTTTCCAGGTGTGGTAGAGATCTCTAGAGAAGCCCAACGCGTGGAACAGCTCGTGAATCACAGTCTGGAAAAAAACACACTCGTTATGATCCTTCCATCTCATCCTACTGGAGAAAAACATTTTTTAATAAACATTTAGAGTTATCAATATGATAGATCCTACCTGTACTGTAGCCTGGTGGTTGTAGGCAGCTTCTGAGAGTCTGTCCCTGCAGATGACCACCACCCCGGCCACAGGTCGACCCTGGGCGTCCGTCTGACAGTGGACAGCGTACGCCAACACACTGGGCTGAAGAAGAGACATAAACAGGATTTCAGGAGTACTCGACTTCTTTAAGGTATTCTTTATTTCTCTTCCATAGTAAATAACTGAGTGATAATGACCATATTTGCTTTGGTAGGAACTGATATTTGATGAAATGTCTCCAGTGACAGACAGAACTATATTTTATGTATCATATATTATTTTTTAGAAAACAGCTTTTCCAGAGACACTTAAACTTACTGAACATTCAAAGAAAGAGTCACACATGTGGTTTGAGGGCAAAAAGACATAAGCATTGATTGTTTTGTGGTAATTGTTTACTAATTATCACATCTTATAGTAACTTTCTTCAGAAAAGTGCATCCTGAATACATTTGACTATGGATTGAAAACCTTTGTTTGTGTTTTCTGTGAGTCTTCACCTCTGCCCGACACTTGTCAGTGGACTGTGTGTGGAGGTAAAGCAGGAAGTCAGTGTTTGGGAGTCCGGCACCTTCAGGTCTGAGGACAGCCCTGAGCGGTGAGTCAGGCTCCGGGTAAATATCACATCCAGACAGGTGCTGATCTGGGATCTGTGTAGAACATGGGGGGGAGGGGGGCATGCTTATTATTGGCATGAAGGTGTCTCTCACTAACAAGGAACAGAGACCTAACAGGTACTTGCTGTTTTTGTCTTCTCCAGTTAAACAAAGGACAACATATAAATTATTCAGACTTACTGTCACGTCCAGACACGTCTCGTTCCTGTAGTTGTCGTTGGCTCGACCGCACCTGAAGAAAAACATCCGTAAACTTTAAATCAGGTTTCATGACAAACCTCCTCCTTTTATAGTTGTGATTATTATGTAGGTCTATTGGGTTAATAAGGAAGTGGTTCTTTAAAGGAAAAATGTGTGAGGCTGAGGCTTTTCTGTGTAGAGTCTGTATGAGTCCCCCCCCTCATTGCAGTCATAATAACACACACAAACACACACAAAAAAAAACACACCTGTTGTAGTTGCTTGTTCTTGAATTGCTCCAGACGAACTTGCAGTATTTGTTGACGTCTCTGCTGAGCAGCAAAGGACCCACAACCCTGTTTACTATGAGAAGAGCATTAGCTGGTTTATTATACTCTGTGTGTGTGTGTGTGTGTGTGTGTGTGTGTGTGTGTGTGTGTGTGTGTTGTTTTCTTACCTGACAGTAAAGACGACACCACCCTCACAGCCTCCTCCACTGCTCCCTCCAGTCTCCCCTTCTCTGCCTCTGATAGGTGGTCGCTCTCTCTCGGAATCCAGGTGTGGATCCTGATTGGCTGTGGCGAGGCAGGAGGGGATGGGGTCATCTCTCCCAGGCTGCTCCTCTGGTGCCGCGGCCCAGTCGGGGCTGTGGGCTCATCGGGGGAGCTGTGGGGGAGGATCCTAGCAGCTCTGACCACTCGGACCTGAGCCTGGACCTCATCAAAGATGCACTTCTGCAGAGCTCCAGGCGGCTCAGCCACCAGCATGACCACCAACGTCCCCACCCAGAGCCTCAGGGCCGGAGGGGAGCTCATAATGGGATATGGCTGGGACCTATTTACAGGTCACAGTGAGGACAACGTTTCACGGTTTGTCTCCGGACGTCTCATGAGCAGCAGCAGCACACAGGGTGTTTACTCTAGGCTGTAGTGGATCCCATCAAACCAATTTATTAATTTAGCATAGTGACACTTTAATGACATCTCCAGCAGCCTATAGAAAGAAGAGCTGTCTATATCAAAATAAAGTTACAAGATGCCACAAACACATTAAACTTCTATAATTCATTCATATCGATGTAACATTGTCTTTTTTCATGATTTAAAAAAAAAAAATAAGAAATACATAACTGAAATCTAATAGTACATATGATCAAATCTGCTTTTGTGATATTGGTACATTTATATTTCTCTATTTTAGGCTAAAACATAATGTAAAGTAGTAATTTTTTTCAGTTAATTTCACCACCAGAATTATATTCCCAGCAATGTGGGAATAAAAAAACACAGCGGGTACTTTGACCCATGACCCCGGTGTTTTGTCGATAATACAAAGTTAATTAAAATGAATTCCAAGTTGAAATAATGTAAAGTGTCCTTAGATTTAACTCAATACTTCAAGTTTCTGCACCAGTCATGACTCTGCATTTAGCTTGTAGCTTTCCATAGTTTAAACATGAGTCTATTTAACTCAGTATATTAAAAAATATATTTCTCCCCCATGATTTTTCCAATGAGAAAAATGGAGTTGTATTGTTTCTGATTTCTAAAGTAATAAGAAATTTTGCTTCCACAATCCCTGTCCTTTGACATCAATGAATTTAAAAGCAGCCATCGTGATTACCTTGTAGCCGAACTGAATGTCTGTCACTCCTGCCGTTCACTTCTAATCCTGAGTCCTGATCTCAGCTTCTGTTTTCTTCCCAGGACAAAACTCTGAGGAGCTCATCCAGGAGTCTGAGTGAGGACGTTTGAATACAATACACAAAGCAACAACTCTCTCACCTGTTGTCTCCTCTGTGTCGGCCGCGCCTCTTCACTGACCAACAAACAAACACAGCACACCGAAACTAAAAGTGCAAATCGTTTAATCTCAGCCACAGTTTTACTTATATACAGTGAAGTTGACCCTAATAAAATCATAAAATCACTTTCGCTCTTATTTTATCTAAATTTTAAACTTCTACGTCAACACCAATACATTCATCAAAGCAACAGAAAAAACTAAATTAAACTCAAGAGGAAAGGAAAAATCAGAAGCAACTTGCTGAAATTAAAAACACTGTAAAATGTACAACAATACAAATGGCACACCACAATTCATCTGTGTCAAAATGTGACAGGATGCGACCCTTTCCCCTCAGGGGCTGAAGATTCAAGTTGAGGTTGACTTTGTGGTTGCGGGGGCCCTGTTCATCACGAAGGGGCCCCTCAGCTTCCTGTGCACACGACACACATACACACACACACACACACACTAAAATCAGGCACCAAAGAGATTGTCTTTTGACATATTTGCTTTTTTGTATATTACATACATTCGCTTAGAAAGTGTACACGTGTGAGTGTGTGTGTGTGTGTGTGAGTGTCGCCATGATTGTGCACAAAAACTACGGGGTCCTGAAAAGTTATTGCCGGCTTGCAGAGTAGTCATGCATTGATTTTAATCGTGAAGTCACTGATTGTGTCGATGCGTGCTGTTGTGTCAGGAAAACGTGCCTCTTTGTGTTTTCGTGTTTTTGTGTGTCACCGGGAATCGTCTAAATCACCTCGAGCCATCTACAGGAAACTCCTCAAAAAGGCACTTAAATAGGGGAAATCTTTTGTTTTTCTATTATAACATCGGATATAACATGAGACTGGATGCGAGTGGCAGAAGTATGTGGGGATGGACCACATCTACAAACATACTCCACTGTCTACGCGAGACATAAATTCATTCACACAGCTGCAACCATACAAAACACAACAATTTTTCCATCATAAAAACTCTCATCATTCAGTGTGACAGTCGCCTGCCTCAGTTTGTGGATAGGGAAGATTCTTCTGTGCAAAAACTTTACCTTCAATGTGCAGCCCGGCGTAAAATTAAGTGGACAACCGATCCTGACTCACGCTCACTCCCCGACACACATCAGCCATGCTCTTCGTCTAAAACTTATACACTTAAAAAAAAAAACTCAAAGCAAATTGAAAAAGGCACCAGGCTTGCACAGTGAGGGTGCGTCTCGCTGGGGGCCACCTCCTGTGCTTCAGTTCAAACGAATGTGGAAAGACTCAGTTATTAGTGCGTAAAAAGGAGACAGAGAAGGGGGGTGAGTCCCCGGGCGAGGGAGGAAGCCGTTCAGGTGAGCATGGGCACGTCATCCTCTGAAGTGGTGTCATCGGAGAGAGGGATGAGCAGCACCTCGTCATCCGAGGAGGAGGAGGAGGAGAAGGAGGGGGAGGCGGAGAGGGGCATGGAGTTGGTGGAGGAGGACGAGGGCGACGCCCGGAAGAGGGAGATACTCAGGCCCAGCGTGTGGAAGATGGAGGCAAGAGAGGGGCTGCTCGGGGGCACGGCGACCGGGGGAGTGAACGAGATGGACGGGGGCGGGGCTGGGGGAGCGTACGGAGGGGGAGGGGGGGAGGCCACGGGCGGCGGGGGCAGCGACAGCAGAAGAGGCGGCACGTCGTCGTCGTCCTGATGCTGCTGCAGCTCGGCCTGAGCCAACAAGCCGAGCTTCTGAGGCACCGGCTGGTTCAGCGCCTCCACGGCCAACGAGGCGCTGGTGGGAGTGGAGAGCGCCGGCTCCTGGCCAGAGGGGGCGGCGTCTGCCTGCTGCTGGCCGGAGCCGGACGTCTGGGTCGGCCTGGAGGGAGGTCTGGGGATCAGACCCCAGCGCCTCATGCGGCGGACGGCCCGGCGGACGAAGCGGGGCCTGCGTCTGCGGTGCGGGGAGTTGGCAGCGTCCTGGCGGAGGAGCTGGAGGATTCCCCTCAGAGAAAGAGACGAGGTCTGACAAAGAGGAAGAGAAACAGAATTAGAAAATGTGTACAACCCTCCCAATTTCTTTAAGTTGTATTAAAACAATCCCAAGACACTGATCCAAGTTTAAAGAGCGAGTTTGAATCTGGGGCTGACCCATCAGACATCATATGCTTTGTTAATCCCTCATCTAAATCACCCCGACTGTCGTCATTGGCTAATAATAAAGCACCTTAATGTGAGCTCGCGCAGCAACAGCACATTCCTTCTATCTCAACACTCCATTACTCTCCATCAGGAGGCTGTGGCCTGAAGGAAGTCAGCTGCTGGTGTGGAGCACATGACTTAAAGACTGATGACACAGGAGCTGCTGCAGATGACAGGGGACCTAGTGTCGCTGGACAGCTGAAGAATGTGCAACTCAGCAGCGAGGCCTCTTCCCCCATGAATGAGTCGGTTATCACTCCTCTTCATCCGGTCGCGTTCTCACACCGACTCCTTTCTTTCAAACTTCAGAGCATTAAATGAATCTGTTATGGTCCTCTGAAGCTCGGGGGTTTGATTTCCAGTGTTTTCACGTTACAGTCAGGTGCTTTAAATTTCACTGCCAAACAAATAGGCCTGTGTGAGAATGGAAAACTGGACTCTGAAGTCTGCATTGCAGCATAAGACTGATGTTGGTTATTAAGTCGTGCAAAATCTTGTATGGACCCAAACACTAGGATGACCCTCCTTTTCTTAGGAATGTTCTCAGAAGGTTACAAACAACCCATAATGCAACAGACACTGTGGTAGCCTGTGAAACAAAGGTCAACTCATCCTGTAAACATCTACATGCTCTTGTGAAGCTCTTGTCTCTCACCTCATTGGGGTTCTCCGTGGGGAAGTCCTCCACTGGCGGGATGATGCCCTGGGCGATCAGCTGACCGTAGGACGGGGGAGCCTGCTGTTGGATTAGTTCTGCTTCCTGGCGGCTGATTGGAGCAAACAGGCTGCAGGATAAAAACACACATTAGGACACATTCACACACACACGACACTGGTTTCTGATGTGAGGGTTTTCCAGCGATTCATCCACAGTATAAACTTCTTTATCGTATATTCATCTACTGTGCTATAGCTAATTCTGAAAGTAAATCACCCTGAATAACGGCTACAATCCTTAAACCACACATTGTTTGTTTTTAAACGCTGTACACATTTGAGAAGTGTAAATTTCGGAAGAGAACACAACATGACCGTCTTTGGCTGAGACAACAACCTGGTAGTTTGTGTGTGTCTTTCTGAGACGCATGCTGTCTGTGTTGTGGGAGGTTCTGAAGCGTTTCAGAGGGGCTGTTTGGTGTCTTTTGGAAACTACCGAATCCATAAGTTATGAAAACAAAGTTCGCCTCTTGTGAGTCACTATCTCAGAGAGAGTCAGAGCTACAACACATATGGAACTGAGCAGAAACTGCGGGATGAGCAGTATTAAAAGCGATAAATGCACAGAAAACAATGAAGTTACCTGTACTCCCTGGTCCTGAGCGAGTACAGTTTACAGGTGCAGCCCATGGCGATCACAAGCAGGAGCCCGCACACCAGGCTGCCGACCGTGGCCGCGGTGATGACCTTGCGCGGCAGGATGACGGTGCAGTTGAGCTCGTCCGTGCCGTCCTTGCAGTCCACCTGGCCGTCACAGCGCCAGCTCTCGAACACGCACCTGTACACAGGACAATGGGCCACTTGTGTGTTAGAGCATGCAGGGAGAACACGAGTGAGAGATTCAGCTTCGTCCTGTTTGAAAGTGTTTGACTACGGGGGCAACAAAATCGTACACAATACACAAACCAAATTCATGTTCAATACTTCAGGCAAATGCAGTCAAGCTTTCACATGACTGTGTATTTTCACACTCCCTTTGACTAACACACTAGACACACCTCACCTCGATAAAAAAGTTAGTGGTCAAAGTCCTGAATAAACTTTGACCATTAACTTTTAGGTTCTCCTTATCAGAGTGATTAGAATTTAACATTCAATTTCAATAGCTCACCGGTGACTTAAAAACTTAAAATCTGGTGAAACAAGCAGTTGAATATGATTGAAAATCTCCAGATTAACTAATGTATGGACCATGAGGTGAAGTTAATGGATTAAAAAACATGTCCAAGATAAAGACGGAACTTTAATCTTTATCACGCGCTTCATGAGAGAGAACTGAAACTCAATTAGACGCCGTCCTCTCCACAGCAAAGACAGAACTGAATTTCAGTCTGAAAGTCTCCAGAGGAACAGACACACACTGACCTGTCACTGTCACAGTGAAAGGTCCCCGGCTGGCACACGGTGCAGTCCCTCTCGTCGCTGCCGTCAGCACAGTACAGCTGGTAGTTGCACCTCTCCGTGGCCGGGTAACACACTGGCCGGCCAGCAAAGTGGCTGGATGCCACCATCCTCTGTCCCACCACTCCACACGCAAACTGGTTGGGACTGCAGCCTCGGCATCCCTCCTCGTCCTTCCCCGTCTCGGAGCAGTCCCATCTCCCATCACAGCGCTGCTCCTGGGTGAAGCAGCCACCTGACACCCCCCCACACCGACCCTCCCATGGGGGGCAGTAGCTCCCGACGTGGAACGTGGCGTTAAACCCGCTCCCCTCTGAGCCAGAGAGCGTCTCATACACCAACGACAGGACGCCAGTGTGGGACTCGGCTTGGATTGTTTTGTAATTGGAGGCGCTGGTGATCTGTCAACATGCAGGGAAGGAACATTGTGTTACAATGAGGAATGATTTATAAAGGCTTCTTTAGAGAGGATAAGAAAAATGTCTGAATCAAACAAACTCACATGTTTAATAACATCTCCTTCGCCTTGCGCTCTGTTGTAGATGGTGAGTCTGTCCCTGGACCCCAGGAGAAGCTGCTGCAGATCCAATCTGAGGGGCCGGGAATCCTGAGGGTCCAGAGTCCAGACACACAACAGAGCAGTACCCCGATTGGCCGGGGGGGAGAATGTCCCATAAAAGGTCTGTAGGAGCCCTCCGCAGGGCCACAAAATGGGACTTGGCGTCACAGCGGGCTCCTTATGGGTCGGAGGCTGATCTCGATTCACCTGGGCCTCCTCCTCCCCCCACAGATCAGAGTCAGCGTATCTCTCCTCTGACCTTTCTGAGCTCTGACTCTTATCCAAAAGAAGTTTCTCAAAATCCCTGTCATGGTTTCTCTCTGTATTCATTTCCTTTTTAGTTTCTACTTCCAGTGTGCTGCCCTGCTTTGAGGGGGCTGGAGTTCCCTCGTCTCCATCGCAGCCCTGTTCATCTGAACCGAGACCCGGACCTTCACCGAGACACTCCACCTGGCCGTTACAGCGCCAGGAGAGGGGAAGGCAACGGCCCCCAAGGCATTCAAAAGATGTCAGAGGACATTCACCAGTGTCTGAATGTGTAGAAAAAGAAGGGGATTACACAGATTATGACCGTTTGATAAGAAAAATTTGAAGTTGCAGCTGAACGTGTACAGATACTAGATTCTACATAAGAAAACATGTCACCATACCTCTGGCATAGTTCAAGAGAAACGATGACACAGGGAACAAATGCGGGAGGAAGTGGTGCATCACTGTAATATTTCCCCCTGGGAACTCAATTGGCTGCGGCAGCTTGGATCCACAAACGACAACCGGCTCACCGCCAGCGGAGGATTTAATAGACACCCACTCCTTTCTACATCGTGCTGAAAACTGGGAAAAGCTAAAAAAAAATAAGAAAAAAGATTTGAAATGAGAGAAAAGGGGGATTAGCTATGGAAGGTAAATCAGGAAACATATAACCCAACTTAAAGCTGAAGATGGGAATAACAATAAAGGGAGTACAGTGGGGCCTATGGCAGAAAATGATGTCAACTCTTGAGCCATCTCAGCATCTGTACCTGAGAACGATGGGTTCTCCTTCCCGACCGTTGATGATCCAGCAGTCATAGATGGAGCCGAAGCGATACGACCAACTGTGGTACGCAGAACTCATAATCTGTCCCACTTTGTCGTCAAACACTTGAAGGGAACGCCCACATCGAGCTGAGGAAACAGGACAAAGGAGAAAAGATCCAACCTTCGCTTCAATACATCACTTCTGCTTCTCTAAACACTGATTACGCAAATAAATGTTTGTCAAGAAGTAAAGGAAGTAATGCTAAAAAGGGTCTCAGATACAATTAAACAGACCAATAGCAGAAGAGTGGAATAAAACAGGGGACTGTCTCTAAAAGTCTGATCTCCTCTATTCATAGGTTACAAGAACGTATGAAACAAGAATGTGACATTGGAGAATCTTCTCATGACAGCCACAGACATGACATGAGATTAAGTGCTGAGTCAACGTTTCCTTACTGGAGCAGAGGGCAGGATCGAATCGACTGCAGGCTGCAGAACGAAAAAACACAACAGGTCAGACCAGTTTGAAAATCATGTGTGACACAGATCATAACAGCGATATACCATGAAAAGTGCAAACATAACAAAGACTGATAAAGAGGTAAAGCCGGCAGCTAAGACAGAAACATACAGATGTTGTGAATGTGTAACCACTCACCTGCTATGGTGAAAACCAGGAGGGCTTTGACTTTATAAGTCTCTGTCATTGTGATAACGCTTCTCCTCTTAAAAGGTTGGAAATCATATACATAAAAAAAAAATAAAAGAAGACTTTAAAAGGGTAAAAAAATAAAAGGTCACAGAAGCCCCATCTCGCGGGAGGGGTGGGGGGGGGTGGTGGTTCAGGAAGACTTTACCTGTGAAGAGGAAGAGGAGGAGATGAATGAGAAAGTGTTTGACGTGGCTGTCTGTCGAAACTGAAACTGTTGAACTTTCACCACGATAACTTTTTATAACTACGTCACTCCCATGAATAAATGAGTCAGCACACATGTACATCGTATTGGATAATACCAGTTTTCAAAATCTGCTTTTAATTTGATAGTCAAAATTGTGACTTTTAACAATTAACCAATCAATAGAACACTTGAGGTCGGGTGTATTTAAAAGGCTCATTCTAGGGTAAAGAAAAAAGTTTATTATGTCATATTCAATGTCGGCCAATAGATCCATTTCACCTAAATCTTAAACTGGACCCTTATGAGAATAATTGTGAATATGAGCTATACAAATACAATCTGATTAATTGATTAACAGCAAATTAAGCCGCGAAAACGATTTCAAAATACAATACATTCAATACAATCTCGTTATATAAAAGGGGGACAGATATATTAATAGCTTGTTCTGATCTCTAACACAATGGACACACACACACGCATACACAAACACACTTCCTTGCCATAAGCTTCTCAACAATGACGCCGGGCTCGCCACCATTTCCGAGTTAAAAACAAACTGTTCCTAAAGACTTTTCTGTCCTTCTCTAATGAACGTGAAACCATTAAAACGCGGAGGTTCGGCTTGCGCTGTTGTCACCACGGGGAAACAAGCACCAGGTTGTGGGTTCGGTTTGTGTCGCGAGCCGCTTCGCCTCCCTTGGAAGAGATTTAACAGTTAGCTTCGGGAGCTAACAGCTAGCCTCGCCTTCCTCTGCTCTCTCCCCTCCTCCGCTTCCTCGCTTCCTCAAGGCGGCGACACACCGAAAAAGAGGCTCGAATCATCAACACTTTGTATTTTAGCGGATCAATAAATGGCTTCTTTCGGGTGGGAAGCGGTGACGTGTTAAGAAAAGGCCCGGAGAAGAAGAGGAGTACGTTACCATGTCAGTCGGCCTCGCTTGTTGACAACTCCCGAGCCACTTCCGGGTGTTTGAGCTCATGACAGGAGGGGCGGGGCTTGTGATGTCATGAGTGTTCTTCTCTTTCATTCATAAAAGAACAAAATGTGATTTTTTTTCTTCATTCACAATCACAAAATCTTAAATTAAAATAAATAATATTTAAAATTAGAGCTTTGATGGTTTTTTATACAAGCTGGTTTTAATGTGTGACAGGAGATGGAAAGGTGAAATGTTTATTCTCCAACACAAGGTGTCAGTGTCCAGCATCAGTTTCAATTCACAAAAACAACATCAGATTAAGTAGTTTTTTGTTTATTAACATTTATAACAAATAAAAGCTGAACACAGTAAACTAATAAGGGAGAAAGATAAGGTAGGTGTTTGAGCCAGGAGTAATCACAGGAGCACATGTACTATAATCAATGGAGTTCCTTTTTACTCTTGATACTTAAAGTACATCTTGCTCCCAGTATTTCTACCAAGTAAAATATCGAATGCATGATTTTAAAGCAACACTATGCAACTCTGAATGGGCAACAGCGCCCCCTGCAGCCACACGAATACCTGCAGCTTCAGGGGGTCGATCATCATTTCACAGCAGCTCTATTAATCACTGTAATAACGCTATAACCAGCATCACCACAGACCAAAGTAATAAAAGTAGCTTCAACATGTAAAAGAGTATCCGAGTAATAAAGTATTTTTTATGCCTTGTTGTCAAATTAAAATCTCAGAATGTTGATATCTGCGTCTCAGTCATATCAACAATAGATTCATGGAGGATGAGCCAGCTGAGGGGAAAATGACGTCACCACATCTGGAGGAGGACCCAGAGGAAAATCCACTTCTCTCTCTCTCCCTCTCTCTCTCTCCACGTCCTCACACTCTGAGGGGATCGATCACCTCCACCAGGAAACACGAGTCAGACTGGGAGAAGCAGGAGCTGCAGCCTCCTGATGATTTCACTCGTTTTCTCTTCTCCTCGGTCGTTTCCAGCTCAGATCTGAAGCAGAAGAAGTTTTTTTCCATGAGGATCCGACACCGTGTTTCTCTCTCTCTTTCTCTCTCTCTATCGCTCTCTCTCTCTCTGCCACGTTTTCACATCATAACGGGAGCTCCTGCATCCATCGATACTTTTTCCCTTCCCCGCCAGGACGTGTAGAAAGTTAGTTTTGTGAACTTTTTTCCTGTGTGTTGGAGGGGCGGTAGTTTGCAGAAACCAGAATGCTGCCCCAGCTCCTCACCCTGGCCTGTGCGGTCTGCTGCTTTGGTTTTACCTCGGTCTCTGCAGACGTGCTGAAAGCTGAGGTAAGTCACATGGAAACCCACTCAGACCATGAAGAAGTATGGACGTGTGTTCATTAATGCAATGTTTTCATGCTGTGATGTGTCATCGAGCTGTATTTTCCACTGTGATCACTCTCTTGAATCCGTTTTTTGCATTATTCATGATGAATTTTACATTTTGCATACATTTTTATTTATTTCTAAGCTTTATTGTGTTGGATGAAGGTGTAGTTTCTACCCGAGGGTCTTTCAATCTCTCAATCTCTCAATCTGAAGATGGGAGAAGCAGAGGAAGAGGAAGGAGGAACTGTTTATACTCGTGTTTATTCTTCCTTCCTAAAACACTCAAGATCTTTGTTTTTCTCCCATAATTACTGATTGAAGGAGATAAAAGTTCATCCAGGGAACAAAATATGTCATGTCAAACTTTGAATGTTGTTTTTGAAGGACAGGGTGGAGGAGGAGGAGGAGGAGGTGGAGAACCAGGCGTGTAGGGGTAGTGTACAGTTTGCAAAACCACAGCTGGGCTGCTTTGTTCTGAAAAAGAGAGGAGGAGGGGGTGGGTGATGGTGATGTGGGGGAGGGGGTTAATAGTTTTCAGGCCGCACAGACAGCCGGCCAGGAAGTGGGTCCGCCTTCACAACAAGCTGGACATGGGGCTCTCCAGCTGGGGCAGTGTAGGCCTCTGCTGGGCCTTGAGGCTGTGAAACCCTCCTCCACCAAAGTGCAGGTTAACTCTCATCTCAACAACACATTTTGTCATCAGGCCGGTAAATGACCGGGTGCGAGGAGCCAGGGGCGCCTCTGGTCTCAGCTCTGTTTAGATTTGTGCCCTGAAGGTAGTGCTTCGTCCCTGAACGGTCACAAGTTCACCCTGCAGATAACATCAACAAGAAGCAGAGTGGGGATAAGTGCATGGAAGGGAATGGAACACATCAGCATTAGGTCACATCGAGTCACAGAGACAGGAGCAGTAAACACGCCTGATTTCTAAAATCAAGATCCATGAATTACTCCAGAGAAATCAACAAATATGTCAAATAATTTAACTATTTCATAGAAACACATCCACTCTTATCCTCCAACAACTGCAAATCATAGAATCCAATGATTTGTCCTGGGATCATTTCCCAGACATCTCTCTCAGTGATGCACTAATAGTCAGCTGTCACAGGAAATTGAATCACTGAGAAAAACGTCCATTAGCAATAAAATGCAGAAGTAAAAAAGGAGGACACAGGATGCAGGAAGGAGCGAAGGACGACCTTAGTCACTGACCACAATCCACTGGCGTGTGAGTCAAGCCAGACATGGTGGATAACTCCGGAGAGTCAGACGGTTTACGAGATGCCACAGGCCGCTGCCCTCCCGCGGCCGACGCACCAACTCAGTGATGAATGTCTGTAAACAAAGTGAGAAAACATGAGTGTTTACTGCACCTGGAGGACAACACCTCTAACATGCAGCTTCCCTGCAGCTGTGCATCCCTGCAGCGCTGAAACCTAACTGGCCCTGAGTGTAGGATTTGTTGGGAGATAAGGTCAGAGGTGAATGTGTCGTCTGCCGGTGCAGGTTGTGTGTTGTGATATTGCCGGAGCCGCCAGTCAGCTTTAATTATAGCTCAAGGTTGACATCACCTGAGAGCCGCACATGAACCCTGTGATCAAAAGATAGAAGTGTCTGTGTGTGTGGAGAAAGTCGACCGAACTGGAGCTGCAGAGACAAACTCGAGTGACACGAAATGTTTTAATTAAAGTCGCCGGAGATCGGTTTTAATGGGGTTGGGGGGGGGGCGAGCAGACGGAGACACTGAACTTTGTGGAATTTTGCGGTTTCCCGGCGTTGCTCAACATTTGAACATCCCTCTCTGACTTCACTCCGACGAGCTAAACCCCCACTTAATCCAAGCTGAGTGAAAAAGAGAAGCTCTGCAAATAGAGGAATAAGACCTCAGCTATTCCCTGAAACCCTCCTCTGGTGAGGCCCTCGCACCTTCCCAGCATCTGTTTTCATTCTTCTCTCTTTTTACCTCGTCGAACCTTTTTTCTGCCGAAATGGAAATGCAAATCTGGACCTCGCGAGAGAGAAGGAAGTGGGCAGCAATGAAAACAACAGAGTTTAAAACAGGATACCTCTCTATCTGGCTG
Organism: Platichthys flesus; assembly: GCF_949316205.1. Classification (NCBI taxonomy): domain Eukaryota; kingdom Metazoa; phylum Chordata; class Actinopteri; order Pleuronectiformes; family Pleuronectidae; genus Platichthys; species Platichthys flesus. Next base: position 11,844,122 of record NC_084968.1, read on the forward strand.
AAACAAAAAACAAAAATAGGAGATTTCCCGTTGCCATCTGGAGACACACGTCTCGTGATCCCAGCGGAGGGCTGCAGATGTGGCCAGAAGCACATCTGGGTTCAATTCTCTTTATCTCGACATAGAGTCGCTGTTGATGTAGCATCAAAGAGGAGGCCTTGCTCTGGATCAGTGCTCGCTGCTGTGGCAGGCGGCGGCTGTCACTGAAGAAATGTCAAAGCACTCAGCTGGATCGGCCTTAATGGGAAACTGATGGACTTCAAGGGGGAGAGGGAGTTTATCTGAGATCTACAGGGAGGACATGAAAGAGATAAATCTGCTGATGGAGTTGACTCGGTTGTCACAGGGATGGCTCCAGTTATAGCTCGATTGTTATTGGTCCAGCTCAGCAAACCACAACAAAAGTAACCAATGCATAACCACATGAATTCACCAAGAATGAACTCAGGCGGGATAGAAAACTATACTGCATAAGGACTTTTATGTGTGATATAATAGTTTATATATATTTATAATTTATAGTACAGGCTACTCAGTTACGTTATGGGAAAACTCCCTCAACTCTGCCATTAGCTGGAAATAAGAAGTATCAAGCAACACCACAAACGCGAGCATAGTCTATTACAGGTAAAAGTACTACATTCAAATATTTACATAAGTGAAAGCAAATAGGTTTTATCAGATAGTGCCCTGTAAGTACTCAGTGTGTAGAATGGAGCAGCGTTTACCAGCTGAATTAACCATTAAAATGACATATAAGAATATGTAAATGGTGTAATACATATTAATAAAGTATGAGTGTAAAAGTAAACCTTAAGAAGTGTTTATTTTTCCTGTAGTTAATAGGATTAAAGGAAGATTAGTCTTATAGGATACTGGTAACTACAGCTTGCAAGTATCTGAAAACTGTCATTTATATGGTATTGCGTTAAATGGCCCAATTGAGCTTTATTGAACTGAATTGATCAGTGCAATAAAAGCACCCTGTGATTGTTTGATTATCTGACCCAGCAGAGGTGTTATTATTTTATATAAGTATCAGACAGTGCGGGGGTGAACGCTAACTGGGTCAGAGGAGCCAAGTAACGAAGGCAATGTGGGACTCAGCCCCTCATGAGCTGAACTCTCAGTTTTTTCCGTTGGCACCGAGCGAGAGGAACATCTGACTCAGGCCCTCAAATTGAAATCCAGCCATACTCTCCTCAGCCTCCTCTGCTCTCGTCCACCGCTGCGTCCCCTCTAATGTCTTTACCTCTTCTTCTCTAATGTAACTCTGCACTTTAGATCATCCTCTGCCTGTCCGTCCATCCGTCCTTCTGTCCCTCGGGGCCGGCTGAGATTTAAGTGTTTCTAAAGCCAGAAAACCTGTGGATCAGAAAAACAGACGTACACAAAACAATGACACATTACTGCGAAATGCAAACACAGCGTTAAACCCAGCTCCATGCAGGATCACGCTATCCTCCCTGTTTCCCGTCTAGTTCCTTATGTTGCACAAAAATGGATCGACACCCACATGATATGTTAACTAACACAATGACAGTTTTTCCACTGAAATAACAACATTCTTTTCACCACAAATCTAAAAATGCTGAGGGGGATTTTTTGTGTTTTTTCCATTCTGTTCTGTAGGAAGTGGTGGTTGGCTTAATTATTTATTTATAGTGCAAGCAGGAAATCAAATCATAACTCATGTGAGTAGGAGTGTGTGACAGCAGGTGCTGTCGACCACATGTGGGACACGGGGAATTTCAGAAATGATATACATCACCACCATCATCCCTGTTTTCTTCTACTTGTTTGTGCTCACAGCTTGTTTGTCAAACATCTGTTGAACATCTGAGGCCGGAAACCGCCTGACACATCGAGGTGGGCCGGGTGTCTGACCTGATATCAAGGCTCCATCTTTAGGAAGTCACCAGTGTCAAATTTGACACTGGTAATGCTCAGTTTTGGGCTTGTGTATTCACAAAAGTAGTTTTTTATTAAATCTGGGGCCAGGGAGCAGAACTGTGGTGGGAAATAGAAGTAAATATAGATTTTTTACATTTACATGTTATATATTGTGTTGACTGTTAACACAAAGTTTAATTTTGGTCGCCTTTTAAATGCGTATCATCCGCTTTACCTCATGGCCCTGTCTGTTTCTGCTGTAACTTCCATTGCAAACAATGTCTAACGAGGTAAAAACCCACTAGTGCTAGTCCGTTAGCAAGTTAGCTGTTTCTACCTTTCACTGTTTGACCAAATAAAACTTTAACACATGACCTCCTCCCAACCCCAGGCAGCTGAAGTTACTTATTACATATATTTAATGAGTTAGTGATTGTTCATGCTTCTGCTGCAAAGAGCTGCAAATAAGGAGCAAATCCACCCAATTCAGAGGCAGGAATAAGAATAGATTATTAAAAGACTGTTAACAATCTGATGAATTGTCTGGTTTGCCTCTGTAAGTGGTCGTGAGGTCAGAGCAGGGTCACAGGTCACATGTGCACATCACGCAGCTCCAGTGAATCAACCTGTCCCACCACGTTTACATCACGTAGTCTGTGCTTTATACATTCAGACCTCATGTCACTGCTCCTCGCACACAGACCCGGCGGTGTGTTTACCAAACCAGCAGCCAGCCCCTCTGACCACACATGGCCGCGCGGCGAGCAAACCCAGCTCCTCCGACGCCAACAATACCAGCCATGTACGAGTCTCAATAAATAGAGGCTTTGATGGTGGCTGCTGGGAGTTCCAGGGGGGAGGAGGAGGGGTGGACGCTGGGATACCTGGCGTCCCGGGGCCGGAGGTGGGCGGTGTGTGGAGTAGTTTGGTGCAGGAGCAGAGAAGTGGAGGTCCTGACGTTGTGTGTGTGTGCGTGTGTGTGGGAGAGTGTGTTTTTATAGAAGCAGACGCGTCACCACACTGGAGCCACAGGACACACTAGCAGCTCTTAGCAGACGGGCAGAGCGAGTAAATTTGGTCGACGTTAGAGGCTGATTGACTCAGAGGGAGTCTGGAGATAAATCACATTAACTAGACCCTTAAATAATCCTGAGAAATCTTGAAGGGGGGGGGGATATGCAGGGATTGGGAGAAGGGGGGTGGGGGTGGGGGGGTTGCGTCTCTGCGGCCCTCATAAGTGAACCTTGTTCTCCGGCCTCTCGGCCCACCACATGACGAACAGTGGCTGTGTGTGCACACCCAGGCCGAGCAGGACCAGGTAGTCCTGCCCAGTGGCTCCATCCCTCCCCCCCAGCTTCCCCTTCACCCGTTGGACGGAGGCTACCGAAAGGAAAGAGAGATATCTGAGGGTTATTCTGTGACGCCAGGGAAGGAATTCTGGGTAATTCCACCGACTCGATGTGCGGTGGAGATGAGAATGTGTGTCGACTGTGTGCGCAGATGCGTGGTCGGAAAGAAAACACACACTTAAAACAAATCCAAGAAGAGAGAGAAGATTGTAGAAGATCGATAGAACTCACATGCACCATCCTTTATATGAAGCTTCTTAGCTTAGCTTAGCATAAAGACTGGAAACAAAGGGGCACCACCCGTTGGTTTGTGAGAACTGTTTGACATTTTGTCCAGGGCCCTTAGTGGGTTTGAAAGCAAAATATTTAATGTATATTAGAAACTCCTGACTCGAACTTTGGAAGATAGGGAATAAAATGTCAAACTATTCCTTTACCAGTGTCTCCGTCCAGTCTGAGACCACCAGCAACCGGCAGTGGAAAGAATAGGTCGGCCTTTCATGTGTAAAGATAAACAGTGGTGGTTTTGGTCGAGGACGGACAGAGACAGAAGGAGGAGGACGGACAGAGACAGGAGGACGAGGGCAGACAGAGACAGGAGGAGGAGGAGGATTCTAAACTTTGATGAAACCAAACTTCTCTTTTTTCAGCGTTATGACGACCAGTTGTCTCCGTTTGGCTGTGTTGGTGCAGACACAGTTGTGGGTCACTGGGACTGAAAATACGTCATTGTTTTCATATTGTGTGTTTTATTTGTCTTTTTTTCCGGTTCCTCTCTCGTCTCGTCTGGACATGTGAGGACTTTGGATTGTTAAGAGTTTGGAAACGAGTTAATGTCCCAGTCACGTGAAGAGAAGGGAGCACATTTAAAATGCTGAGTTGTCACACTACACGCACACACACACCCTTCCCCATACAATCTGTGTTGCACATCTGAGCGCAGGTTGAAACAGGCACTGGCGTTGACTGGAAGCAGTCAAACTCCCACAGGTTCACACAAGCGGCCGATCCCTTCTTTTCTGTTGACTAAGATGTTTTCTGCTGGTTTTCCTGTTGTTTCTGGCAAATCTGTCGAAACCTCATCTGACGACTCAGACGTTCACAAAGAAACCAAAACAGAAGTTTCAAAACACCTCATCATTTCCAACGTGTAAAAATACAAGTCTCTGCATTTTTTAATTTGGCAGCCAAATCCCCTTTCCCTGCTGTTTCACGCTAATGTTTTCAGTTGTGTGTCTTTGTGTTGGCATGTTGTTTTTTATGGAGAGATAAAAATCATACAGCAAAACTATTGTATCCTCGTGTGAAGCCATGAGGAGTTTGTTTTTAGGGTTTAGACGACATCAGACTATGTATTTGCTTTTCAGTGTAAGAAAAACTCTCTTTAAGAACTCAAATCAATTTCAGTTTGAGACCTAACGATGGAAATGGAGGTGTCAGATTCATCAGATATAAACAAAATTTAGAAGAAATAGAAGAAGAAGTCAAGAAACAGGGTTTAACATAGAGTTGGTGGAGAAAGATAATGTTGGAAATAAACAAGGTCGAATAACACCCACTTTCCTGATGACTATAAATGGCTTTGTGACATACTGAAATACCCAAAACAGTTTCAATCTGTCTCAGGGTGATTTCCAATGTTTGGCTTCCTCCATAAACAAATGATTAACCATTGCTCAAACAAAACTCTAACCCATCTCTCTCTCTCTCTCTCTCTCTCTCTCTCTCTCTCTCTGTTTCAGGCTTGGCTGCAGTCGTACGGTTACCTGCCTCCGGGTGACGTCAGAGCTCAGGCCATCCGCTCACCACAGTCCATCCAGACAGCGATAGCCGGCATGCAAAGGTTCTATGGTTTGACCGTCACCGGCTCCATAGACGCCAACACGTTAGAGTGAGTCCTGGTTAATGGCGGTGATTTAATAACACATGGCTGCTTGGTTTGATATGTGACTATTAAAAGTTATGGATTTCAAAAGTCTCAATGTCGCCAGGACGAAACAAGGTTATCATTCACAGAAATATGTCTCCTTCACAGGAGGGGGAATATTTGACATATTTTTGAAACGTGTGAATATCTTGTCGCTGTTTTCAGGGCGATGAGCCGGCCGCGGTGTGGCGTCCCCGACAAGTTCGGCCCGGAGCTGAAGACGAACCTGAGGAGGAAGAGATACGCTGTTCAGGGCCTGAAGTGGGACAAGTCGGAGGTGACCTTCAGGTCAGAATACACTCTCTACACACACACACCTATACACTGAGTCACGCTCAATATGATTTATCATGTAAGTTAGAGGATATTTTTATTTCATTTTGGTCTAAAACTTATTTCTTTGAGTTCAAGCTGACATATTCCAGTTTATTGTTGTGTGCGTCAGTTCAAAACTTAATATTTCTGATTAACTATCATAGGAGACAAAAATAGAAAGTAAACATTCATTTTTTTGAAACCACTGAATTATTTTCATTTTCACTTCAAGAAATAACGTTAAGATCATGAATCGATGACTTGACTAATATTTATTTATTGAAGATACTACCTAAAGACTGAAATAAATTGACTTCCTATATTTCTATCCATCCAAACACTTAATATTGAAGTCTGTTATTATCCTGTTTAACCTTTCGTGCTCAAGGCTTTTATTTTGAAGCAGTAAGTCACTTAAATATAAACAGACAGTCCAGTGCCTTCTTACTGTCTCACCACCGTTCAGTTTGTTATTTTGAATTGACTCCAACCATCCCAGCCCTAAAATCGCTCTATCTCCCGGTTCTCATCCGACAGCATCCAGAACTACACCCCCAAGATCGGGGAGCAGGCCACGTATGAAGCCATCCGAAAGGCCTTCAGGGTTTGGGAGAGCGCCATCCCGCTCACCTTCAGGGAGATCCCCTTCAGCCACATCCGAGGCAAGGTTGACAAGTTCGCCGACATCATGCTCTCCTTCTCGGAGGGCTTCCACGGAGACAGCACGCCGTTCGACGGCGAGGGCGGCTTCCTGGCTCACGCCTACTTCCCCGGACCCGGCATCGGGGGGGACACGCACTTTGACCTCGCAGAGCCGTGGACCACTGGCAGCGACGACCAGGGAGGTGAGAGAAGGACGAGTGGACTTCGAGAGATGGATCTGGCCTTACATTAAAACGTACTGAACGGAAGTTTCTCCTGTGTTCTCTGAAGGTAACGATGTTTTCCTGGTGGCCGTCCATGAGCTGGGTCACGCTCTGGGTCTGGAGCACTCCAACAACCCGTCGGCCATCATGGCGCCCTTCTACCAGTGGTTTGAAACCAAGAACTTTCAGCTCCCTGACGACGACCGCAGAGGCGTCCAGACGATTTATGGTGAGTCGTTCTCTCAACTCCAGGAAACGTCTCCTTGTCTCATTTGAGATATCATCTGTCTTTCTTCTAACTCCACATTAACCGCCTCTCTCTCGCTCTCCTCCACGCTTCAGGAACTAAGACCGGGGCTCCTCCTCCTCCTCCTCGACCCACAAGACCGTCCAAACCCGAAAAACCAGACAACGGCCCAGACATCTGCGAGGGACACTACGACACCATCGCTGTCCTCAGAGGCGAGAAGTTTGCGTTCAAGGTAAAGCTCACACAGACAAACACGAGCGTTCAAGCAATAAAAAGTTAATAAAAAGCTGTAGAAAGAAGAACATACGTTAAAAGATAGTTTTCTCTCCCACTGTCTGTGTTGCAGGACAAGTGGTTCTGGCGTGTGCGTAACAACAAGGTGCTGCCCGGTTACCCGATGCCCATCGGTCACTTCTGGAAGGGCCTGCCCTCAAACATCAATGCCGCCTACGAGAGGGATGATGGGAAGTTTGTCTTCTTCAAGGGTAGGTTCCCTCTGGAGAATAAACTGAATCCAGATTTGCTTTCCGTTCTCACTCTCAGTCCTTCTCATCTTTCTGGTCTTTTTTCTTTCCTCCCTGTGCAGGAGACAGGTACTGGGTTTTCAGCGAGTCCACCATGGACAAGGATTCTCCAAAGAGTCTGGCCGACATGGGCACCGGCCTCCCCACAGACAAACTAGACGCTGCCCTGTTCTACACACCCACAGGACAGACGTACTTCTTCAGAGGCAACAAGTGAGTCCGTCCAAGAAACCTGTTCAATTATCCTCTGCTTGTATCTACTGGATATCAGACCTCTGCTTTAACATCACCTGTAAGATCTCTACTGTCACTGGGATTCATCCTCGTCCAGTTCCAATATGTCCACCCCCTCCCGACCTGAAGAAGCATCAGAAACATTCCTGCAGCCTTCGTGCAGAGATTAGATCTGTTTCCGTTTTTTTTCCAAACAAACAACAGTGACAACTCATCAGGCTTATTTAGCATTTCAGTTCCCTGAGTCAGGCTTCATACTTATTTGCCTTGATTCAGATTTCTAACAGCCGAGGGTGGAATGCACACAGCAAAGGATTTAAATCCAGAAAACCATTGAAACCGATGAGTCTGCGATGACACATGTAAAACATTTACAATCCACAAGACTACCCCCCCCCCCCCCCCCCCCGCAGCACAGAGATGTTCCAGTTAGATTTGATGAGATAAATGACTTCCTCAGGACCGACTCTGTTGACTCAATTAATCTCCTGTAGCAGTTCCAAATGACTCTTTCTTCAACCGCTCTGTCTTTGTGTCCTTTGCAGATATTACCGCTTCAACGAGCAGACTCGCTCTGTGGACAGCGGCTACCCAAAACCCATCAGCATGTGGAGCGGAGCGCCAGAGAACATCAAGGCTGCCATCATGAGTGAGGATGGATGTAAGTTCCCCGAGAGCCAGAACGATAAATTATTGATTTTAGATGGATCAGCGACCATTTGGATCATTTATACATCGTTTAATTGGTTGTTTTAAAACAGTAATGACAGAAAATTGTTAAAATAATAATTTGCAGCCATATATGGACAGTCAGGGATGTTCGAGTCCCCGGAGAACTCACTTTTGTCAAATTTTTTCCCAGCCTACACGTATTTCTACAAAGCCAACAAGTACTGGAAGTTCAACAACCAGTACATGAAGGTGGAGTCCGGCTACCCCAAGTCCGTGCTCAGCGCCTGGATGGGCTGCGAGAGCGAGGAGCCCAAGAAGGGCCGGGAGGAGGTGATCATCATCGAGGTGGACGAGTCGCAGAGCGGGGCCGGGCCCATCGCCGTGGTCATCCCCCTCCTCTTACTGGTGCTGGTGGTGGTCACCCTGGGAGCGCTTTTGTTCTTCAGGAAGTACGGCACGCCCCGACGCCTCCTCTACTGCCAGAGATCCCTCCTGGACAAGGTGTAGGCAGAGCGACGGGGCGACCGAGAGACTGCCGCAGAGGGAGAGAGAGAGAGAGAGAGAGGGGAAAAAACGAGGGCCGAGAGACGATGGAAACAGAGAAGGGGGGGAGAGAAAGAGGAGGAGAGACAGTGTTAAGTGTTTGGTGGTTTTTTATTTGCCACGACAGAGCGGAAAAAACTGAGAAAGTCCCAAGGAACTGAAATCAGGAAATATGCGTATTTGTATGTTAACTATTTACTTGTACTGTGTCAGGAGGTTGAAGATCAAAGCCACCGTCTCACGTAGAGAAGGGAAAGATGCAAAGACTCACCTCTCCTCTCTCACGTCCCAGGTATTCAGAACAACAGAAACATCCCTCCACGCTTCCTCGACTTTAACTGGACGACTCCAGCTGAACTGCTGTCTGATTCTTGACCCACCCCCCCCCCCCCCCGGAAACTTCACAATTCTGTTTTTTAACTCATAAATTCATTGTTTCATGTTTGCTGTCAAGTCCATTATATTTTTTTCATGCAGAACATTATTGATTGAATATGACATTAATTCTTAAAAGTTCTAAAGACGAATCATGAAATATCGCCTGTGTTAGCATGATTTTGTTTTCTACCACTAAATAGAACCTCAGACTTTTTCGGTAAAGCCAGAAATCCAAATCTTCTAGTACTTGTTGTACTTTTATTTGTGTAACATGTGAGAACTTTGGCTTCTTTTTGGTAACGCAAAAAACGTGAAGCAAATGCTCATATTTCTCAACATAAGTTGTGGGTGTCGGTTCGCAATTATCGTGTATCAGCTCTATTGCACAACATTTTTAAAGGAGACATATGATTTTTAGTTGTAAAAGTTCTGCAAAGTTCAGAAGTCTATTCTCCTCGACAGAAAACACTGAAGCGTCAGTATTCCGATCAATAGTGATGTCACCATGCTCCACCCACTGGCTAATCTGACACGCCCCTTTAAAAATGCTCAATCTGGCCAATCAGAGTCGAATGGGCTTCATGGGGGGGGGGGGGGGTCCTTAAAGAGACAGGAGCTTAAACGAAGTGTTTCAGACAGAGGCTGAACAGAGGAGCTCCAGCGACAGACAGAATAATAGAGCATCCAAACATTTTTAAGTAATAACACAAGTAAAAATTATGAATCTGGCTCTGAGCAGAATATGTCTCCTTTAAAAAAGCATAAATCATTAACAACCAACAGGATTCTCTCTCATCTGCTAAAGATGTTAAGTTTTAGTTGTTCTGGATGAATTTAACGCAGCAGACTGGTGTCACGTCCCTTCTGCAGTTAGGAATATTGGTATCGATGGTTGCAGACTTCTGAACATGCACACGTGTGATATATGATTCATATTCGATCAATCAGAAGCGATTTCCCTCTTGATTGTCCCGTCTAAAAACTTTTTCCTGCGGCTCCAGACGCTCACAGGCAGAACTCGTCCTTCAGTTCAAGCAGTCAGTCGGGAACTTTTATTCTTTCTCTTTCGTGACGTTTTAACTCACAAATGACGGTTTTGAAAACATTCCAGTACTTTTGCTGCTTGTCCGAACGGGTCAGTGAGCGGTACAGTTTCCAACAATATGGTGCAATTGTTTTTGTAATTATTATCGTTGCTATGGGACATTGTTGTTATTATAAGTATGGTTATTGTTATTATTGTTCTCGTTGGTAAGGTTATGATTTTTTTGATTTTTGTTTTGTGCATTGTCATATGGAGTCCTGCTGGACAGAGGCATAACATGACAATGGTGGAGGCGAATCCCAGTTTACATTCAGCACGTGGTGAATTAGATCCGATCAGAGGGTGAATGTTGGCACAGAATAACAAACGATGCTATTTATGAACTTTGACACTGATGGTGATCAATGGTTTTATTTTAAAGTTTTTTTTTTAACCTAAATCAAAATTGAAGGTGAATTGAGGCAGTTAATAACAATGATAATGGTAATGATATTTATAATGATGATCATATCAATAAAGTGGAATGAGATTTTTTTTTTTTTTTTGTTCCTGTCTGTTTTTCACTTTTGTATTTCAGTAGATAAAGTGAAATTAAACTATTTTCTACAAACAGTCGTACATTTTCTTCCAATGCTTCCGGAATCTTTTCACCTGTTTCTCAACACACACACACAACCACACACACACACACACTCACACACACTCACACATTATAGGCTAAAGCACAACAGTAAATACAGTCAAATTTAAATTAGATTTAAGAAGATTTAATGTTGCTCTCTATATAATAATATTTTGATGGAAGTAAAGTGGAATGAGCTCCACTAACCTGCCTTCTTAAAACCATAGACTCCAAAAAGTGGAGCCAAAGTGTCTTGATCGCTGCCCCATAGTGGCTCGGTGTAGTATAGCTCCTAAGCCACACCTCCTCCAAGTTAGTTTATGGGACATGGGCAAAACTATAAAGTGCAAAAAACAATTTCTCAAAGAAAAGATGCTTCAAAAGTTCACATCCAGGATATTTTGGCTTGATTTATGGAAAGAGGGAGGAAGCAGGGACAAGTTGTTCCTCTTCATGTCCAGTTGGTTTAACCCGTCCTGACCTCTACTTTGAGAAGGAGTTGGGGAAAGTTGTCAGATTAAAACAAAAGGGAGGTGCAGTGATACAAAGGTCAGGGTCGGAGACGAATCCTCGAAGTCTGGGCACAGTTGCACCGCCGGTTGCTGTCCTGCAGTCATGTGCTGAGGAATGAGTCGGAAAAATTATAGACAGCCACATTTTTTAGAGAAGTGTGTTCCAGCTGAGCATCTGGTATTCCTGAAACATCTGAGCCTCTCGGGCTGCAGGCTGCATGTGTGTAGATGAGTGTGTGTGTGTGTATACGTGTGTGTGTGTTCAGTTTCTAAAAAGTGTACGCCCTGGCTCTCCCCAACTAAAATTAATAGTAAAAACGTGTGAAGACAAAGAGTGGGCAAAGGAAAAGGCAGGGAAGGTGAGAGAATTGAGAAGGCCACAAAAACACAAATCACTTTATTGGTTTGCAGATTTTCTACACCCCCCCCCCCCCCCTGCACATTTCGACCTAAAAAGCCTGTCTCAGCGAGCTGCCCCCCCCCCCCCCCGCTCTCTCTCCCCTCTCTTATTTCCTCCCCTATTGCAAAATAATTCTCTTTATGAGGCTTCAGTCTCAAACCACTCCTCCCCTCACCACAAGTATCTCTGCTCTGTTTTTGCTCTTTCTTTTCTTTCTTTCTCGCCCCCCCCCCCCCCCCCCCCCCCCCTCCTGTCCCTGTGCTCCCTGTTTTAACTCTTCACACGCTGCATTCTGGGAGTTTGCTGCTCAACAACAACAACAACCTGGGTAGATTTACAGAAATAAGACAAAAGAGCCACAAGAATGGAAGGAAAATAGTTCTCGTTGAAGTTGTGGTTTAGTTTCCCAGAACCTCTGTTTTTCAAGTGACATTTTCCAAGATGCATCACAACAGAGAGGGTTATTTTCACACAGGAAAATTCCTGATGAAGTTTATATTAAATTGTTCAGTTGCAGCCCAACGTGCAGTGTTAAAAGGTCTTAAAAGAACATTGGAAATTAGTTTTATTTTGATTTAAATTGGATTTTGACACGTGTAATTTAATGTAATGGCAGATTTAATGCTGAGTTTAGGTCGTTCACTAACATACTCCACTTTAAGCGGGTGACCAGTTTGCAGGTCAGATTGGCAGGTCAGATTTCCACTCTTCTTATGAAAGACACATTTCTTTTGCACCAGTTATTAAAAATGTGACTTGTCTGGATCACATGTTCGATTCTGTCCACTTACCCCGACCGACTGCTCACATCTGTTCCTCCACTTTCCTCCATCGCCGGCCAAACGCTGGTGTTTCCATTTGTCTCAGTGGATCTCTCTCATGCACAATAACCGTTTGGACCGATGAATCTCTGCAGACACTCTGATGGATGTGAGGACGCTGCTGCAGTGTGTGGGAACACGGAAGGTTTTCAGATCGAATCTCTCAGCTGTTACTGCATTAGGCTGCAGTTTTAGGAACTTACAGTAGTAGAGTCGCCCAAGAGCTCATCATAGAGTCACAGAATTTTAGTAAAGCTCCATTTACATACATTACATGCTTTATAAATCAGTTATGAACGGTACTTATTTGAATTTGGATGTTTCCTGGTCGAGGAAAAAAAGATCTGGAGCTAAATCCATTTATTAACAACCCAACTTGGAGTTAATTCACTGGTTATGCACCAATTTAGTTTCCTATGACACAACTGATTCCCCTCTAGGAACCATGCTAATAATTCACCGTTCTCTTCCAGGAAATGATTAGGAAACTATGGGACCTATAAAATTCACCTTGCAGTTCTCCCACCGAGGAGTTCTCTTCCCAGAGGTGAAGTCAGACCAGAGACTGTGATGTTTAATGTCATCAAAAGATGCTGCTGATGAGTTTTGAGTCAGTTAACTCGTGGTGACTTTGCACCGAGCCGAGATCTGCCAAGAATCTGCTTGTCCTGTCCTGTAGGTCACCCAGATAAACACAGATGACTTCGCTGGCAGCCACGTTGGCTTCTTCTCCTCTTCCTCTGTCTTTGTCAGCCATTTTAATGCTGGACTCGTTCGGTGCAGGAGCAACCGTCAGGCTCAGCACTCCTGCTCCGTGCCATGCAGGCAGGAAGTGGCCAGGACAGCTGCTTACAATTCAACCTGAGCCCTTGTTTGGGTGACCTACATTATGGCTCATTTTCCTCTCTACTGTAGCTCGTTTTCTTCTCCTGCTGGACGTCCAGTACCAGAACTCGAGCGTTGCCACTTTCAATTGTACTCTGCAACATTTTCTGAGAAAACACAGACACTGACAATTAAGAAACTAATTTGCTCGAGTGACCTCAACTTAATGGCTAAAAGAAGTACGATTTCAGTTAAATACAATGATATTAAAGTTATCAAGTTTGCAGAAAACCACACTTCAACTTATTTCTTTTAATTACATCTTCTACAGACGACAATAAACCAAGTTTTGTTATGTGTTAAAACAACAATTCTTACATCTTATCTTTTAATGCAGGACTTTTATGCAATTGTGTGTTTTTACGATACATTTGTGCTTTTATTCAAATAAAGGATCTAAGCCTTTCCTCAAACTCCCACTCGAGCAGAGGCATTTTTAACAGACTGACGTGAAATAAGACTGAAACTAATCAACTATTTTAACTTCTAAGAGACCACAAAGCTTTCTGCCCAACAAACAAAGACAGTTACAGCCTCGATCAGTCGGGTTCAAAATGGTCAGGCTGTGGAATTCTCTCCATCGTGTTAACCCAGGGTGCCCCATACCCCTGGAACACCCAGGTCAGGAAGCGGTCTTTGGAAACGAGTTGCTGAATCAGACCCTCCACAAACCCCCCCGACTCTGCACCAGCCCATCCTCACTCGACCCCCTTCCCCAGTCGGCTTTGCCAGGAATCCCTCCCTGTTTCTGGTCTGTGGGCACAACTACACAAGGCCTGTCAGCTAAGCCTCAAACGCGACCACATCTGTCTCGTCCTTCACCTCCTCCTCTCTCTTTCCTTTTTATCCTCCATCCTAGCAGACTGACCTCACCTAACACCCCCCTAAAACATCCGTCTCCCCCCTCTCCCTGCCTCCCCTCTGTCAGCGACTTCTGCACAATAAGCAACATCTGGTTCTCATTTCAGGAAAACCCAAAACAACACGAGGAGGAGAGGAAGGGAGAGGTGGTGGGGGGTGGAGGAGGGGAGAGACATTCACAGAAAAGCAGGATGTGAGAGTACGGTGAGTCCGGAGTCCCATTTCTCACAGTCGGAGGTCTTCTGATGCTCCAGGTGCGAGGCCACGTGTGAAGGAGGAATTCTGCCGCCTTGTTAACCACTTTTTAGGTTTCTTAAAAACACCTTTTTCAACATCTCACACCCGCTGTGGCCTGTTCAGTGACCAACAGTCAGCTGCTCTGGTCAACTGGGTAAGAAAGAAGTCAAGACGGGGAGGGGAGGAGGGGAGGCAAGGGGGGGAGAAAACTCCCATCTCCACAGAAAAGAATCTGCAACTCAGCGGCTGTAGCAACCCTAATTACAGTGGGGCTTTGCTGAAGTCTGCAACAAGACCCGGGCACAGACAGCAACAGAGAGAGAGAGAGAGAAGAAGGTGCGGAAGAGGGGAGAAGAGAGCAAAAGTGATGGGGAGCCAAGGGGAGGAGAGGGGGGGGGGCTTACCTCATTTTGTAAATAGTGTGTTTATGAGTCAAAGCCCCGGCCAGTTATTGCTGAGTTTACAAAAAGCACAGCTGCTCCACGTCTCTGCTCAATGTCCCCGAACAAAGAGTGCGAACGACAAGAGGTCAAGTTTAATCATCAGGATTTCAAAAGACGTAGAACAGATTTAAGCCTCTCACTTAATCTGCCTCATAAAGAACTTGTGCATTTTTGCTTTGACACTTCAATGATGATGCAGTTAAATGTTTCTGCAGCTTGATTGAGATATTTTTTCCCTCCCGGCTTTACAAAAGTTGAGCCGATACCAGAAAATATCACTTTCTGTGGGATGGAGCTTTCTGCCAACTTGGCTGCAGTCGGTTTAAATCGTCTTTCCAGACACCAGGCTGCAGAGCGGCACCAAACTCCAGCTTGTCCCTTCAAGTTGGTGGAAAAGCCTCATGAAAATAAAGACAAAGAAGCTTCATGCGAGTTACGAGAAAACTTGATTAGAGCCAGAACGTTTCCAAAGACGCTCACTTTGTATCTCCAAACATTCTGAGTGATTTGTGCTTCCCTCTTCTGCCACATGAAGGTTTTATTTCCTTATTTAAACTGAGCCTTGGCCTTTGTCATGTGCTTTGAGGAATGTCACTGACAGACTGCAGCATGCCAAGGTGTGAGCCCTTCACTCACTCGTGCATAGAGAGGATCCTGGATCAGTTTGCCTGCTCCTCCCTTCCTCCGCCTGCTCAACACAACTCCCTGATTTCCTCGCTCCGAGTGTCGACACCAGACAAAATGGCGTTTGAGCTCCGGACGCGGCCTCGAAAGAGAAATGCTGCATTCTAGTGGAAGCAGAGAGACATTAACTCCACATTCCATCTGTAGAATGATCCCAAAGAAATCAGCACAACTGCTTCAATTAGAAAATCATTTATTTCATACGGCCGTGAACACTGACAAACAGAAATTATAAAGCAGGGGAGAACAGAGACATCCTCATGAGTCTGTGCACGGAGCTGAACATCAGCATGAGGACATCACAGGATGGTCAGTTTGAACTTTGAGATTTCTTCTTCAGTAGTAGCCTCCCTTTGGGTTTTAATAAAAGAGACTTCTTGTGCTCCTCCAGTCGTTGGGCCTCGCCCTGTTTGTTCTTCCACTTCTCGACTCCTTTGTCCACCTCGTCGTTGAGCATCACGATACGTCTCTGGAAAAGGGAAACGGAGGAAAGGCAGAAACACATGATTATAAAAATTATAGTAGAGAAGGAGATGATTTTAAATTGAAGTCTAAGATACTCACAGCTAAAACTTCTCTCTCTTGTTTTCGTCTAATGTGGCCTTTCATTGGTGGAGCTGCTCTTCCATCTGTCCACAATCAAAGATAAAATTAACACACACAAACACACGTTTACATGCCACAAATACACACATTTGTTTACTACACACCTTCACAGATTTATACCATATTTACAAGGAGCACATTAGAGTGACAAAGACGCAGCACAGACTTTATGGGATATGCTGATGTTTTGGCAACACAAGCTTTAATATAATTATCGTGTCTCAAACACGGTTTGCTACACAAAACCTAAACAAAATAATAAACAAATAATATTCTTACAAAACATTTCACATTCAACCTTGTGGGGAAAACGTTTACAGCAGAAAAATCAAACATTAGACAACAAATAAGATTTTCTACAGATGAAAAGCAAACAAAGAAAATAAAAATTCACAATTCTTAAAGATTATTATTCCCTATTCATTCATTTCCCTCTATGTCATGATCAAACATTTGAGAAAGACAATAACCCTGAACATAAATAATGTTTCAAAGAATAAAGTTAAAAATACCTGCAAACGACCAGTCAGGTAGATCCGTCAGAGGTCCGTATTCTGTGCCGCTCCGAGCGAGTCCATGCCTGAGAGCAAACACACGTGTTAAACAACAGGGAAGATAAACAACTGTACAGAACAAATCCTTTAAATTATGTCCAACAACTTAGCACAAACAAAAAGGCTCCTGTTATAATTTCTCAGTATAATTACTGCTTGTCACAGTACTCTTATTATTATTCTAATAATAAACACAGTACTCAGTAAGTGTACTCTGAACAGGAAACTTACTCTTTCCTCCATTTCTCTCCAGCCTGTGCTCCACTTGTTGTGCTGAAGCTTCGAGTGCAGTTCCTCAACACTGGGAAACAGCGAGTTAACATGTAAACAACATGAAATCAACATGTAAACAACATGTAATCAACATGAAGTCAATGCTAAGGACTTCATTTACCCTGTCAGCAGCAGGTTAACGTGGTGTCTGGGTTCAACAGGAAGATACTTTGCTAATCACTTTCTTTATTTACTCAGTTCGTCATCAGAGCTCAGTGATTTAAATATAAATATCAATGTAAACATCATCTCACTGCTGCCAGGAGTTTACACGAGCTAACAGTTAGCCTTAGCATTAGCTCTGCTAACCAGTCGGTACAGCGGCTTTTACAATAGTTATTAAAACAGACTCTGGGTTAAATAGGGCGACGTCTTGATCTACACGCACACGTGGCTTCGGTGTTTTAACGCGACTCAGGTAAACAACACATTCAGTGAATAACCTCTGTCTCACCTGAGCAGCACAGCGTCCTGACGGGGGCCGCCATGTTGGTCTGCAGTGACCACTGTCCACCACCGGGGGGAGCTGGAGGTGCACCGTGAGGGGGTCCGGGCTCATTTCAACTGTTTTAAATTGAATTAAATTAAATTCTATTTTCAAACGTAATAACGCCAAAGACTGTAAATCATAAAGTATACCCTCTCTTTGTTAAATAATGCAAATAATTACATTTAAAAAGTGTAATTAATAATAAAAGAATTTAATTTTAGTTTTTATTTTGAATGACATCATCGGTTGTTTTTTCGAAAATTATGAATCATTAATTGCTCAAATTATGAATAACACTGGATATAGTCTGTATACTTTGAAGTAGAAAGGAAGCCTAACTGTGACTTACTGTAATATAAGTGCTACTACGAAGATAATCATCATAGTGTGAGTGTGACGTCGACCTGAGCCTCGTCATGTCTGAGAGAAAATAATCAGATGATGTCAGACTGATACAATGACTCTGTATTTATCTATTCTCTAATCCATATTTCTTTATTTTTAAGTTGAGAAATCTTGTTTATACACTTTAATGCGGTGGTTCCCCATGTGTTTGACCCTTGACCCCTGAACAGATTGTCTCACCTCATCAGAATTTGTGATCTGTGGCGTGAACGTGAGCTGTGAGCAGAGCAGCAGGCATTTGAAAAAACACATAAATCCAATTTCTCCGGAGAAATAAAAGTTGTGTTTAAATGTTTTGTTTGATCTTTGAACTGCTAATCACAAAAATACACTGCAGAGAAAGATTGATGTGGATGGATGGAGAGGACTTCAAGTGTCTCTGTGTAAATATTATGGAGCTGAGTGTAGAGTGTGTGTGTCGGTGTCAGTGTTTGTGTGTCTGAATGTCTGTGTGTGTGTGTAAAGTATTGTTTTTGTATGAACTGCTCCAACACTAAGCCCAGAAGAATTTCTCTGTTGGCTTTTCAGACAAGTTCCCACTCGCTGAGCTGCAGGAGCTGAGATCAGACTGGAGGCTGCCGCCGCTGCAGGGATTCACTGCACCGCAGGGGCCGGGGGGGGGGGGGGGGGGGGGGTCTCTGGGCCACAGACAACTGACTCCCCCCCAGCACATCGGGCTACACAAACTGGAATTTATCAGGAGAAGGTGATGTGTCCCTGATGAGTTACCGGCAGCAAAGAGTAGAATCTGTGGCCGGTCAGTGGTGCAGAAGCAGCGGGTCAGTGGTGCAGGGGTCAGAGGTGCAGGGGTCAGAGGTGCAGCAGCAGCCAGTCAGTGGTGCGGCAGCAGCGGGTCAGTGGTGCAGCAGCAGCCGGTCAGTGGTGCAGGGGTCAGTGGTGCAGCAGCAGCAGGTCAGTGGTAAAAGAGTCAGGGGTGCAGCAGCAGCAGGTCAGTGGTAAAAGGGTCAGTGGTGCAGTAGCAGCAGGTCAGTGGTAGAAGGGTCAGTGGTGCAGCAGCAGCGGGTCAGTGGTAGAAGGGTCAGTGGTGCAGCAGCAGGTCAGTGGTTGAAGGGTCAGTGGTGCAGCAGCAGCGGGTCAGTGGTAGAAGGGTCAGTGCAGCAGCAGGTCAGTGGTGCAGGGGTCAGTGGTGCAGCAGCAGCAAGCCAGTGGTAAAAGAGTCAGTGGTGCAGCAGCAGCAGCGGGTCAGTGGTAGAAGGGTCAGTGGTGCAGCAGCAGCGGGTCAGTGGTAAAAGGGTCAGTGGTGCAACATTAGGTCAGTGATGTAGCAGCAGGTCAGTGGTGCAGCAGCAGCAGGTCAGTGGTGCAGCAGCAGGTCAGTGGTATAGCAGCAGGTCATTTAAGCAGCAGCAGGTCAGTGGTAGAAGGGTCGGTGGTGAAGCAGCAGGTCAGTGATGCAGCAGCAGGTCAGTGGTGCAGCAGCAGCGGAGTGTTTACTCTGGATCGTCCCTGGAGAATCCACACACGGAGAAAAAATCCACCAGCCGCCCCACCCCCCCGTGTCCCTCCGCACATTCCACAGGCTGGCGCTTCAACAAAGTAGAGCCGTTGCCCCAAACGACGCAGTTCCACCTCTTGCTTCACTGAAACCTGACAAAACAACATGTACATGTGTTTACTTGTTTTTACAACAGTATTAAAGTCAATTTACTTTGAATACTATCATTAAATCAGTAATAATACTCAGTTACAAACAAATACTTTTAAATGTATTTCCTTTATCATTCATTTCATGAGCAGTGGTGTCATCGAACACTGTACTTTAGCAAATAGAGAAAAACATCAGTCAGGTGAAAGTTAAAGTACCACATTAACTTTCCTATTTGAGTAAAAGATAACTTAGCACCTGCTTTTAAATATATTTAAATTTTAAAAGTAAAAGGAACCACTTCTCTTTACTATTTGTGTAGTAACTAGGTATTTGCTATTAAATATACTTAAGGTATTAAAAGTAGAAGTACCGTACTATCGTTTCTGTGTGTGTGTGTGTGGGGGGGGGGGGGGGGGGACCTTGCTGTCCCCACTGTCCCTTAGTACCATTCCAAGGTACTTGTTGCCTAGTTAATTGTGCAATAACTTCTACTTTAGTGCTTTTGAGAGGGACACACTGTAGTTTTAGCTCAAATACTTTTGTTTAACTGGCTTCGAAATAAAGTACCTCAATAATAGAGGGGTAGGCATACTTACTTAAAGTATAACCCAGTGATAATATACAGTGTGTTATGACTGTATTAAATGAGCAGTTTGGGTATTTTAAGTTTATTTTAATGGGAAGGCTTGTGTGTGTTTAGCTTAACAAAGAAGTTTAACATGTTGCTGAATATTTTCAAACTTCAGTTCCCCTGTAGGATCTTCTTTCACTGTCAACTCTTCACGTTTTAATCCAAAACTAATCCAGACCTGAGCTCAAGTATGTGGGAGGTGGAAGACTTTATTTGAAATGGCAGAAATCCTGCAGAACTTTTTTTTACTTTATCCAGAAATCTAACCACACTTTCCCTCTTTCAAACTCCGAGTCTCGAGGTCGAGGCTCGTTATCAACACGTTGATTAATAGTTGTTCGCAGATCTCAGGTCAGAAACTTCCTCTGAGCAGTTTTTGCGAATGAATGACGAAACAGCCATGTCTGGTGGAAAGGTGTTCCGGCTGCCCCCGGATCCAGGAGCAGTGCGGTGTCAAGCTGCACACACACAGGAAGTCTCCTTCACAATAAAGCGTGCACAAACTCTACAAAGGCTGTACTGACAGTAAAAGAAAATGTGATTGTTCACTAGTTATTTAGTTTTCTGTTATAGTTAAAACTCAACTCTTTTTTTTACTCATACAAATAGAACAAATAAGCATTTTATACATTAAATAGCAGCATAGATTCAAAAACAAATTAGCAAGAAAAGACAAAAAAAGTTAAAGTATTGTTATTACACATGAAGTTTACAATTTCGAACAAATGAGTGATTAATCAATTGATGCCAACCCAGATTATATATAATAAACCTATGGGGGCCCCTTGGAGCATGGGGCCTCACATTGAGTTCCCCGGCTTTCCACGGATTTATCACCTACACTGGAGCCAGCGATCGAGAACTGGCTTCACTTTTGGATGTTAGTCCCGTCGTCCCTCCATCTTTTAAAACTGTTTTTGCCGTGAATTAACGGAGGGAAGTGGGGGCCCCCCCTGGACTTCGCGATCTAAACTCTTGCAACGCCCCTGCAGTGCCAAGTTTGAAAGTTTACTTCGAAAAGCCTCAACCGGAAGCAGCTCGCTCCGCCGCGGACAGCTCGACACAGTTGAAAAAGAAGGAGAAGAAGAAGAAGAAGAAGGAGAAGAAGAGGGGGAGGTCGGTCATTATTCAGGGGGAAGAAAGAAAGAAACTCCGCCGTCCACCGTGCACCGCTCGCGGGGAGGGATTCTACCGCCGCCCGGGAGGCTCGCTCGGTCCCGCCGCTCCGCTCCTTCTCCTCCGCCGGGATGTGAGTTAACGGAGCTCCGGGTTTTCTCCTCGTCTCCTTCTCCGGCTCCTCCAAACTTCTCCGCTACTCATGTTCCAGCGAGTCCCGGAGCGGACTTCTCCCCCGAGGACAAACCACCGGACGGGACACGGACCGAGGACACCGACCGGAGGCGGTCTGTGCTTCCTGTGCTTTTAAAGTTGGACTCCTTTTTTCTTGTTTTTACAAAGCGAGCACGTTTCCTCCCGGGATGAATGGCAGGAGTCGACGGATCCGTGTTGTTGTTCACACCGGAGCCCACATGAAGTGTTGATATCCCGCTTTGTCTTTCTGATTCTCTCCCAGAGGGAAGTTCACACACTCACACACTCACACAGACACACACAGACTCTGGATCATACACACACACACACACACACTTCACAAGATGCAGATGTGGAGCCACATGAGGGCCCACAAAGGAGGCCCTCCACCACCGTAGGTCACTCTCAAGTGTCCTGGATGTGTGTCTCCATCGTTTCCTGTCTGGATCCACACTGAGGTGAACTGCACCAGTGATTCTCTCCCAGTGCGATGGCTCCTCGTTCCCAGCAGCCCCCCTGCGCCTGTGGATCCTCCACATAGAGGCCGAGGACCCCGAGGACTCGAGTCATGTAACCACCCTGAAATGTCTTAAAGCTTTTATTTATCTGTTTTTGTATTTATTGTGTGTTTGTATATATAATAAGCGGTCCTTTTTTTTAATTATTATTTAGCTTTGAGCTACTTCAAAGGCCAGTTTCCTTTTTTTTTTACTTCTAATTATAGTATTTGATTTTTTATTATAGTATTTGAACGCTGACATTTCAACTGTCGTAGTAGAAGCTGTCGATTTTACTTTAAACCTCCTTGTTCTGCTGCTGTAACTTCAAGGAGAAGCAGTGAGACTTGACTTTGCCCAGACAGGTATTTAAAACACAGACACACAAAGGAGAAGGCTTCATCATGGACAGGCCCATCAGCAAGTTACTGGAGAAGTTAAAGCTCACAGACTCGGGCAGTGTGAAATTCAACAGTTCCAAGAAAAAACACGACTCTGCCAACAACTCCAATAACAGCAACGCCAACGCTGGCATCTCCAGAGGAGGAGGTGGAGGGGGAGGAGGTGGTGGGGGTGGGGGCAGCGGTCTGCCACCAGCTCCCGGCTCTGCAGCTGCCTCGCCCTCCAGACCTGGCCAGTTCCCGCTTGCCTCTGCAACCACAAGTGATGCATGTGTTCCAGCGAGTGGGAGGGGAGGAGGGGGAGGCATTCCTCCCCCTCAGCTCCTCACCTCACCACAGACTTCCGCCACGGTGGGCACCATATCTTCAGATGGGGAGCAGCCGCTCCACCCCTCCACCTTGGCACCGCTGAGGCGCCGCTCCCCCCAGCAGCGGGCTTCCTGTTACCTGGGGGAAGGTGTGGACTCCCACATGAGGCGGGAGTCGGGCCTGGGACCCGAGTGTGACACGATGGGGATGTTTGGATCCAGGA
Source organism: Platichthys flesus (assembly GCF_949316205.1). NCBI lineage: Eukaryota > Metazoa > Chordata > Actinopteri > Pleuronectiformes > Pleuronectidae > Platichthys > Platichthys flesus. The sequence goes on from NC_084968.1 coordinate 11,866,892, forward strand.
CGTCCCTGAACCAGCGGCGCTGCTCCCTGGAGCTCCAGCAGCTGGTCAAACGACAGCAGCTCCTCTCCCAGCCACCTCCTCCGCCGTACTCTGCCGCCGCGGGCTATGGGTCGGCCCCCAGAGGTGGTCTGGCCGAGCCCGGGTACCTCTCCGAGCCCGAGAGGCACAAGCGTCTCTCTCTTCAGGAGGCTCTGTTATACAAGCGCCTGAGCACGGGCAGTGAACTGTGGGAGAGCCCCCGGCCTGCGTCCCTCTCCCATCCGCCCCACCGGCCTTCTGATGGGACCGGAGGAGGTGTAGGAGGAAGCTTCTTCTACCCTCCGGGCCCGGCTGTGAGCCCATGCTCGTCTTTCAGCCTCCAGGAGTCGGTGCTGGTCAGCCCCAGGTCCAGCTTCGCCTCCAGCACGGCCAGCGGCGGTGGGGGGGGAAGCCCCATGGGGAGCCGCTGTAGCAGCAACCGGACCAGTGGCATCAGCCTGGGCTATGACTCCCGGTACTCTGCCTCTGGAGGCCTCCCCCCACAGCAGCCGTCCCCCTCCATGCAGTCGGGGATGTGTGTGGCTGGTTACTGCACCCCAGGACGGCCGGGGGTCACCCCTGTAGAGGCCTGGACTCAATACCTGGACGGGGGGATGCGTCCGGGGGCCCACGACAGTCGACACTCTTACCCACCGGCTGTAGGAAGCCCAGCAGCCGCATGTTACCGTGGTGGCCCAGACTGGTGGGATGAGCAGCAGCTGGGGGCGAGAGGCAAAGAGGGGGGGGGCCCGATGGGAGAGAGGGCCCGCTACTCGGACCTGCCGGGCACCCGCTACCAGGAGGAGCTCACCCGGCTGCTCCTGAGGGACGCGGCGCTGGAGGGCGACGGGCTCCTGGAGGGCCTGATGCTGAAGGAGCAGTCCCTGGCCCTGACCGCTCTCTCCAAACCCAGCGCCACAACACTGTCCTCGGCTGGGGGGCCCGGCAAACCTCAGGAGGACCCAGGAGCCGGAGTGGGACGGGAGGCCCCGGAGAACCGCCAGGAGTACTTTGGTGAGAAACCCTTTTTTTTTTTTTTTTATTTGAATAGTTTTCAGGAGCAGGGAAAGGAGTTGAGGACGTTGAACACAAATGGTTTGATAATCCGAGCCGCTGGCGTCACTGGTCACGGGCGGCATCACGTGCATTCATTCATAGAGGAGCCGCCGCAGCAGCAGCATCCGCCCTCACTGTGTTATTATTGTCCTCGGCGCTGCCTGGTGTCAGATCACAGGTTTCTCTCTAAATGAAAGGGTTTGCAGGGATGGATGCAAGGATGGACGGACAGATTAATGGTTCAAAGAGTGAAGGGATGGATGGAGCCTGCAGAGACATGCAGAGCATAAAGAAATGTTCAGGCTTCAAACACTGATCCAGAGCAGCAGATAGAAGAACCATTTATTTAAAGGAAACTAAATAAAGCTCCGGCTTGTGCAGAGACGTGTGGAATCACACCTGTGTCCACGGCAAGTCAGCCGATGGTTCACGCAGGCGTTGCCGATTTGCCACAGTGTCGTGGACACGGGGACCTAATGCAGCGTAGCTACATGGCCATTAAAGTGCACAACGCTCATGTAACAGTCAGACACAAATTACATGGTTCTATATAAACACAACTGTGACCATTACTGTGAGTCACAGAAGTTGAGGGCTCAGTGTGTGTGTGTGTGTGTAGCAGGATAGGAGTGTGTTATGGTGGCTGGATGAATATAAATATATGTGTGTGTATTGTTTCTCTGCGGCAGGGTGTGTTTCCCCTGAGTGACTTCAGGCCACAGTAATGCAGTGTGTGTGTGACTCATGTGTGTTGGTGTGTGTGTGTGTGTTTGTGTGTGTGTAATGCTGCCTCGGTGTGTGCTGTAGCCTGTTTTCTCCGCTCAGGTATGTGCGCCCGGAGGGGACATACAATACTGTACTCCTCTGCCATTAGGAAGGAATCAGAAGCCGTGAGCCGTCAAGCCGCTGACACACACAGACACACACACCTATGTGAAGGGGGACAGAGTCACAACGCCAGAAAACAAACAATCATTGAAAGAAAGTAAAAACAACAACTATGTCTCCACAAATCAAGGTGACGGAGGAGTAGTCAGAGCCAATCTGTAGAGAAAGTGTTGAGTTTAGTAAAACAACACGTAAAACTATTCACGTAGTAAAAAGTATACTTAATTGTTTTTATTCTACAAAACTCTTGCCTTTAAAAAAAGACTCAGAGTCTTAACTCCATCATTTCCAGGCTTATTCTAAATGCGGTGGCTTTGGACGCTGTGTTTAAAAGCTTGACTTTGAGACTCGGGCCTCTGGTTTCTGGTTTTGGCCGCGAGCCGGGCCTGTTCCTAAATATCCGAGGGACTGTCCAAGGCGGCAGCGGCACAGGGGAGGAATTCTGGATTTGCGTGGCACTCCCTCAGCCACATTAGACGGGGGAAAGGAGAAGGAGAAGAAGGAAAAAACGCTGGCAGACCCTTAAATAGATCACAGAGGCTCCGCTGCTCGGACCAACACCACTTTTCCACTTTGTGCTCAGTGTGAAGTCTCCTCTGTCGGGACCAAAAGAAAGACGCTGGGTGCAAGTGTTGACCTGAAGCAGCAACTGTGTGAGCTTCACTGAGCAACAGCGCCCTCTGCAGGCACAGTGGTTTATCAGAGAACGATTAATTGGAAATAAAAGCAAATAACACAACTGAACGGTGGATATTACCCACAATCCCCGGCTTCCTGAACCAGAAGAGTTGCTGATTAGCTCTGATTTAGAATTCTTCACATTTTCAAAGTTTCCTGCTGAATATTGGAGATAAACTCTGATTTTTAACTGAGCTACAGTTCAGCTTTACTCTTCAGTTACATAGAACAGACGCTCAAGGTGAAGAGAGGGAATCAAATGTTACTCGGCGCTGCCTTTTAAAGTTGGTGAACTTTATATTTTGTCGGCATGAAGCAGCCAAACTCAAACTAATTCCAATATTAACCGAGAAATGTTTATTTACCTTCTAACTGGAAAGTCAGTAAAGACAAAAAGCATCTGTTTCATTGACTTGAAGTGTTAAGAAGAAGTTGTTTTTGTTGTAATCTAGTAAAGCAAATTGTGAGGGAATAGGCACCGCCTTGTTTTAATTTCAAAATGGCTCCAATTGTTGGGCTCAAAGTACAAAAATTAAAGGAATGTCTTTTATTTCAAACGCTCCAGGAGAAAGGAGGAGTCCCTTCTGAAGCCCCTGCAAAAAAAACAACTAAAAAGTCAGATCCGGTGGAGTTTCCCTTTTAATGACAGAGCTACAGCACAGACACTGGAGAGGATGAGTTAACAGGCTGGCACGGGCCGCCGGGTTCGAACTGTGTGAAAATCCCCTCGGTGGTGCGAACCGGAGGATTTACAAGTGTTGACACTTTGTGTGGCGTTGGATTTCAGACGCATCCTCCTGGAATGCGACCGTAAACGAAGTGTTAAGAGACACATGTGATTACTCTCCACTAAATGTGTGTGTTTGTGACCATTGTGTGTGTGTTTGTGTGTGTCTGCAGGAACCTGTGTGAAGTGTGGGAAAGGCGTGTACGGTGCGGACAACGCCTGCCAGGCTCTGGACAACCTCTATCACACACGCTGCTTCACCTGTGTGTCCTGTGGTGAGTGACCCCCCCCCCCCCTCCCACACACACTTCCATGATCTAAAGGATTTGAGCTTTACTCTGGATTTGTGTCGCCACCACACCTTCTCTAAACGTCTCACCTCTGTCCCTCTGCAGGACGCACCCTGAGGAACAAGGACTTCTACAATGTCAGTGGCTCTGTGTACTGTAAAGAGGATTACATGGTAAGAGATGAGGTGGGGGCGGATGTCCTCAACACACACACACACACACAAACACACTATCAGAAGTCACCATCAGGGACTTTTCATACATTTGCCAGAAGACTTTATCTAAAAGTTTGTGTTCATGTTAATCTATGTTTCAGTTTTCGGGATTCCAGGCTGCTGCAGAGAAGTGTAGTGTGTGTGGCCATCTTATTCTCGAACAGGTGAGTTGTGGGTGTGTGTTTGTGTCTCTGTGTGTGTGTGTGTGTGTGTGTGTGTGAACCTTCCTCATGAGGAGGCACATATGCATCTTATGTAAGAATTTGAACGACTCTCCTCTAACCTTTAACCCTTCTCGGGTAATTTTCAGTTAAACTTACATCCTGTTTCCCAGAATTCCTTTCAAGAACCCCCTCCCCCCCACCCTTCTTTCCCAGAGGACAGAGAAAGTCAGTGACGTCTTGTTTGTTGGCGTCTCCTCGGGTTCCCACGGCAGATTCCAGTGGAATGTTTGCCTTGGGTTTGTGATAAATGGAGAAATAAGACTCTGCGCTGATGATCTCTGAATGTTTTTACCATATTTGAAGCACATAAAACCCATAATATAAACACAGAGCCACCAGCGCGTCTGAGAACCACAGGGCCTTATTTTCTGCATAACACAGATGGGCAATTGCATATTGATGCCAGAGTCGGTTATATTGTTATGAGAAATAAGGTCATAAATCATTAAAATAATAGTGAACTGTCTAACAAACACAGTCACAGACAGTTATCATCGCCTCGGTAGTTTTCCTTGCTTCATTTTCTTTTTCCTGTTCTTCCTCCCTCAGATCCTTCAGGCTCTCGGGAACTCGTACCATCCCGGCTGTTTCCGCTGTGTGGTTTGCTCAAAGGCTCTGGACGGCGTGCCTTTCACTGTGGACCAGCACAGCAAAGTCTACTGCGTCACAGACTACAACAAGTGAGTCATGCTGCTTCACCATGAGTTCTCTAATGTGTTATGAAATGTCGTCTTCTCACGTGTGATATTCGGAGACGTAACAGTGTGAGCGCTCCTGTTTTCTTCACCCGTCTAACTTCCTCCTTTTTGTTTCTGCAGGACTTTTGCCCCCAAGTGTGCTGCCTGTTTACAACCCATCTTACCCACTGAGGTGAGTGGAAACTTGAAAAATTGCTTTTGAGCGTAAAGTTGTAATATTACAAGACAAGAAAGTAGATATAGAAGAATCAAATATAACTAGAGATAAACCATAAATCTGTCCACCAATCACAGGAGAGTTTCTCGTGTTGCTTTGTTTCTTTGTCTGAAACTCTTGTGTTGACGTCTGTGTGTCTCAGGGCAGTGAAGAGATCCTCAGGGTCGTGTCTATGAACAAGGATTATCACTTTGAGTGCTATCACTGCGAGGTGAGTCTCAAACCCCCACAATCTGTTTTCCTACTTCCCCCACAAATGTCCTTTTAATGTGAAGCATCCTGGATTCCCGACGTCACTTCCTGTGTTTCTATATTCCTCTTTTTCCGCAGGAGTGTCGACAGCAGCTCTCGGATAAGCCCGGCTCGCAGTGCTTCCCCCTGGACACTCATCTCCTCTGCCACTCCTGTCACATGGGCCGAGTGTGCACCAGCGCCACACACAACATTCCCCCCCACAACACACACTGATCAGCGTCTATGCAGCTAACGGGTGTTTTGAAAAAGCTGGTCGTGGCGTGTCGTCGGTTTCACTCGAGTGTCGCGTCGTGTTTTCTTCTGTTTCCCTCTCGGAGATGAAACTGCTGATATGAGACATTTCCACTGGTTCCCTCGGATCAGTCCCCGTGTGTCACATGTACTGCCTGCTGTACTTCTTGTACTATTACTGTATCATAGTTATAAGGGAACGAAACTACTGCTTTTGTTATTTTTTTTTTTATTACCCCAATGTGGCTACTGTTTGCTGTAGAAGAACAAGGGATTTTGCTAAACTGTTTTTTTGCTAAAACATTTTGCACTTAAATTTGACTTAACTGTAAGAGATTTGTTACGTGAATCTGTACAATTTGGGGAAAAAACATTACTTAATTTCTGTATGTTGTAATAAATATTTTCATTTTGTGTTCCGACAACTGTCTAATAGAAGATAATGAATTTGTAACATGGGTTAAGGCATAACATTTATAGTTGAATTTAAAGACCCTGTGATGTTTAGAAAAGCAAAATTGAAAGCTCCTTTCAAGTGATAAATGAGAAACTGTCAGGCACTGCATCCCTCCACCAAGTTTCATGAATATCCAGCCGGTAGTTTGAGTAATCTTGCTCAAACAAACCGGCGGAGGATAAATAAATGTTTTAGTAATTCTCAAGTGAAACATTAGCTGGTTCAATCACATCTGGTCAACTTGACAGAATTAAAATAAGTATAGTAGACAAGTAGTATTTTCACTATTCACAGACACAAGCTTAACCCCCCCTTCACTGATAAAAGAAACAGCTATGTGAGAAATGGGTGAAATAAACATCCAGGCAGAGAAGCTTATAACCAATTTTAAGTTTTATTCATTTTTAAGTTCCCAGTACATTCAGCACTTGCAGGAGGAGAAAAAAAGCAACAAAATCAGAGTGTTTCAAACTAAGAACTAAATTAAAAATATTAAAATTGTAACCATTATTCTATTAGAAGATAAACTTTTTTTTTTTTATCTCCTCTTAAATATATATTTGATTGAAAGGTGGTAGGAGGGGACTGGTAGTTGGAGACGTCAGTGCAGGGAAGGTCAGCGTCCTGTAGCATTAACAGAATAACCCTCCACTTGAAATCCATCCCGTCCTTGTAAATCAACCACTGAAGATCAACTTGGGCATTTGCATCATCACAAGCTTTGCTACCACATCTCTTCCTATCGCTTATTCTAAGTTACAGTCATGGAGACTTCAGGAATCTGTGGGAGATCGAGATTCCCTCGTACAAACGTCACCTGCTTTTAAACACACAAACCTCCAAGGCAGAAAAAAATAAACACGATCCATAAAACTTCCACAAAAACAAATCAACTTTCTTCACGGCGACATCGACAACGGCCTGTAGATCTAGTCGTATATGTATAAAAAAAGAAAAGAAAAGAAAAAGAGGAGTAACGCTAAAACTGATCCTGGAACACATTTGAAGGTCAGGGATCTATTTTGGACCGGTTTTATTACAGGGCTCCGAGGAGGAAGGAACTGTTCACCCACAGAACTAAAATAAAGAGGCGGGCTCCCAAACCTCAGCGGGGACAAACTGCTGAGGCGTGCCAAAGAAACCGCCATCGCCCTTCCCGGCTTCTTTTCTTTGGCGGGGGAAATCGAACAGCACTACACGGAGGCGAGGAGGAAGAGGAGGAGGAGGAACGCTGCCGCTCTCTACGGGATGAAGACTGAATTTTCGCTCCTAAGAGACACACGGAGGAGAGACTGAGGGAGACAGGAGCGAGACGGAAACGTTACTTCACTACAAACCGAACATGTGAGCGACATTTGGTGAGATCTGACGTTTGGGAGGCGGGGACATGGCAGAGGTGTTTGGAAGACAACGCTGGCGTCCGAGTGGATGAATTAAAGCACGGCGGGTGCAGGTGGCGAGGGGCAGACACAAGTCCTGAATCTGAGGCGAGACGTGATTCACCAAGTGGAGACACTCCCTTCCCAAGACTTCCTGTCTGCTGTGTCCTCCGCCACACTGCTTCCCCCTCTCTCTCCCTCAATCTTCAGCTTTCCCACCAATCAGCGGCGTCTGTCCCGAGGGTTGCTGCGGCTGCGAGACCGTCTTCCACTGCCAGTGCTGGCTGAAGGTCGACTGGGCCGCTGACCTCCGTCCCTCCTCTTGTCCGGCTCTCTGTCTCGGCCGCGGTCCCTCTCTCGGTCTCCGTCGGCTCCTCTCGCTGCGCCGCCGCCGCCAACCGTCACGCCGCCTCCGCCGCCCTCCTTCTCGCGAGCCTTCAGCCGCTCCTTCCTCTCCTCTTCCCGCTTCTTGTCCTCATCCTCTTGCTTTTGCTTGCACCGCAGCTCACGCTCCTTTTGCCGCTCCTTGCGGTCCAAAATCCTCTGTGTCGCCTGGTGGACACAAAACACGGTTATGTTTCTGAGCACAGGTGAAGTCTTGATATTCTGAGTATAACAATTTACGACTGAAAACATGTGTGTGTGTGTTTGTGTGTGTGTGTGTGGGACGCACCTGATCCTCTGTCAGGGGAAGCCAGTATATACACGGAGCCGCTTTGGTCTTGAGGAACAAGTCGTCTAGAAGTTTGGCCGGAGGCTCATCTCCCTTTTCTGTTAGTGAGGAAACAAACGGGTGAAACTTCAATTGAGGCTGATCAGAATCAATGGAATCACCAGAGAAATTACAGATGAATTGTTACTTGTATAAAATGTATTTGTCTAAAAAAGGCAACCATTACTATCCCCTGCTCCTCCTCGTTCTCTTACCCTTCTTATCTGACTTCTTCTCCTTGCTCTTCGCCCGGTCCTTCCTCCTCCGCTCTCTCTCTCGGGATCTGGATCGGCGGCCGTCCTCCCCCGGTCTGGCGAATTCCCGGACCTTGTCCCGGTCCCACTCCCGCTCGCCCCGGGCCATCTCCCGGCGCTCCATCTCTCTCTGCCGTTCAGCCCAGAGGTCGCGCACTCCAGTGACTCCTCGCTCACGCTCCCGGTCTCGCTCGGGCATCAGGGGGGGCAGCCGGTTCTGAGGGGCGCTCGGCTGGGGGACGTGGTCCTCCTCTTTCTCTGGTTTCAGGATTCCCTTGTGAAAGTCCAGCTGCGGATAGACACACAGAGACAAATGTCAGATTGTATGGAGATTCACGATTTTACAAACAGATGAATTAATAATCTGAAGCCACTCTTATTCAGGAATACAGACTTTAAGGCAACAAAGTTTTAATATATATTTTATAAAGCAACAGATGACGCATCCACACTTTCAGACACTGTCTGGATTCAATTTGAAAATATAAATTATAGATTTTTTCCATCTAACTTGTGTGGTTCAAATTAACCAAGATTTTAAAAGGAAGTTGTGCTGGAATATGCTTCCCACCATCTTCTGTAAGGTTGGCAGCTGAGTATTTAATAGATTGAAGGTGTTCATTACCTGATCCTGCTCACAGAAGTCCACGCTGAGGACCTTGGGATTGCTTGAAGGCCATTTGACCCCGTGGATGGCAGATCTGGTGGAGACGGCCTCCTCTGCTGTGGCGTACTACAGACACACGACGAGAGGGAAACGGTTACGAGGCAGAGAAATCCTTCTGAATGTAAAATACATGTTAACACAGGTGGATATCAACACAGAAGTGAAAAGGTTCATGCTCACAGTGACGAAGCAGTGAGACTTGATCTTGTCGATCCAGAAGCCCTCCTCCACCAAGGTGCCGGTCTGGTTCAGCAGCTCCTTCAGCTGACCCAGGGTGAAGGGACGCACCTTCAGGATGAGGACAGAAAACCAGTCAGTCACCGAAGTCGGGGAAAGGCGATATTTCAAATGAGTTAAGAACATGATGGTGATGATCTTTACAGCCACACTAGCTTTGATCTGTCTTGTTTGTTTGGATTATGTCTTATTAGAGGCTGGGTGGCAAAAGAAATGTGTTATACTTTGAACCATGTGTCACTTTAAAGTCTTGCTTCTGTGGCACGAATCAAAAAATGTGCAAATACCAGTCATTAAATGTGTAATGTCTTGTCTTGTCATCATCTGTTTAGTCACGCACTGTGCCCCCAACTTAAAGTGATGCTTGACTGCAGCCATAATACCTGGTTAAGCGCTCCTGACTCTAATTATGGGTATGATGGTGATATGGTTTCCACTGGCATCAACACAATACGCCTCATTCACGAAAAATGTGTACGGTGGATTTGGAAAAGCTGGATTTTTTCCCCCTGAGCAACCACATCATTTGAGTTTGTGGGGAAAGTTCCAGGCTCCAGCTCAGTTAAGACACCAAAATATTACAGGATCTTTTTATGGGATTACATTTTAACTCTGACTTGGAGACACTGGGCTGTATTTGTGCCTATGACTGTAATGTAGAGTTTCAAACCCACCAGGTTGGTCACGTGGATGATATTGGAGATTTTGCCTCGGGGTGGCGAGGGCTGCCGAGCTGCACGGATGGGGTCGTCGATGGTGATGGACACGCCGGACTTCTGCTGGCTGATGGAGCGACGCACCAGACTGTCACTGGGAGTCACTGAGGGAAAGAAGAAGTGAGAGGGACTTTAAAAAACAGGAATGTGTGTAATCACGAGGAGAGGGAGAGATGCCTGAGGGATGATGACAAGACAGAAGCAGCAAAGAGATTTATACCCAACAATTTACAGCAGTTCAAAGCCCACAAACTTGACAGCGAGTCACTTTACCTTTCTTCGCCTCGACGTCCATATTGACGGATGTCTGTGATTCGGCTGCTTCCTCAGAGAGACTGTTCTTCCTTTTGTCTCTGGAAGTCCGGCGCGGTTTCTCCTTCTCCGGTTTCTCCACCTCTTCCTCTTCATTTGTCTGGCCATTTTCCTGACTGTCCCCTGGGACGACCTGGAGAGGAATAACAGGTAGAAAAACATGTGACAGTTCAAAACACACTGACAAAAACGTGTTCTTGAAATTGGACAACAATTCCAGATGAATATGTGATTTTAACTATTTGAACAAGATCCGTACCTTCTTATTTCTAAAGACAATGATATAACTCTCTGTACCTGTGTGACGGTGCGTCTGATCTTCAGTCCTTTGTCCTGGTCACTGTGGCTGTTGTCCAGGTTCTCCTCGTCCCCAGACAGTTGCAGCTCCTCTGGGTGAAGCTCTACGACAGCCTCCTGGTTCACTTTAATGTCCGGGATCAGAGACTGAAGCACAGAGACACAGACACGAGAAGGTTGGAGGGAACGTTCACTGGCGAGTCTCAAGCCACGGATTTCAGGATGTTAGTCTTCTACCAGTACCTTCAGTGAGTCGGTGGTGATGCTGATCGATGGTTTCTTAGCAGTGACTGCTGTGCTGGAGCCCCAGCGCCTCTTCCTTCCTGCTGCCGTCGCCGCCTCAGATTCTCCTGCTCCTCCATCCGCGGTGGCTGGAGACGTCTTACTGCCTGCAGGAGTCAGAGAAAGGTAGTTTATCACAGAGAAGAGAAGAAAGAGAGAGAGACAGAGAGAAAACACACTGAAGGGAACTTGAATGTCAAGTCACTGCAAGCTCAAAACATAAGAGAATGTTTGATTATTTAAAGCCTAATAGTTTTTCTGAGGGTAACAGTTACTCATTTAAGAGTTTACAAATTGAATTCAGACAAATAATTTGATTTAATATTATGGGAAGTCGAGTATGTAGATGAAATACTAGGAATCGAGGAGTAGATAAATATCATAAGACAAAGGAACAGAGGCTCTATCCACTACTTCTTTTCAGAGCATTTTAAAAAGGCAAAACTAAGTTTTACTCATCTGAAAACACTGAGCACTTTCAAAATTGCGATATTTAGCTCAGATTTTAAATTTAAGTGAAGACTTAAGTTTGGGTATTAACAAGGAAACATGTTGAAAATAAGTTCATACCAACTCTGTAAATCAAATCATTTCTATAATAAAATAAAGGTAAAACTGCAGGTCTAGACACAACTCCTACATTTTCAGCATGACAGTCACATGCGCTAATGTTCCCAAAAGTTTGAATCGTTTTAAGTAATTTACAGCTGAAAACCATAGGAGAGAAAAGGGGTTTTAAATTCTAGGAGTCTGGCATTTTGTTTTTGCCAGTCCTCATGTGGGACGAATGATCCAGGAGTCGGGGGGGAGGGAAAGAACATATAAGTGGTATACTCACTGGTCAAGGATATCTTCCGGGCAGCGAAAGCCTTAGGAGTTGTGCTCTGGGAGGAGAGAGAGACAGAGAGAGAACATACAGAAACCCCAGGGGTGCGGGGTGAGATGAGAACCAGAGTTCAGACCAGGCATCAACAGAGAGGAGGTGAAACAAGACAAGTGGAGGAGAGGGTGCGGGGGGGGGAAGATAAAGTAACAGAGACCTGGAGGCTCCAATTGTGCCACATTAAGAAGAAGATGGTTTGGTCGATAGTGAGACTTCAGACACATTTCTGCCTTCCACCTCTGCTCACAGACACAGAGATAAATCCATACGCTGCTCCCCTCTAGTGTGTGTGTCTGTGTGTGTGTCCATGATGTGCATTAAGTGCTGTGTGTAAGCTGGATCATATCTCAATACTGTAAGATATTACATTACAGTGTCCATCAGACTACTCAGAGAATAGAAAGTGCCTGTTTTTGATTAGATGCTGTCACTTTACAAGACTGACTGGGTGTACTTTCTCTCGAGCTGGAGGGGTGATCTCCACACTACTGTGATTGTCTTTAACGAAAACCAGGAATGATATGAGCCCCTATCTGTAATATAGTCCAGTGACCCTGTAACCTATCCTGTGTAAATCCTATCCAGAGATTTATTTCAGTTCCCTTTTAGGACTAGGTGGTAGAAACCCTAGTCCCAAATCCAGTCTAAATACTTAGGGTTGTGAATCACCCCCCCCCAACCACACGTTGATGATTATCAGGATGTGAAGAGGATTCTAAGATCAAATACTTTTCAGAAACATATTACCAACCCTACGTTTAATGTTAAATCATAATAATATTTAACCTGCTACTCATTAATTTTCCTTTTCAAAGCCGGCTCCTGTAATTACCTGGGAGCTGTCATGTGGTTCACAAGAACAAAGGAAGGGTGAACTACGTATGAGCCAGCTCTCCCAGCATAATAATAATAATTTTTAACTTGTGTGATGGCAGCACATGATCCCCGAGTATCTGTAGAATCATTAAACATGAAACTTTAAATATGAACTGACATCTGTGAACTGAGGTGGAGAGTAGGAGTGGTGAAGACTCAAAGATCTGTCTGGACTGTTTATACTGCAGCTGACATTCACCAATACACCATAATTATTTAAACAAGAGACAACTGTGGATCCACAGTGTTCAAATGCATGAGGAGCATTTTCATCTTGGTGTCAAAATACCAAATTCAAACGGCAGTACATGTGTCGGTTCAGATTTTATACTAAAATTACAAAGAGGAGAATAATTCACTCCTGATTTACAAAAAATATAAGGAAAGAAAAACGTTTTTGTTTTTTTTACAGTTTATAATTTCAATTAAACCATTTGACACCTGATTCCTTACTGGCTTGACTATGGCCCAACCGCACGACAGTGTGTACTGTATCTAGGCAACAAGGATCCAATCAGAGAAGGCAGAGGAGTGAGGGCGGGACTCGATTTGAGTGTGCAGATTTGCCACCAGGCAGGAACTTATCACTGGATGGGACTTTTTTTCTTGAATGGGGCTGGGGAGAACTTTTTGTCGTGTTACAGTCTTTTGGGAAGCCGGGAGTTTCAAATTGTCTCATGCTGGATTCTGATGAGGGTCTGGGCGAGGTAAACTTTGCTGGAGTCCATGATCTGTGAGGTGCATCGGGAATAAATCCACTGGCTTGGATTTATAGTCAAAGGTGTTCTTCTCCGATGTACGGTCCTGAAAGTCTTTCTGACATTTGATTGTAACGGGAAAATGTCAAAACGATATAAACTTGTCTTGCGAGGAGTTTGTGTGTTGTCCAAAATATTAGAGTAGGTGCTTGAAAAGTTTATTAGAGTTTCGGATTGCATGAAGGTCAGTTGAAGAGTCCTTGCCGTTGTTTTTCAAGTCGAAAGCACAGGAACAAGTCTTTTGATGGAAATAAAAAAGAAAAACAATCCAGGAGCTTTTGGCTTTGGAAAATTACAATCCAGAAAAATAGGTGTGATTGCCTCTACAATCATTGGGAAGTCTCTTGAGATGCAAGGGCCAGGTTGTGGATGAGATGAAGAGATCGATTTTTATAACACTACCAGTTGTCCGTCTGCCAGGTCCACAGCAGTGGCAGCGAATCTTGGTTTCCTGGAGAAAAAGCCACTGAGTCACTGACAGTGTGGCTGCAGAGGATTGTGTACATGCCCAGCACTCTTGGGCCACGTGTGGATGATCAATGGCACCGTGCAACCAAAGCCACGGTGCATGATTTGTCCATTAACTTGTCCTTGATATTATGTCCTTCGAATGTCTCTGTAGAACAGTTCCCTTGTGATTATCACATCCAGCTTGACGACGGGATTTCACTTTCACAGCTGAATAATGAATGTCCCCCTTTAAAAAGCTGGTTTGAGGGCAACTGCTGGCCTTCCAGGCTGAAGCAAAAACACTGTTCCAGATATTTGAGAGTGCACATAATCATATTGCATCCACAGATACGGGGCTTATCCTTATCTTCCAATGTGCTGTAAAGCTCAAACCCCAAATAGTGCTCGTATAACTGCTCTGGTCACAGTTTGGGTTAGTACAGCAGATCTCAGTCAAAGTCATTACTCAACCCTGCAAGCAGAGGGCAGTGTGGGATTGGAGGTAGAAGTGAAAATGACACTGGAGTGCAGAGGAATTTTGTCTTTCATCTGTGCTGCATCTGGCTTTTGGAGGACAGCAGCACGGATGTTGGGAGGATGACACTTGGAGACTCGTGTGCTCATCCTCAAAATGGGAGAGTCGGGGAGAGCGGGAGGCGATGCAGAGCGTTTGAATCACACTCCCCTTCCCCTATCCCATCATTCATCACCAGCACACAGCGCAGTACAGTCCAGTGCGGTTCAGATCGACGAGCAGGCTCCCAGCCCTCGAGGCCGGGTTACCATGGCGACTGCGTGCTGCTGCAGTTACCATGGCTGCCCTTGCTGTCGGTGGTGATGGGATGGAAGACGCAGTTCCTGCTGGCTCAGCGCATCACTGGAGGGCTACGGGGGAGGCCTCGCAGGCTCAGGTTTTACTCAGTGCCATACGGCTGCAGACTCTGGGCCTAATTCAGGTACCAGCGACGCACTTGGGCATAGCGGGACAGGAGTTGTAGGAGGAGTAGGAGGAGTGGAGGAGGTGTTGGTGGTGGTGGTGGTGGTGGTAGTAGTAGTAGTAGTAGTACGCAGCAGGTACCATTAGGGGCAATGGAAGAGGCATGGGAACCTTCATAACAAAGCAATCAATGGGGTTTTAAACAGCAATCACACCATAAATATATATAGTGAGAGAGAGGCGATCATGATGGGATATATAAAGGCAAAGATGGAAAGTAAAAGGGGGCATATAGGAAAAAGAGAGACACTGAGTTAAAGAGAGAAAGGCAGCGTGAAAGGAGGAAGCAAGAGAGCTGGGAGGATGAAGAGAGGGTGAAAGAAACAGCAGAAACAAGCCCTGATGCATCTCTACACACACTGTCAGGGTCCATTACTCGTGCAAACTCAAGGGAGAAATCTAAACCACACACACGGTAAAGGGACACATGCCTGATAACTTTCGATAGCATAGAGGTTATTATTCGAGGTAATCTAGAGAACATGCAATGCAATGAGCCTGCGAGAGTCTTACGTTGCTAACAATAAAGATCTGTGGTCTAATCCGGTTGTTAATGTGTAAACGGAAGATACAAATTCATAGTGTGTTTCAGTTAAATAAGGGAAAACTTCATGGGACAGCAAAAAATGAAATACCCTGGTCTGACTCCAAGACCCTGACACACCAAAAGATTTATTTTAGTAGCGTAAGGACAAAAACGGAAGGTTGGTGACACGTGCACTCCTGCACGAGGGGAAAATTAAGTCAGTAGTACTATTTAAGTAATTAATCTTGGCAGTTGAACATGAATCAAATACTTCTACTACAAATAATCTGCCCCCTTATCTAATTCAAATTATAAAACTATTGTATTAAATAAGGAATGAAATAGAAATGGGACCATATCAATTGTGAAAATCCTGGTATTGTCACTAAAAGAAAAAGGCAGAGGCAAGAAGATAAACAGAAACCATTTATCTCTGCCACCGGTTCAATGCTTTGCCAATTGTGCGGGATGCTCCATAAAACCTAAGAGCCGTAGTCACAGACGATTAACAGCAATTGATAATTGACCTGGTGCATCAGGGCGCTGGGGTTTAATGTTTTCTCTCACTGCCTCCTAACAGGCAGCAACTGTAGGGTGAGGAACATGCACTCTCCAGAGCACAAACATCTACTCTATCACTCTATTAACATCATTACTTGTATGCTAGCAGCATCAGCACTTAACATCCCTCTAAGAGGCCGAGCCAGATAATGGACGTGTGTGAGAGTTCATCAAAATTCATCTGGTAGTTATGAAACATTAGTTGCATTAAAAACACAAATGAAAGGTTTAGTTCATTCCTGTTTACTTCGGGACCCAACTCCAACTCAGCCACTGTTTCCTCACTGGTGATCAATTGTAGAATCGACTATGTGAATTATACGTTGAGAAAGGGATGTAGAAATCTCCACAGGGGCAAAAAGGCATGAATGAAAACATTTGAGTTGTGTTGGTTTTGAGTCATCCTCTAAGCTACACATGCTTGTATGTGAATGAGGATGTCGGTTAGTGGGAGACAGAACAAAGACCAAGGCAGCCCCACCCTCAGTGACCTTACCTCCTCCAGGCGGTTCTCGCTGCTCTCCGGCTCAGCGCCAGATGCCGGCTGATCGGCCATGGGACTCTCAGAGTCTGGTTCCACCTCTGTCACGGCGGCTGCGCTGGGCTCCGACACCTCCCTGCAGGAGTAAAAAGACATTTGTGGTCACTTGGGACTGATCGGTGAGACAGAATGATCTCAGCAATTCTCAGTAGGGATCCCCCTTGATAACCAGCTGGGCCTCAATCCAGACATGGCGGTGTTCCAGCTCAGCTCTTGAGACTGGGCGATGTGAGGATTAGTGTGAAGGGACACAAAACGATGTGTAGGACAAGACCGAGGAAAACACTGGAGCAGTCAGAGGAAGGGTGCTGGAGGCCGGTGATCTGGGTCAAGCTATAAATAACTCACCAGCTAACTGACACCCAGGGTCACAGACACACCTCAAACTAACTCATCGTCCAGGACGCACATAGTTCACTGGATGCTTGTCGTCTTCATCTGATTCTCAGTGGGTCATTAGAGAAACAGCGGTGCTTGTGAGGACGCAAATGTCCGAGTGAGACGATCTGCGGTTTACGGACTTTATACCAGGAGGCAAGACTTACTATCTAGAGGAAGTAAGTCTGAAAGTCAAACTCTGGGTAAACTACTTAACCAGTGCTCCCGACTTTACCCAGAGGTCATGTCTGAAAATGGCTCAGAGCTCACACAGCCAAAACTCTTCTTCATATTTTATTGCCGTCATCTACAACAGAGCAAATACAAGATTATATTTTTAGCTACCAGCTCAACTTCCCCTGCCGGCATTAACAAAAGCCTCCTCCGCATCCCCCTGCAGGTGGGGAGGATCACATCCTCCTCTCCATCACGGAGCACACGCTCACCTCTTTGATTCATCGTTTGGCTCTTTGCATTGTACATCTGACGGAGGTTAATAATCCATTCATCAAACATGGAAAGGGCTGGTATCGAATGTGAATTCCAGGTTTGATATCAATCACGGCATTGGGCTTTGTCCTTTGGGAGTTAGGCACCAATTCTTTTCTTCCCTGGGTGTGGATGTCAGTTTCTGTGTGTGTCTGTGTGTGTGTGCCAGACCAGGGGCACACCTGTGCCAGCTATAAAGGGAGACAGATGTCTAGGAGAAATATAACCCCTCAGGATCAGGAGAGGCCAGGCCAAGGTGATGTAATGAGCACAGAAAAAACACAATGGGCGATTAAAAGTGTTTCTGTATAGATGCGTTCTAGAGCTTCACATTCATGTACCTACAGGTTGAAATGAAGAAGCCCGCTAACGTACAGCTTCAACCGGCCGAACAACACCTCTGTTAGATCTACCGAAAAATAAATGTTACTTCTCACAATAATTGACAAAGTGATCATAGGTTTAGTGTTACCTGGAGCATCCATTCAGAATCATTGCAGCTCAACAGAAATCAAGAAGATGAACTCTCAGAACTCTTGTCACTGATCAGATCACACGTGTAATCAGCTCCCAGTGAACGAGGCTGAGCGCACTGGTGCCAGTTGGGAGAATGATATCACACCATCAGGGCCAATTCACACCGACTGTACAGCGAACAGATGTCTGCTGCTTTAATGATCTCCCTCGACAACACTGAGACCATTAGCAGCTACAGCCACACACACACGAATCCAGAAATAAAAAACACAGGTTCTCTGCGGGCTCCACGGTGAGATGCAGCCCAGTGTGGCCGCGCTGGGTGAGCCTTAGTGGGGGGACGAGATACAGTGAATCCTCAGTTCAGAATAAGAAACCTCCACGTTGAGGCTACCTGGCATGACTCAGTGTTGAGGTCAGGGGAGAGAGAAATCACTGCCACCACGCTTCCCCCCCCCAACACTATGAAACCCATAATTTATTCATCAATGTGTTCCTTAATCGAAACGCTATTTTAGGCTCTGATCACAGGGACCGAGCACCTCCCTGAAAGCACGTCTTCCTGCTCCTTCACCCAACAAAAGACTCACGACGTCCCCACCCCCGGTGCTCCTCACATGGACGAGCATGGCACACAAGGCCGGTGAGGGCTAATGGAATCGAACAGGCACCAAGGAGCTGCTGAGCTGAGCTTAAGGTTCACACACAGGCGGTCTCGATCCACACGATGGGACCGGATCGATTCCTTCTGGATGAATACCAGACTTCTGGGGTCGAACAGGTTGGTTCTCTTACCCGTTTTTGTTGCCTTCGGACAGCATGATGCCTCGACAGGAAACCCCGGACGTAAAACCAGACACCCCGGCAGCTAGACGCGCTTCTTCCGGTTTAAGGTCGTTTCAAAACGGGGACTCGAACCACAAATCGGACCCGGTGGTGGTTGTGTCTGTCTCTGATTAGCTGCACACTGCGTCGGCATCAGGGATGCGGTGCATGCATGGCGGCCATGTTGGCTACACAGACCTGTGTCAAGTCTACCGGAGTGCAGAAAATAGTTTCCGGTGGGCGGTTTTTCAAAGTAAAAGTCCGGCGAGGCGTTTAAAATGTGGCGCATTCCAGAATGTAATAGCAAACAAAATCGTTCTATCGGCATTTAATCAGAATTGGCGGAAAGAATCTACACGGGAAGGTGATGGAGGAACAGCAGCAGCAGTAGAGTTTGTTGTGGCATCTGTGCAAATGCCTGACAAGACACACAACCTGCTATAATTAGGAGCTTTGAGAATGTGTTTACAGCTGAGCAGTGTTTAAACATCTTGTAAGCATGTTATCAAGTCTGTGACACTTGTTTCAAATGTCTGTCCAATCTGACAAATTATACACGGCCGGAAATGAAGGCAAGAGTTTATCTGACCGGTCAAATTTGTCCAGGGAAACAAATACTACTTAAAAGTTCGAGAGAAGTGGATAAAACTACAACACAACCCAGTTCATTCTACTTCAGTGGAGACAAGGTGCTGTCTGTTGTTATGGTAAATGTTACATGTGATTCTACCATGAATCCAATCTAGATAACACAAGTGTCTCCGGTGACGGTAAAACTTGTCTTTTGGGGAAATAATGACTCAGTTATTCCCTTATTTATTTAAAAACTGGTCTAAAAGTAGCATCATGGAATCATGGATAGTGGATTAAGAAAGCAGCATGCAATAATGTAGAGCTGGACAATACACAATATAAGTAATCAGTGCAGTATATAGTATAATACATGGCCATGAGGGGCGATGAGGGAGTGTGTTTACAACAACCCCTGTTTAAAACATCTTGTAAGCATGTTATCAACTCTGTCACATTTTTAGATTCCCCATGCCTGTCAATGCTCACAGAATATACTCAACGGATAATTAAAGAAGCCATTCACGCAACAAATCAAATTTGTCCGAGCAACAGCCGAGAAAGAAATCTGAATATAACTTAATAGTTAAGGAGAAACCGATGAAGTTCCTTCCCAACAGAGTTTATTCGACTTCAGTGTAGACACGGTCCTCTCCGTTGTCATAGTAAATATTTCACGTGAATATACAAAAACTTCTATCTAGTGATAATGATATAACAAAGGCTCAGTATATATGGAGGACTAAGGTTAAAACATCTGTCTTTTAACTTAAGAGATAATGATAGTTCATAAAAGGCAATAAGTAACAGAAAATAGTTTACAAAGTAAAGTCTAAGAGGGACAAAGGCCTTTAGAGAGAATAGAATCAATAACATGCACAGTAAACACATTAAAAATTTAGAAAAGGCAAGAGGGAGGTGTGTGCATATTTATAATAATGGTTCATTGTGCTGGTGTGACTTCAATTTCAATTTAATTTCATCCTCAAATATTACGAGGACTCAACGACACTTGTTTTGAAGGTTCTTTCCATTTTAATTACTGTTACTGACCTTTTGGAAAGGTGTCGTTTCTCCACCTCCTTACTCAGGTTGGTATTTTTTCCTTCCTCTGCTTCTTGTCCTTGTTTTACCTTCTGTGAAATCATTTAAGACAAAACAATGAAACACAAATAGCAATACGCTTTAAGTTATGTTAAGATCAGCCGTGAAGAAAACGTTTTCTTCAAAAATATAACACTTTATGGCTGAAATATTGTGAGGAGATTGAAAGGAATAAAATACTGGAAATGTCTCCAATAATTTGGGATAAACATGATTGAAATATGATCAAACATGAGATTGTTATCATTATTACTAAACCTTAGGAATATCTATCAATGCTCTAGTCCATAACTGACCTTGAGTGGCCTGGCAGGGGAGGATTTTTCCCTGGAGGAGGAGGATTGTGACGAACGTGAAGACGAATCTGATTTGGAGTCAGAATCAGACGAGGAGCCTGAATCTTGTGGCTCAGTTACAACCACCCACGCTTTCTTGGCTGTCTGCTGTCTCTTCTCCTGCTCGTCCTTTAGCCGCTTCTCCTCTTGTATCTTCTCATCTTCCTGCTGTTTTCTCTCTTTTTCCTCTTCCAGACGTTTTCTCTCTTTTTCTCGCTCCTCTTTCTGACGCCGTTTCTCCTCTTCTTCCAGGCGTTTTCTCTCCTTTTCCTTCTCTCCTTCCAGGCGTTTCTTCTCTCTCTCCTGTTCTTGTGCCTTAATTCTCTCCCTCTCCTGCTCAAGCTGTCGTTCTCTCTCCTTCTCTTTTTTCAGGTGCCTCTCCTCCTCCATCTCTCTGGTCTCTTGTTGCCTCTTTCTCTCCAGTTTATGCAGTGGTGACTCACTGGACGACCCAGCAGTGGAATGAGCTGCATCTTCTGACATCTCGTGCACAAGCAGAGAGAGGGGTCCGTGCCTACTCTTCACAGGGGGGTCAGGGCTGCTGGAGCGAGAGCTGGAGTCAGAGTCTTGCCTCTGCAAGGTAGGAGGTGGGACAGACTCCACCCTTGGTGCAGGCTGAGAACCCTCTCCCTCCTGGTTCTCTGCGTCTGGTGGACTCTGCTTGGGTGTGTCAGGGAGGGGAAACAGGTCTGGGGGTGGAGAGGGAGGAGGCGTAGGGTGGCGGAGCTGCATGGGAGTGTGGTGTACCTGTGGTGGTGGGATGTGCTGCGGAGGTTGAAGCTTGCGCTTGGACCTTGCGCCTGCCAAAGGGACACTGGGGGGCATCTGCTGCGGCTGAGGAGGGACTCTGTTAGCCATTCGTGCTTTGCCAGGACCAGGCCCCCAATCCTCTTCATCATCACCCTCATCATCACCGTCATCATCGTCACTATCCATGATGACATGGCTTCCCGTCGCTACTCCAGCAGATCGGCTCAGGTGGAGGACGGGATGAGCTGAGCCCGGTTCACTCGGGGCAGTTCCCTCCTTCTCCTGGGCTCGGGGCACAGCAGGGGGCAGCCCCTGGCGGTCTGGCTTACCCAGGACACGCACTGACAGGGAGGCTACAGCACGAGGAGGAGAGGGGGCTGGGGGCTCCTTGTGCCCCATGGCTCGCTGCATCCTCGCTCCTGCAGCTTCAGGGGGCTCATGGTGGTGAAGGGTGGGACTGGGGCCCATGTCAGGGTTGTATCCCATCATCCCATGACCCATTACAGACGCTCCCCCTCCTCTCTCATCTGCTCTGGTCAGATTAGACTGGGAGGGTATGGGGCGGTGCGGCTGGGGACAAATAATCACAAGTCAGGACACATTTAATTTCAAGATTTCATGATTGTTTCAGCACTACTAAGATCATATATAACAGTTTAAAAACCGAATCTTTAAAAGCACCAGCAACATTTTGACATGAGATGTAGAATATAGAGAGGCATAATAGGAAAAGAGATTTCTCACAGCATTAGTTTGCCCTGAATCTTTAGTTTACCTCATTTGATTATTCAGTATGTGGACGTTACTGACCTCAGAGACATAGCAGTCATTGTCTTCCGAGTGGTCTTCATCCTCGTCTGGCACTGCAGGGCTTTCTGTAAGCGAGGGGGAACAAGGCAGGGCCTAAGTGTCAGCACCAAAATTCGGATTTAAATTCAAGAGACACAACGTTTGGACCCTAAACTAGGACAGATCCATTTCTCTAACGTTTCCGTCCACACAGAGATGGTTTGGGTTGTTTGAAAACTAACATAATTTGACCTTCTCCTGTTCTCTGTTTCCAATGATTCAAAATACCTGAATGTCAACAGTGGCTGAGTAATATGCGTCAAATATTGAGTTGCATGTGCATGACGAGGGAATCCTTGTCATTGAGTGTATTTATCCATTCATACGTCGTTCACACAGCACAGATTGTGTTTACTGTCTGATTTCTGATTGTGTGTCTGATTGTTTACCGTCGGCGTCTTCCTCCTGCTGGGCCTCTCTCTCAAGTCTCTGGCGAAGGAGCTCCTGCTGTTTGGCCAGGTACTGTTTAATGAAGCTGTTCTGGCACATCTCCTCCCCCATCTATGACAAAGAAACACACTCAAAACTCAACACTTGGAAATTACGTCTCAGAAATCACACAAGTTGTCTAAGGATAAGCAAGCAAGCCCATCTTTGATAATCTCCACCTACCTGAGAGTTGGGCTGCAGCCCACTGTGGGAGGAGGAGGACCTCTGTAGGTTTTCCAGCATCAGAGCCTGCCAGGGATGAGTAAGAGGAATAATTATAATACAAGATATTATACAACAAATTCAAAAGCAAATGTCCACCACGTACTTCAATATAAGGGAGCGAGCTGCAGCAAACTTCTATGACACACTCCATCTCAGGGATTTACATTTCTGGTCTCCATTTCACTCCATAAAGCACAATTTTAATTTAAATTAAAAGTAACTCAAATTGGATTTAATTACGAATGATCCTGACTGGTAATACTTCTATATTTCTAGAGAGTTATATCAAACAGCATGGGAGTGATGGGCCTCCTGTTCCCTCATTATTTACACACTAGTGATAGCCTGGTTGTGTTGTCATATATATATATATATATATTATGTATATAACATGCTAATAAGATGTTTTAAACCCGGATCAGTTGTAAACAAACTCCCTCATTGCTCCTAATCACTATTGTAATGCTGTATTGAAACTAAAATAACTACAACACTGTTATTACAGTAAGTATTACACGTGGCTCTAACATATAATTATGTGACTCAGAGTTCATATAACATGCTTACAAAATGTATTCCACATAGATTACTCCTATTGGTTTTTGCAAGACTTTATTGATAATGCAATAATTACAGATATTGTGTTATTACCCTACACTGTTGCTTGTTATTCCATCTCTTCCTGTGTTTTCTCAACCCACCATCTACTCTAACAACTTTTAAACCAATGAGTGAGCACATATATGATTAAATGTGTTATTGTATACCCGCTGGATCTTCCTATACATGGACTGCTGTGTGTATATTTAACACAGTGTCGTGTTTACATAAATATGGCGACAAGGAGGTTTTTCAGTGACAGGGGGCGCTTGAGTGCCCGGACCCGAGTGTTTCTTAAATCCTCGCTCCGGCCCTGAAACCTGTGGTTGTTTGTAAACTCAAAGTCTGCAGCTAAAAACAACAAAAATAAAAACAACAGCACTAGAAAGTACACAACGCGAATGGGTCAGTGTTACGTGTTTACATCGCCAGGCGCGCACCCGTCGCTCCCAACACACACACACACACAAAGCGCGGGCGCGGCCATGTACAGTACGCTAGGCCTCGACTTGACAGGTGCACACTTCAGCGGACACACGATGCACCGGGAGTCGCTGTGGATTAGCTCCGGAGCCGTAATGGCGGACGGTTTCCTCCCCGCCTGCCCGTTACAGAATAACCCGGTTTAAACGCGGTTTCAGCGGCAGGAGACGGTTCATGTGTTCCCGCTTCCCAGTACCACACACACGGCCTCGTAATGTCCACCCGACCCCCCCTCCTCCGTGTGTCTGCTCCTGCTGAACTTCGCCCAGACTCGAGCCCCTTGCCGGGGGAGCACTCACCCCCTTCAGCCGCTTGATCAGCGCGTTCTTCTGGCCGCTCTTCGGCAGGTTTCTCTGCTCCAGCGCGAGTTTCAGGTCCGCCACTCGCAGCGACTGTAGAGGTTTCCCGTCGAGCGTAATATCGTCGTCCGCCATTTTGCTTCCCTCCGCTCTTCGAAACTACGGTGGCTCCCCCCCCCCACTCACCAACCCCCCCGTCACTGCTCGGCTGTTTCCGGAAGAGCTCGGGTCGGACTGGGGCACACGATGTACCCTCATGTGTGGAACAAACTTTACTTAAAGTTCATCCCGCTTGAAAAGGCTCAATAAGAATATAAGAAATCATTTTATGCAATAACCATATTAGCTTGAATTGTATTTGACTTGTTTCTTATTGTAAACTCTTTCCATCTTGCTTTTATCTCCATTTAACTGTTGCACTGCCGAGCTGATCCAGTTTCTTCTTGTCCTTTGTTCACTTGCATGTTACAAATAAAACTTTAAAGAAATTAAAATTCACTGTTTCCTGCAAAGCAAATCCCCTCACATGCAATAAACCACAAGGCACATACTGTAATAATCATAATAAAAGAACCAAACGCATTTCATTTAATTGCAAAAGATGTATTTGTGCATTCTGAACATACAAGACAAACATCAAATGTAGTGTAACGTAAAGAAGTAGTTTGGGTCTGTTTTTACTGTAGAAGAAAAGGTTTCTTGTCTATACCTCAAGATATGGAAAACGGACTTGCATGGGTTCACGTAGTGTAAAATAGGCTTTTTTTTGTACAAAAGAAAATACAGCCATATCTTTATTAAACTGTAACTTAGGATGTCTTTTTAAAAAAAACAAAAAAACTTCTGTGTTGATTGTAGATCCTCCCAGTGCAGGATGTGCATATATATATATAAAACAATTTAAGCAAGTTAAAGCCATGCAAACTGTAAAAAGCAAACGTAAAAATGATCATAATAAATATGTAGCTAAAGGTTACTTGCTGACCGTGCTCTCTTCATACGAACAGATTAGTGTTGTGGCAGGGAGGAGTCCAATTACTCAACACTGCAAACCTCCACAAGGTGGCGCTGCAGGAAGAGAAAATGCAACAGATGGTAGAAACTGAACTCCACAGAAGATGATCTATACTAAGACACACAACTAGAACAAAAATGATTATGCAATGCCCTGACGATACTGTTTTGGTTAGGTTATATTACTTATGATACAGAAGGTAAATCCTTTACGATCTAACGTGTAGTGTGACAGATATCGTGTTTGTTCCACTTCCAGTC
Source organism: Platichthys flesus (assembly GCF_949316205.1). NCBI lineage: Eukaryota > Metazoa > Chordata > Actinopteri > Pleuronectiformes > Pleuronectidae > Platichthys > Platichthys flesus. Next base: position 11,892,382 of record NC_084968.1, read on the forward strand.
AACGATAAGTTCCATGACAGCTTCTGACTGAGCTGTCTGTGCACCTGAGGACTGGTGTGAATGAAAACCAACACTTAAAGACAGAAAAACACAGTTTGATGGATGTAAAATACAAAACTCCCCCATTTCAATTTGAAATTGGGCTGTGCTTCCTTTTTACAGTTTCTGCTAAGGCTGGATCTATGATCATTTGGATATTTTTTGTAATATTGATTAATATCTTGTAAAAATAACCAAGCTGATCCTTTTGTTTACTAATAAATTATGTTTATAATATAAAGAACCAGCCTTAGTTTCTACCGTACTCCCTTTTCAAACAGGTTTCTTACTTGAGACTATCTAAGCAGATGCAGTGTTGACATGTATTTTATGGGAAATGAACATTAAAAGCAAACAAAGTCACACAAACGTAACCATGCAGATTAGTACAGAACATGTGGGGACTGGTGACCTTGGAAAACAGGTTTCTGAGCCTCTGCTAGAATATCACATGACTGTGGGAAAGAGCAGGATTAGGAACAAATTCTCACCCGACCATCACTGCTCACACTTGGTCGCTGCATTATTTTTGATATACTATACATCATCTATCTCTGTCAGGGAAGGAGGCTGTCTTCATGACATGTGAGAAACTGCAGGGATTCAACCTGACCGTGTACTGAGAGATGACTCGTGTAATCCCCAGTGAGTGGATTACAAACTGTACTGCAGATTATCTTCTCCTGCCAAGGGGGAGATTGGCACGACACAAACACAACACACACACACACACACTCGCACAGATTATGTATGGAAGTCGCTCACTTCCTTACTCCACAACCGATTCCACTTGTCCCATATTAAACCCAAAACACTTTGCTGCCTCAACAGTTTCTGAATGAATATCACAACAGTCCTTTCAGGTGTCACAGTACAAAGACGACCAGAAACAGGATGTGAGGCCTCCTTCCGAGCTATTTTTGGAATGGGGGGGGGTTGTGGCTAAATAAATAGAGGAAGGAAGGATAAATGGCTATCATGTGAGGGGTGGGGGGGTGGGGGGGGGAGATACGGCAAACATAATAATAAAGTAAAGCTCCCAAAATAAGCAGTCCGCACGGACACTCAAAGCCACAGAGGGACTTCAAATATTCAATAAGTTAACACTCAAAAAAGACACGTGTGCCCGATATCAAAGCACAGAGGTCAGGATATAAACAAAAGGAAAACCAGCACACAGTTGGAGGACAGACCCAGCACAGTCAGAACCCAGCCAAACACTTAGTTCAGGGTCCAACTTCACTTGCTCCAACCCCATTCCAAGGAAAGGTAACGAAAGAGTCTACCAACAAATAAGGCATTTCAGAGAGAGAAAATATATATGTAGTTTATACAAAGTTTTTTTCCGCCGAGTGTTATGAGATATCATCAGGATATTTCTGCCAGACGCTGGAGCAGAGTGGAGAAGCCTGCCGCTTGCTGGGAGAGCTCCGCGACCCGGTCCACCATCTCCTGCGTGGCTGATACTGAGGGGTAGTTTTGTGCAGCCCCCTTTGTTGCCACCACCACTGACTTCAAGGCCTGGCAGAGTCGCCCCCCTGAGGTTGTGATCTGCAGAAATAACAACACATATTACATTATTATACAAGTTTGATATAATCCAAGGGATAAACTTTAGCTTTCACTCAAATAATGTCACGCAAACTGAATGGTAGGAGGGATTTGTCTTGCTACCTTGGCCCGGAGGTCTGCAGAGGTGAGAAGGCGGGAGAGCGTGTCCCCGATAAACACCAGTTTGTGCGCCGTCACTATGAGGCTCTTTCCTCTGGCGACAAAGATGCGGGGAGGCTGGTTCCCCTGCACGCTGCTGAAGAGCACGTCGATGGCGTCTGCCAGGCAGGAGAGGTGGGCGAGGCTCTGGGACGAGTAGAAGGACAGCAGCTCCGAGTCCTCCAGCGAGAGGGACATGGGCAGAGGTGGGGATGGGGTCAGCTGCAGAAGATAAGATGAACTTGGTATTCATAACAGGAAGTCAAACGACAGCGTCAGCTACTAAATTCAGCCACCGATAGTGACTTATTCATTTATCTTCATACTCAATATAAGACTCTTTATGAGACCACACCAGGATGGCGCAGACGTATGTGTTAAATCATAGAGTCACTTTAGTTAAGCAGTAGTATAATGGTTTACAAAAGGTTTTAGTATGTGCAAGTTGATTTTGACGTCATAACTAAATGAATAAAGGCAGAAGGCTGTTAATATGTGTACAGTTCAGAAAGATATATTTTCAGCTTTAGCATGAGGTTAACTATAACTACATTACAGGCAATGTGCAGTCAATTCACTTTAAAATAAGCTGGACAGAGTCTTGTGCTTAACATTAAGTCAGAGAGAGTTGGACACCAACACACATGCATACAGGATGTCAACAAGTGGCCGTGCTGAGAGAATGACTGTACGTCTCTGTGCCCCATTGTGCTGCAGCCTCCATTCAATGCAAAGGCAATGCTGTTAAGATTTACAAGTGATCTCTTGTTTAAGTGGTCTATCGCGTAACCAAGGAATCTAGCAAGGAGCAGAAGAAAATGCAGATGGAGCAATAAGACGAAGTGACCTCAGTGCAGAGCGATAGACACGGAGCTCTGATGCGATAAACACATTCTGTCATGTCCACGCAAACAGAGATTTATGAGTCAGAAATCCACAAAGGGGATTGTGACATAAAGTTTGGCAATGCTGGATAAACATGGTGAGTATAGAGTTAAGGGTAAACATGGGTTTCGACAACATCGGGAGCTAAGGGGGTGCTGCAGCCCGGAATAATGAGTCACACTGCTCATTAGTAAACAGAGTGCACCGTCAACACAGAGCGAATCAATGACTGATCTGTGAAGACTTGCTCTGTGTGGTTCAGGACTTTGAAAATAGTGAATGTCAATAAAAGAGGTAGAAGTATTGACTGACAGCATCTAGACCACAGGAAGGGAGGATCATGTGTGTGATCATTTGACTCACCCGCGTCTCTGCACTGATCATGTGTGTTAGTCCGTTCTCCGCCAGAACATTAGAATGTGGATCAGGTTTTCCCTAGTGTGGGGAGGAGAGAGCTGTCAGGCAGGTTTACAGACACATTTGATTGGATTATCACAATAAAACTACAGGTAACATTAATCAAGAGAAACAGGAAGGTAAAGATCAGATATGTCAGAATATTAGAAACAAAAGGTCATGGAATAAATACCTTTACGTCATCACGAAAACTGACCTGCAGTTTGACGTATCCAACACTGTCTCCCGTCGGAACTGGGGCAGGGATCGGGGTCAAGCCGATGCCAGCGTACTCGTTGCTGGGATCATCTTCTCCATCAACAGGGCCCACTGTGAGAGTAACAGTGGATTGAGCAGGAGGCAACGGGAAGGCAGGATGAGGGGTCGGGGGCAGCGGTCGCTCCTGGATCCAGCTCCCTTTACGAGAGCCCATCCCGCCTCCAGAGGACTTCCCATCAGGCACTGGGAGCGCGGGCAACGGCCGGCGGGACAGGGATTCTTGGGATGGTAGACGGGGTCGGCCCTGAGCCTGCAACAGGAGGGCGCTTTCCTCGAGGGACCGCTGGACCAGTGTCAAGAGCCCCTCAGATGGAGGAGCGTTGCCGATGGCGGATAATGCCGGCAGCAGGTCGGACAGACGGGCCCAAGCCTGCTGAAGAGGCGGCGGCGGGTCGCCTGAATGGCTGGCTTTCCAGGTGGACAGGATTTCAGCCAATGAGGTGGCCAGGTCTCGTGAAGAAAGAGCAGAGGCCGGACCAGAGGCGGCGCTCAGCACGGAGTGGACAAGGCTGGAAAGCGAAGCCCGCCACTGCACGTCACCTGAGCCGTTACTAGAACAAGAGAGGCGGCGGGTAGAGGTGGAGGAGGACGAGGAGGAGTGAGGGAGGGCTTCGATGGTCAGGGCTGGCATGTCATAGATGCCGCAGTCGGGCTCGGTGGAGTCTCGTTTGTGATCCCCGCTGCTGGCTCGTTTCTCAGAGACAGGGACACGGTAGACTTGTCCGACCTTCACGACGTCCTCCCCACAGAGACTGATGGTGGACTCTCCCGGTCCCAGAGGCAAACCCGGGAGCGTCGGGACACTGTAAACTTCATCGTCACCCTCGTCCGGCTGAAGATCTGATGTGGACACGTTCAGAGTGATGGTGGGGACATCATAGACCTGTGTTTGGAGGGGCACAGAAGGAATCTGTTTGAAATGGTGTAGTGTTTACCTTAGAAAGAAATACGATAGCCACAATGCATTCTTTGGAGCATGGGCTTTGTGTGTCAACGATGAAACATTGTGCAGTCGAGCTAGTTTGGAATAAGTAAAAATGGGACACTGTAAGTTTAGACGCCCTTTAAAGCACTAAACTTTATAGTGGGTGATCCGACTGGAACTGGTTAAGTAAAACTAAAAATCAGTCAGTAGATGCAACAAAGACTCACTGACCACTAATGGCAGACACACATTTGGACGGTTAAACATCAAAGAGGGGAAAGCGGTGAGCCTGCAGTCCACACACAGTAATTGCAGGCAAAGAGGGGAAAAAAATAATCCAACAACTGGCAGTCATGTTCAAGTATCATTAAAGGGGAGACTGCTGGGGGTAGGGTGGCGGTGGCACGGCCTTGGCTCAGCCCTGACAGATGGGTGTGCCTGGGAGAAAATAGAAGCAGCACTTGGACCGGATAGACAGGCTCCCAGCGCAGACTGAGACAGGTGTGGCCTTGCTGTGACGGGAGAGGGGGGGGGGGGGGGGGGGGGGCACACTAAGTGGAATGTGAGAAGAAAATGCGACGAGAATCTGATGTTCATCTGTTGTTGGTGAACGGCTTCACTTGTACAGACATGATTTCAACGGTTCACCACAGTTCCCATGTAACTTGTGTGTAACTGATCATTCTGGTCACCGTTTCACTAGGTGGTTATTACAGATAAACCACATGCAGGTGCAAAACACATTCAAAAGCTCCATCCGGTTAATGCCTGAGGTAAGAACATTGCAAAGAAACATTGTGTACACATTCAGCCAACAGTGCTGTTTTAAAGTCGAATTTTAACTAGCAGCGCACACATCTATTCAAGAGACTCCAGACAAAGCCCTGTCTGCTCTGATTGGTCAGCGGGCCCACTTTGTTTTGATTAGTCACCTACTTCCAGCACATGTAAGAGATGTCTGCCCGAGCTCTCGCTTTACCTGGATTTACTTTGGGGCGTGCCAGACTAGCCACCAGACATGCATTATGTGACCTAACAATTGGGCGGAAGTTTTGACTGATCGGCTGGTGAAGGAGTTTGAGTAGCGGGGCTTTCTGTGTGGGAGAGGAACTTTACTTTCTACTTTGTAAACTGTCTCGGTCACATAAAAAAGTGAAAAGGCTTAACATGAGCAGGGTTTTGTTGAACCCAGCAAGAAATACAAAGTAAGCATTTATCGTTACCTCTGACTCAGAGTCGGCTTGAGATGGAACATAGCGAGGGGTGTCATAGATGCCATCCTCATCCCCGAGGGAAGAGGGAACTGAACGCTGCCACCTGCCACTGGGAGGAGTGTCATACACCTACAAACACAACAAAAACATAAATCGTTATGACCACAAGCCTTGGTCGACCACACTGGGTGTAAGTGAAGTTTCCATCACGTACCTGTTCATCCAAAGAATCTGAGTAATCCTCGTTGTCTCCATTTTTGTTTATCCCACTGCTGCTTTTCTCCAGCCCATTGTTCATCCTCTCTTCTTTACTCTGAGGAGTTTCCTTCTGTTTGTCTTCTTCTTGCTGCAAACCTGCTGCCGTGGGTTTGGGGACAGAGTTCGAATTGACCGATGTCGGTGCTGCTTGCTGTGCATCTTTCCTGGTGACTCCCCTCACTGGAGGTGCTGGTGGAGGAGGTTTGCGGGCAAAGCTTGGTGACCCAGGCCCCCTGACCTGCCCTGCTCTGACCAGCAATGGGGATCCCCGGTTACAGGCGAGGCCAGGTTTGACCCTGGCGACAGCAGGGTTGGGTGACGCTCCCTTTACACTGGGAGATCCTTGAGAAGAAGATAACTGAGATAGGTGCTGGTGGGCCAAAGGTGAGGATGGAGTCCTGTGAAGGTTTGCTCCCACAGGGGTGGGCGTTTGATACATCCCAGGTGAGTCCTGGCCTATTTTGGCCTGGGGGGTACCGTTTGGTCCACTGACCATAGAGTGGCCATTAGAACAGACAGCTGCAGCTATAACACCACCAGTTGGGGACTGGTAAACATCTTCACCTGCAAGTGGTGTACCTTTGGGTACCAGATAACAGTCCTCTGAATCTGTTAGTGTTTCTCTGGGGACTAAATATGTGGTGTCCTCTGGATCATCAGCCGGCCTCGGTGCTCCACTGGGGGAGAGGTACACCGACTCTGCAGCCATGAGAGCTCCAGGCTGCCTGGCGTGCTGAGGTATGGGACTTACTGGAGTCTGATAAAGTGTTCCTGTCAGTTCTGTGCCTCGACCCCTCAGAGAGGGCGAGCGTGGACGCCCCCCCACTCCAATGTCCCAGTCGGGTCTGGGCCGAGTGCCAGAGCTGGAGTGGGAGCGCGGGCGCCCTCCCTCCACTCTGCGTAGCTCCCCGGGCCTCGAGGCGACTCCCGCTCCTCGGCCCTCACCCACGCACGGCGGGGAACGATACACTCCATCTACATCCTCTGCGCTGCTGCTGACAGCAGACCGAACCAATGTCGGACCAGGTGACAAGTAAACAGAATCCTCGCCGGGACCGCGACGAGGGTCTGAGCCTGGAGGCGGGGCGGTCTGGAGGAGTCGAAGGCGGTTGGCCGGGGCAATGCCCTGTCTCCCATGCAGGGAGCAGAGCCACCAACCAGGCCCACCGCTCTGCACCTGTTCGAGAACCATCAGGATGTCACCTTTCCGGAAGGCCAGCTCCTCTGGGCTCTCGGCCGCGTTGTCAAACAGAGCCTTAGCTAAAACCGTCTGAGAGGCAAGGAGACAAGAGGAGAGATCAGCAAGACAGACCAGCCCATTCAGTTATTCACATGCACCACATAGCCATAAAGAAGTGGGTTTTAATCGACAAACTAAGTTCACACAAGCTCGTGTCTCACATCTGTGCACCGCAAAACAAACAAGTACATTGACATGGCACAACCAAGTGAGAAGCATAATAAGGGCAATTGTCAAGAGTCGTTGAATGGAGAGTGAATAGGAGTGAATAGGGAAGATCTCTTCGAACGTCCCAGAGAGAGACAGAGGACTGGAAGAGGATGGATGAACAGAGAAAAGAGAATAGAAGACTGAAAATGCTAAACGCTAAACAGCTGTGTAATGAGGCGGAGGGGGACACGGTGGGGTGGCACAGTTGGGGAGGATCAATGACCAAGTGGACAACAAGGGGCTTAATGGTAATGAGGGAGATGAGAGTTGGGGGAGGGGGACGAGGGGCACATCTGTCCCTTACTGTTTAGGGTTTAATTGCCATCCCAAAGCCAGTGGAGTCAAGCCCCCTTTCATTTTCTAAACCAACCCCCTGGGGACCGCCGGGCTCAGTTGGGCCATGTGGGACCCCCATAAAACTGTAATGGAGGCGTTGAGTGTCCAGATGATACATCCAGATATGATGAGGCGGTGCAGGGAACACACACACACACACAACCCGGGTGCAATGGGGCTTTACATCAGATTCGAGTCCCAACTGCACATCAGCACATGCAAATCCAGGAATGAAATACTCACGGAGACAGACATTGTGGTCAGATCGGTAGGAAGGTCTCAGGAGAAACTGGAACTCAGGCGTCCGGGTCGCTGGGGCTCATCGTCCATGCAGATCACGGCTGTGCAGGTCGCCACCACAGAGGCTCAGCTGGGACCGGGAAGGACACATCTCACAGTCCGAGAGCCTCGTCGGCCGCCATCACACACACGGCTCCTGCAAACCGCGGACACACACCACGTTAATCCAAGCGTCCCACACACCGATGTTCTCACCACACACACACGCGAAGGGGAACCGGGACGCACCTGTCCGTCCTCCCCCCCACGCCCAGTTACGCTACTTTACACGCAGCCCCCACCCCTCCCGTTCGGCTAACGTTAGCTTAGCACCCGCATATAAATGAGTAGCGTGCACCCGCTTGCTAACGCGGCACGTAGACGTGAGCGTGTGGCCGCAGAGCCGGATTAAACCATGACCACATTAACAGGCAGCGAGCTGGAGTGACAGTATACCCGCTGTCGAGGCCTAGCTGCTAACGCTAGCATTCCTGTTAGCCGCGGTCCACAGATGAGTTCCTTTTCATCGGCTAAGGTTCACTTCAAAACAACAATGGCACCGCCGGGGTAAAGCACCAGAGCCGATTAGCCCCCGTAGCTAACATTAGCATAAATAAGCTTCGGCTGTCCAATGTTACCTCGCTGGGTTTTCTAGCTTATCACGAGAAACTTCCTTCACGTCTGCGCTGAGTGAAATCACTTCTTCTTCTCAGGCGTGAAAAAATCTGCAGCCATCGACGTTCAATCATCTTTCGCCGATGACAACAGCTCGGTACCCGCCCTCTTCGTGAACCTGCGAATTCCGCTGATCTATAAGCGGACGTGGAGCGTGGCTGCCGTGCGTTCGCCCCATCCAGGGCGTTGTGAGATCGAGCAGCTGAGCGCAGCGTGCGGCGAGGAGCTTCTGTGATTGGCTCGTTTTTTTCTATGTTGCCTTTGAGGACGCTTTAGTAGCGTCGTTAATCAGACGACTTGAGCTGTACGTTTAGAAAAATACAACAACGAACCACTTAATGTTGCTATTGTTGCGTACTAAAACAAATATCACCTCCAGTGAATTAAATCTCATTCTTATTTTATTGGGAATTTTATTTACAAAAGTACAGAATACGAGCGACTGCTTGTTGGAGGCTTTTATTGTGACAGCGGGACTTTTACCCGGAAAACACTGTCACTGTCTGTGACTGTGAGTCGTCGGTAGCTAAAGGTCCGTACACTGGACTTTGAGTGTGTTTTTACCTGAATTCTCCTGAGAACAACATCGTGTTGAAACCTGCACGAACCGAAGGGTGAGCTGCTGCTCCGGATCATATCTGCACTAACGCATGTTCACGTGATTTCAAAATAAACACCAATGCACCAACTTGAAGCGAGTTACCTGCACATGTAAAAAAGTGTGTGATCATAACTGCTGCTTGGATCAATACGTCAGCATTAGTTAATCACCATAACTGCTTAAAATCCTAAATTCCTGAACTCTTTATTGATCATGTCACTCAGCTTCCACAGCTCCGGTGACCTCTGCCCTACTTCCCCAGAGTTCACACACGCACACACACACACACACACACTCACACGGCCATTCTGTGTCCTCAGGTGATGTTGAGGAGTGTGTTCAGGAGCCTGAGGTCCAACACTGTCTCTGCCCGGAGAAGCATGGCCCAAAGCAGCCTGGCTGGAAAGGTGGCCATCGTCACTGCCTCCACAGATGGGTAAGAACCATGCGTGACACCTGTGTTTTAAATCCAGGCCCAACAGTCACCTCATGACACCACTTTTAAATTCACCAGATATGGATTTTTATTGGGATCTGAATCAATCGCACGCTCTCATAAACACCAGTCTCCTGAACCTGCCTGATCAAATCAATGAAAATGCATGAAAACGCTTTATTAATGTTCAAGAAAGAGAAACAAATACTAACCAAGTGTCCGCCTGATGCCCTGACAACACCATGACTGATATGATCACCATCACAGAACACCTTAGAAACAACCAACCACTGTTATTGAGTTGCATTTAGTCTAAAACAGCACAGTCATGATATAAGCTCCTCTATCCCCCTCCTCAGAATTGGTCTGGCCGCCGCTGAGGCTCTGGGAAAGCGAGGCGCCCATGTGGTGGTGAGCAGCCGGCGACAGGCCAACGTGGACAAGGCCGTGGCGCTGCTGCAGAGCCAGAGCATCCAAGTGACGGGCACCACCTGTAACGTGGGCAAAGGAGAGGACAGAGAGAAACTGGTTCAAACGGTGAGGAGGCAACAGAATATGACTGTATCGTTAGTTATACCTCTTGTTTTATCTTTCCCTCCTGGGCTCCTGTCGACTCAAACCCTCATAATCTTCAGTCTTCAGTGATTACTTTTTACTCATAACCTCATTTATCATCTCATCCTGTGTGTCCTGTAACAGACTCTGGAGAAGTGCGGGGGAATCGACATCCTGGTGTCCAACGCAGCGGTCAACCCTTTCTTCGGAAACATCATGGACTCCACAGAGGACGTCTGGGACAAGGTGCTAAACAGGCTCCAGGGTTATGAAGCTGAATATGAGTTAGAATAATCAGAAGAATTAATACAGCGTTATCTTCGTGTTTGAATTTGAATTTAGCTGAAACATCTTTCCGCTTCTAGATCCTGTCTGTAAATGTGAAGTCGGCCTTTCTCATGACCAAGCTGGTGGCGCCTCACATGGAGAAAAGGGGGTGAGTGAGAGAAGATGACACATTTGAATGTGCTTGGCAGGAGGTAATCAATAGAGACTATAACACTGTTTAATATGAGATGATTTGAAGTCTGTGTTTTTCTCTTCTAGAGGTGGAAATGTAGTGTTTGTGTCGTCGGTGGCTGGATACCAACCAATGCAGGTCAGTGTCATATTATAGTATTATTATATATTAAATTATATAGTACAGTATAGTAATGAAGTTTATTCATGTGGCTGCAGGCGCTGGGTCCGTACAGCGTCAGTAAAACAGCCTTGTTGGGTCTGACCCGGGCGCTGGCCCCCGAGCTGGCTCAGAGCAACATAAGAGTGAACTGCGTGGCCCCTGGAGTCATCAGGACCCGCTTCAGCTCTGCGGTGAGGACACACACACACAGACACACAAACACACACAGACACACACCTAGAGAGAGATAAACTAGAGGGAGCAATGGAGCAGAATAATAATACTGATAAAACTAAAGAGGTAAAGTTTGACATTCAGTTGGCACCGCTGCTCCCTAGTGTTCATATTTAGTAACAGCCATCATTTACCATTCATATTTTTAAATTCTTGTATTTTTCAAGTTGGGCAAAAAGTTTATAAATGTTAGTTTTTTCACCAATAAAAGGCTTGATTGAAAACTATTAAAATCCCCTCTTTGAAAAAAGCCAATAAAATGTATGAGGGGAGGACAGGATTGAGGGGGGGATTGACAGGGGGATTCATTATTAGTTATTTGGGTTCAAAGTGGACGGCACCCCCCACCCCCTACACATCTCTCCTACTGTTCACACTCTGGTTCTTGCGTCACTTCCTCTTTGCTCCTGATGAAATGTTTTTTATTTACTGCTTTGTCTCGTCTCAGTTGTGGGAAAATGACGACATGATGGACGAGTTCAAGAAGCAGCTCAGCATCAAAAGGTACAAGTCCCTCGTCAACCTGTCCACTTGTCCCTGGTATTATATATATATATATATATATATAAACACGTGAATAACTTATGACTATATTTCACGTTTCCCTTCAGACTCGGCGAGCCTGCAGAAATTGGCAGCGTGATCGCGTTCCTGTGCTCGGACGAGGCTTCCTACATCACTGGAGAGACGGTCACGGTGACGGGGGGGATGGGCTGTCGACTCTGAGCCCCCAGCGGCGACAACACAAACGTGCACTTGATTCTTGTTTGTCTGTGTTGATTATGTTTGTTTGTGTATTTGATTACTGCCAGAACACGGCCACATCAACCTCTTATGGGAGATTCTGCATTGTTTTCTTAATGTTCTGTGATTAAGATTCCTAATCAAGATGTGAGTTTAAACAAATGGCGTCATGAGCTGCAACATTAATTTCATCTTTTCAGTTTATTTGATGAACTTCTTTTCAATTTCTAAATAAATACATTTAACAATTCATCTTTCATCAGAAAACACATACACACACACATATGTATACACACAACTGACTAACATAGTTGAGCAAGGTTTGTACAAAGGTACACATTTTTCCAATTTCAATACATCTTTATTAGCATAACATGTGACATACACATGTGTGAAATGTATAAAAATGTTATTTGTTACAGAAATAATAGATATTGCCCAATATATATATTTACACATTAACTGTACAATAATGGTCTGAAATATGAAAAACTAATATTTGCATGACATTGTCCATAATCGGTGTCAATGCCATGTCAGGGCTCTTTCTCCATGATGACATATTAAGTATTGAAGTTCAAAACAAGCACAGCATAACTCAAGATTACTTTAAGTAACTGGTTGCTCCGTCAGAAAGTCCAGATCCTGGCGTTCACCAGACCTGGTGGTGAAGATCGGTGTCATCACCTGCGTTTACTGGCGGGCGACAGCAAGTCCCTCCGAGCCACCCCTGGTTTCCAGTACTCCCTCAGAGTGGGAACGTAGGTGCCGTGCTTGGTCTTGTAGTAGCGCTTCATGAACAGCTGGGGGAGACAGTGGGGAGAAAACACGGAGGAGGAGAGAGCAAAATTGAATTTTCAAATTTACTCTAGAATTGTTTTCATGATCTTAAAAATCAGGAGTTTCCTTGTCAGATTTAATTTAGTAAATTATCTCTACTACTTTCCCTATTGTACTACTTATTTTATATTTCTATTCACTTCCCCCTATGATCATACACACCCTCCCTTTGAAGTTCTTTGTGGCCTCATCCTCAGAGTCAGCGACGTAGTCTTCACTTCCTCCTGCAGCGGCCGGCATCTCTACACATGAAAGCAAATGCAGTTAAGACTGATTGTTTACGCTATTGAAAATAATCCCCCCCGTGCTGAATCTACAGTTTGTGAGATCACCTGTGTTAGTGCGTCGGCGAGGGGAGCCGCTGCTACTCGACAACAGAGGATGATTTCTGTCAAGTAGAAACAACATCATTAAACCACAGAGTTCTAAGCTCCTGACTCTTTGATTTGCTTTGTCCAGAACATTTATAATTAGAGTTTAAAGACAAACAGGAAACACTTAAATAATAAAGATGTTTTTATTTGTATATTAGACGTAAGGACATTAGAGTGTACATACATATTTAAATCACTAATGCTATCTTACTGAGACAGAGAAAAAAAACCTAATGAGAATAGAAACACTGAAATCAGTTGTTCCCGTTGTTTTTAGATTTAACCGAATAATAATAAACTACATTAAAAGTGTCAGCTCTTTAAGCTGTGTGTATTCTCTTCTAAGATCTACTTAGAAAGACAAATTTTGCCTTAATGTGAAATTTAAACATCAGCAGACAAGATTCTGTTTTCATTTATATTTTATAAATAAAAGAGAATATTATTTACAGAATATCCAGAACACATTAGGAAACTGTTTCAGCTCGAGTCTGAGTTCTTGGTTTTCAAACTTCGACATTAGACCGTGACATACTTTGCACTGTGTCTCTTACTCTTTGTCATCCAAGCCAGAACTGTCTGAGTCCAGCTTTTCCAGTTGGTAGCTCCTGCTTTTCTGCAACGGAGCTTTGACCGGTGACCTCCTCCTCTGATTCTCCTCCTTATGGAAGGATGTTCCTCCTCCGCCCATCCTGCTGGCACCAGCAGAGGCCGCCGGCAGCTTTTTGATGATAATTCTGGGTTGTTTTCTCAGACAGCACTCGAACAGGGAGCAGAGGGACGGATCGTCCGGCAGGTGGAGACTCTGGACGCCCAGCCGGGTCATGCTCACTGCCACTGCTGCCCCGTTTAGCTGCTCTTCTTCACTCTCACTTGTTCTCTGGTCACCGCTTCCCTGCCTGACTCTGCTCAACTTCCTCTTCCCAGATTTCGTCATGCCTGCGACGTCGTCGTCTTCCTCCTCCTCCTCTTCCTCTTCCTCGTCGAATTCACTTTGTCTGTTGTCAGGTTGTTTGCGTTTCGTTCCTCTGCTGCTGTTGGAGACATCCCTCTCCCCCTCCAGCTGTTCTTCACCCTCCCTCCCTTTATCATTGGGTTGTTGTCTTTCTTTTACCACAGTGAATTTTAAGTGTTTGTTTGTTGCATCTTTTGAGGCGGCTGGCTTGTCGTCTCTAAGTGCCCGTTTGCTTGCCAGGACCATGACCGGTACGTCTTCGTTGGATATGAGTCCAATTACAGGTTTTATAAATGGTGTCTTGCCTTTCCCAGACTGATTATCTGCAGACGCTTTGGCTCCTCCTTGATTTGAAGCCACTCTTCCAGACGGTGGCAGAGAAAGTGAATCCAGGATGGAGTCTCCCATGTTTGGAGGGAGAGATGCTGCAAAAAAAACAACAACACAATGAACAACTGAGATGATTGGAGATGGATAATTGAAATGAAAGTCTTGCTGTCAGAGTCATTCCAGGAGAAAACAATCTCACTCTACCTGCGGGCTCAAGATGACCAAGACAGGTTTGATGGTGAAGCAGAATGTTGAGGAGCTGCGGCTGGGTGGCTGACCGGGCGCACTCCTCCAGGACCGGGGGGGAATCACTGAGCCACGACACAGTCTGGAGGCAAATTAAATAAAGATATTACAGTTCCCCTAAAACAACTTCATTTCAAAGTAGGATAAGACCAGTTGGCTCTCATCTTTATCAGTTCAAACTCTTAAACTATCACCATTTGTTTGAGACATAGACTGGTCTAAGTTGAACCTTTTAAGAAGTTTAAAAACTGCCATGAAAGAGCAATAAATAAAGTTTTATCTGCAACGAAAGCAGGGTTGATGCTGTCGTGCACACCTGAGCTAGGTTGGGAACTGGCAGCAACTGGTCCAGTCGAATCAAAAACTCCCAGAGCAGCTTCTCCAGCTCCTCGTCAAACTTTGGACCGTACTCCAGAGGAAACTCCTCCTGTCAGAAGAAAGAGTGGAAGTTGTCGGACATTCCTGTGAACATTGACTGAGCGGAGATGAAAGTCACGAGCTCCATGTGGACTCACCTTGAAGAACTGGTCTCTCTCTGCCGGGTCTGTCAGCAGCGTGTTTACAAATGAATGGAAGCTTTCGACTGTTCTAGCGATTTTGACGTCCTTCCTCTGGGAAACAGAAGAGAGAGAATGCTTTGTGTATAAAACAATTTAGTTTTTAACATTATTATTACAAAATTGGATTTCATTTACCACCGCAGCAGCCAAGGAGGACGAAGGGGCGGCCGGAGCACGGATCCTTTTCATGTGGAGCTCAATCAGCATCACATCAGGTTCTTGTCCACGAAGAAGCTCTAAGATCAGCTGAGAAAGAAGGTGGAGGAGGAGTATGTATTAAAGGTATGTATTAAAGAAAGAGAGAGGCTGTCAGATTAAAAGTGGTGGTTTCTCACCCGTCCTCTCAGCCCCAGCGTCAGCTTGCCCTGGTGCCTCACGGTGAGCAGCCCGGGGACAGTGTCACAGGCCAGGGTCACAAACTCCTCCACGGTGCCGTACTGCATCACATCCCGCTGCTTCAGCACCTTCCAGAAGGCCGCGGACACCAGGCGCACCGGGGGGGCGAGGAGCTGGAGGGCAGCGAAGGGGAGGCTGACATCTGTGTCCGAGACAAAACACAAACACACAACTGAGTCCACTCACTGCGGATACAATAACAAACTAACCTAGATCCATTAAACAGCCCAACATCCAATTGTTAGGGTTTCCCATAAAATGACTTACTTAGATCTTTTAAATATTTTTCTTTAGCCATTCTTTTTAAATGATGTTGGTGTCTTTGATTTTAAACTCACATTTATTTTACCTTTAGCTGCATTCATATGATTAATTATTATTTTGGATGTGTCACCCAGGTCTGGTTGAAGGATTCTGCTTCATCCAGAACACACAGGGACCCAGTCAGTGGTGCTGGGACGTGCTGGGACTGAGGTGGACGTTTATATAACCAACTAACTAACTAATTGATTCATTAACTGACCAACTAACTGACTGACGCAGGAGTCTCAACACCAGCTGTTTAGCACCCTGGCGGATCTAACGCTCCTCTGCTTGTCTTGATTCCCAGTTTAAATAGTGAACATCGAACCATTTCCACTCTCACCAGTATCTTTAGGTTTCCTCGTGGCCATCCCGCTGTTAAAATCTGTTAAAACCAGTGATATCCCCTAACACCTGACGTGGAACCCGACGTTAGCTTAGCAGCTTGGGACAACTCGCTCCGCTAGTCAGCGTAAGAAGCGACGAACCGCGACGGGAAACCGACAGTGGCACCGGGGGGGAGTTGTCACCGAGTCGCCGCTGAGATGTTCAGTCGCTCCGGAGCCGACCGGTCACTTTGTATCATGTTATCGCGACTGTTGTTATTGTTGTTGTTGTTTCCGCGCTGAAAAACAACGCTACCGAGGAAACTTCTGCTTCTCCCTCCCGCCTTCAGTCACATCTCAGGGAGCGCTTACACGTCTTCACCTGGCGTGTCCTTGGCCGGGCGGTGCTTCCGGGACTGTGCGAGAAGCACACAGGCTCAAATGGTGGAGACCCCGCCCCCGCGCGAGCACAACATCACTTCACACAAGCGCTCCCACTGTTTTTTTTTATTCTCAGGACATGACGTAGAGCCGTTTCCTGCACTGACGTCAGTTTAACTGCTTTTGCAAATTGTGTTTAGCTTGTTGTTTTTGAAAGGAGAAATAGGATAAACAGAAAATATGATGAGAAACAAAAGAGACGGTTGAGAGGAATATCTGACTTTTTAAGGAACTTATGGATATGAAATAAATAATGTTGGCAGGTGTCCATTTAAGTTTATAGACATATAATGCTCCTAAAACTAACACAAAATATTCAAAATTATTAATTACAAAATCTGTATCCTTTAAACACAGCACTGAATTACCAGTGGCCCCGGGTTTACAATGTATTAATCTGTATAAATGAATTGTCCTTATTTATGATGAATTTAAGTTTTTTTTTATGATTTCAAATTTTTCCAGTGATTGAAGTAATCAAAGCATTTATAAACGATCAACATAGGACAATTAATTTCATTCATGATCAACAGTCTATAGAAAATAGTTTGTATGGTCCGAATGTGGGTGTTTAATTGTCAGGTATCGATATCAACCTCAAACATCTGCTATCAGTTGTGCTGTAGCTGTAAACAAGCCTAAAAAATGTCTTTCAGTCACACACACACACACACACACTGACACACACCCACCACATGCCCACTTCGACCAGATGCACCTTGCCCCCTGCTGTTCTGTATCTGAGTAATCACCAGGTTCGGAGCAAAGTCCACTTACTGGGTCAAACACAAAATCTCCCACCAAACATCCTACACAACAATCACGCTGTGGGGAGCGACAACAACACATCGACCAGAATGGAAGGCACTTCCTCATTCATCAAGTGAGTGAACAATTCGTTTTGTTCTGTTGATATTCAGTGAATTTGTTTCCTTTGGCTTGAACCCAGAGTCAAATAATCATGATTGAATGTAGATCCGACCGTTTATGTTTTGTCTGACCCCAGGTCAGTGACCAAGCGAGTGTGGTCCCCGACGCAGAGACCCTTCAGAGTGTGTTGTCACAACAGAGCGACCAGGAAGGGCATCACAGCTGGGACCCTGGAGGAGCTGAAAGAACGGGTGAGTGTGACAATGGAGAGAAATCAGATACATCGGGCCTAAATCGAACCAAACTAAACCCACAACTCAAAAAAAGAAACATGATTCTGTAGTCTTTAAGCATGACAATTAACCTTAAAATCCACGTCATTGCGATAGTTTCTGTTCGACATATAACACAACTGCTGTGTGAGTGAAATTACAATCAAGACAAGTGCCTTTTACGACATGAACGCTGCTTTCAGGGTGTAACAGGAAGTTGTACCTGTGCTGTAGGTGTACCAGGCGCTGCTGCTGTCCCTCTCTGCAGTGTCTCTGTCCCTGGTTTGTGAGGAGGACGGCACAGAGGTGGACACCGACGAGTTCCTCATGACACTGCCCGACAACACAATGCTCATGGCCCTGGAGCCCGGACAGACGTGGAGATCTCAGTCAGTACGTGTGACCAAGCCGACATGTTTTTTCATGTTATTACAAAGTTCCTTTAACAGATTTAAGATGTCAGAAGATCACAATTATTGAATATATGTGCCCTTTGTTGTTGATTCCTTCCAGGGTGCAGTCGTGCCCAAATCTCACGACAACAACAAGCCTCGGACCGGGAGAGACATTGCGCGTGTCACCTTCGACCTTTACAAGATGAGCCCTAAGGACATGTTTGGCTCGCTGAGTGTGAAGGCCACGTTTCAGGGGCTTTACTCTGTGAGCGCCGACTTCCAGTGTCTGGGGCCCAAGAAGATCCTCAGGTGAGGTGTCCAAGCAAATAAGCAACATCCTCTCAAGTTGGCAGATGCTATTTAAGGATATGTACCAACACTCAATGAATAAAAAGTTCTTCATTCAAAAACGTATCAAAGTTGTAGCTGGAGGAAGTGGAGCTACTTTAAACTATTTTATATAGATTTGGATCAAAGACCAAGTCATTGAGTCCAACAATGTTCTGTGACACAAATTTATATTTTCATGTCTCATCATGAACTATTAAATAATAATAATTATACCTCTTTAAACCTTAGAGGATTATTAATATATGTTTAAAAGGTCAGAGGTTAATAATCCCTTGTTGCAACTGCTAACAACTTTGTTTGTCAAGAGCCACAAGCCCCCAAAAAACGTTGGCATCACATTATATGATATAATATGTTCTTTGTCTTTTACTGTTAAGGGTAGTGGTAGTACAACATCTGCCAAATGAATACACTGGAGCATGAAGTACAATATTTCTCTCTGAAGTAGATTATCAAGTAACAAAGAACCTTTTCAAAAATTGAACTCTATATTTGAAGTACCACAGTTTTCTCACTGAGAAGATGTGAAAAGACGGTAAGAGTTTTGAAATCCGGTCCCACGTCCAAACTGAGAGCAGCTGGCTGTCAGGGAAGGGATGGAATGATGCTTGACCTGGGTGGTTAGAGGAGAAAACTGTTTTTGATGACCCCTGTTCTCTGTCCTGTTTTTCAGAGAAGCCCTGCGTGTGGCCTCCGCCCTCCTCCAGGCCGCCGGACACCTGCTCATCACGTCCGCATCAATGATCCGCCGCGTCATCGAAGGCGCCGAGCTCTGGCAGCCGCAGCGGGAGTACACGGCCAGCTGGAACTGACGGGGCCAGGACAGACCTTTTCTTTTTACACGTGAAGTAGAGCAACTCGGTCTGATGTTGATCTGAAAATCAAAATGTCCTTTTTCTCACGAGTAAGCTTCTCTGTATTGATTAAATGATCCATCTTGAGAGGGGGGGTAGAAGAACCCTGACCTGACCATCTTTTGAGTTAATATCACAGCGACACTTTTATACAATGTGATGAACAATTGTATATTTTATACAGAATAAAACACACAAAATTGCAAAACCTTCACAATCAATTGTCGAGTTTAAGGCTTAGCTTTCTTTAAGCGCAACTTTATGTACTTGGATTGCGGGGGATTACCACTCTAACAGTCTGTGTTAATCGTTCTTATCATATCGTTAACATCACCTCCATTCATGTAATTAGTTTAAAAGAAAGATGACTAACTGGTTTTGTTAATGTTTTAAAAATGATAAAACGAGTCGTGTTCAATCAATGAAAGTGTTTCAACTTGAATGACAATAAAAACCTCTGCACATCACAGTGGGACACGACTATATAACTATATATATATAAAACTACTAATCAACACTAATCAACAACTAACGACAGTATAACAACAATAACTTCCATATAAAAGATCAGGACAATTCACAACATCCAACATGGCAACTGGTTATCAAACATCACGAAGTAGACGATGCTTCCGATACGTTATCGACCTCGTTCCTCTTCCGGTTGAGGCATCATTTCTTATCTGATCTCACATTTTCTACTTCCTCTCAAGCTTCCTCTTCGAAGTTGCGTTTCCTTGGTCTCAGCTGCTCCTTGGCCAGCTCCTTCAGGCACTGCCGGTACCTGATGTTGGCCACCGCCTGGCTGTGCTGCTCCTGCTTCATCCAGCGTGGCTTTACCTTCTTTATGTAATAGCGTGTGTCGCTGAACCACTGCACCAACGTTTGCCGAGGGATGCAGATCGTCCTCACCAGGTGTTCGTACTCACTTCCGTTTGGATACTGGCAGGCAGAGAAAGCCAACCGCAGCGTGGCCCTCTTCTCTCTAGTTAAACATGTTGTCTCTGACTCGCCCTCTCTGTCTCTCTCCGGGACACCGTCATCGTCTTCCATCGTCTCTTCAATCTTGTTTGTCACGGCATTCCTTTTGCGCCTTTTCTGAGTATTCTCTCTGACGTCCACAGGAGTCTCCACTTCACTATCCTCCCCTTTGTTCTTTGGTAGCTCCTGCATCATTTGACTCTCCAGTCGCTCAATAGCCCTCCCATTTCCTCCTGGTTTAGAGCTCTCCAGGACCTTTCCCGCCTTCTTCCTTCTAGATTGTTTTACCCCTCTCTTCTGTTCCTTCTTCTCGCTTGTCTCCTCTTTTACCTCTTCCCGCATCTTGTTTTGGGTAGTTTGGGTTTGCAGCTCTTTCTTTCCCCGAATCTGACTGAACTTCCTCTGAACCTCTTGGATGTCTTCGCAGTCCCAGCTAATGCCATAGCGGAGCCTCTGTGCCATGAACCACTCCTTCACCTGGTCTGGGTGCAGGGAGCAGCGCTGCGCCAGCACAGCGGTCTCTTTCTGTGTTAGATACGGGAAGACGTCAAAGGCCTTGTCGAGCTCTGCTACACCGTCCAGCTGTAGGTCGATCTGGTTCAGGTGCACCCACACAAGCATCTGATTCTCAGAGAGCAGGGGCAGAACCACTGCAGGGTTTTGGTTCATGTTGAAAGGCTCCGGGGCGACCTTTATTTCTTGTGTCACACCACCAGCACCAGGTGTGTTCTGCCTGAGCCCGGGAAGCCCTCCGTCCATGGTACCGACTCCTGTCAACAGCATACAAACAGAAGCGGTTAATGTCATCCACGCATTTAGGAGGAAAAGTTGTACTCAAAGCCTTTTGGTATCTGTTACTACACCCAGTACTCACAGCAGGAGACTGACGTTTAAGTAAAAGTGATCAAACAAAGTTTTATTTTCCTCTGACAACTTCTTATGTTCGTAAACTTGTCAATAAACATCCTCAGTCTCTTTCTCCCACTTCTGGGGTTTGTATAAATATTTAGTTGCTAGCTCAGAGACTTTTTTTTAAATACATTTTGTATTATAGTACACACAGTGTCTCTTTAACATATATGGTTATATATTGGAGGAGGATTTGATATAAATCTGATTTGTCTGGCTTTGATTTCACATGTGTCTAGACGTTTCTACCTTGTTAATTTGTCCATAAACACTCTGATTTACTATATCACATTATAAAATTACTTATATTTATGGGACAAAAGCTTTAATTCTAATCCTAGCCCCTATTCAAAGAAACAGGATGTAGAATAAATACCTGTTTAATAGAGGTGGTGTCAATTGCTAGATAGAAATGATAGATTTAAACTTTATTGTAACCAGACTGCACGTAAAGGTACATATATATTTAAATAAAAATACTCTATTACAAGTTAATGTCCTGCATTCAAACTTACACCTCAGAGTAAAATAACTTGAAGAATAAAAAGTATTTTCTATGAAGAGTGAGTCTTTTGATGTTGTTGTGATATATAGATTATTAAATCTGATTCCATTTGAATGAACTGATGGGGGCTAAGTATCTAGCTAGCAAGCAAGCTAACTGTTCCCGGCTAACTTTAGCCAAACTGGTGCTAACGTTCAACGTTCGGTTACCATTAAGTTAAGTTCAGAAACCGAATTTACTATTACAATAACTAACCACTTAATTATCTTACGTTGTTTATTGGGAAAACATCAGTTTAGCACCAATTAGCTCGCTAAGTAGCTAGCATGGTGAACTTAGCTAACTCAAGGTGTTCATCTTCCCTGTGACAGTATGAAGAAGATTAGAAAACTATGAGGAAGTGAGAGATCTTACCTTTGAAAAACGAGATTATTTTTGTCAGCTTCTTATTTAGCTTTCTTGAAGATTAGCTTCGATTAGCTTCAGCCATCGCTGCAGGGTTCGTCCTTCTGTGATGATTTGTCCCCATCAGTGCAGATTCAAAACAACAGTGAATCTCCTCTCTATTAAAAACACGTAGGACGAGCTGCACGTGTAGGGACGATCATATCTGAGCAACATGTGTGCAGAAGACAAACCAGACTGGAACACTGGTATTTACTGAGATGATAGGATTTATAAATGAAGCTGGGAAAAGAGGGGAAACATCTCCTCATGGAGTCAACATGTACACGTGTAATAGTTCTGTAAGCATTATTATTGTATTATTATTTGGAGTTTACTTTCTTTCTCTTATGTGTTTTTCTATCTATGAGTATACTATATTTTATTATATAACATAAAATATCTCCTCATACATGAAGTACAAAGTATTCTTCCTGGTTAATTCAGTACTTTTCTCAGAATTTCACTGTGCCTCACCCCTGGGTATGGAAGCCCATTTCCGCCACTGTGATGAAGAAAATAAAAATCTGTATCTCATAATTATGACTTAGTATCTCATTATTATAAGATACTAAGTCATAATAATGAGACGCTAAGTCATAATTCTGAGTTTGTACATCATAATAATGGGATGCTAAGTCATAATTATGAGATACAGATTTTTCTTCATCCAAGGTGAGGATATGGGCTTCCATACCCAGGGGTGTGGCACTGTGAAATTCTGAGAAAAGTACTGAATGAACCAGGAAGTATACTTTGTATTTCATGTATGAGGAGAGATTATGTTATATAATAAAATATAGAATACCTATAGATTATCTCATAATAATGAGGTGCTAAGTAATAATTATGAGATACAGATTTTTATTTTCTTCATCCCAGTGGCGGGAATGGGCTTCCATACCAAGGGGTGTTAGGGTTCGTCAAATGTAGGAAACGAAACTTAAGAGTAGAACTGTTATTCAGTGCAGCTGTGACCGACTCATAGACTGTGTGGGGAGAGACTGAAACGGTGAAGAACTAACTTCAGCAACATTCAGATTCCATCCAGCTATAAGAAGGATCCTAAGGTCATCGTTCAACTCTAAAGATACTCAAGGAGAATCCGGACTTTGTGATTTTGAAACATGTCTGACAATCAGCCAAAGAATACGCAGCAAGTTGTCCTCTGTGACATGTGCACAGAGGAGGACAGGAAACCAGCCAGAAAGACCTGCATGAAATGTGAGATCTCCATGTGTGGCCAGCACCTGCAGGTCCACCTGACCACGCCGGTGTTACTCCAAACTCATCCTCTGACCGAACCCATGGCTCTAGGTGGCACCACCAAATGCCCCCAGCATGGCAAACTCCTGGAGTACTACTGCTTGGATGATATGACCTGTGTGTGTGTTTCCTGTGCCATTGAAGACCAGCACCGCCTTCACAATATGAAAACCTTCTCCACAGCCCACAAAGAGCTCATGGAGAAGCTCACAGGTGAGCAGAAGGCCCTGCGGGTGAAAACTGACGATGAGAATGTGAGTCTGGAAAAGTGGGAGAATACTGAAAGAGAGAAGCTGAGTCACTCCAGCCTGCGTCTAATTGAGGCTGTGACTAAGATTCGTGATGTTACCCTGACCAGCATCCGAACTTCAGTTTCTGCTCGGATGGTGGCCTTAAAAACATGCAAGAGTAGCCTGCAGGGGGCGCAGGAGGAGAAGGACACCTTCAGATTCCTGCAGATGTATTCAGAGGTGAATCGGGACGTGGAGGAGGCCAAGGCCGTGGACTTGAGGAAAGGGTTGCCGCCCGGCAGCAACCGTGACAAACTCATCCAAGCGATACAACTGGATGGGGAAGACATGATGGAGCAGGCAGAACACTTCTGGGGATCCTTGCTTACTCTGGTCGATCCGGACCAGGATCCCCTCAGCACTGGTCCAGACCTGATGTTTGAGCCTCAGCTTCTCGGCTCCGGCATCTCACTGTCCAAAGACAACCAGAGGGTTTTTTACAATGATTGGATCGGGGAGTACACTGCCACTCTTTTGATCGGCACTACCCAACCAGGAACTAACATTCAGAGGTGGCAGGTCTGTCTTTCCAAAGACTTTGATTGGACCATTGGTTTGTGTGACAAAAATTCTGCGAAGAGTTTGAAGAATGGGCCTCACTATGGCCTTTGCTGCAAAAATCACCAGCTCAGCTCTGTCTCGACAGATGAGTGTTTTGATGCATCATCTAATTCAAGAGGTTTTGTGCAGCAAACCGAAGCAGGCAGAAAATTCCACATTTCCTATGCACTGATCACACATCAGGGCGATGAAGAAGATGAGGAGGCTGTGCTGAGGCTGGAAGTGGTTTGGAATTCTGTTGCTTCCTCGCTGTCCTTCTTCAGGAGAAGTGGACTGCACCGGAGGGAAGAAATAGTCACGATTGCGATCAACATCAACAACCAGGACCTGGTCCCCTTTGTTCAACTGGAAATGAAAAATGCACAAAACAGTGCAAATCCTTCCCAGATTCAATGGAAGTGCCACTGTGGAAGAGTTTACAACAAGGAAGCCAATCATTACAAACAAGGAAATGGCCAGATTATGTGCCAGAAAAACTGTCACTGTGGAGAAATCCTTGGCGGTCGCTTCACAGAGGTGGTTTGTGAACTTCTGTAATTTGTGGGTCCCTGATGGTCTTTGCTAATCAATATACAAAGAAGTGAATGGGAAAAAACCTCTGAGGGGAAAAGTCTTTTGATTTCATGACATGAATAGAAATGTCACAGTTAAGCTGTCAAATGGAAATGTAGAGCTATTGGAGTAGAATTGGGCTCATGGTGTGATTTGTCTTATAGTTTAAATATGCACATTATACACGAGTGACAATATAATATCTGAATATCTTTTAATTGTACCGATGTTATTCTTTTTTTCGTGGGAATTGATTCTAATGTACGAAACCAGTTGTTTGATTTAACTGGAATGCTTCTTCTTGTTTCTGCCGTTAAGTTCAAAGTGTTTGTCTCCATCTGCTGGTGGTGAATCAATAAAGTCAGAGAAATGAAAATGATGTGGACATTCTTTTTTTTATTGACTGGATAAAACGTTGAGGGGGGGGGGGGAAATACAATTTAAAACTTCATTCAAATCACATGTTTTGGCAACATAAGATAATAATTTTCACACCAATGTGACAAAAATAAAATGAGGCGATCAGGGAAAACAAATCAAAGCTCAAATCATTAAAGTGCAAAACACAATGAGTGACGGAATGTCTGGGTCTTTTAAAAACAGAGCTGTCTGACAATTATACTCGTTAATGTTTAGCCCTCATATTTAATTTATGACATTTGCTGTAACTTTACAAGCTGTTTATGGACAAAAACAAATTTGCATATTTGTGAGTACTTGTGAGGACCTTGCATTGGAATGATGAGACAGTGGACATGTACAGAGCTGAGGAGTTACTGCTCTGGCTTGCATCTCACTGTGGAGAGACAACGATGTCACCTGGAAGCTCTGTGGCTTTTAAAAAAAAATGTAAGGCGCACTAAGCAACTTTTTTATGTTCAAACAGCAGCTTCATTCCCCACACATCTGCTCTTGCTCTATGTAACCAGGAAACTTTGGAAATATGAAGAATTCTATGCAGAGTTCAGTGGATTTGTTACAGCAGCAGCTCTTCTGCTTGAGGAATGATAAAGGCACAACACGTTGACCGGAAAGCATCGGCCAATCACATTTTTAATTTATCTGCATTCACATGCAGAAAGCTATTAAAAGAGATTGTCCAAAATGGCGGCTAGACAAAAAAACTCCTACAATAAATACCGCTGACTAATAAACTGTCTACACAAAAAGCCTCAAACTATTGGCCGTTACCCCAAAAGGCTAATTAGACAATCAGATGGGCTGTGAGAAGACAGAATGATTCACCACATATGGCTGCAGAGGGTGCTGTTGCTAGTAAAAGTACAAGTTACATAGGCTTTAAAATTCGGAGTCTAAGGCAGGTCAGAGTCTGTGTGCCTAAGATACTAAAGTTTCATTAAACAAAAAACAACTTTGATTTATGTGTAAAAAAGGATAAGGAGGGGAATATTTAATTATAAATATGTCACAGACTGGCAGTGATGCAGACCTATCCATCGATCTGACGCAGGATGGAACTGGAACTTCAGGAGTTGCCAAAGACAGTGTTGAGCTGCTGGGTCACCCTGATGAAGGTGGTCCTGCGGCTCAGCTCCTTCAGCTTGCCCGCCCCGACGTAGGTGCAGGTGGAGCGAACCCCGCCCAGGATGTCTCGTATCGTCACGTCCACCGGACCTTTGTAAGCAACTTCCACCGTCTTCCCCTCGGACGCCCTGGATGGGAGAGAAACCGAATACTAGTGTTACCCTCAGGTTTAGTGATCAACACTGACAGGAAAACATCCGGAGGACCAACAGCTTGTTCCCTTGTACACCACGATAATAGCGACTCTGACCTGTACTCGGCCACACCACCCGCATGCTTCTTCATCGCTGTGTCCGAGCTCATTCCATAGAACAGCTTGTATTTCGTGCCGTTTTTCTCAATGACCTCGCCCCCACTCTCAGAGTGTCCGGCCAGCATTCCCCCCAGCATCACGAAGTCTGCTCCGGCTCCTGAGGGACGCATTTAAAGAGTCACACAAACAGTGAGGGGTCTGTTTTAACAGGGAGACTTCTTAGCATTGGATGGAATACGGTATCAGATTCGAAAAGAACAACAACTACTAACCAAAAGCCTTTGAGACATCTCCTGGACAGGTACATCCCCCGTCCTGTGTGAGAGAGACGAGAGGAGTGAAGACAAAACAAAACACCAGGCAGTGAGTGTGACTTTATGGTTTTTGTGGCTTCATGTGCACAACTTTGGAGCAAAAGAGCGAATGATATTAAAGAAAAAGCTATTTTCAGACATGGTTTCCAGAAAGTGCCCAGAAGTTTGGTTTCCTTTGACATTAATTCTGCACCTGATTGCATTATTGAGATATTATTATAGATCAGAGTCGCTTACAGAGATTATGTGGCCGCCCAGTCCGTGGGCTGCATCTGCACACTCTATCACAGCACTAAGCTGGGGGTAACCCACCCCTGTCTTCTTGCGGGTGGTGCAAACAGAGCCTGTAGAGGAAGACAGAGGCAAGATGATGTTTAAACAGGAAACAGATCTATTTGAGCTAACGAAATTATAATGTTCCCTCTTGACGTGGACATGTGTGTAGAAGCTGTGATCACCTGGTCCGATGCCTACTTTGATGATGTCGGCCCCGGCCAGGATCAGCTCCTCCACCATTTCTCCAGTCACCACATTTCCTGCCTGAGCCAAATAAAAATAATATTACAAAACCTTGTTCAACATCTGTTCCTTTTTCCCAACCACGCTGTCGTTTAAAAAAGGTATCAAACAGACATCTACTGACCATTATAGTGTGTGTCTGGAACTTTTGCCGGACTTCTTTGACGAAGTGGACAAAGTGTTCGGAGTAGCCGTTCGCCACGTCGACGCAGATGTACCGCAGCTGGGGCACGGCCTTCACGATGGCGGAGATCCTCTCAAAGTCGCCGTCGCCGGTCCCTGAGCTGACTGCCACACTCTGGGAGGGCGAACAAAGAAGAGAGAGAGAGAGAGAGAGAGAAGTGTCACCAATACCACCATTCATGTAAACTCCCTCGAAATAAAGGCCTACGTCAAAATAAACACTCTGAATACCTCCACACACTCGGGGTGCTTCGCTGCAAACTCCACCCAGTCGTCCACCGAGTAGTGTTTGTGAACCGTGGTGAAGAGAGTGAACTAAAGGAGCGGACAGAGAACGAAACATCGATTAAGATATTTTCTGAAAAGGTCTGGTTCACGTCAGTTGGGTAGATGGTGCAATGACATCTTAATGCCACTAGGGGCATCATAAGTGATTTGTATAAGCCAGTGTCACGCAAAGCCGACCTGGTGCAGGGCTAGGGCCATCTCAAAGGTCCCCACAGTGTCCATGTTGGCAGCGATGATGGGGATCCCTCTGTAGCTGCCCTTGGAGTTCCTGAAGGAGAAGCTCCTCACCAGGTCCACCTGGAATCGACAACAAGACTTTAGCGTGTCTGATATTTACATCACCATACCACCAGGGGACGCTAGCTCCGTACAAGCTCCATCTCAAGTGGAAGGAACAGTTTGGAAGTGTGCCACTGTTGCCTTTTTGGAATGAAGTCATTTTTTCCTGTCTCCAAAAATAAATGGCTCCAGTTTCATCTCTTTTGAAGAAGACAGTGTAGATTGAAGCACTTGTGACTCCACAGGGTTTAGAGAAATGTAATGTCCACATGTAATGATGAGTTTCAAGGGCTCTCTCAGGGAGAGGTTTACATTTTGGATCTTCTGCTTGTTATCAACTGCCCACACCGTGCTGGGCTTCTCTGTCCCCAGAGTCAAAAACATGTAGAGAAGAAGTGTTAAGTTTCTATGCTGTATCTTGAGTTGCACCTACTCTGGATCTAGCACCTGATCCGGACCAAAATGCAATGGGTTCTATCGTGTGTCAATCCTGGTGGTTTATGGGTAATCCTGCTAACTAATAACAAACAAACCAACACAGACAAAAACACACAGCAGCTGGATTCTACGTTTTACAGACGCATGTTTCTGGCTCAAGTACGAATTCTCCAACCAACTAGTCAAATATGAACGGACAACAACATTTCTTTGTTTTTTTAACAGCTCTAAATTTCAATGAGGGTCTCTGGTTCCTCATGTGGGATTCAGGAACCTGAAACATCTGCGTCTGGGACAGTCGGGGGTTCTCACGTCCTGCTTGTACCCACCTCGCTCCGGGACTTGAGCGTGCTTCTCTTCGGACGGAGGAGCACATCCTTGAAGTCCAGCTTGATGTCGTTCTCAATGCGAGGCATCTCTGAAGCAGAGAGAGAGAGAGAGAGAGAGAGAGAGAGAGAGTCGACAAAGAACGGGGGAGTGGAGCAGTTGGACTTGGGATGTGAACCTGTGAGGAACAAGAAAAAAGATGGAGGTCAGAGGTCAGGAGGGCTTTGGGGTTGGTGTGTCACCTTCTTATACCACCCTTCATACACACATACAAACACACAACACACACACGGTTATCCAAGGACACAAGCAGGCATTACGTGGACAATGAACCAGTTAAGGTGAATATCCATTTGGTCATTACTGCAGCTGTAATAACAACTTTATAGTGGTTTAATAAAAAACACCTTTAGCTAACTGGGGGTTCAATAAGGCTGCGTACCCGTTACTGAAGATGCTACTGCTAATGCTATTCATACTGAATCACGGAGGCTTCATTAGTCCGAATGTCAAAACTCAAGGTTAAAGGAGTCAACGTTGAACCCACGTGTGACCTCGACGCTACCATTAGCTGCTAATTAGCCTCAGATGTAAAGTAGTTCGTGTATTCGGCTCAATAAGGCGTTTACCTTTAGAAAAGTGACGTTAGTGTGTCCGCCGCCGCCTCTTCTGATATCTTGTGTTCAGGGGGAAGCTTTAACGGGGCGCACACCAGCTGACATCCGCCTTGTAGTTTTTAAAGCGCCTCAGACCGTCGGACCGCGCGGGTAAAAACTACAAACTCCTACTTTACGCCACAACGTCCACGTTAACGTTAGAATACATGCTGACGCCGCTATTTTGCGTGTTTATGACTCCAAAACAATGACGTTCACTCGAAGCGGAACCAATGTCACACGGGGAAAAGGGGGGCAGACGGGATGCACTGAGGAGGAACACAGGAAACACCCATTGGATGTCGAGGCTCTTCATCTTTCACTTGGTTTAAATCGTAGCTTCGTAATTAAACTCGTAATTAAACCGCTCCAGTGGATCTAATCAGAACGAGACAACAGCGATGCTCATTAAAGTGAAGGTGGGACATAGCGTTAGCAACATTAGCAGCTAGCATGTCATGTTTAACCCTGAGCCCCTGGATTGTAAACAATCTAATGTATCTGCATGTATTTCCAACAACAGACGCTCACGGGGAAGGAGATCGAGATCGACATAGAGCCCACAGACAAGGTACACGTGGGTCCTTTGCTTCCTCGCGTATTAATACACAGTTAGTTTGGTCATTTTGAGTATTCACATGTACTCGTGTGTGTGCAGGTGGAGCGGATCAAAGAGAGGGTGGAGGAGAAGGAAGGGATTCCCCCCCAACAGCAGAGGCTGATCTACAGCGGGAAACAGATGTAAGATTGATTCTGATCAAAATCAATAATAGCAATAATAATAATAAAATATAACTAGAGTGGTAATTGTGGATGTAAAGATGTTATTAATGATAGCAGCAACAATTCATATAATAATAACAATAGTTGTGATAAATAATCAACATAAAATGCTGCCATTTGATTCTGGCTATTCCAAAGCGATGATCCCTTCTGTCACTTTCAAAATAGAACGATGTCATGTACAGATTGCCCTTGAAGGAGGTATTTCTGCTGTCTCACGTCCCTGCATCCTTCTTCCCCTCTTTCCTCAGGAACGATGAGAAAACAGCGGCAGACTACAAAATCCAGGGAGGCTCCGTTCTCCATTTGGTCCTTGCGCTGCGAGGAGGACAGGTGCCCCACTCTCCCAGAAGCCTCCACACCAAGCCTGCATTATAGCCATCACCACAATGAACCCTGCCTTAGCTTTTGTAATGCCTACCCTGAGAGGATACACTGAAGACACAAAGCCGGGGGGGGTCAGAGAGTCACCTGTTGGCACTGGTGGCAACACAGCGCCAGTATATGAGGATCTGTTTGTGGTAGCCCCATTCCCTTCAGTCAGAAATGTGTTGGCTGCAATTGTTTCACTCACTGTTCTAGCGAGACACTCTCAGAAATACAACTTCAAAATTAAACAAGCTGTGGTTTAGATTCCCAACCAAGAGTGTATTCAGCTGCTATGGAAAAACTTGTGGCTTTGTTTTATTTCTACAGTAGAGTTGAGGCACTGAGTTTTAAATTTGCACCCGCACTAAATTGCAAACATTCATAGATGTCACTCCCCAAACATGTCTGCTTTTTTTTCTTCCCTAGGAAATTATTGAAGTTCAAAATATGCCTTATCTTATAATATTGTGGAACTTCTGTAGAAAAGTATTCAATGGTTTTTGTGTAGTCCTGCTGACTCACAAGCTAACAACCAACGGACAAAGGTGAAAATAGAACAGTAGCATAGATATGCTGCAGGAAAACCCGCACTTGTATCACAGTCTTAGGTTTAATTGTTCTGCTTCATAAATTATTTATTCTATTTTCTACAAATTGCCCAAACACATGTAGTGTAATAGTCTAAAGCTCCTGTATCAAATGTAATTTTATCCTATGAAGCAACTATGTAGCTCTGTTAGATCTGTGAAGGCTGGTGACGTTTATTTAAAAGATTGTTTGACGTTTGAGGAAATAGGAAAACACAAAGTTGACAGGCTCAATTGATTTCACACTTTTACCGCTGCGAGAGGTCGAGGAGTTGGTTCTGAGTTTGGTTCTGTCTGCCAGCGGCTTCAGATGCTGCTCCGTTGTTCAGAGAGCAACGCTGACCTTTGGGATTGTGTGTTTGCTCCTCCCCTTGTACACAGCCGTGTGAAACTGGCCTATGTTGTGGATGTGAGTAGAATAAAATGTTTTTAATGCTAAAAAAATGCCTCACTATTGCCGTTCTGTGTTAAAAAAGGAGACAGAAAATTCTCACTCATATGTCTATATTTTTTAAATTCTTTTCACACACCACCAGTATGTACATTTACATTTGTAACACAAACTGCAAGCGGCCAGAGACAATGTTCATTACAGACCAGAGTGAACACACAGTGATTTTGGATTGAACACTTCTCCTCAGGGGTCGTGTGATGATGCTTTGCTGAAGAGAGACAGAATACATAATGCCTGATACAACAGGAAACTTCAGATTTCCTCCACTGTGAAGTTCTGGTTCGGTCTGAATTAAAGCAAAAGAAAGTCCGACAAGAGTCAAAGACACGGTTGTGATGCAGGATATGGCACAAAGTTGCAGCATTTGATTTCTGAGGTGGGTCCGGCTAAGACCTGGAGTGAAACTTTGCAAATTGAATGTCCTCTCATTATTTAAAGCAGTACAGAATTTAATCACATGATTTGAAAGTTGGATTAAGATAAAGACACGGAGCATTTACTCAAATATAAATGAGGTCCTGAATTACAAATTCAAACATTAGTCAGTGGTTTTTATTTACTAAGACAAAAAATACAGACTGTCATGAAATCTGTGCATTCTGTAAATACACAATAACCGTACAGGCACAAAACACAATCGTTGTACTTGTTAAGACATCCAAGACATCATGTTCCCCTCGAGAGTTTAACAAGAGCAACCTTTACAGTACTGGCTAAACTTTAATGGTGCTTGTCATAGTTGTAGTTAGTTCTTCTGAGTGAATTAGCTGAAGGATCGAGCACCAGTACAAACATTTAGCATGAACAGACTGGAGTAGAGGAAGCCACGAGTCGGCTCTGTGGAGATTTGGCAGTGGCGATGCCCTGAGACACTAACAGTTTATAGAAAGACTGCAGACGTTGAGTTATATAATGTGTGAAAGAGTGTTGTTACAATAATATACAGTGTAGGTATAGATACTCTAACCAGATGACAGATTGGAGTCAGTCTTGGGCTCAGTTCTCAATGGTGCCTGTGAACTGCACCAATCAAAATATATTTTCTTTCTATGTAAAGCTCTTTTTTATTTTCCTTATCTACACCCTAAATAAAGCACAAAATAATATCTAAACACAATCTACGTGTTGAACTACAGAAATACTTGCAGTAAAACATGAAAGACAATCAATGCCTTTAACAAAACAAAATCAGTTTTTTACACACGGGCATTCACATGTGTCGGTGTAGGGAATTGCATATAAACAATGCAAATGGTGGTGAAAGGTAATGTGAGTATCCTAGTCGCCTACGTCCTAAAGTGTCAATGGGTTAAATTCTCTGTGTAGTGTCGTAGGATGAACAAACCTCTCCTCAGTCAAAACTGCCACGATGGCACCCAAGTACAGAATACATCCTAATTAAGGCAATTAACAAGAATTGTGCACACTTAACCACACAAAACACAGATCCCACATCAGCCTTCTGGTCTACAACGCTTTGCAGGTTCAAGAGTAAAAAATAGGCCCATTTGAATATGATGCAGAATAAAAAAAATTTAAAATAGAGAGAAATATCAACAAAACTAAAATTTAAGTATTTAAACTAAAACAACATCAGATATCAACAATTGTCACAATTACAAAAAAAAAGAAAAGTAGAGACATCTTGGAATCACAGTCTCGCCGACATTGAAATGATTTGATCTGGATCAGATTTTCTGCCTCGACGACCGGAATACAGCTTTGGTGTGTTGAACAGACGACGAAGCAAAATTTACAAGGTGGCAACAACAAAAATTAAGAGAAATAAAAATGTTTGCGCAGGCGTCACAGTCTTTCTGATAATAAAAAACGAAATAAATAAAAAAATGTTGCTCTTACAGTAGGAGTGTGCAGAGTGTGTGGCGGGGGGAGAGGGAGGATGACGATGACGATGATGATGATGATGATGATTAAGAGTAAGCGTGTACTGAGAAGTTGGAAGGTGCTAACCTTTCTTTATTGCACTTTAAAAAGACCCCAGTTAGAAAAGTTGGAGGTGATTCTAAAAACATCTCACACTATATTTGGCAAAAGAGTTGATCGATCTTCTGAAAACCAAACAGGAAATCTTAAAGGCAATGTGTGTGTGTCTGTGTGAGTGTGTGTGTGGGGGGGGGGGGGGGGGGGGGGGGGGGGGGAAAGCAGGTGTCGATCAGTAAATCCACTACAAACTGGGATGTACTGCGTGTTTGCGTGTGTCTCTGTGTGAGTGTACGCCCAGGTGTGCGTCTGTTTGTCGCTTGTTTGCTTGCGGGGGTGGGGGGGGGGGGGTTCTAGCAGTCCGCTGACTTGTGGTTGTCTCCGTCGTCCTTGGACAGAGGAGCGAGGGCTTCCTTCATTTCCTCTCCTTCCTCTCCGCTCCCGCTGCTGCTGCTGACGGCCGGATACACAACCACACAAAACTTCTGGCCCAGGTAGGTCATCTTGTCTGGAAGGAAACGACCCAAAAACACGGTTAGGACGAGGGAGTGGGGGGGGGGGGGCAGTAATGTAACAACAACAGCACATGTGTTGGAAGAATTAGGATTGATGGATTTGGATGGACCTTTGTTGTAACTTACCAACAAGGCGATGGAAGCACTGTGGCTTCTTGTCCCAGTAGACTCCCAGGAAATAGACGGGCACGCCGGACAGCATGATGAGGAGGCCGATGCCGCACACCAGGGGCTCGGAGTACAGGGAGAAGATGAGCAGGAAGGCCCAGAACACGAGGTAGATGACCGGCCAAATCAGGCTGATCTGGTGGACGGGAACAAAGTCACACACGGTCAAATACGCAGTCAAATCTGACATCGTGGATATTCCCGTTTCAATTCAATGAACTCTTAATTTACACCTGAATGCAAAATACTGTGAAGCACGTGAACAGACCTTAATCGGCCGGTGCATGTCGGGCTGTGTGAAGCGCAGGACAATCTGCCCGGCGACTGTGACTCCGTAGAAGAGGTAGTTGATGAAGCCCACGTAGTTGATGAGGGTGTACATGTCACTGGTGCACAGCATGAGTAGAGTGGACAGGCACTGGGGGGGTAAGAGGGGGTGGTTTAAGGTTTGTTTCAAAAAAGGTCACGTTATGAGAAGAGAGTGAGTCTGAAGGAGGAGATCCTCACGGTGAAGAGCAGAGCCGGGATGGGAGTGCAGCGTTTCACGTGAATCATGGCCAGCAGGCTGGGGAGGTGGCCCTCTCTGGCTCCGGCAAAGAACAACCTGTGAGAGGAGGAGTGAGACAAACAAAAAGATCAACACCCTGCCTAATACGTGAACGCTAAATCTGAGCTACTGTGCTCTCATGAGGAATAAAACACAGATTCTAAGATGGTCCACAAACCTTGAAGATGTGAAGAGGGAACCGTTGACCCCCCCGAAGGTAGAGAGAGCCACAGAAATGGGCATGATCCACGACATGACTCCCAGCAGCTTCTCACCGAACGTCTGCGATGGAGGAGGAAGGTTATATCATGTTCATCACTATAAAGCAACTAGCCCCGTATAGGTTGACTTGCATTTGCCAACGGGGACCACTAGGGGTCAACAGAGGCTTTCTACTATCGGTGCGCATGTGAATGAAATCGCCAGCCCCCCCCCCTGCATCACAATCAAAGGCCACTCACCACTGCCACGGCGTTGGAGGCGAGCAGCTCCTGAGGACTCATGGCCGTGACATAGGCGATGTTGGCGAAGACGTACACGAAGGTCACGAGCGGGATGGAGATGAAGATGGCGCGGGGCAGGTTCCTGCAACGAGACAATTCCAAAAAAAAAAAAAGAAAAGACAATTTGAGTTGACAGAATCTGGAGGGAAGGAGGGAAAGGTGGATTTTGAAGCAGGAAATTAAAAAGTGGTACTTTAGGTAGAGGT
This sequence comes from Platichthys flesus, assembly GCF_949316205.1. NCBI lineage: Eukaryota > Metazoa > Chordata > Actinopteri > Pleuronectiformes > Pleuronectidae > Platichthys > Platichthys flesus. The sequence continues at coordinate 11,927,916 of NC_084968.1, forward strand.
GTATTAATGGATGCCAACGTTATTAAAGAAATGGAAGATAAAAAAAAAAGAGAGATAATGCAGAGGAAATTAAAAGATAAACTGTTTCATACACCGAGACATTAGTGGAGGCCGGACAGGAGGAATGACAGTGAGGGGTTCTTTCATGCTAAGTTAAATACATTTCAGAGAGCTTTAACAGGGATTAAACTGGGAGGCTTAGCTGGTATGCGACGGCTAATCACTGCAATGGCGACAAGCAGCTTTTACACCAGCCACTTTCCCAGTGACCCATTTAGTAGTTTGTTTTCTGAACTCAATATCTCCAACAGAGCAAAGGGTCTTACACGTAGGGGTCCACCAGCTCCTCCGTGACGTAGTTGAGGAAGTTCCAGCCCCCGTAGGCGAAGGAGCCTTGTAGGAAGGCTAGGGCTATCAAACCCACGTCGTACTCCTGGAAGGGCTCGAAGGCGTTGGCTGGCTCCAACCAGTAGTAATCTCCTGCAGATCGGGTGAGAGGAGAGAGAATGTATTCCATTAAAACTCCATTATTCTGGTGAATGACGGTGCCTGACTAAGAAGGATGAACCCTCTGGTTTGGGTGGTAAATGGACGGATCTCCACTGGGCGGAATCCAGCTGAAACGCAGCATCTAATGTGATCAGTGTGTAGAAGAAGTTGTAGAAGCCACTAAATCCCTTTGATTCGACTTCACTGAGACATTATCAAGTCCTCTGTTTGGGACTAAATGTCCAAATCATACGAGATCTTTAGAGATCTTTCCTTTAATCCCTTGAAGCAGGGAGCATGAAAATATGTCGACTCTGCTCTTTCCACATATGAACCCAAATCTCCCGGTCGAATCAGCCTCTGGACTCTTCATTACCTTCAAACACAGAAATCCCTCTTGTGTTATTACAGGGGCCTATAGTCATTGTGGCCCCTGTAATAACTGGCCCTCAGCCATGTTTGAATTGCAAACCCCCCCCACTGGCACGCGGATATTAGCGATGTGAGTTTTACCCAAAAGACGGGCCCCAGCAACCTGCTGACCCCGGTGGCGTCTGCAGGGAGTCTATACTGTCCAAGGACGTCCCCAGTGACTGCAAGAGTGTGTGTGTGTGTGTGTGTGTGTGTGTGTGTGTGTGTCTGTGGAATGCACCGTATAGACACATGCATTCATGGATGCACAGATGGCATGAGCCAGCTTACCCTTGCAGATCTGCACGATGCCCATGATGATGATGAGGGCGAGGGCCAGCAGCTTGCCGGCGGTGAAGATGTCCTGCACCCGGGTCGCCCATCGCACACTGGAGCAGTTCACCCACGTCAGCAGCACTACACAGACCCACAACAAAAAACAAACACAATTAATACACAATCAAATACAAGGTTAGGTTTTCTTTGGAGGGGGGGTGGTGCGTGCCGTTTAATTCCAAACACAGACAAAGTTAATGGTTTGATCTAACTGCTGGGTCCTGCAGGCCAGTCGAACTAACAAAGTTAATAACGGCAGCCTGCAGAGACAGCTTCTCCACGACAAAACAGGAAATGAAAGATTCTACACACACAATTCAGCTCACGACTTAATTTTGTTGCACTGCATACACACAGGCATAATCAACCCCCCGCCCCGAATGACCCACTAAACACGTCTGAAACCTCTTAACTCTTCGGTAAACAGAGTCGTTCTAGGAACCACATGATCTTTTTTTGTTGCATGGAGTAAACACCTGAGGACACATTCTCCAGACCAGGGAGCCGCTCAGCTGTCAGTAAGCTGAGCACACAGGGCAGAACGAGTTATGTGTGCGTGGACTTTTGCTGAATCATGTTTGTGAGGCGGCTGGAAGACGTGACAGAGTTATGATCTCGTACTCTGCTCCTTATAGACGGACCCCGGGGACGAACCCCCCCCCCCCCCCCCCCCTACACCTTTGAAAACCTTCTTTTTTTCTTTCGCCCTCCGGATTGAAACTAGGGGGCTTGTCTTCAATGTCTGTTTTTTTGCTCGGGTCTGGCTGAGGCTGGATTGGACATCAATAAGTCATGTGATATCCCCCGAGTCCTCTAATACTATATCCAGCACAGAAGACATCAGAACATCGGAGAGCACAAACACATACCGGACCCCGTAAACAACAAGGATGACATCAGTGAGTAAGGGAAACAGCCAACCTCTCACCCACTCCGGCACAAAACATCTGCAAACAACCCCCCCCCCACACACACACACACACACACTCTGCAGCAAGTTGTTTTCCCCTGAAAGCCGCCTGACAACATCGGTCTAATAGACTCAAGACGAGTCGCGACATCCCTCAGCCGGCTCGGCCAATCAAACTCGGCTAAAGTGCCAGACCACCAGACGCCGGTGGAAGTGGGTCACGAGCGACAGGTAAATGTAGGTCAGAGGCTCTAATCCAAACACAACAACTGAAACTATTCAGAGCGGTGCCAAGTTTAACAAATCCTTCAGCCAGAGAGGTTTTCACTGTGTTCGCTGACATGTGTCTGTGCTGAGCTGTGGACATGTGAGTCGATGACAGCTCCAGTTCCTCCAGTTCGACCAGCTCGCTTGCTCCCATTGCAACTGAGCGCTGTTCGAGGCGTCTTGGACTTTGCAGGGCGGACGCTCACGGAGACTCAACGTGTTTGGGGGTTTCTCTACGTCCTGACATTTAAATCAAAATTAAAACTTTAAAACAATCTGATAAAGGGTGGGTGGCTCCTCGTCGCTTCATTTTCAAATCTATGCAGAAACCAAACCCTGGAGCACAGACGTCCCCTATGTCCTCAGACAAGGCTGCTTCATCCCCTTTGTCCCAAACACCCACTTTAACAACAGAAGTGTTGGACATTCCTGTAGCGGTTGTTTGCAGTTTGCCGACATTAAAGAAGAGCTGGGGTTTAAAAGAGAATAAAGGAGTTTTTCATTCCATTACAGTCGAAACCAATTAGGCCTCAGCTCCCACAGGAGAACAGCAGTACTGGAATAGAGGGGTGTTTATCTGACAGGTCAGATTGGGGCATTCGCGGAGACCAGTCACCTTTCGTAACCAGCCACAAGAATTGCTTCACAGTGATGCGACAACACACACGGGGGACAATAAACACACTCTTCCTCCACAGCCCGGCCTGTCTCTCCCTCCGTCTGAAGGCCGTCTGCAGTATTTGACCGCCGAGTGTGAACTTTGCAGTCAAACACATCCATCCAGTTGTTTTGACACGTTTCCGGCAAAAATATTTGTCCAGAGACGGTTTAAACTGGATGAATGGAGCCTGTCATTCAATCTGGGACTGCCTTTAATAACTCGCATGTTATTAATACAGCTTTTCATCGATGTGGTGTGAAACCAGCAGATGAAGCAGTATCTGAGACACTTTTCCATTTTGTCCTGACTGGCTCGTAACTGAAAGCACAGATTGTCTCTCGTTATAGCTGAGATCTACTGGCAGTTGTTGAACATCGTGTCTCAACAAGAAGCCACAGAGAACCTTAGGGTCCCGTCTCTGTTTTTCTGGAGGCTATCTCTGTTCTTTCCCTGACGCCTGATCAGAACTGAGTCTACGAGGAGATGCAGCGAAAGAAATTTTATATTGCTAAATGTTTTTGTCATATGAGATGTTTTCATTTCCAAGTGCAACCATTCAAATGTTGATCATTGCTGTAGTTGCTGTAAGCAGATATTCTATTGCATGAAGTCGGGGGAATACTTTGACACCCACTGGCTCCGACCCTTGTCCGCTTGTTGACTTGTTTGTTTGTGAACAGGATTACGCAAAAACTGTATGGACTTACAAGAAACTAGGTCGGATCTAGGAAACTTTTTAGATACTTACATCTGAGTTGTGTGTTTTTCCATGTGTCATCATCTATATATAATCCTTAGGGAGATATCTGCTGCTTGAGTGTGAAACTATAGATCGTTTAACTTCTTTAGGCTTCTTAGAAAATACGAAAGTTAAATAATCTGATGATTTGTTGAGCTGTTCAATTTAAAGACATATTCAACCTGTGAAAAGGATTAAATTATTCCTTAAATGCCAGTTTTTTTACATTTCATTCATCTATCCCGTCATCGTGTGAGGACACGGAGATGAAACTGGAGTCAAAGGATGTGAAGAATGTTCCTTTAGGGAAATAAAGCTGAAGTGAACACTGCTGATTTGACAAAAGTGAGACGGAACAAAGAAGTAAGCTCTTGTAGATGCAAGGTGTTAATAGTTGTGCTAAATCCCCATAATACAACTTCCTGTCATGATGATAACCTCTCAGGTTTCATTTTAGAAAATAAGTCTGCAGATTATGTTCTGCTGGATGGGTCACATGTTACTCACGGAGGCAGACGGCAGCCAGCAGACGCAGGCCGCTCTCCGGGGGGAAGCAGGTGGGGAACAGCGGCTGCAGGACGTAGTTGGAGAAGGTCAGCGCGATCACAGCCTGGTTGGTCGGGTAGATGACCAGCACGGCGATCCACAGACGCAAGAACCTGGAGCACAGAAAGAACAAACAGTTAGCAGGAGAGGAGGTGAGAGGCTGGGAGCACGGGGAGGCGGGGGAGAGACAGCAGGGGGTCAGGATCAGACGCAGGGTGTAGGAGAGGTCAGAATAAACAGGGGGAACACATCACAGAGGTACATACGCCATATACATCCTTCCTTCACTGATTCCCATTCAAAGCAGAGTATTATTAGTCGAGACAAATGCTGGGCCCCTGTTGCATTAGCTAAATAAATGCTTGTTCCAGTGTCTTTAATGGACAGTTTGATGCTTTTAAGTCCTGGTTTTGGACTTTTAGACGGACAGATGTTTGACCTGTGCAGCTGTTAGCATCTCTACAGTGGAACAGGTTCAGCACAGATGTTAGAAGAGACGCAGCAGCAGAGACGGAGGGAGGTGGGATAGAGCTGAGTGCAGCAGAGGAGCCCGGGGCCTGTTTCCCCCAAGAATTCTCCGAAAGCTTAGAGAGGGATCATTACACCTGACTGCCTTAACAGGATTGTGTCTCGCTGGAATGTGTGTCTGTGCATGTGTGTGTGCATGTGTGTGTGTGTGCGTGTAAGTGTATAAATTAACACCCAAAAGTTCAGACGCTGACCAATTCTGTTTTTTTTAGACCTTTCACAGCTCTCAATTTCAAAATAAAATTCCCTATTGTTCTACATATTTAGGTTTAAATATTAAACTATGGATTAATCTAACTAAGAGTCCAAGTAAAGTCGTTCCTAGCTAAATGCAGGATTGCATGGATTATTTTGGTGAAGAGTAATTGATTAATCAGTTAGAAAATTAAGTTTCAAAAGCCCCAATTAACATATTCAAATAGTTTTGGATTTCAAAGTGAGTAATATAAAACAAGACCCTCTCTCTTGAAACAAGCAAATATGTGCTATACTTCTAAAAACCTGAGTAAAGGACCTTTGATACTTCATAACTTTGCTTTCACAAACAGTCGTCTCTAAACACAACAAAGGGCCTCTGTACTTGAGACGCCGTCCAATCAGGTCGACCTTGAGAGTACAACTTTACGAGAGCTTCCGCTTTTCTGCGAAACCCCGCCTCCGTCCAGCTGCGGCGAGGTGATGTAAGCGTTTCCGTCGCTGCAGGTTATTGACTCGCGCTCACATGGAAATACGCATTCACGGGGGATAAAGGCGACGGGACGGCAGAAAAACAAACAGCCCTTGAACGCGGTTTATTTATCCTCGACAGCGGGCACAGGGAAGCGGTGTCTCTTCAAACCGAGCATCCGAAACTACAAAGTTCATTGATGTGTATTGATAGCCACGGTACAAAGGGACCAAAACAATCATTGGCTGTTTGGTCTGGTGGAATTCCTCTCCCAAAAACACCCTGACTATAACCCTGTGATAGTTTGAAAAAACAATCTGTGTTTACAGTCTGGGCAAAGGCAGAGTGTGTGTGAGACCTACGCCAACAAACGATATTGTTTTGCTCGGATATTAAACTAGCGTGGTTCCAGAGCATCGACTGCAAGCAGCGTTACACCTTAGAGACATCCATGTATGGATGGATTGAAGGTGGATGTAGGTCGAAGGTCAATTTAGACGAAAACCCCCCCACGTTAACGTCCCTAATCTGCAAGTTATCGTCTGTGAAACTTCTTTAGTCTGTGGGATCATCGGACAAACGATTCTTTTGGCTCAATATCTCTTTACTCTTAATCTACAAGCTGGAGACCCCCCCGCTTTGGATCAAGATGTCTGACCCGCATCAGAAAGCTCATCCAGCGGGATAAAGAGAGGAAGACATGTTGGAATGCTCCCCTAAATCCTTGTCAAATTTAATTTAATTGTGTGGGCGGCCCCTCGGTCTTGAAAAGTGGGTGATTCACTCACAGACGGTTCTTTTGACCTCTAGCGTTTAGAAATAAGTTTTTCTTGAACAAATATAAAACACAAATATTTAACTTTTCCGAAATATTGAACATATCCCCTACTATCGCGTATTTTAAAGAGAGTCTGCCACAGCCGCCTCTGTGAATGTGTGGTGTCTGCTCACCCAGCCAGGCCTCCGAAGATGTCCTTCACGTAGGAGTAGTCTCCTCCCGACTTGGGGATGGTGACACCCAGCTCGGCGTAGCACAGCGCCCCGATGGCGGTGATGACACCGGTGATGATCCACACAATCAGTGCCACGCCCACAGAGCTGGCGTTCTCCAGCACGCCCTTCGGACTGACGAAGATACCCGAGCCGATGATGTTACCTGGTGGAGGAAGGACAGAGACAGTCAGGTTACAGCACAAACTGAAAAGGAGATCGGTGTAGAAGTCACAGGAGGATTAGATCTGGATGAGTCATGTCTGAGAAAATAGCGTCTGAAAAACATGGGCATTTATCAGGCAAAGAATCAAATAAATGCTATCCAGTTGCATCATGGGAAGTCTGGTATCCATGATATATTATCTTAAAGCTTAGGGAATAAAAACCAGTTGATCTCTGCATCAATTGTGACCATTAGATTGAAAACAGTCCCTTGCAAGACAGTTAACTTAGGTGCAAACTGAATTGCTGAACAATCCCTTCATCACCAGTCACTCTCATTTTCCTTCAGTGGGTTTTAAAGGTTATCAAGACGCTTTCCCAGTTACAGGACCACGAGAGAGCACTGGGTCGACGGGAAACAGCTGGAAAAAGAGAAAACCGGACAGGGAAAAAATAAAAATAAGAGAGAGAGAGCTAGAGAGCTAGAGAGAGAGAGAAATGAGAGTGAACGGGGGGGGGGGGGGGGGTTGGAAGAATGATGATGAAGCAGGCAAAGTGGGAACCTGCAAACTGCTGACTTGGCAAAGAGTTATGAGGGGATGGAGCAAAACAGAGAGCGGGTGAAGGAGTTCAAAAGAGGGATGTGGATGCAGAAGTGAGGCGAAGGGGGTGTGGGGGGAGGGGGGTAATAATGCCTCCCTGACATACTCAATGAGCATCAGAGCTCTCTGCAGTTTACACAGGAGCCGAGAGACCGAGGGTCGGGTTCAGGTCCGACATGAAAGGAGCCGCTGCTCTGGCAAAGCGGAGGTCAGAGAGCCGGCCGTCAGATTCAGCCCGAGTGCGCTTGAACTCGACGGCGGGGCGATAAAGGAAAAAGGCATCGGGGTCAAAGGCTGAAGGTTCTGGATCGTAACGGGCTGATCGGGTGATAAGACGCGTTTTACAGTACAAAAGTCAAAGGTGTGAATGATACCGGAGAGGGAGGAGACAGAGCAGCGTTTGTACACGTGCAAATCCTTTGTCGCTGCGGTTACACTATGACAAAGGCTGATAAACTATTTCAACACAACTCGTATTCACCCTGAGGCTACAACCACACACTGCTTCATTTTAAGAAATCAATAAGCTAAAGATCTTTGGAGCTGCAGCTTGACACATGCAAACAAGTTCAACTTGAACAGACTCCACATGCAGCCGCCTGTTATGTAACTCCAGCTGCAGGTAGGAGATAAAACGTGACAAACAAACCATCCCCATTTTTATGCTCAGGGCCAGGTCAAAGGTCAGGCCCGGACCTTTGACATCTCAGCACTTGTTGCTCTACAGAATAACGTTCCAGGACGTTTTCAGGGGCAGGTAAAGATGAACATGCTGAGGGGAACTGCTGGGTGTTTCCCTGAGTTGACTTTTTACACCAGGGTGTTTTTTAATGGGGGCGAACAAATGTGCACGCTTGCATGTGTGAGAGACAAATGCTGACTCAGGTGGAATCTCGATGTTTCCTGTTCTTGCCGTGGTTTTTACATCCTTTTGTCTCCAACCAGGTCAGAGGGGAACATCTTTTTTTTTCTTCTTATGTGCTGTTCCTGCATTAGCTCTTGATCCCGATCTGAGAACTTCAAGAAGCAGAGGACCAGGGTGTCCCCGTCTGTTTCACGTGTCCAAACTAAATCTGTCTTTGTACAGCCTCCTGTCCACAGGATACTGTGATATCATCCATTGTTGCTGGATTGTCTCACAGAGGAAGAGGCTCGGCTCCCTGAGCACATTTCTGTTCCTCTGGGACTTTGTTTGATGTGACAGCAACAGGCTCCACTTCAGACTTCACCGAATTAAATGAGCTCTGATGGGGGATCTGATCTTTTATAGGATTTGTATTATGAATGTGTTAATACTTTTATAGCAGCATTTGTGTGGCATTTTTTGTCTTATTGGTCCAAATGGTGTCTTCCTGTAAATCACCATTTACACACATTTTCTGGATTAATCTCCTCCTGACTCGACGAAACGCCAGCTGTGAATATTGCCAAGCATGTGGGTGTTTGTTCAGCGTTATGATAAAACCCTGATCTGCCTCTATAAAGCCCTTTAAGAACAGTTCTTACTTTTCCTCTCTGTGTTAATTAATCCCTGTTCAAACAGCCACCGAGCCAAGTCCCACAAAACAGGCTTGAGTACATACATGTGTGAAGTTAACAAGAGGCCAAATCACAGATTCGCATAACGAAATCAAAGCGCCTTTGCATTTTGGATCTAAACAATAAAACCATTTAATCTGCCAGTTAAGGATTTAGGCTTTGCGGCGTAACTCAATTTTACAAGAGGTAACGATTGAACAAAGTGAATTGTGCAGTTCTCTTACAAAACACACAGCCTGGAGTCCAGCTCAGACTGAGCTTAGCTAATAAAACAGCATTGTCAGGGCGGGGACTTCTTGCATGTGGCCAAAAGTTCACTTCTAATTCTGAGTCCTGGCTTTGCACATTTCTGATTATATTGTGTGTGTGTGTGTGCGCAATAAATGCATGAGCCTCACAATAGCCAACGAAACAGTTTGATGTGCTCGGGCCCATTTCGTGGAAAACCCAGCGGGGCATGTTCACTGCGAGGGGATCAGACGAGTCACCTGAGCTCACCCCGCCCTCGCACATGACAATGTGAGCTGAACGAGAACGAAGGACCTGGTCGAGGACACGACCCCCCCCCCCGAGCCAAGTACAGTCTGGTGACTGAACGTCAAAGTGCACGGACTCTGGACGGCCATTAACTTGTTTCTCGATAGTCAGTAGACAATGGGCTGTGTTATACCTCATCATGTTGCACTGGAGCGTGGAGTGAACGCGTGCACAGGGAGCGCTGGTTTTAAGAGGCTCTTAATAGCTCTTTAGGGATCTGTCAGTATTTGAGAACAAGATAACTTCCCCGGGAAAGCTGTAAAAACATCCATAAAAATGTACATGAACTGCAGCAGAGCAGGAATGAGGCCTTCACAGTGCAACCTCAAGGACTCCTCCACCCTGAGAAGGAACAGGGTCTTCTCAACAACATCTTACTCTCTCTCTCTCTCTCTCTCTCTCTCTCTCTCTCTCTCTCTCTCTCCTCTCTCACGCAGCGAATCCACTTGGGAATCCCCCCCATCCTCTTCTTTCCTCCCGTTACCGTGGAAACACAAGAGTGGAGTGAGTCATTCCCTCAGACCCTCCTCATCCTGTCAAGGTCAACAGTAAGACCCCCCACCCCCCCCATGGCCTCACCTGTGAGTGCGCCAGTGGATTTGTCAGGTGTCTGATGGTGTTACATCTCAACGTGCTCGTATTGACTGGAGACTGTTATTTATCATTTTAAACCCAATTATTACAAAGTCAAGTGAAAGTGTTAAGTTTCATTTCTTTAAATGGAAGGGACAGGTTGTTTGTGTTGTTTCATTTGAGTTTAACTTATCCGATCGACTTGGCAGGTCAAAGAGGAAAGAAAGTGAAATGGTGGAACTATAAGAACTATAGACTGAATACCAGAGCAGTGCTGCACCTGAACAATTCGACAAGGGGAAAAACAAATTAATAACTTCACAAGCTGATGCAGCTCATGTGTCTATTAATGACTCACTCGATGTCTTCAGTGATATCAATTTACTAACTCCACCAAGCTGACAGGGGACAGATTAAAGACAGAATCACCTGAATTGCAGCAGCAGATCAATGTGAGCCCCATGTGACATCACATAGGGTCTATTTTAGCTCCCCCCCTTTAAAGTCACCAAAGCTCGAGGGCGGGGACATCATCAGCGCTGGCAGAGTGACAGGGAGTTGATGAAAGGTTCACTGACTACATGCCCTCGAGCCATCTTGGATTATAAAACTGAATGCTGCCATTTTATATATCTCAAATGTGCCTGTTCCCTTTGGACCTTCCACTGTCTGTGGAAGTGTTGCAGCTGCAGGAGAATCACTTACTGGTTGTTCAAATACAACACAACTCAATAACCACACTGGTATTCATCATAAACTCTGTCAAAATGGATTCTGACCTCTATTGATTATCAAACTGGCAAATTTTTCTGATTTTTTATGTGTTTATTTAAAGAATATATTTTTGATTGAAGTACGATCAACTTAAGAAATATGTCCAATACACTTATATCTTGATTTTGATAAATGCATTTTCTGAGTGTAATTAAATGAGTAGAGGAAACTGATCCCAGAGCAGTTTCACTGACTCTGCTTGGATGAGTCTCACACTGGAGCACAGGTGGTGGAACTGTTTGTCTCCCCACCTTATTTGGTCATTGACACTCTAACACAGGGAGAAGCTTGAAGTGTAACAGGGTTAACAAGACGAATGTCACTTACCAACAATGATGCCACAGGCGCTCACAAGCCCGATGGACTTCTTGAGCTCGACCCCTCCTTCGGACGAGTTGTCTCCGGCAGCATCCTTGGCGGAGCCCGCCGTGCTGCCGCGTTGTCTGGCACCGTCCGTCATGTTAGTGGCTGTGATGGTCAAACCGCTTTGAGGGAATGTGTTTCAAGTCTTCTTCTTCTTGTTCTTCTTTTTGTTCTTCTTCTTGCACCTGCCGCAGCCCCCCGTGCGCTCGAGTGTCTCCTCTGTGCGTAAAAGCCGCCTCCAGCAGCAAACGTGCCGCGCTTATCTGATAAGGCAACTTTGCCGCTGATGCAATGTCAGCAACCTGTGCCAGTGAAGGTTTTACGAGGCAATAAAAGGTTCGATATAAACTGCAGAGAGGTGAGAGGGAAAGCAGGAGTCTCCTGTTCTCACGGAGCCAGGCTGCGTCTTCAAGGTCACAGCTGCAGGAACAGCTCGTATCTGGTGCCCTGGTGTCACAGGTGGTGCCACAGGTCAGGGTCTACACGCGCATCAGGTCCTGTCTTTGGTGCCAAACGCGCGTATCCCAGTGTCCAGGGAATGGAAGAGCTCGGGTCCTGCGCTTTGCTTCCGAAGTTAAAAACAAAAATACAGAGAGTTTCAAAAAGCGCCTCAGTGTTTCCTCGTTCCAGGTGCGAGCTGAAGAGACAGAGACATCCTCTCTGCGCGAAAAACCACAAGCTGCTCCGGTCCCGTGGCGAGCGAATGCAAAAACAGGATACGGTCTCTTCAAGTCGCTCAGGGCTGGAGCCTCAAGAACCCGACCTGCGCTCAGCTGGAACAACAGAGGCTGATTTAGAGTAAATACACATGTTCTGCCTTCATATGAGTACAGTAGCGCCGCCCCTCTCTGCGCGTCACCCCGCCCACCCAAAAGCCTGGGTTTGTTTTTCCTCCCCTGGACCCTCCCATCATGTACACCCCCAAAGCTCTCCCACCCCTCAACCATCAGCTGTTCCTTCTGAGTTCCCTCCTGCTGCTGCTGCACCTTCCCTCATGGAGGAGGACAAACCTGTCGCCCTGCAGACTTGGCAGCTCAGGCCTCCTTCTGGGTTCCTCTCCACCACTTCCTCTCACCGCCCCACACTCACCCTCATTCACACTTTATTATTCAACATGCAGCAGTCTAAATTTAGCCCCGACTCTCTAGTCACTCTGCACACTGCAAGGCAGCCGGTGTGTGTTGTCCTGTACGACTGTGTACACATGGCACATATAGGACAGAGAGACTCTTTATGCAGAAGCCAGGCTGATTTAGTAGAAGATTTTTACCTCCTTAATGAGCTCAATCAAGCTCAAAGGGTTAAAAGGAGGATAGATCTGGTTTGGAAGCTTGATTAGGGGAAATAATTCTGCATATCTAACATAATGTGTCTTTCGAGCTGGACATGAATCCCTCTCAGATGGTAATTTGGGGAAATGGGACCGGGCCATTTGGGCCATATTCACCACATTTATCACATGTGTCACCTTGGGCTCACGTCCAATTTGTGCGTGGCCCACACCCCTATGCCACCTGGGACACGCCTCAACAAAGGCCCCATCAGACCCTTTCAGTTCCATCAGGCTGCAACACATCTCACAGATATCAATCCTCTAAATAAGCCGGACTTTTATTTATCAAGATGCATGAATTGTTTCCTGAGGGAACTAGGGGAAATGTTGAAAAACCTCCTATGTCAAATATACATCCACCAAGTTTTGTGGTAATTTGTTCTTTTGTTTATTGTGTAACAAACCGAACAACAAAGAAACGGACAGGGGTTGAAAACAAGCTAAAAAAAAGCTGCATCTAATAAAAGGGTTATTGGCCACATAGTGGAAACAGTAGCAGGAGCATCTCCAATATTCCAGCCTGAAGAACGAGTCATCTGTCGAATGTCACGATCTCGACGTGAGTCAACAGCGTCTGAAGTAAATGTTTGCTCAGGGTTAGGGTTCAGTCCTGAAGAATCTCCTTCAATATCAATGTATGCTCAGATGGGTCTTATCTCCCCAGTGTGTGTGTGTGCGTTTGGGCGTACGGCCCAAGCTTTGAGAAAGACACACAACTCAACACATGCACACGTTTGTTTGACTTATAAATGACGTGACATGATGCAATCGTCAGAACTTCCCTAAATACCTCGAGTGCTCTAATGATTTGTGTCTGCGTTGTTTTTGTTGACCTAGATAAACGGTTGAGGTGAATTTAAGATCCGTGGAGATGAAGTTCAAACACAAGTCATGAATGGCTGAGTTTGTGGTGTAAACTAATTTCCCAATTTGGCCTTGGCCTGAGTCGATCACTGCTTCCTGTTGAGTTATTTATAGTCTTCCTCTTCGATGAATGTCGCCGAGCCAAACGAGATCACGTCTCATCAAGGAACCGAGAGTCTGTCTGACTCGTTCACTCACTTCTGACAAATACCACGGAAACATAACAATAACAACGAGTAACCACATACTTCAAATATCTGCAAAATTCAACAAGCCAGTGTTTCTGTACCGAGTGGACGGAACGACCAGGTCACCTGGAGCAGCTCAGCACTGATCGGACCCAGGTTTCTGTCTTCATGCAGAGCACCTGAGAGTTTGTGTCCTGCTGTGTATTTAACTCTGAACGCAGCCGCTCAGTGATGCACACTGTGGTCACACTGCTCCCTCACAGCACACATGCTCGGCCATTAGGAGACGGCTCAGTGGGCCAGTTTGTTGACTTTCTTCGCCGAGCACCTATCTGGAAAAATTAAGCAATCATGGCCGTGTTTCAGTGTTACTATAAAGTGTAATAACAGCTGAGGACACTTATCTAAGTTTATAATCTGACATGTCCAGAGACGTCAGTTTAAATGTGGTTCTCAACATATTGACCGATGTCGAGGGTTTGAAGATGATCACACTGGTAAATCATAATTCTAACACAAAACGTGATGATGTTTTCTTGTGAATAATTTTATTCTCGCTGTTTAATTGAACTGCCGATACACACATCCCATAATGATGGTGACAAGCAAAGAAGCCTGAGAACAACTGAATTAAATCATAGTAGCTTGATAGGCCTATAAACACTCATGAGGTTCCTCTTGATCAATGTTACATGAAAGTCCATGAAACCAGCAATAACATTTTCAAATTATTCTTAGTTTAAACTGTGTTTGTATTTATTTTCTTCCATATTGAATGATAAAGTTCAACCAGAAACATCCTCAAGATAGGAGGCCAGGAAATCACTGTCAAAATAAAACATTAGGTCATTAGATTTTTTATTTTGTTATCCTGTTTAAATTCAAATATGTAGATATGCGAGTAAGAAAAAGACAAAGAAAGTAGTAAACAAAGCGTTGACCTTTAATCACCCGCAAACCCAACTGTAATAACACAGTCGTTTAGATATTTAAATAGATATTGTTCTCCTGTGAGCAGATGTAAGGAGATGATCAGCCTAATCTTTGAGTCACTAAAGAGCTGTGATCAAACACAACAAGTGTTATTGTCGTGGCTCTGGAGGCTTTGATGATCCTCCCTGATCGTCCTCCTCACTCATCGATCGAGCTCCACCGGCCTCCCTCCTGCTCTCTGTGATTAGATCAGATCAGATATTTTAGTAATGACATCATTCTGTGATCACAGCAGGATGAGGAGTTTCGGTAAAATAATTAACAGGCGGCAGCAGCTTTGGGAAGTGGACCTCATCACTGTGGAACGGTTTGGATTAGATGAATGTAAACCACTGTTTAATAAACACCTGGTTGGGTCATGGGAATCTTTGGGGCATTTAAAACTGCGATGTGTGCCATCTATGCAAATCCCAGTAAAGAGACAAATAAAGAAGAACTAATTTACACTATATACACATGAATGCTTCAGTGTTTGTTTAAACGCTCAATTTTCACATGGGCTTCTGTCTGAGTAGATCGCTGCTTCCTTTAGAGAACGCATATGGAGTTTGGGCCAGTACAGTCAATATTAACTTTAATGTTATTAAATATGATCATATTTAGTCAATGAAATCTCCACAGACTCTGGATTGAGGTCACGTGGTTGAGAATAATCCACAGTTTTACCTTTAAAAGCACCTAGAGGAGCTGTGTGTATCTTTGGGAGTTTCATGTTTATCCCAGTGGGACCATTAGCATTAGAAGTGTCCTACACGTCCAACACATTAACCTCACAGTCAGTGTTTGACTTTAGATTAAAGAGAACAAATGCAAATATCACTGAAGTCATGTGACCAGGTGACATTTACCATCAGGCTTCAGGATCCAGGGAGAGGTTTTTTGAAGTTGTTAAAGAAAAAGGAAGAGGAGAGCTTGTCGGTGTTGTTGAACTTCTCTGTCCTGAGTCAGCTGCAAGAGAGAGTTTATCACCGTGGTAAAGCTGAGGCTGTGTCTTTTTGCACTGATAACAAACGCACACTTTGGCAACGGCTGTGTGTCAGGGACGTGCACACCCACGCACTAACACTAACACGCACTGTAATGCCCACAAACACTGTTAAAAACTAAATGAGGGCGCAAAGCTTCATAAGGATGGACGGCTTCAGATAAAAGAAATGGAAGGCGCAGGATTCATACTTTCTTCAGATCATTAAATCTCACGTTCCAGCTGTTCTGTCACGTGGAGCCTGACATAATCACCTGTGACACATGCTACACACAAAGACATCACACACCCACACACACTTCCTGGTAAGTGACAGATCGGGTGTAGTGACAGGCACGGCGATTCTCCAGATAAGGCCGTTAATGAGTAACCCGGGTGTTTCAGGTTGTTTGCTGCTCAGTGGCTGGAAAATTGGAACAATAACATGCAAACACAGAGGTAATGGCCCGGCTGCACAGGGGGAACTGGGACCAGAGCGGTGATGGCTGTTATATCAGAGTTGTGTAAAGGGCTTTTGAAGGCAGCTTCTCTAAGAGAAGCTGTTTTAGCCAAATGCATCTTAATCGAGCACCAGGTTATAAGGAGATGCAATAAAAAATAAGGAGCAACACCCAGAGGAAAGATTTTACTGCTCCAAGTTTGCTCTCCGACACACAAAACTTTGATTCTGTCTGTTTCTCGTCTATTTCTCTGTAAAATTCTGCAGGAGACATTTGGCTGTTCTCTGAAATTGAGCTGAAGTGAGAATCTCACTTTTGTTCCCTGAGATGAAGAAGAGCAAACTTTGGTTTATCTGTGGTGGAGATAAAGTTTGCAAAATGCTCCTGTCACCAGTTTATACGTTTCTAAACCTCTTTTATTGTGAAACTTGATCTAATAAGATGCAACATGATAATTGCTGAGCTTGACAGGAGCTGGTTTTTTCCTCTCCCCACAGCCAGACCAGCGGTTTGCACTGGTTTCCTGTCTGTGGCCATATATTCAACCAGACACCCAAAGCATTTAGATCCATATCTTCCTTTAAGGACCTGGGAGCCTTGGCACGTGCACGAGGAAGCTCTATGGTTTCTAGCTTGAGCCGTTCGATATCTAGAAGAGAAATCATCCGTTCCTTCATTCAAGATTGAACCAGTTCATCAAAGTAACATTTCAGTCCCTGCAGCCGTCACAGAAAGGGACACGAATGAGACTGTAAATCATTCGTGTTCATTCAAACTTTCCCGGCAGAATGCAGGGATCTGCTCTTCTGCAAGATCCTGAGTCCGGTCTGATTAAAAAACACTTTTATTCTTAATGCTTAGTGCTATTAAACCTGTTATTCACACTGACGCCAACACATCTGACATTTTACTCCTTAATTATAGAAACCACGTGATGAAATCTGAGAGAGGAGCAAGTTCCAGTGAAAAAAAGACACAACGTCAGATTAGTTCTGAAGAAACCTGAGAGAGGAATTAAGCTGATACCGGGAGTACAGACACTGGAGTTGGGCCGGAGCCATTTCACTAATACAACAGGCTTAGCTCTCACAAGGCCTGGTTCATTTAGGTTCACTTCAACATGAGCTCACACTGGAGAGATCTTTGGTTCCAGAACAAAGACCAAGAAGTGTTAAAAAAAACAATCGGACATATTTCACAGTATCACGAGTGTTGTCATGTGAGTCCCCAGGATAAGTTTAGTAAAATCAAATTCTGGTTTATGTTTCATTCACTCATTAATTCATCTGCCTTTAGGGTTGTGATATTTATTTATATTTTCGCCGCCGAGGACGTTATGTTTTTATCTGCGTTTGTTTGTTTGTCATGTGACTTCCTCGGATCAAATCAGACCAAATCCAATTCTGATTCATGATTCATTCACACAATCAGTGGTTTTCTTCCAGGGTTGTGATATTCAACTATTAGTATAACTCTTTTTGTCTGATTTGTGAAATCACAGCTGTTAACTACCTTCCGCCATCGTAACAGATTGATGGGTCGGCGCTGTGACATTGTCGAGTGAAGAGTTGTAAACAGAAAGTTGTTTGCACATCTTTCCACTTCCCTTCCAGCTTGTTTCCCTCTTCTCTACTGGGATCTGACTCCAGACCTGCTCGTTGTTCACTCATAGCTACTTCCTCTGGCTACAGTCAATTTGATTCTCCACCTTAATGAGCTCACTCAGGTTCTCGTCAAACTGGTCTCAGAGTTTGCACACAGTCCACTCAGCCCGGAACACAATCTTGTCGGTAATTTGATCACGCTTGAGTGACGGCAGGAGGACAATGGTGCTGCTGCGCTGAACACTATGTGTTTGGTATTGAACCCAGCTCCACTTGTGACTGTATACTATCAAGGGGGAGGAGGAGGAGGAGGAGGAGGAGGAGGAGGAGGAGGAGGAGAAGAAGGCGTAGCTATATATCATAACAAAAACAGCTCGGGGAACATAGTGTAACACTCTTAATCCAAAACATGCAAACAGCTTTTTGTTTTTATGTCACAGGGTCCAAAACTTAAACCTTTCCAGCTCCTCTCATGAAGTCCAGACTGGGATTGGATGTGTTTTGGCCTTTTACAACATGCAACAATACTTTCAGTATAAATCATTGCACATGCACAAATGCTTTGTTCGTGGTTTCCCACACTTCAGCACTACGTCCTCTGCTTTGCCCATAAACACCAAGTAAGGAGCTGAGCAGTGACGCTGCTGCAGATACGTCGCCCCCCATTGATTTCCTAGAAATCTCCACGTCGTCCAATCCAAGGAAAAGGCCGAGCACATGTTCCTCCGGGCTGCTCGGGCAACGTCACATGCTGTTTATTCATATACCTGCACATCTATAAACAGTTATGTACAGAAATATAAGATGAGCTTGCCCAACACGGAGGGCAGAGGAGGGGAAGGAAGGACAGAGGGAGAGAGATGGAGCTTTGTGAAAAGGGGGAAGCCAAGGAAGGGACTGAAGGCAATTGGAAGAGAAAGAGGAGGAGGAGGAGTAGGAGGAAGAAGATATTGGTGAAGGGGGTGTTTGAGCAGGAGGGTGGGGATCGTAACTCGAGCCATGTGTTTACTACGTCTCCAAGAAACATATGAGTTCTTGGGAAAATGTACCCGAAAAGATCAGGACCCAAACAAGTGGGTTCACCTTAACAGAGTTCATAAGCCAGAGAAAGTGTAAATAACTGGAAATGAAGAATGAATCCATGTGGAGGAAGATTTGTAATCACTGGGAATATTGGGTTTAACGTGATATTAATTTCAAATATATGTAACTTTGAAGTAAAGTTTTTGGTCTTTATCAACTTTTAATATGGCGACTCTGACCCGGGCATTTGACAGCCTGTATTCAATGGACTGTATTTCCCATTCATTTCTAAAGGTTGTGAAAATAAATAAAAATACTCTCGAGACTTTTTTACAGAATCAAATAACTAATTCAAAACCCAAACTTACTGGAATCATAAACACTTGGAATAATGCATCGGTGTGCAGCTTTAAACTGTGTCGTTCGTCAACAAGCTTGAGTTCAGTCCCTGCATTGCTGATCCGGTGCAGATTTAACTGTGCACCAATAAAACAACACTCACATCATTCAGGGAGTTTGACTGAAATGTGCTTTAATCCTGATCAGCTGATCCCAGCAGCTCAAACTCAGAAGTGTTCCTGTTCTGAACAGATTCTAGCTTCCTCTTTCAGAGTGGACACAGATAAAGACTCTGTTTTCACATCAAGTGTGTGTGTGTGTGTGTGTGTGTGTGTGTTTGTGTGTGTGTTTTGGTCATATTCATTTCCCTCTTTTCCCCCCCACCCTTCAACCAACCCCTCTGAGTGTCTGGTTCAGTCTGTTTTTATCGAAGTCTGGCTCAATCCAGTTCACGCTGCCTCAAGACACAACCTCCTAATCTCTCTCTCTCTCTCTCTCTCTCTCTCTCTCTCTCTCTCTCTCTCTCTCTCTCTCTCTCTCTCTCTCTCTCTCTCTCTCTCTCTCTCTCTCTCTCTCTCTCTCTCTCTCTCTCTCTCTCTCTCTCTCTCTCTCTCTCTCTCTCTCTCTCTCTCTCTCTCTCTCTCCATCCTATCCCTCCACTCCCTCTGCTCTTATTGTTTACTACGTGTGTTTCTTTTTCTTTTGTCTGCACTGAACAGTTGTTGTTTTACTGAAATAAACAAACGATATACATCCTTGCCTGATGTTGTGTGCATGTATCTGAACTATGTTTGTGTATCCACACATTGTGCTCTGCTGTGTGTGCAGGTGTGTGTGTGTGTGCACGGGTGTGTCACTGGACCAGAGGTCCTAACAGGAGGCTGCTCCTGTGCCTCAGATCCTCAGGGACGTTGTCGCTGTGTCAATTATTCTGTGGGAATTAGATTTATTATGAAAGTGTTAGGTTGTTCACTTGCACCATGACAACACGATGACATGAGTGTGTGTTTCTGTGTTTGTGTGCAAGCTATATATGTGAAGGTGTAGAATCTGACACCTTTCTTCTCTGTTGACCTTTCCCACGATGATGCCTCCCTTCTTGACTTGTGTCTTTGTGTGTCTGTGTGCATTTCTCTATGTTTGCGTTATTGCAAAAAATGACCCGACAAGGAGGACACAGCTGCTGGAGTGCCATTAAGCAAGGCACAAAGGATTATTATACACGTCCGGGCCCAGTTGTTGCACTGATCAGCTCCCAGTTGTGCGGCGGAGAACCAGTGAGAACCAAAGGTTACAGAAACGTGCTCGCGAGTCCGATGCCGCCCTCAATGCAAACATAATCAAATTTGCATATTCTAATTGGTTTTGTGTCTCGTTCGAAGGCGCCATGATTAATGACGATGTTGAAGAACGCTGGCCCCTGATTGGATCTCTCTGGATGTTGCACAATTTTAAAAAGACAACACAACATATGATGCAGAAATGAAATAATTGGAGCAAGACTGCATTTGTCATTGATTAGAAAATGGGAAACAGATATCAAACTGGTTTGTTTAAACCCGGGTGCCTATGAAAAAGCTGTTTGCCATGCAGAGGAGGATCAGCTGATCAGGTGACGGTGTGTGTGTGTGTGTGTGTGTGTGTGTGTGTGAGGTTGTTCGGTAAAGGTCGGTAAATCTGTGAGGGTGTGTGGTGGATTTTCTATCTCGAGGACGTCATTTTCTTGCCGGCTGGTTGGATTTATGAAATATTTATGCAGCATGTGAGCGCAGGCCGGGCTATTAATACACTCAGCTAAACATCAAACCATTAGTCTTATCACTGCTGTCTCACACAGCTCTATTTCTCTCTCTCTCACACACACACACACACACAGATATAAACTCATGCACAGCTACTTTGACCGCCTAGCTGCCGGCTGCATCCTGATCACGCAGACTTATTGATATTCTGGCTGCTTGTACAGGAGCTAACACACCCTGCACCAGCTGCAGACTGACTCCGGGGCAACGGGAGTGTCAGCATCCGTCTGAGGAGGTTCAGGAATCAGAAAATACTATAAACTATAGCAGCATAAAGTAATTCAAAGACAGAAGCTTCGGTAATGATGAAGTGGAACTTCACTGGAACAAACATATTGACTCGTAGCCTCTCAATTTGTTTGCACGGTTAAAAACCTGCAAATAAATCAGTAAAACGTGAAAAGCAGGTATAGTATAGTATATAGTATAGTATAGTATAAAAATCATGAAAAATCAAGGATGGGGAAGAGATTGTGAAATTAAAACGTCTGTAATAAAAGAAAGACTCGCTTATTGGCTGTTGGTTATGTCTGTTTGTGTCTTTTGTTGTGTTGACGTGTGGAAACACCCAATAAAAACAGAATAGAGTTTGGATGCATCCCGACTTCTGTACAAACTAATGTCTCAGTCATCAGCAGCCATATATTTCCTCATATCTTTGTCTTTTGATGAACTGTGTCCTCCGCAGCAAACAGGCACAGCAGCCGCAGACGTGCAGCGTCTCATACCTCTTGCAACATAATGCTTTGACAGCTGCTGAGTGGTTTTTCTAAAACCAGCAACCAGAGCAGAAACGTGACGAGATGCTGTCATGTGCACTTGAGTCCTACTTCCCCCTCTGGTGAGCGCTGCCTTTACTGCAGGTGCATGAAGATGGAGCGCTTCCCTTAAATGTTCTACTCTGCAATAGACAAAAAGGGGAACTTATTTGAGTGGGTTTGTCAATTTGGAGGAAAAGAGAAGTGAAAGCGATATCTTAAGAATTTCACAACTGCTGGAATAGGTTTAACTTTGCCAAGTAAAATTTTGATTAAAAAGTTAAATAAGAAAAATTCTTATAATTCAGTGTTTAGTATCACTAATTGCAATTAAAGTCAAAGGATCAGATATTTCTTCCAACACTGAACAAACTACTCAATGAACTTTACACAGACATTTACAGGGAGTCCAATAATCAAATTTTTTTGACTTTCACACAGAGGTACTGACACCTCACGGCCGGCGGATGGCGCTGTCGCTCTTCTCAGTGTAACACACTCACCCTGAGCCTGAGAGGAGAAGAAGCTGAAACCAGGTCAGTGAACTTTTCTTTTCTTTTATTCAAACAGATTCAACTTGTTACTGCCACTTCACAAACGACGACTTGAGACTTTAATACATTTAAAGTTTATTTTTCAGCTACATGACGCAGGACAGTTTGACATGTTAGCTTAAATGCTCCTGCGTCACTCCATCCAGGTTTTAAACCGTGTTTGATAAACTAACTTATTAAACTTATCATGAAATCAAAATTTATTCTCTGTAGCTTTCCCCTTTTTCTTGATTCGTCTTTAAAGAGATTGAAAAAGAAGAGAAAAAAGATAAGTTCAGGGAGACGAGTGTGTTTAAATCGAACGCACCTGTGGCTCTCAGGCAAGTGCTCATGGGAAACGAAGTCCAGAAATGAGGCTGCACTAATTCAACCTGTATTATATATACATTTCTAGAGCCATTAACACCTTCAAATGAATCAAATGTTTTAGATGGCATCATTATATCCCCCCTAAACTTTATTAATATTAATAACTAATATATACAAGCTTTTTTTAATGTAAAATATAAACGTGAATCTTTTCTGCATTGTTTATTCTGTGAAATTAAAGTGTTTAACATGAATTCAGATATCAAAATGTCTATAAAGCGCTCAAATCAGCCAGAATTATTGGTAAACCGATATTTTAAGAGAATCTTTTCGACTCTAGTTTGAGCTGTAAAACCCTTATTAACCACAAGTCACCAAACTACCCTGGACTCTACACAGTTTACAGTATAGGGCCTCAGTGATACGCACACTTAGTGATGTTATCTGGACTCTTTAATGACTTTTTAAATGTTCCCTCTGGATAAAAAAACACATTTTCTATCATAAAAAATGTCAAAACACAGACTGAGGTCTTTGAAGTCTGTCTCTCAGCCTGCAGGGTGAAGATGAAGCCTTACTTAGCGTGTGACACTTCCAAAACACATCCACCGTTCTATGTTTGCGTGATGTTGACAAATCCACTGAAAGCCTCAATTTTTGTTTTTGAAAGTGTGGCTCTGAAAAAAGGGGCCTGAATGGTCTGGGATTGGAGGAAAGTGCAAATTATATTTAAACTGCGGCGGCTGAAATGAGCACGTCTGCTCATTTATTCTGTCTTTTTGTATTTGGTATAATTCTATATCTGGCAAAGAATGATGATTTCCACTGCTTTATTTGGATTTTAACTGGGTAGATGCTGTTATTTTCTATTTTGTTACTGTGCCGCACATTTAACCAAAGAATAACACAAAGAAAAGAAGTGATTCTGTTTCTGATTTAAGAGTTGAAGGAAAGATAAGAAAGTGTTTTTACCCAAATTGTAAGTCACCTTCTCAGAGGCCTTGTACTGTACAAATAGGCCACCCCGCCCTCACTGGGACGCACACACACACACACACACACACACAGGCACACACATGCATCCACCAACCCCCTGTCTCCCTGGGGACCCCCACGAAAGTCTGGTGAGGGGTCTCCAGTGCCAAAAAGCAGGAAGTCACAGCTGTGCTCATCCCCCATGTGTGTGTGTTTTCTTGTATCTATCTGTGTCCTGTGTGTAGATCTGGGTCAGTGTGTGTGTGTGTTGGTCTGTGTATGTTTGTGTCTCAGCTGCTCGTCCAGTTTATCTGGCCGCTACAACACTGCGCTCTATTCCCACTTCTTCTTCTTCTTCTTTGGTGCAGACATTTCCAGTGATGCTAAGTGAGGGAGAGAAATCCTGGCTGACGTTGACTAATAAACACTTTGGGCCTGAGCTGCGTGTCACTGGGGCCAATAGCACAACACACACACAGACACAGACACACAACAGACACACAACCTCTGTCAACTCTCCTTTTTCATTGTCTCCTCTTCACTTCTTTATTTCCCCCGTAGACTTCACATAAAGATGGATGACGCCTCCTCCCATTATCCAGAAATAGAGCAGAAGTATCCTGGATTCAAACGATACCATCTTGCGCATTTGGAGCCGGAGTCTTCGAGATGTAGTCGTGGTATCGAGGTCCTGTCGCTACACCCCCCCAATCCATCGTGAGTGAGTCTCAGCTGTCAATCATGACGCAACACCCTCTTGATATTGCATCAAATAAGTAATTAAAACCAAACTTGCAAAAATGTGATAGGAACGGCCTAAAAGGACAGACTCCATCATTACATACCTGTACTTTGACTTCTCAGGTAGTCAAACATGGATGTCCACACACTTTTGGCCTCTTAATACACATGTCTCTCTCTCACTCTCTCTCCCTCTTTCTGCCCTGCTCCTCCACTCCTTCATTCTCTCTGACTCTCTCTTCTCTATCAGCCTCTGCAGCTCCCTGTGAATCCAACTCTGAGCCGTAAATCTCAGGCCTTTAGTTTAATGGGCGCTGTGTGCCTCTGTAACACCGGCTGCCTTTGTTTTGGTTACAGATAAAATCACTGGAGGAAAACACGGCAGCAGAGTAGGAGAGAAAGAGAGAGACAGACGGAGACTGAGGCAATGAGATGTAGTAAAACTGTGTGTGTGTGTGTCTGTGTGTGTGTCTGTGTGTGCATGTGCGAATCCCTGTGGTGCAGGAAGAAATAGACAAACCCAGGGAGCGAGAAGGGCATTTCTTCCCTCTTCTCCATTTCTTGAACAGGATACGCGGCGAGAAACGAGAGCGGAGGAGAGAGGGAAGTGATATCTCCTGAGAGAGGGATGATTTGACGAAGCACATGTCACTGTTTCCTCTCTCACAGGTTGAGATTTCAAGTTCTATTTCCTCCAGGGCTCCAAACGTCAATCTGGAATTTTGTCATCTGATTAATCTCCTTGGCCCCCCCCGTTCGTTTGATTTCCCTCTGAATTGATCTCCTGTGCACGTCGAGTGAACACATGGAGTTGATCACAGCGCCCGTTGCTGGTGTTGTCTTTTGGGAATGTTGACAAGTTGACAGGCGAGGCGCTGCACTGACACCGAACCTCACTCCGCCGTCCGGACGAGAGAGGTAGACGGGCAGAGAGAGAGAGAGAAGGGGGGGGATACGGGGGGGTAGGGTGACACAGAAAGAGATAGGGGGGAGGTGAGAGGAAAGGAGGAGGAGAGATGAAAAAAATTACTTCACAGCCACGACTGGCCTGCCCCCTTTTTCCCTTCAGCCTCTCTCTCCCTCCCTCTCTCTCTCTCTCTCTCTCTCAACTTTTCTCCTCCTCCCTCCTCCTCCTCTGTGTGTTTTCTAAATGGTTTGGGGAGAAGAGGGGAGCAGGCACTCAGAGCTTGGCTGACGGTGCAGGCAGGAGCTTCACACAGGCAAACAGGAGCCTGAGGGGCAGCACGCAGGGACTGAAGAAGCACTGAAGGAACGGACTCTTTGAGGGGGGCTGTTTTTGGATCTGATGCACAAACTGAGAGAACCTACAACCTACAGGAGAAGCAGGCAGGAGGGCGAAGAGAGGACCTATTGATTTGTAACCACAGGGAAAGAAGAGGGAAAGAGCCAGATGTGCTGTTCAGGTTTCTCTGTGCAGGACAGACAGACAGGAAGACAGACAGACAACTCGTGAGCAAGCCTGATTGTTTCTCCACATTTCTCCACACGGGTCCGGAGCTGTCGTCCAGCGGAGAGGAAGAGAAGCAGATGCACGGAGGCACGTTGTGAATGACAGGGGAAGACGCCTCCTCCTGAGCCAGCAATGCTTTTGAGGAACTTTGCACTGGACTGTTGCTGTCTGCTATGTCCCTGGACACGGATTCAGGCATAAGAGAAACATTCCCATTGAGTTCCTCCTGAGGATCCACATTTTCTTCTTACCCCTCGGCACAGGTGTCCTGGTCACTATGATTTCTCAAAGGTACTCTTTAACACTCTCATGGACTTCTTGTCTTCTAGTCCTGTGCCTCCTGGACGTACGGACCACCGCCCAACAGTCCCAAGCCCAGGTGCAGTCCCGCCGGTCCAGGCAAATGTCAGCCCTCACCTCCTCCTCCTCCTCCTCATCAGCCGGCAACCTGTCAGAGAGCGCAGAGAGCAAAGTGGAGCGCCTCGGCCTGGCGTTCAAGCGAAACGTCCGCGAGCTGCGTGAGAAAAGCTCTTGCCTGGACCTGGTGTTCCTGGTGGACGAGTCGTCCAGCGTGGGCGCCAACAACTTCCTGAGCGAGCTGAGGTTCATACGCAAGATGCTGTCCGACTTCCCCGTGGCGGCGGAGAACACGCGGGTGGCGCTGGTCACCTTCTCGTCCAAGACCCACGTGGTGACGAGGGTGGACCACATCACGGCGCCCAAGTCCCACCACCACAAGTGCTCCCTGTTCAACAAGGAGATCCCGGCCATCAACTACCGGGGGGGCGGCACCTACACCAAAGGAGCCTTCCAGAGGGCGGCGGTGAGTCAGAACGGCAGATCAAGTGAAAGTGGCTCTAACGTTGATCCCAGTGAAACACGAGAGTCAGTCTGCTCCAGAAAGTGCAGACACATGTCCTAATAAGTTCAGAGCCTTCTTAGATTTCACTCACTTTCCTCGTAGCTTCCAGAACCTTTCCTGGTAATCTGTCTGTGTGTGTGTGTTTGTGCTTGTGTGTATGTGTGTGCGTGTGCGTCAGTAAGTCTGCAGCCTGCCCTCTTGTCAGGGCTCGACTGAGGCTCAGTGCAGGTTAATGAGGCCCCCGCACGACTTTTTACTGCTGCTGCTCCTGCTTCCTTTTAAATTACACACCAGGAGACAGTGAGGGGGGGGGGGGAAGCCACTCGCCGGCTAATTGCTCAGGAGTTTCCAGTGAAAATACCATTTAGAGCGAGCACAGGCATGCACATGCAAACACGCACACAGACGCCGGCACACAGTAACCTGCATAAATCAGATCAAGGATGTGAAGCCAGCATTCTGGATGAATATGAATTACTTCAGTGTTACTGATAAGGTTTTGTCCGACACCCATTCTCCCTGGTTTTATCAATCCATGAAGGAGGTTATGTTTTTAACCCCGGCTGTTTGTGTGTTGGTTGGTTTTATGCAAGATCACATATTTACAGGATCAGGAGGCAGATCCAGGAATTGTTTAATACTTTCTTTCCTTAACGTTTTCACCAATTTTCCATTGAATCATTTATGTATCCTGAGGAGAAAATCGGAAACGTCTACGGGCGTTTAATTTGAGCTTGATGGAATCCAAGGGGAACTGTTAGGTCTTGGGGGTAAAATGCGCTCAAGATGATACTTAAACAAAAGCATTACAGTTTGTTAGCCGGCTCTGGACGCAGGGATCTGGGGGTTATGTGGGGTTACATGTGGGGGTCAAGATGTCAGCTTGTTTATGGTTTGTTGATTTGAGCTGCCTGACACCCAGCTGCATGCACACACACCCAAAAACACACACACACACACAGGCACCCAGCTGCAAAAGCTATGTTGGTGGTACAGGGTCTGGTTGTGTATAAACACACACACACACACACACACACACCTCAGCTTAGGTCCTGCCTTCATCTCTGATTCACTGAGATGAAGTTACTTTTTTTGGCAACTTGTTCAGAAATGCTGCAGGTGTCATTAAATCCCTCGTGTTGCTTTACAGTCAGATGGAGGCCGACCTGGCTAATATCATGGCAGGGTGACAAATATGCAAAGGAGCCGTTATGACTGGGTGCATTGAAGCGAGGGAAGCAGATGCAAACTTCAGAGGCTTGAACGCCGTCCCACATGAAAACAGCAAATAGCTCCGCTCGCCGCCGGCTGCTGCAGCATCATCATCTGCTCCGAGTCAGAGATGTGGTGTGAGACAAGAAGCTCATTGAGGCGCAGCAGGGACCGAGTCCAGGAGGTGACCAGGGGTCCTGGTACTCTGAGAGGCTTCTCTGCTTAAACACAGAAAAGAGTTGTTATCTGAGTCGAGTCCAAGAAGCCAGGTCATTCTCTCCTCCATTCTCTCCTCCATTCTCTCCTCCATTCTCTCCTCCATTCTCTCCTCTATTATTCCTCTATCCTCTCCACCACTCTCTCCTCCATTCTCTCCACCACTCTCTCCTCCATTCTCTCCACCACTCTCTCCTCCATTCTCTCCACCACTCTCTCCTCCATTCTCTCCTCCATTATTCCTCTATCCTCTCCACCACTCTCTCCTCCATTCTCTCCACCACTCTCTCCTCCATTCTCTCCACCACTCTCTCCTCCATTCTCTCCTCCACTCTCTCCTCCACTCTCTCCTCCATTCTCTCCTCCATTCTCTCCTCCATTATTCCTCTATCCTCTCCACCACTCTCTCCTCCATTCTCTCCACCACTCTCTCCTCCATTCTCTCCTCCAACAGCCTCATAACAGCTCGTCTGGCACAGTGTATGATTCTATGCAGGCTGATTGGCTGATTCCACAAATGAGCTGGTTCGTGCCCTCTGATGAATCGCTTTGGTTTGATCTATAATTCCGTGAACGTGTCACATCAGCCGAGTTTCTTAGACAAACAAAAAGAAAAGGGGTAGGTCAGCTGACCTCTGGCAGATGTTACCTTCCACTTCATCCCTGTTTCCAGCTAACAGCCTTGGACCGATCCTCTGGCTTAGCGAGGAAAGCTTGGCCCTCAGGGCAGATTTTCAGCTCGCTCTCCTCAGTTAAGTGCAGATAAGGAGACGGCTGGGCCACGTCCCAGCTGCTGAGGACCACAGCAACACCAACAAAAGATTGTTCAGGGGCCTTATCGAAAAAATTCTCAACGGCTCAGAATGTTTTGAGCCATTTATCAAGCGATGTCATCCGGAGATGACGGGGGGGTGCGCTGCTGCTCAGGCTCTCAAGTCAACGGTTATTGATTCAAAGAATAACACTGACTCTCGCTCTGATATTCACATTCAGCGGCCGACAAACTCCGGTGTGGCTTCTGCTGGTGAGAGTCGGTAAATCCAGAAGCCTTCACGCTACGCCTGATGGATGAACTCTGACGTTTACCGTGTCTGTGCATGATGGAGGAGGAACAGGCCGTCTGTGATTTATCACCTCGTCTCTGCTTTGTTTTATCCTCCGACTGGAAAGAGTGAAAACAGTGTGTGTTTGTCATCTCTTTCCATTCCTCCCCCCCGTATAAAGGATGGGGCTGCTAATGCTAACCTGCAAAGTCGCGTACATCCGGCTGTCGGCGTGTACAGACGGAGCTGAAATGGCTCAGGTGGTGCGTGTGCGTGTCCAACTGGCAATTTTGTGAAGTGTGTGAGTGCTTGTAAATACTGTTGTTGTGCTTCGGCCCCTAAACGTGCCCTCGTGGACAATCGTCCTCAGATCAGTTCTTCAGGATCATCAGGAGATGTATCGGAACATCTCTATCATCCATGAACGGTTTCGAGGGGAAAGCAGTTGTGTGTGTGTTCATGTGTGTGTGAGTCTGTGTCGGACGTGTGCATCTGTTTCAGAAAGAAAAGAGAGAGACTGTGAAAGTAAGAGAGGGAGAGAGAAGATAATTGAGAATTGCAGTATAATAATAATGATGCCATATTTTATTCCCTTGGCTGGTCTCGGCTGTTCTGAGCACTGCAGAAACCTGGAATCCATTAAGGGAGACATTTTTCCACCGGCCGCGCATGTAGAGACGGGGCTGTCCTCTTCGTCTCTGTCTCCCCGCTGCCGTCTCTCTTTTCACCTCGTACATCACACACAAGCTTTAAAGCATCAACGTGCACAGGTTCCTGATTCGGGGGGTTTTCACTTTGCTTTGGCAAATGTTGTACCTCGCCTTAAACACATTACTTCTGTCTGTCTTGTGCTAATAAGTCACGTCGCCGTTCCAGATTGGATGATGGAAGGGATGACAGTGGGCAGCTGTCAGGAGGAAGAGAGGGTCGTCCACCAAACAGACGGACGGTGGTTCGATCCCTGGCTCGTTTTTTTTTTCTTCTAGAAGCGTTAAATCACGTGTAGAATTACAAATGTTGCTGTAAATAACATATTTGAGTGATCGATTAGACTGGAAAGAATTTAAAAGTGGCATATAAATATAATTTAAAGGTAAAACTGTTTGTAGCTGATCTGAATGACCTTACTCAAAACCGGCCTTGTGTCTGATAGCTGAGGAATCAGGAGCTTCTGTGTCTCCGACCATTTCTGTGACTTTCTGAAACCAGTGATCTGACACTTCCACCTGCTTCAAGTTAGGATTGTTCGGCTGAACGGAAAAAGAAAGAACCCCAGGATTACATCTCTCTCTCTCGCTTGTTCTCTTATTGTACAACTATTTTTGTCAGTTTTCATGTGTAGGACTTTATGATTATCTTCCCACTGAGACTCCCTGACAACGTGCGTCATTATCTCGTCCCTCTGCACTCTCGACGGCCAGCTCTTCACTCCGCTTTCCAAAGTGTCACTTTGGATAAGAGTACACACCCGCACCCGCGAACACACAATTTTGCCGTCATTTATACGCACTTAAAGTGACACAAGTTGTTATGGGAAGAACGACAAAGAGAGAGCTTGAAAGAGTTGTTCCACTCCAGCCCGACTTTTAACTGAGGACCTGGCCCCGTCGCTTTGAGCCGTGATTGACGGTTTGTCTGTTACACACATGGACGGAGCAGCAGCTCAGTTCCAACCAGAGGGAAGAGTGTTTCAAACGCTGTCAGAAGAGCTGGAAAGATTTCTGCCTGAGTCATAACCGAAGCCTTCAGGGTCACATATCGTTTGAATTGGTCTGAGACGCTGCTGCCAAGACGCTTCCTCGTGTCCTGCAGCAATACCAAAGTCTCACAGCGTCAAAACACCTAAAGCTTGAGAAGAGCAGGACTGAAAATGTATGTGTGATTAGTGTACAAAGTAAGGATACTAAAATATATGTGGATATAGATGTTAGGAGTTAAAAAAGTATCAAATTATCACTGATACCCGTCGTAATCTAACATCTTTGATGATGAAATGTCATTGAGGCTTGATATTTAACAGTTTACGTTAAACATTTTACTATAAATAACGATAAATAACTCTTAAATCAAGAAAAGAAAACAAATTCTAATTAAAATATGCATTGTTTAATCTGTGGAATGCTCATATCGGCCAGTTATCAACCAAGCAATAAATTGGTCTTTTAAAAATGTAAAGAGCTTTAAATCCCTGTGCTGGACAGATGTAATCAAAAAGCTCTGAGGTCCCTCTCCCCCTTCGTCCAGTTGTCTCCACTGCTCTGATGGAAACCAGGACATCAGTCTGTGTCTGTTTCTGCTCGTGAAACAATGTAGACGAGGAGTAAACGTGGAACATTATGAGTTTATTAAGAGTGCAGCTTGTCGTGGTGATTCCCTGTGTCTCGTTTGTCCGGGATCTGTCTATCCTCAACTTCGCCCGCTGACATGACAACCTTATATCTAATGACTGATCGATCACCCAGCGCGTCCTATAAAGGAGCTGATTGGTGTGTTCAGGTCCTGGAGGAATAACTGTGGTACTGTACCTGAGACAGAATCCCGGCTCCTCCTCCTCCGCTCGCTGAATAAGTTCTTTTCAGCTCGTTTTTATTTCCCCTGCTTCTACCTTTTACGTGACCCGAGTATCTTCAAGGCAACACAACTCAAAGCCTTCCACTTTATTCTGTCGGCTGCTATTAATCTTGTAGATCCAGGAATTACGTTTTGTATTTTCCATTGTTGCTCTTATTATAACTTGCTTTGGATACGAGTGTCAGCTATAAAAACACGGAGAGAGGAATTGCTGTTTCTGTAAAAGCCAGCTGAAAATCCCCCTCTGCCATCACTTGTTCTCTGTCTCATCATTCGTCTCCGTGCTGAAGATTTACCTCTGAGTCGCCGAGCGCTGCCAGATAAATAAAAAAAAAAAAAATATGGGCCCCGGCTTTGGCGGAGCAACACCGAGCGCTAAACTGGACTTGGCCGCCTCCCTGTGTCGGTTCTCCGTTGCATAAGACACAGACAGATGGGCAGCGTGTGAGGAGGGATGATGAAAAGGAAAGGAGTGGGGGACAAAGGATGGAAGAAGGAGAGGAAAAAAGAGGGAGGGAGAGCCCTGGACGGAGAGGAAGAATGTGGCTAATGTTTTTACCTGACTGCTGGTGGAGTGGTGGAGCCGCGTTGAACTCAATCTGGGTCAGAAACAGATATTGGAGGAGTTTACCAGCGTTAAAATGAGCCTCATAGTAGAAAGGAGTGTGTTTCTGGGACTGGAATCTGTATTGGAATCGCCAATAAGGTCCAGTAGCTCCTAATGGGCCCAGTACACACACACACACACACACACACAAACACACACACGCTGATTATTCACACACAAATTCACTCACACACACAGTTTATGTAGCAGCTGCACGTCTTTACATGGTTGTCATCATATATATAAGTCAGAGGGTTCATGTTATACATATGAAGCTACGCATGGGAATGTGTGTGTGTGTGTGTGTGTGTGTGCGCAATCATGGACATGCATGTGTAAGTCTTATAGGAATATATAGGGCTGGACCAATCAGGAGCATTTGCAGAGCTGTGCAGCTTTCATTAGGATTTAAAAACCTAATAAACGAGAACTTTCATTTAAATAGTCATTGCAGGACTTATTATTCAGAAACCCATTTTACCGGGTAGTTGAGGAATAATAGATCTTTTTGAGGGAGGCCGGCTCTGTTTCTTTTTCCAGTTTGAGTCTTGACTCCCAGCCAGTGTTTGTCCAGTGTCGTCCCAGTTGATGTTCCACACAAGGTGGTCACTTGTCCGTCACCCCCCCCCCCCCCCCCCCCAACACGACTCCACGCCTTCTCTTCATCGAGCTTTGCCAGACCACAATAAGCGAAACAAATATCTCAGGGCTGCGTTTGTGAGCCCCCCCCCCCCCCCCGTCTCATTCCAGTGGGTCAGCGCTATTTTTCTCCCATTTCTCCCATTTCTATGCCTTTTCCATTATGCCCTCCTCCACAGCCGCAGGCCTCCCCCCCAGCGCCCTCTCAGGCAGGGGCACGTCATCTTCATCGGCTTTGACGTATTACGGCCATCATGTGAAGTATTGTTTTTCAAAACATTCTCTATTAGATTAAATGAGGCTTGTGTAAATCGCTTGTATTCGGCGTGGGGGGGGGGGGGGGTGAACTGTACATTCTCGTCCTCTATGAAACCCACACACTGGTTTTCTGAATAAGCAGTAATGAGATGTAGAGAGCTGTGAGATGAATGTGGGGAATGAACTCCATCCATCACCTGAGCGCTGGAAAGTTTTGTGCGTTCAGAGGCCTTTTCACTTCTAGAAAACATATTTGCTCACTGGAGCACTGTATTTTCAGTTTTAGTTTTTTTATCCCTCTGGCCGAGTTACAGGGCAACTTTTTAAACAAGCCAGTAAATTCACTCTGAACTCTGCTGCGTCGGAGGAAAGAGTCGCAGGGAGAGAAAGCAAATGGCCTCAATTTGAAGCGAGGGAGCCGAGGCAGCAAATGAAAGCAAGGTGCATCTCTTTGATCTGGTCCCAGAGGCTGGACCCGGTCGAGATAAGATGATAAGGAAAAGACTCTGTTTCCTGTCTGAGCAACTGTCTCTTCCCGCCATCTCACCCTTAATCATTTCCTCCCCCTCAGTGTGTCTGCTTCTTCCTTCCATTCGGCCCTGTCTCCTCCTCCTCCTCTTCCTCCTCCACAGTGTCAGAGTGTCTGATGGGTGAGAATGAAGAAAGGCTTCACCTACCAGCCAGAGAAGTGCTGATAAGCCTGAGGCCAGACAGGAACGTCCACAGACACGTTTCAACCTTCTGGGTCTGGGCCGTGGGTCACGACCGTCACCGTGTGAAGCTCCTCATGAATCTGTGAGCTGGTAAATCAGAGCCTGATCAGATCAGTGGTGGAGGAGTAAAAGAACATGTTTCTCTGTTTTGATTTTAAAGCAGAAACCTGTAACTTAATGGAGGTTTACATAACAGCAAGGGTAATATAATGGTGGCTTGTTGATTCAAGTTTTCTTAATATTGAATGTGTTGTGTGTCCAAATCGCACAACGTATGTGCCTCACATAGAGTAGGAGCGAGATTTCTGGAATTACATTAATTATCTCACCATGTTGAAGTTGGTACAAAGTGAAAATGTCTCTTATAAGCCAGGAAACATAAACGTGATATACTTTCAGGGAAGTGATGAAGTTACACAGCTCGTAAACTAAATATTTCAATATCAGAATATGAAAATAAACTTATCCTCAAAATATAGCTTGAAACTTTCCTTCCGCTCGACCTTTTCACTTTTGTCCTCTTTAGACACAGCAGCAGAGATAATTTGTGATTTTATTTCTCAAGTTGTTTAGTTTAAATCCTAAAACTATAAACTCCCTGAATATATGAAGGATTCAATATCATTCCACATTGCGTTGGTTTTGGAAAAGCCGGCTCTACCTGAAATCCCCTCTTTTTTCAGTCAAAACACAGACGCCGATGTATTTCTAATGTATTTTCTCTTGTAAGCAGATATCTTAATGTGACTCTCGACTTCTACTTTGGCTCCTAATTGACTTTCAGGCCATGAAATCACGTTGTAATTATGAATGTTCTCAAACGCAGACACACCTCACCTGGCCCTAAGTCTCAGGGCGTTACTTGGAAAAGGACACATTGCGGTGATCGACATGATAGACTCAACATGACTGTGTGTGTGTCTGTGTGTGTGTGTCTCGATTGTGTGTTCTGGGTTCAGGAGGAAGAAATGCATTAGTCTCCGGCTCCGCTCCTCTGGGCCTCTTCATGTGGAATCGCTCCCGACAGAAATAGTCTCAATTCTCTTCTTTTATAATTCTTTCTCCATCAACCTCAAATATGTGTTGAAGAGTTTCTCTCCTCTGACTGAGCTGCTTCAGTGTCAGTGTGGACGTGAACAGTGCTGATGCTTCTAGGAAAAGAAACTTTTGAGGGTTTGAAGCCATATTTCGACATTTCCTTGACTCGTTTTAGTTTTTTCTTGTGGAACCAAAACTCTCATCCAGGGATTTTTAAAGTATTTCAAACTCTTTTATCTTTACCTCCTACACCTTTGTTCATTTACCCATCCTTTGCTTTCTTCCAATAGTCTTTGACGTCATTGTTGTGCAATGGGCTGCACGATTTCCTGGGTTCCAAGGTGACGTCAACAACAAATGACTTGACTAACTCACCACTTTGTTTTTGTCTGATATGAAGCTGAGCAGCAGCGGCAGCAGCACATCTGCAAATCTGAAAAACAGGATACGAGTAATGTGTGGTTCCTGATGATGGACGGGATCCTGGCGACTTTATTCCACCTCCGCTTCTCCAGTCAACGTTAAGGTTTACTCTAGATAGATGGACGTCAAGTTTTGTCAATCACGTCAACTCTGAAACGTTCGTCCAAGTTTTCACAACGTGTTTGATCTGCTGATATTGGCCTAGTGTGTGTGTGTCTGTGTGTGTGTGTCCTTTCCTTAGAAGTACTGCCAGCCGCTGCTTGAGGTCAATTGGATAAGGGAAATTTGTTTCCTTCTTTTTGAATGTGCGGTCCCAGTGTTGATAGTCGTGCATCAAACTGGACCACACTGATATCCTGAAATAAACCTGGAAGCGATCGGGATAATTTCCCAGCTCCTCGATCAGAATTTCAAATAATCCTTTTTCCAGTCGACTTCTTAGGATCTGATTGACCCAATGTTTTCTTTTGTATTCATCAAATGAGACGGTTTAATCCTTATATCTGTCCGACTGCAGATTTCCACAGTAGAAGTGCTCGTTGATTCTTTTCAGGTGCTTGGTGAACTGCTGCTGTCTGCAGTGGACTTCGGTGGTTGAGAGTAATTTAGTTATACAGGCAGTTTGTTTTTACAGTAACTTGAATCACCGACCTTCCATAAATTCATTATTCCAGCGATCTGCCCCTCGACACGAGTTGAACTGCACTTCGTCCTCTTTTTGTTTAATTGCACAGACAAATATTTGCCTTTGTTACTTAACAGCGCTCCTGCTCCTTCTCTCAGCACACTCCGCTCACCCCTGCCCTCCGCTCTGAAATGGAGACTGAATATTTTCCAGTAACAGGGGCCTACTTTCCGACCTCTTGACGTCTAGACGACCCCGAGGCCTCCTCGTCCACACACACACACAACCTAGCGTGCGTGACGAGGCTGATGCAACTGACCTGAGATGAGAAGCAGCAAGAAACCGAATTTAAAAGCTGAGGAAAAAAAGATTTTGTCTACAGAGAAAATGAAGCAGGGAATTTGAATTTAATATTAAATTGAGCATGACGAGTAAGAGACAAAAGCCGAGTAGAAAACAGATATGAGCTGATAATAAAAACGAGGTAACAGCAGGATCTAGGAACAATTCCAAATCCAAAGCTCAGATTTATTGAATAAACCGAATCAGCGTTTCTGTTTTCTGTGAATCAGCAAATCCGTGCATGCTTCATGAATTTGCTTTTTGACCTCGTCTCTCATCAGATCATTTTCAAAGCTGTGTTCCAACTCATCCCTCCGTTCCCTGTCAGCATGTATCGATAAACCCTGAACCCTTTTCCATCTCCTGGCTATCGCGTGTCCCCGGGGAAGTGTTGACAGACAGCAATATGCACGGCGAGAGGTCAGCTGAGGTCATAGGGCACGGCAGCGAGCAGTAAAGGTTTGTGAGAGGCTCAGATAGAAAACCAGACAGTGGGTCCCAGTAGAGCTCTGGAGTTCAGACACTGAAGGAACTGAACTGGATTGAGATGGTCTGGTCCACAGAGGATTCTCCGGGTTGCATCCCCAGCTCGTCCCAGCCTCACTATTGCATCATTAGTCAGTTTGAGCTGCTGCCGAAATGCAGTGAACCCTGGGAACCACCAGATAAGGATGTAGCCGCTGAATTGGGACAGAGATGTAGAGCCGTCTGCTCAGGAGGCTGAAGTCTCTTTATCTTTGCAGAAGTAACTAAACGTGTCTTCAGCCTTCAGTTGTTTTGTCTGTGAATTTGCCGTTTTGTTAACCGAGCGTTGAAATCCAGCAGTTGCTGATTTACAATCTCAAAAAATAGCTGCTCATATTGTTTCAGTCTCTCTTTTTATTCTGAGACATTATTCTAATAGATTTTCCAAATGCTGGAATAAAAGCCTTCAATTCAGACACAGCTCGGAGGTTTTTAAAAAGCCCAGTCCAAGGTCAATGGTTTCCTCCAGTATACTCTCCCAGCATCTTGCTCCCATCTGTATCCACTACAGCAGCCACAGACTTGGCCATGTAGGACCTCGGTGGATCTGCTTTATCCTGCTTCATCTTCTTTACATATTTCCTTCGATAGGTGGTCTTTATCCATCAGGAGATTAAATGTGAGTCCAACTCAAAGTCAGGAACACTCACACTTAGGTGTCAGAGAAGATACTTAACTCCTGTTTTTGAATCGTTTGGATTGGAAAGCAATATGTACAATTATTATATTTTAGAAGTTTAGTGCGTCTTTGGTTGGTGGTGTGTGTAACTGCCTGTCGGACGGATCCTGAGGGAGCTGGCAGGCGCGGGTGGCTTTGGGTGGATTTGAAATGGATGGAGAGGATCTTAGTAGGACTTTGTGGGAATGAGTGCACGAGTATTTAGTGTAAATCAAGAGTGTGTGTTTAACCTGAAGGAAGCCAGAGAATTATTACCATCCAACAGTTTGGAATCATTTAGAGAAAATAGCCACAAATCAGTCTTTGTTCAGTTGCTGCAATGTTGTACATGACTGGAGTTTCTGCTGATTGAGTATTTGGCTTCTGCGAGTGCTGCTAAGTTTGTTCTCTGTGTCAACTTGTTTTGTTTGTGTTTCTCTCGTTGTCCATCCGTCTCCCTTACCAGCCTGTCTTCTCTCTGTGCGTCACTCCTGTGTTCCCGCCTGGAGGCTCCGCTCCAGTGTTTTCCAGCAGTGTATGTGCTGGGAGTGCTGGGAGTTGATGCTGGGTTTGGATGTGTGTCCCACTTGGCCGGGGGTTAAGGCAGCTGCGGTCAAATAACTGCACTTCGCTCTGGCCAAAACCAGAGACTCCCCTTCGAGGGAAGAATTAAGAGAATGATAACGAGGTGATTGGGGGCCGGTGGAAAAAAACATGATGTTTGTGTTTTTGTGTGTATATGAAATGAGAAAGTGTGCACAGGCAAATTATGAGTATCTCTTTGTGAGACATTCCCACTTTTTCTTTCCAGGGATTTTGTCTTTTTTCTTCTCACAGCTGATTGCACAGAAGGGATAGAAACACATTAAAAAACACAATCAGTGGACCTCTACTAAAGCCAACAGTCTAAAGGACTGCAAGTGACTGGTTTGATGTCACTGGCGTCTCACACAAACCATTCTTCCCCTTTTCAGAGGTATTCCTTATTCCTACTCACCCCTGTTCTCCTGCTCCATGCATCAGGAGCTGGACACTTGCCAGCGTGGAAATTGCCACACACTTTGCCTTTCAACCCAGGCGCAAAAGAAATCATCCACTTGCTCGTCGAGACCCTGAAGTCGAAGTGGCCCTCGTACTTTCACAGGGAATGAGCTCAGCGGAGGACACCGGAGAAAATCTTTACACTTCCCGACTCTGTAAAACACAGATGTCAGTAAACCCCCTCGATGGAAACAAATTAAACTCCAGACCTCTCCACCGACGCATCCATCGAGGTGTAATTTTTTTTTTGGGTGCCTTTAAAACATAGAATTAATTGTTCCCCAGTGAAGAGGCTTTTTCATTTAATGACTGCAGTAAGGAGGAGTGTGAGCTTGTTATAGAAATCAGATGTGTGGAGTCTACAGGAGCTGCTGTTCACTGGTGAGGGCCAGTTCCACCACTGCAGCTCCCAGTGTGCACATCTGAACAGTACACACACACACACACAACATAGACCTAGTTAATGACAGCCAGCATTTGAATGCTTCCTTTATGCGTTTTGCAGGAAGTACTTTTTTAAGATACAATACTTAAGGAGTACTGGCGCCTAAAGAGTTCAAAGAGAGCTGCATCGATTTCAATCCGTGCTCGTCACCGGTTTTTATTTGGAATGGAATTTGGCTCCGGTGCCGGATGATTATGTTCCCATTCTTAAATCGCACCTTAAAAAGCTCTGATTTTTTCAAACGGTGGAAAAAGCCACCGCTGATCAGAACACCAGACGTTTTTCAATCCCTGAAAAAAAGACGATGTGGTGAATCCCACATCTGGAGCTGAAGACTTCCACCTCCGTTTCTCTCCGGAACAGAAATATTAACTTGAAAATGACAGATGTAAATAATAACATTAGGACTCTATGCACCATTGGGATAAAGCATTCCAATGGCACGATACCCAACATCTGGAATCTTAATCTTAATTAAAGATATAAAATATAATAAATATTCATTAAAATGTCTAAACACAACTAGACCCATGATTTATGGCTACTAGATTCTCATCATCTGACCTCCACTGATGTGAAGAGGTCTATTGAATCTGTATAAAACAAACAGGACCATATATACATTTAAAACGTTTCTAATGCAAGTCATTTTAATGCATTATTACTAAAAATGAGCGTCACTGTTTGATGTGAACATAAAGCAACTGCAGCTCTTTACACTCTTGGTCGTGAACACACACTTTCCTATACACACACATCATGTGCACTCACTTCACACTCTGTTCTTTCCACTGTGCATTCAAACACACACACACACACACACACACACACACACACACACACAGACAGACACACACCTACACACAGATTCCCTCTTACTTAAAATACTGCTCAGCAATTGATAGGTGCTGCTGACACCAGCCCTGTGTGTGTCTGTGTGTGTGTGTGTGTGTGAGTGAGTGGGCGGGGTCAGTGGGAGTTCAGAAACGATTGGGCGAGGAGTCTTTGAAGAATAATTCCCTGTTGGCAGGGTGAAAGGTCGGCGAGGCGTTAGCGGGGACAGGATCCGTCTGTCAGCAGCTCCGCGGGCCTGTACTCAGCTCGGGATCCACTGTGGGGACGATTAGGAAGGGGGGGGGGGGGGGGGGGGGGTTCTCGATCTCACTGGTACAGCTACGAGTATTTTAACCTTAGCACGTGGTTTGGGGATACAAGTTTCTCTATTTAATACAAAGTCTGTTTGAGCAGGTATAATGATCTGGCAGATTCCAAATAATAACCCAAATATAACCAGCGACCACACTCACACAATCAGGATCCTTTATTCCTGCGTCACAACACTTATAATGTGATGTATAAAGACTTCATTACTTGCAGGTACGCATACCAGGATTTTATAAATATCATTTTTTCTGTTTTGCACAACTCTCAGCTTTTGTGCACATGTACAACAGAGTTCTTTTAAAGATGAGACCCTAGGGAATTGAACAGCTCAGCAAAGGAAAACAAAAGCTTTGGTATTTCTGTGTTGCAATGTTCATGACCTAAACTCCAGTCTGCCAAGCCGGTGTATCAGTCCATTTATATCCAGATTAAAAGAGTAGACTGGGTTTGATGATTGTAATTGTTATCTATCTTATTGTGAAGCCCCGAGAGTTCCCTTTGAATTCAATCATGCTGCACCTACACCCTCGTAGATATCTGTCTTCTAAACAGTCCTGGTTTTCTTTTTCATCAGGATCCATGAATTATTCCCTTGGAAATCAGTGAAAATGTTAAAAACACCTTCATCTTATTAAAGAAACTGATTAAAATTGATGATTAAAAAAGTGATTGTCAAATTCCGGGACCTGCTCTTTTTGGCCCTTGTCCCGTCCTTCCACCTAGTTTCAATAAAATTGGTTCAAGCTCACGGATCCATATAAAGTGGACAGCTTTGTAACTACAGACAAAAATCACAGACGCTCTTAGAGAATATGGATTTTTTTTGGCATCTTGAGATTAAGATTTAACCAAAAGCGTCACACGTTGGCACCTGAGGAAACCAAAACTATTTCAAAGAGCCCGTGGTGGCAAACGAAATAACACGTTCTCATGGGCGAAGGCGTGTGGGTCTATTAGTAAACCACTTGCTATGCTGAGGTTAGAGTTCGATGCTGCCAGATTCCATCGACTTGTTTTCTTTGGTGAGTGTGTGTCTGTGTGTGTGTGCGTGTGTTTATCAGACTGTGTGAATGACTGTGTGGGTGATTGGTACAATCATGTGAACCCGCAAATCGGCCTCCATCCTGTTTTGTTCCTTTGTGTTGTCCCCGGTCTGATTGGGTGAAGATTTCAATTTTCTGGAAATATTAGTTTTAATCAGTTCATGTTTAAAAAATCCGTCAACTGGCAAGAAACTCGTCCCAATAGACGCCCGACCGATCACCCAGAACCCCCCCCAAGCAATTTCCAGTGGAGAAGACAGAAACGTACAAATATAATCAGTTATAATTCCGAGTATCTAACGTCTAAACACAGGTGTCTCCAAGCAACAGTCTATTTGTGTTAGTAATTTAGTGATTTTTTTCTCATGATCCAAATTTTTCCTGATTTATGATGAGATTTAGAGTGTAGAAATCCAAAGCCACGTCCAGAGCAATACCACCCAAACGCCTCCTCCTCCTCCTCCTCCTCCTCCTCCTCCTCCTCCTCGTGTGACCTCCCAGCTCGGCCTTCCTCTCCATGCCATAAGGTCCAGTTATAATTTATCTTTCCGACGAGGGCCCCCGGTCCAGAACAAACAGCAGAATCAATAAGTTGAAACCTCTCCATTAATCTGCACTACAAACACTGACGTCTCTCCAGTTACCTCCTCGTGCAGAGGAAATCTCCTCCTCCGGCTGGTGCCAAGACAAACAAACGCCTCTGGAGAAGAAAACAGAGAGAGAGAGAGAAGGAGAGAGAGAGGAACACGAGGAAGAAATGCAACTGCAGCAACAAGCGTCAACATAACGAAAGGAAAATGCTGCGTCGGT
Organism: Platichthys flesus; assembly: GCF_949316205.1. Lineage (NCBI taxonomy): Eukaryota > Metazoa > Chordata > Actinopteri > Pleuronectiformes > Pleuronectidae > Platichthys > Platichthys flesus. Next base: position 11,969,627 of record NC_084968.1, read on the forward strand.
CTGAGCAGTGTGGTCGGAGCTAAGTCTGGACGAGATGGGATTCGTTTTCATGGATGTTTTAAGAAAGGCGACAGTCCCCAAATCATTCCCCACGTCTAAGCACTTTCAACACGCCAGTCTGGAGTCGCCACCACACTGTTGTCTTTGTTTATATCCAATCACGGCTCGGCCCCAGAGATGACGCTGCGGCTGCGCTCGGTTAGTGAGGTGATGATCTCATGAATGTGATGTAACTCGTGGTATCTCTTCCTCTACTCAATATAGGTCTGTTGAAAATAGCTGTTTATGTCACATAGATAATTTGAACAAGACTGCACAACACAGAGAAAGTTGTGTGATAAAAATGAGTCTGTTTGGTGCTTAGATGCCTGGTGATGTCAATGTGATTTAACAGGGGATCAGGCTGAGTGTAGTGTTGAACCCCCGCCCACTGGTCACACTGGAGATTTGATGATGGGATGGAGAGATGCTGGGGATCTGGAGGAGATGATGAGTGGACTCAGCTTGGCTCAGGGTGGCAGTGAGTCACAGAAGTGTCGAGAGAGAGGAGAAGAAATTTGAAGTTTGACAGCAGCGACCCGACTGGCGGATTGAGATCGAGGCCAAATCTGATTGGATGCTGGAAACCACCACAGGCAGCTTGGTGGTGCAGGGTTTGACGTGGGTCATTCAGGCCTCTCTGTGCTGACATGACAGCTTAATGAACATTTAGACAGCTTGTAAGCGATTGGCTCACGTCGAGAGTGTCAGATTTTATTGGAGGACAACTTGGATGAGCTGGTGGAGCTTCGAGATAACGGAAACTGAACGATGCTGCGGTCAATGCTCACACCAACTGTGACATCAACACGACGCCTTCTCCCTTGTATACTCCCGGTGAAGTGCAAGTCTTCCTCTAAGAGCCAGGAAAAGGCAAAGAACAAGAACAGCTTGAGCACCACTTTGAGATTGTGATTCTTTGCCTCGACAAACCGAGGTTTCTCTATATATAGACAGACCTGTTTGCAGGCTTCTCCAGAAGTTGGGAGGTGCAGGACAAATCAAATTAATGCTCTTCGCCAACAAAAATTATGTAATTTGTGGCGCGAGCGAGGAGGGGAATGGAGAGCATCAACCTTTTGTGGCATTTGCAGAAGTCTGTCTTCCTGACTGAACATTGGATGAATCAACTCATAGTTTCGGCTCCTAACCTGTAACAGATCGAGCAAACTGGTCTTCATCAGATTCAAAACCTCGGCGAAGTCCAAAAATATACAAAGACTGAAGCCGGCCGATGTCCTCGACATGCACTCAGTAATGAGTTTAATATTGTGCAGACCATGTTACCGTACATTTGCTTGGATAACATTCAAAACCCTTGTGCCCACAGAATTAAATAGAGGAGATCCGATATGCAAAAGTAAGAACTCTGTAAAAACAGGCTTTGCTTTCTACTTATTACCATATATAGTCATATTGACATATTTAAACCCTCCATTTAAACATTACAAATGTCAAACACATGCAACGAACATGGAAAACAGTTTAAAATGAACGTGAATAACCAACATACATGACGTGAGGCAGATTGCCAAGCCAGGCTGAGGCCGGCACCGTCCAACTGGCACTCACACTCCGACTGCTCTTGTTATTCTTCCTCCCACTCAATCAAACCAGCTTTCCACCGTCCAATTACCCAGAGCGCCGAGTCCGATCAGAGCACGGTCAGCGCCTCAACTGGTTCTCTCAGCATTTTCACGTTTGCAGAGCCCAGTAGGGTGTGGTAATTGAATTGGTTTTTCTCATTTGCCAGCCAAGATAGCCTTCCCCCCCCCTTGGCGTCACATCGTGGAATTAGCTGCGCTCGCTCTCTCTCTCTCTTTCTCTCTGTGTGTGTCTCTCTCCCTCGCTCTCGATGGAGTTGTTGAGGTTGATGAACGGTGTTGTGACAGAAGCCGTCGAGCTAACACACACAGCTGTCCAGCCGGCCGTGTCAGGCAATTAACCGACTGTCCGCACTCTCTCTTTTGCAACCCGCTGGATGCAGCACTGAGTCTCACCGGGTTCGCTTTGGGCCCAGTTACACACGTCAGGCTTCAGTGGAGACTTTTAAATCATTATGTCGTGGTGAGTCCGGCAGTATTTTCCTGTAATGACTCTCCTGTTCTGGGAATAACTTTTCCATCCCTAACATTTCGCCGTCTACACCCGAGACAGGTTAACAATTATCCGTGTAGTCTCTGGTTTTCTAAACCTCTACTTTAGGCTCAATGATTGATGGCTGATCTTTCTGAAAATGTTGTTGTCTTTTGTGCGTCTGCTTTTCTTAAAGAGTTATTTAAGACCTAAACCTACATTTGTTGTATATTCATAATTTAAATATACATGAAATTAGTCAGGAGATTATTGTTTTTTCAAATAATCTGCCCTCTGGGTCTCTTGATAGTAGAATTATGTTTTACTCATACAGATAGGACAACATATTTCCTTTTTATCAGGGACTGCTCAAGACAAATGTATTTATTATATCTAGGAAATCATGGAAAAATGCAAATATCTCTTGCGCATTAGTTCCTCTAAGATTAGTCCACTGTCTTTAATAGACAGGAGCTTCAGATAGACGATGGACGCTGTCTGTTCTTGTTTCTATGAAGGGTCGTCCTTGCTGATTTCCTCTGTATATCTGTCACTTAGGACTGTCAGGACACAGCTGGACAGCAGCTTGCATTCATCTGTCTGAACTGCAAGAGAAGAGAAGTCATTCCCCATATAAACTTCTAAAGACAAAAATACTGCGTTCAAATCCAGCCCTATATTGTCCATTGACAGCAAACTGTGCATGCTTCGTTTTGCAGAGCTTCCCCCAAAAGTGAACCATGTGTTTTTGAGATAATCCATCACAGGACGAGTTTTATTAGCTTCCATGTGAGCAAACATCAGAGAACCTCCTCACATCAACCTTTTTACAAACAAAGAAAAAGCAATGCTCTCCGACTGTGAGGTCTACATCACTGAGGGGGCTGGATGCTTCATTTAATGCAGAGGGTTTTTCAAAACTTGCTTTAGCAGGGGGCCAAAAGAAGATGATATGACATTTATGAGGTGGTTTGCCGGCTGCATGTGAGACGAGTTTCAAGTCTGTGCAAGTTGAATATTATCCCACACTGTCGTGAACAGACACTGACAGGCTGCAGGGTAAGAAATCAAATCTAAAAAAGCTTTATTCAAGCACTTTCATACATGTTTAGTGTAAATAATAAAGGATTTGAAGTACAGATGCTAAAGCAAGAAGCGCCACCTGTATGGCTCTTTGCTTCCTGGGTGGCCCTTTGTGGAAACTTCCCTTCTAACCCCTGCTGTGCGGCGTCCAGCTGAGCCGAGGAGGAACACGGAAAGTTAGAGAAACACAGATTATGTTGCTTGAAACCAATGTGTGAGAAGCAGGAGGCAGCTAAATGGAATCAGAGCTTGAAGGCAAAAGGTGATTACCCGTGCTTTACAAGTCCAAACACTTCAGGATTCATTCACTTCCAAAGGGGGACAGTTAAAAGTTAGGAAACATGTTAAAAGCAAAGTGAGTTTTCACTCATTAGACCAGGAAGGAGCCCTGCAAGTGACCCAGTTCATCTCAAATATCCCAAGTATGTGTCCCGGAGATGTTGCTCAAGTGGAGTGGAGTGTGTGTAATTCACTTGTGTGCATGTTGTTCTGTCGGGGCCCCGCGGGCTTGTTGTTGTTATTCCTACCACCCGGGCCAAGAGCAGATACCCTGTAAAAACAAGCGCTCTCGCTTCCGACCGACGGGGAGAGAAAGCTTGTTTTCCGAACGGATGCACTCGGCCTGCGTTTCTCCTGCGCTGCAGAGGAATGTCTGAATATAGGGGTTTTGTTTTTTATTTTTTAGAAGGTGGATCTCAGTGCAAATGATAGAGATGTCTCCTGCTGTGGTGCGGCCTTCCTTCTCTGTTAGTGACACGGGAGGAGACAGTGTGAGGGGAAGCTGGTGACTGAACACCCACAGTTACCAGGATCAAGAATTGTAAAATGTTGTCTCCATTTTTATTAAATTTGATGTTGAGACAGATGTTTTCTTTTTACTTTATCGATACGCTGCACTTACAACGGAACCAGCCCCCCATTGATCTTTAAAGCATCTCCAAGTTGGTCCTCTCCTCTTTCCTACCTACCATATAAAAATGTTTTGGCAGCCAGTCGTCAGTAAAATAAATGAAGAACAACATTTGACTCGTACATGTTGACTTCACATCATCACCCAGCTCTGCCTGACTCCAGGTGGGTTCCGGCTCGGATCAAAGTCCCGGTTGGGGCTGATTGGAGGCTGAAGCAGCATGTTGGTGATCGGGGTGCGGCTCATCTAGAATTCAGAATCGCTGCCATGCATATATAAGCCTTTGATTAGCAGCTGGAGCACCTTGGCACCGGCGCCGGCCCCTGGAGGTGTGGAGAGGTTTCCTAGTCCCCGGTGCCAAGTGCAGCGTGGGGCCCACGTTTGAAGTTGCGATCACACAAGCATCTGCTCGGAGATGGAATCACCTTGTCATCACCGGACTGAAGGTTTTATTAATATGGGTCATCAATATCCTGGGTTCATAGAAGGAGCCAAAGATGGTGCAGTAGCGGTTTGTGGATGGAGCCGCAGTGGCGAGGTTCAGCCGATACACAGGCTCGGCCAATCACGAGCCAGTCTCAGCTGTCAATCACGACATTTACCTCGTTTTTATAGCACAAAATAACTTATTGAAACGAAATATATGACATGTACTGCAGCCAGCCACCAGGGGGCGATTGAGAATCTATAGCATCACTGTTTGGGAGCTGTCATGTCGTCTTATCTTTATACACAGTCGATGAATAAAACACATGTTTTTGAGAGTATTTGTACACTAGTGTCCTTCCTTTCTATTTCCTCGACTCTGCTCCTTTGTGTACAGTCTACTATTTGTGTGTAGTATGTGTGTAAATCCGACTCTACTGCACACGTGGAGCGTCCTCTCTCCCTTCTGCCTCTTGCCAAAGTCCCGGGCGTCTTGGAGCGGAGATGGATTCACCGCTCTCACCACTAATCCCCCCCCGGCCCTCTGGTACCAGGGCTATCACCGCTGCTCCGACAGATATCATCAGCTCCACGGCAGACACACACACACACACACACACACACACACACACACACACACACACACACACACACACACACACACACACACACACACACACACACACACTGAAACTGTCCCACTGCTGCAGGCATCATCTCCTCTGTGGACCGACACTGGCATTGCAGGCTCTGCCAACGTGTGTAATTGAAAAAATTCACAGGAAGGAAAACAGAGATCGGCCCTGAGCAAACAGAGTGAAGACCATAACCCCCCGCCCCCCCCCCCCCCCCCCCCCACACACACACACACACACTGTGTAGCTTTTCACTTGATTCATGGAAGATTTTTAGGATTTGATACACGAGAACAAACGACTTGCAGTTGTAATAACTTTTATAGCACGTTGGCTGAGTCTTCTGAAGTCCTCCTCACTTCTCCTTTGATCCAGTTTCTTTTCCCCTTTGATCTCACCGGAATCATTGTTGTGTGGGAATGATCAGAGAAAGTATGTTTTTTGTTTTTTTTTACGAGCAAAATTTGACAAACTTTAGATAACCTTTTATAAAGCTTGTAGTATCAATCACTGGGAAGTTTATATTCACTCCTGCTTTTCTTCTCCGTGTGTGAATCATCTTGTACAAACACAAACTGAATGTGTTTCATTTATCTGCTGCCAATGGAGCCTGTATGATTTTGTAGATGCTATCGCTTGGAGGTCAAGGATGCTGAGCTCAAACATTATTATATTTTATTATAACTGCATTTATCTGATTATTATTCCCTCTCCCCTTTAATTCTTCTTTATTTATAACTTACTAAACTAAGAATTATTTGCAGATACGTCACAGCAACCATGTTTCATGTTTGCAGATTTCAAACGATGTCGCTTTAATCATCTTGTATCTTGGGACAATGCACACGCCTTGAACTGTGAGGTGCATGCAGAGAGCTGCTGTAAAGTGCACCCCCCCCCCCCCTTCCACACACAGGCTCCTGCGGTCGCCTTTATGTTAATAGTCTAACCTAAAGTATGTGGAGACTATTCACAAGGCTGTTATTAGTGGGCATGCATGCGTATATGCTCCGTTTGGTGGCATCTCCGCACTTGCTAACACCAACCACCGACTCAGAGCCAGTGCGCGGAACCCACTGTGACCCCAGCAGCGCTACTTTGAGCCCGACGCCTAATAAAACATGAAGAGGAGACAACGACAATCACTGTTGTGTAGCATGAAAAGACCTTAAATGGCACAAAGGTCAGGGAGGACCAGGGAGGACCAGGGAGGGCGCGGTTGCAGCCCGACGGGGTGCACCGACAGCTGGGCTGTGAGTGCAGTGGGCGGCCCGGAGCTTTGAGGATCAGAGGAAACCAGGCTCACCCTCCTCTCTATTCTCTCTCTCTCCCTCCATCCTCCTTCTCCCTCCTTCACTCCCTCGCCTCATGGGCTCTGTAATTACGTGCGTTGCTTGAAGCTCGGGCCAATTAGACAATAAAGACTTTCTCTCGTGCTCCTGTTCCCTCGGCGGTCACACCCTCTGCCTGTCTCCACTCTCCTCACCTCATGTAGAGCTGTTGGATCCTGCTCGGACTCGCACACATCCTTTTGTTTTCATCCCGTCTTCACAATACACTCACGACCTTCCTGCCTTTCAGTGCAAGTGAGTGAATATCTCTCCCACTTGCTTCATCCTTTCCCTTTTCATCCATTGTTTACTGGTGTTCATCCACATTCCCTCTTAAAACCTCATTTAAAACACACTTAGAACAAAACCAGACCTGTTCAGCTTGGCCTCCCCGGCACAGTGAGCAGATGGCCCCCGTTATTTCTTTTTTCTTCTTTACTCCAGAGAAGAAATAAAGATATGTTTCTCTGACTTTAATGTCCTGTCTAATTGTATGTGGTGGATTGTAAACGGTGGCTAAAGTTAGTTTGGGAACTATAGCCGGTGTCTGGGGCGGACACAGCAGCCCGGTCTGTGTTGCCCGGTGGTTTTCGACCACTGGCAGGCAGTCTGTACTCTGCAGGAGAAATAACTACAATTGTGGAGCGTTCTCCTCGTGCCTCCTCCCCGCGCTGCCCTCGCTGCCGCTCCTGCTGATGTCGGGTTTTGAGGAAACCTAGAATTGAGGGCTGTTTTTAGTGGTCGAGTGTGACGTGCTTCGTTATTGGATTTAGTCGTGTCACCAGAGCCGGGGCTATGTTGGTAACGTGCTGGCAGGGAGAGCGATGCGTGGGACGTGTGGATCTGAATGGTCGACCTTTGCAATAAATATACAGGACGAGCATGAGTTCATTAACTCAAAGGTACAAAACAGCTCAATTCACAGATTTCAGAATCTTTGGAAGTGCACAACTTATTTGAACTCTTAAGATTGAAGTCCACTTTTCTTCTTTTAATCAAATATCGATATGACCCAATCTCAAATTCCAATAGATTCAAATCCAGATAGCGACACATATTGTTCTACCCATTACTCGTTGGCTTTCTTACCAGCTTAAAATTGAGCCTTGTCTTTGCAGAGTGATTTTTTTGTTTGCACATGTTGTGTCACATGCAAAATCCTCTGGCAAAGTCCTGGGTTTGTTTTCAGCTCTCGACTGTGGCTCTCATCCGCAGACTCTCTCCGTGCTGTTTGACAAGATTCTTGCAGAGGTGGTTAAAGGAGGATTGTAGAGCTTGAATCTGTGTGGGGTTATAATTTAGTTATTTTAGTTAGTTGTCATTTTTCACGTCCATTTGACAGAACTCCTTTTGTGTCATGCGACTCTCCTCCATGTTTGCTTGTGCTGCAAACTTTCTGCAGCTGCATCTGTGCAGTGGGAGAGAATGTGACAAATATTGTTAGAGTTATCTGTGACACATGGAAATCAACAAAATATGAAGTTTTCGTGTCATCCTATTGACACAATCCCGTTTAACCAACGTAAAGAAAGTTTTGCAAAGATTTAATTCCTACATGTGATTTTTGAGCTACTTAATGATTTTCATATTTTCCTCTCCAACAGCAAATCCTGCGTCACTCTCGCTCGAACGCCACCAAGGCCATTTTCCTGATCACCGACGGCTACTCCAACGGGGGGGACCCACGGCCGGTGGCGGCCTCTCTGAGGGAACGCGGCGTGGAGATCTTCACTCTGGGCATCTGGCAGGGCAACATCAGGGAGCTCCACGACATGGCCTCGCACCCCAAGGACCAGCACTGCTACCTGGTGCACAACTTCGCAGAGTTCGAGGCGCTGGCTCGCCACGCGCTGCACGAAGGTAACAGAGTAACAGATGGGGGGGGGGGGGGGGGGGGGAGAGAAATCAAACTGCTTTTATTTGACATCTTTTAAAGACAGGATCACAGCCCTCTGGGGGTCACGTAAACCCAAATCAAAAGAAACATCTGCGATTTCACTGCACAGCTGCATCAAATCTCACCCTTTTCTCACGTACACAATTTAACTGCACAAGGTAGTTCCTATGATGGAGTAAATTAAAGTTCACGCTGCTGGTTTTCTCTTTGAAGCCTCACTGCACCCATCGTCACCATTTGACCTGAAGTAATATTTCTTTAATGAAGTTTTGACCCTGTTAAACTTCAGTTTTCACCTAGAAAGAGAATGGACAATATTTTAAAATGCCAGCAGCTATTAGTCCTCACTTGTCCATAGATTGGACAAAACAAGGCACCTCTCCCACACTTAAAGGGGATGTCCCTCAAATTGGTGAAAATAAAAAAGAGAGTCAGTCATGGCTTCAAAACTTAAACTGTCGCCACAAAATGTCAAAGTTAACCACAGAGTGTGTAGCAAGCTGTAAATCATGCATGTTCACACACAGAAGCAGAGATCAGCGCAATCTTCCTCCTCTTCCTCATCCTCTTCTGCAATATTTCCGTCATCGTTCTCGTCTTCTTCTTCATCACCTTCTTTTCCTTCTCTCCCTCTCTACCTTCCTGATCCCTCAATTACGGGAAAATAAAAAAAGCAGCAGGTTGACGTGTAGAGAAACTGCTGAAGTTTCCATTTTGCCCTCGGCTCCCGACTTTCTAATTGCTGGTCTCAAACCATTTTGTTTGATTTATGGCCTTTTATTAGTCACTACTGTGTTTTGGAGCAATTTATACACTGGGGAAAAAAGGATATGGACATTTGCTCTACAGCCAGTTTTGTGGCTTGTAGGTGCTGCACTTTTATATTCATAGACTTCAGAAGCCCAGCCTGTAGCCAGTCTCAATTTCATAATTGACAGAACAGGAAACAGAGGGTTTGAGACTTTCCCTTTGCAAATTAGTGTCTTTTATTTCATCATCATTATGTGAAATAGATAAACTCCAGCTACACTTGTATTAAGAACAACTTTAGTGATGATTTTTCACTTGCTGGACCAATTTCATTCACCTTGCAAGGATATGAAATACCAGAGACCGCCTCTTTCAACCTGAAAGAGGCTTTGCAGTGAATCGTGTGATTGCCAGGTGGTGTAATCTGATCCCACAGTGTGTTTGTTCCCCCCCACAGACCTCCCCACAGGAGACTACATCCAGGAGGACCTGTCCCGCTGCTCGTCCCTGTGCGAGGCTGGCAGGGACTGCTGCGACGTGATGGCGAGCTGCAAGTGCGGCACACACACCGGCCAGTACGACTGCATCTGCGAGAAGGGATACTACGGGAAGGGGCTGCAGCACGAGTGCACAGGTAGGACAGAGATGAACACCACCGTGGTGTCAGGGTCGGCAGCCATTGTTCCCTTTTTTAATGGTCTCAATGAGCTCTTGGTCTAATTTGTGTTTCAGTCTCACAGGGCCTCTCCTCTTTGGGAGGTGTGCATGTTTGACTTTTAATTTGGAGCAGCTATGTTTCTATATACGTGTGTATTTTCTTTCTGTGTGCATCTTTTGTGACATAACATTTAACCTAAACCTGAATTTAATCAGCTAGTCTGTGGAAGCCCAAGATTTCACTGCTTCTCCCGTCCTCTTGACAAACGTCCTACTTTGAAACAGTACTCTAACTTGAGCAGTGGCAGCCTCTGTCTCATTGTCCTCCTGCGTCTGAGCCTCTCATCACACGGAAGCCGCCTTTAAAGGCACTGAAACACAAATGTTTACGAACTTGCCCTTGTCTTTGCCTCCGTCTCTGTCTCCACCTTGTCAGGTCCACTTGGCCTCAGGTTGCCGTTGAGCTCACTGTGGGTGAAAGTCTAAATAAGCAGCCTTTCCACTTAGCGCTGTGTGAGCCGTCCGCAGGGCAGATCGCTATCGGCAGACCCAGTCATGTGGGCGGGAGAGGAGGTCTGAGACGAGCGGTGTGTTTGTGTGTGTTCAGGACCTCGGTGACCTCCCCTCACCTCTGACTCCCAGCTGGGCGGTCACATCCTGTTCTCCACCTTCAGCCTCCTCCTCGGAGTCTCATCTACATTTCTTTCTGCTCCATATTCAACGATCATTTTAGAACTAACTGCCCTTTTCTCTGTGGCTCTTATTGCCTCGCCTCCCACTTCTGCTTCGTGCATATCCATCTGAGGAACCAAGACATCTGCTTCATGTGTTGCCAGAGGGCTTTGCCTTTTACCCTTGTGTTCTTTACTACTGGTTATTTATAATGTCTGGGGCTTCAGGACTTATTATGTTATGGTTGCACACAAACGTGACTTTAGATAAGAGTGACCGTAAACACTTTTAGATTGCAGGCGTCTCCGTGCATATACTGTATATCTGGAAAATGGCTTTTGCCTTCTCTTCCTCTCAAATGCAAACTTTTACTTTTGCTCTCGTCTTTCCTGAAATCTCCTCCTCTTCTCCATGACATCTGAAAATAAGTTTTTCATGTAATCTCCTTTGACTCCACAGTGTTTTATTTAATGGGAGAACAATGGCGCCGTGTCAATCTAAATTCTCCTTCTGACTGTCTTTCTTATTGATCCCCAGACAAACATATTGGTTTTGTCTCTGCTTTTGTGAGGAGGAGGAGGAGGAGGAGGGGGGGTGTCTTTCATGTGGTTAAATTCCACTGAAATATATTTCTGTTGAAAGATCCAACCACAGAAGTGACGGATGATCATTGTGGCATCGCATTAATTATGTTTTGAGTGTGTTGCCTTAAATAATTCCCTAAACACTGCAGACAATCAAGTTAAAACACTTGGCAGCGACACGCTGTTCTCGGGTCTGTTGAATCTCCACGTTGCACAGAGTCAATGTTGCAATGATGCAGGTGGTCCCTGAGTCGTTAAAGTGTAAATGTTCGAGGCTGAGTATTCAAACTCGCAGAGGAGCCCAGCAGAACCACTAACAGATGCACTGGCTGGTGTGTGTGTGTGTGTGTGTGTCGGTGTTACATGTCAGTCATTTAGACGGTTCACCCTTTGTGCGGGGTTAGGGTTAGAGACAGGTGGGAGGGGCACGGGAGATACACAACCAGGCCCTCGAGGTCTGACTCTTTGTACCCACACGTTTTCATTTCGGAATCAGATAACGTACGGAAAAGAAGAGAAAGAGAGACATTTAAACGACAAGAAATTCCGATCAGGGTTCAGAATTCACTCAGACAAAACGAGACGGACAGGAGGGGGAAGAAATTTGCGAAGCGAGAGCCAAAGTAAAGGTCATCAGGGTCAACGTGCCAGGAGAGCACGCCTCCTTAATGCTTCTCAGATGTCCTCAAGACCGGAGGGCCGTTCTGCTTATTAATGTGTTTTAATGGTTTAATTAACAGCAGAGCGCAGACTGCAGAGTTGGCTCTGCAGGTCGGAGGGAAGGAAGGACACAGCGAGGAGCTGCAACCGCAACTGGGGACGGCTTCCTCTGTCTGTCTCCGTCTCCTCGTCTCTTATAATATGGAGAATTTCATTGTCAGCACTGGATTGTCTATTAGCCGTCATCGTAGAGTGTGCAGGCCGGTATGTCACTGTGCTGCCGTTGTAGATTTATTGGCAGGCCACGGCTCTGTTAGCCCTGTTCACCTCCATTTTGGTTTTCTTAACCGGTGTGAAATACCCTTTTATGTGTTGCTGAGCTCTGCATTTATAGAGGCTTTTATTCTCTAATAACTTAAAAGGCTTTCTTGAGAAGTAACAGTGGCTCCAAAACCAATTAGATTTGCGGTGGAAGGAGTACGTAACCAGGGAACATGCAAGCAAACTCCACAGGCTCCTGCTGTTCTCCAGCGTCTCACTTTAATATTCTCCTGCTTCAACCTCAGTGGGCTTGGCTGAACAGTGGGTGTTATGTGAATTATGGGGAGGCTGTGTGCTTCAGTGATGGCAGACACACACACTACCAGTGTTTTGTCACTCTGGTTTGTGTAAACTCGACGGTGGGTGTCTTCAGGTGAAGGTTTGAAAAGGGTTTTAATGCTTCTCAGATTTTTTTTTTCTCACATCATGCATGGGCCTGTCAGACAATTATTATTATCTTTGGCTTGAAGGACTCCGCTGGAAACACTGTCCAAGTCCCTCCAGAGCACAGCCGTGTTGTTTATGAATCTGTCGACAGCCAAGTGAAACAGCCTCTTCCACAAAACACGCCTGGAATCCCATCAGATAGAAGCGGGCGATGAACCTGGATCCCTGCGCAGAAACAGAACACTGTTGTTTCTCTCTAAAAAACGATTTCAAGCTCTCGATATCTCTATCACGGAGGATCACCGGAGGAATGGAGGAGCCGATATGAGACGTGGGGGGTGCGGGGTGCGGGGTGCGGGGTGCGGGGTGCGGGGGGTAACGTTTTCCTCCTGTCACACATTCTGGCTTATCAGCTCCTCCTGTAGCCAGAGAGAGGGACAGGAGCTCTGGACTGTGTTAACGTGGTGTCAGTCGGGCTTTGTTCTGCTCAGGATGGCTTTGCTGGGGATGAATGGAGGAGGAGGGGGTGGGGGTGGGGGGATAAAGAGAGGTAGTAGAGATAAAGAGAGGTAAAGAGCACAAAGAAAAGAAAGGAATGACCATGAAGAATAAATTAGATAAAGAAAGGGATGTGAGTAAAATATTGAAGAACATATTTGTTGAGATAGAAACTGACCTTGTTGGGATCAGTAGTTCCAGTAGTTGTCAGTGGGACCAGTTTAAATTCCTGACGTCCTGTTTAAAGCCTCATTTGGATGTGGAGTTTGCTGAGTTGATATTAATCACATCACTTGAGTTTAGTATTGTGTGATAACGACCAAGCCAAATCTGTGACATTGGTCCAGCTGTGTTTCTCAGGTCATAAAAACTTAGTCTAATGTTTACTATTGAGTGTCTCGCTCTTTCTCTTCTCTTTAATAAACATCCATCAGTTTTGTTTGTTGATGGATGTTTTCTGCTGTGGGACATGAGGAGCTGGATGATTTACTGTCTTTGGGACGTGAACTGCTGACTGGAAATCTGTGACTGGAACAAAAACATTTCTTCAGAACTGGAAGAATTGCACAATGGTTACCAAATTAATATCATAACAGCCTCTTGATCCCGAGAGGAGACGCGTGGCTGTGGTCGTTGCTCCGACTCGACCCTGAAGGCAGCACATCCGTCTCTCTGTGGACGAGCTGCACCAGTCTGTCCCAAGCGGCTGGGACAGACTGGTGCATTGTAAATATTTGCGGTGTGGATGTAAACGGCTGAGAGGGGAATCCTCGAGGTGGGACATAAATTGAGCAGAGGAATTAAAATGCCAAGAGGAGAGAGAGGTGGGATTTGCTCGGTGTAATGAAAAGACAATGAACAATCATCACCTCTTTTCTTCTCTTCTCATGTCCGTACGTTTATCTCTTCCACGTTCAAAATGAAATCTAAAGACAAAGCTATGGAGGATCAATGTTTGGGTGAACTCTTGAGGAATGCTCTTGAACTCGACACCACGTCGGTTATCGCTGTCTCAGACACTCTGCAGCTCATCTCGCTCCCGGCAGTCACGTGAGCCATGACGCCGACACTTACTCACACACAGCAGCACACACGTACTGCTCAGGGATTAACACATACGCACAGCCATGTGTTTTGTATGCCCACACCTCTGACCCATTAAAATATACCGTTCAAGGACGTGACGCCTGTCTGAAGAGGCAGCGGTGCAGAGTCTGTTTATCCCACCTGGGTCAGATCATCCACGTATCGGCTTAATCGAAACAATCTTGTCCAATGCACTAACATGGAGGAGGTAGGGTGATTGATCTTTACTGCAGCCAGTCACCAGGGGGCGATTGATCCAATTATTATAAGATCAGGGGAACCCAAACATTAACATTCAAGTTCCATGCAGAACTTTTCAAGGTTTGGTCTGGACCAAAGTCTGACTGACCAAATATCATAGAGCCCCAAGATTTGTGCCACTGAAGGACGGTCAGGGAATCAAAGTATTGACATTCACCTTTTGGAGACCATTAGTGTTTGCAGCACATGTGAAAGACCCAGTCACCCAGTGGTTTATAAGGCACCTTGTCATTTCCCAGAATGCTGTTAGTCAGTGGTAAATGTCAACCCTTTGATGGCGTCGGATGAAAGGTCACAGCAGCCGTTAAATCGTAACTTCTGTTTGCTCAGTCGTTGTAATTTGCACCTAAATGTTTTTCGAAAGTAAATATATCTTTAACCAGAGGAGTGAATTCGCCTGAGTCGTCCAACAGGTTACATAAACCTCCGTATAAAGACTCTCTATTTCCTGCTACTGCATAAATCCTAATCCCCGCAGCATCAATAACCACAGCAGACTGTCTGCTTCCGACCGGAGCGTCTGTCCAGCTCCTTGTTTCTCATGTTTTTGTGGTGGAAAGGAAAAAATAAAAAACTTCAGTTGCTCAACACAAAGTCTGGCTCAGTCTGAGGGGGAAAGATGCAGAGAGGTTTTTTTTTTTTTAGGGGGTCGAGAGAGAAGCCATTCCCCAACTCCCTCTATCACAGAGCTTGAGCTGATTGGGTGGAAGTTTGAGTTTGTCTGTTTTTTGTTTACTGAGCAGATATTCCTCGGTTTTAGTCGAGTCAGGTTCAGATTGTCAACCTTTTGGGACTGAAATGGTTTAGGTTTTTAATAGTCATGCTTGCAGTATTGCACAATTACGTCCTCTGGGGCAAGAAATGCAAGCAGTTAAACCCCTGACATTAACCAAAGCTATTAGGAGTATAAGTCAGTAGCTCCCTCCCAGACTAAACTGTCTACTGTAAAGATCTGTGACAATTCACAAACCGACTTCCTGTTTCAACTTTGAACTTATGTATTTTGTGTAGCTGTGTGTGCATGGACTTCCTGTCTAGCGAGGGATTATTACTGTCGTATTACTAACTCTGTATTTCACCTGCCTACCTCGTGTCCCCAGGTGTCGACTATTGCTCTGTGATCATAATGTAATTTAACAGGCTGAAACGAGAGCCACAGCTATGAAAATAAATGAACTTGAGCAATTTGTTAAAAAGTGAAATACAAGCTGAAAAAGAAAGGGGGGGAAATACCTCTGACTAAGTCTCTCTGCTGGTTTAAAGGGTCCCACAGTGTTGAATCTGCCCTCAGGTGCTTCCCAACACACTTTCATGTGTTTTCCGAAGGTGTTTGAAGTTTTCTTTCCTCGGAGCAGATTGTACACATCAGGTTTAAAGTACAGTGCAGTGTTGAAGTCCATATTAGCCCCTCCCCCAGCACCACATGTTTCAGCCAGGTCCCACCCTCTCTTCCCTCATTAAATGACACATATAGGTCTGTAAAAGGCCTTAATTGAGGACTGGTGCTGCCGTGTGTGTCGGTCACGGATGCTGTAAAGCAGACGTGACTTGTGTTATAAACTGAGGCCTCTCTGTATGTGCGTGTGAGTGTGTGAAGACGTGTGAAGAGACAGAGATGAAGTAGCCACGAGGCAGCAGGGCTGTAAACGGACCCTAATAGGACCCTCCTCTGCAGGAGAACATGAAAAACAAGGAGCCGTGAAACAGCCAGTGGTGGGGAGCAGACGCTCACTCATGTCATTAACGCTCTGCCCACCCGTCGCTCCATCTCTCCTTCCATCGCTCAGTCTTATTTTCCTCTCCCGGCTACTCCCTCGTCTCGTCTTTCGGAGCCTCTCTCTCGGCTACTGTGCCATGTCAACAGGTGCCCGCACTTAAACAAGCCCTTTGCAGAGATATGACGTAAAGCAGGAACACCTCTGGAGGTCTGAAGGAGTGACCCAGGTCACAAACATAAACTGTGTGCGTCAGTCAGGTCGCAATTTATGATGTTTTTTAAGTGATTCAATTTGTTATTTCACCAGCTGAAAAGCCGGGAGTTCAACCCACTGTGACGTCACCCGCTGGTTTGTGAGCTGCTGTTTTGGAGCCTTGAGTTTGTCCAGCACCATCTTGGCTTTTTTGACCAGAACCATATCTTTTACCATATTTGGAGGAGCATTCGTAAAGTGCTTTATCATCTATTCAACTCTAAATGGGACCATAATTCACAAAAATAACATGGTGCTGTTTGGAAGAAGACTTACAACTGGAGATTGAGACCTTAAACTCTGTAGAAATGTTCTCTTCCTCATTTTAAATCATGAACTGTCAAGAAACACCACCCAGGGCTCATTGATGCACACATTGAATCATCAATCAATATCTTCTCCTTTTCCTTGTGACTCCATTTCCCGTGTTACACCTAATTTAAACTGACAAATGCGCCCATGAGACTTTCAAGGTGGAATGAGTTTCAGAAGTGCTTCTGTCCAGTGTCTGTTTCGAGGCCTTTGCCCTCTCTTCAAATCCAACATGTTTGTCCCTCGCTGTGACCCTTGTCTGCCTCTGGATATTTTCACTGACCCTTTTCAGTCCTCCCCCCCACACACTTCCTTTCACTTTCTGCCCTCCTCACTGTTTGAGGCTGGAGCTGACTGACTGAGATCTCTCCAGTTGACAGGAGCGGATGCAGAGGGATACATGTAAGGTCAGAGGTCACAGGTCACAGGATAAGGATGAAGGGAATCATCAGCTGCCGTCCTTCTGGAGAAACCTCATCTTTCTCTCTCTGTCTTTCAGCTTCAGTTCTGACTCTTTATCAGCTTCAGTATAATGTTCGGATTCATCCCAAATTGGAATGTGTTCTTTCTTGGCCCACGTCCCATCCTTCCATCAAGATTAGTGGAAATCCTGCCGACAACAAACCAACAAACAAACCTTTACACAGCTGCAAAAACAAGACCTCACACACAGAGTGCGATGGTGTGAAATGATAATCTGGTTCAGAGTCTGTTTGGTTCTATGGCCGTTTTCTTCCCATCTTTATTCAAGAGCCTGGTCTTAAGTGCAATGTTTTGAGTGAAAGCAAATCTGAAAGTGAAATCAAAAAACTTCTACCCTCGAAATTAAAGACCGCGCTAGAACAAACACCCATAAAATCTCTTTCTTCTTTATGTGCATGGAGACACATCAAAAATACAGGAACACACTAGCACATAAAGTTGTGTGGTTGTGTGTCCTGTCGGTGAATCTGTTTAGCAGCATCGCTCCCAGAGCTCCCACTGGGAAACCGACTCTGAGGCCGCTGTGGGAACAGAGAAGTGCGTGTGTGGTGGTTCAAGTGTGCGTGTGTGTTTGTGTGTGTGTGCGCAGATGGTGTGATGTTTCATGGCGTGTGTTTGTGTTTGTGTGCATGCACGCCAGAGAACACATCCGTCAGAATCCCAACAGGAAATGTGGACAAACATTTAGGAGTCTGGTGAAACGGTGACACAGCAGAAACGGATATGACAACGAGTGTGAACATCCTGAGTGATGTGCTCCGCTGTCCCGCGGCCTTCCATCACGACATCTCTCAGGACTCTGACCTCTGTAATCAGGCACACCCGACTGGAGACCAACCTGTGTTTGGACAGTTGTTTAGCGGTTTGCCGATCGTTCGCCGAGTCTGTAATAACCGAGCAGCACCGTCTCCCTGTCCCTACGAATCCGTGAAACGTGTCCAGCAACTGTGGTGAAATAATCTCCTCTGGGAGCCGGGTTGAATACTAAGCAGGCAAAAGGCAACGAAGCAGCCACTAAACTTCTTCAGTTTCCTCTCCAAAGACCGACTTGCATCACATCGCAGAGGTTTCACATTCCTAGGATCCGTGGAGCGACCCCCCCCCCCCCCCACACTCAGATGGAGGCTGTGTAGGTGGACAGCTGTGCAGCAGCCACATCCCACCCCCGTCCCCCTTTTCTTTCCTTTTTTTTTTTTACCCCGCAATCAATCCAGCTGGGGAACAGACCAGACTTCAGTAAGACTCGAGTTGATTTAGAGCCTCCTGACACCATGAAGATGGGATTCCCAAACTTTTCCAGTCGTAGGTGACCCGTGTGTTGAGGTTGGAAAACTCCCGTGACCCTAATAGTAGTAGACGTAGTCTCATTGCACATTTCGATTTCCGTCCCTGTCTGACTGACGGGGGGAAAAGTGAATCCCTGAGTGGAACGATAACTGGAATAGTTGACATCTGTCTGTGGACTGGCTGAGGGATTCTTCTCAGTGGATTCTTAGGGTGCTTTCAAAACTTTACTTGACTTTTCAGTTTAGGCCGAAACGAAACAACAGATGTGAAAGGTGCAAAGATAACTGGATCAAATAACTAAGATGCTCAGGGACATTTCAGCATTTTCCTTATAGTCTGTTTGTCTCATTGTGTCTTGTCCTTTGAAGTAGACATAGGGACATTGGGGTTTTCGTGATGACCCTCTCACATATGGCAGCTTCTTCTCCTAGCACCTCACAGATCCTTCATGGGTTCATCACATCAGGGGAACTCAGTGGGAGACAGGTGCTAGCGCTCTCTGTGGAAGCTGCAATGATGGAGGCAAACGCAGAGGGATTCAGTCAGCGCCATTAGGGATGAATGTGTTTGACTCTCTAACACTTAAGGGATCAAAATGTCCATCGTTACTGGACACATGTATCATTTACATTCCTCACAATCCATAAATCCCATTATTTGAAGCTGCCCTGGTGGTCCAGATGAATGCAATGTCAGCTGCATACAGTCTCCTGGCTCTGAGTAAATGTATACCCAGACTGTGTTTATGTGAAGTGAAACATTCAACCCCCCCGAGCATCAGTTTGGTTTCGTGCCTCTGTCGGGCTGTTGCGTGAATGTCCGTCTGTTTTCTCGTAGGCCAGACTATACATTTTAATTGTCCATTTCCAGGGTCTATTTGCACGACTCCAAAGTGCATGTGAAGTCTCAGTTAAGAGGTGGAAAGTTCCCCTCGCATGTGAACATTGTTTTCTCAGTCGACAAACCCTGGAATTTAAGGTCCAACTTAACAACATTTCTGGTGTGAGAGGGTTTTTCAACCGCAGGCGGCCAGGGCCTCCGTCCAGATTTAGCCGCCGGTTCACAATACGGCTGGTCTCCCTCTGTTCCCATTGTTTAGCTCTGAAGACGACAGAGAGACACAACTCGATCAGGGAACCATGAACGTAATCGAATCTTGCACTTAACACTCACGATGTGTAACAGCTAACATAACATTTACCATCGCCCGGACAGTTCTTTGTCTCATAGTGAACACTGAACATTTGCACATTTGAAAATTTTATCATTTGCTCTATACTGTTATTTTTTTTACTACTGTATTATCCCACCTATAGTATATTCATGTTTATATATATTTATATATTTATCTTCCTCATAGTGTATTCATCGTTCTTATATCATACCATACCTCTTAATACTGTTCATATTCCATTAATATTTCTTACTGTACTTCTTATTTCGGACAATACTCTGCACATTTACTGCCTTTTTTGCACTTCTGGTTAGATGCTGAACTGCATTTCGTTGTATAAGTACTTGTACTGTGCAATGACAATAAAGTTGAATCTAATCTAATCTAATAAGAAGAGGTTTCTAGTCTTAGATTGATGCAGGATAAAGAGCAGAGTTATGATTCTGAATGACTGATTTGACTGAATGCCCATGAAAAGGTAAATAGATGCAAGGTGTAAGATAAATAGAAATCACTACATAATTTACTATTAAGCACAACGTGTCCCGTCTACTAACATGGAGGAGGCAAGTTTATGAACTACATACAGCTAGAAGGGTTTGATCGAGTAGTTTTAGCTTCACTCTTTGAGAGCTTTCCTCTCATCCAACTTTATTTACAGTCTATGGTTGATACCAAACATGTTTTGAGCTTTGATACCCAACTCCTTCAAGTTTTTAGTTTTTTTTAGGTTTCCTACTTCCTCCTCCCTTTATTTGAGCGTGATTCCTTCATGTTTAAAATAACATTTGGGAGGCAGCATGTGAATGAGCGCTCCATGGATCGACATATGTGTCTGCAAGCATGTGTTTGTGTTTTTTTTTTGTTGGACTAAGCAGAATCCGTCCCTCCAAGACGAAAACCACTCTCTCTGTTTGTCATTGTGGCCGAGGAGGCAGATGTTCCTGCTCTCCCTGTGGATCTCCTTTCATCGTTCCAGCCCCGGTCTGTTTTTAGGCCTGGCTAATCGAACACAGCGTCCATCCCCAGAGACAGGAGAGATTCTCGTGTGATAGTAACTTTGGCTCCCGGAACCAGGATGTGACTGCCAGTTTGGAAAAAAGCAGTTTAACAGATGAACTATTCTCTGCTTGGTTTTGTCGTTTTCTTTTCTCTTTCACTTCCTGCGAGTTTATCCCTTTCTTTTCCTGGTTTTAAATGCTTGTGACAGCCAAGATATTTAACTCTCGCAAGAGACTTTCTATTCGGAGGTTTGGACTCAATTCAAGGAGGAGGGGGTTCGAATCTTCTCCAGCTCTGCTCATCAAACTCTGTTTACTCTTGCATGTGTGAAGAGGTAGTATGAAATATTTAGTGGCTCCAGGGGGAGCTGCAAGAAACCGGATCAATTGCCTCAAGTGATCTCAGTAGATTCAGTGTTTGTTTAAAAAGCATGGGGGGGGGGGGTTAGGAGTTGAAGCGAGAAATGAATTCACCAGACGTCAGTAGAAAACTCGTCATCTCCACTGGAGGTTATAGAGGCTGAAGGCTACATTAGCTGCGACTAGAATAAGACACATGGACATGGAGATGTGATGACGACATGATCTCGATCGCCCCCCCCGGTGACTCTGAAACCCACTGGTTCCTACTTTTGACGAAAATCTCTTCTAGCAGGTCGTAATTTAACATTTGGAGAAAAGGGTTCAGTTATTTCCTGTAAAACTGTGAACTGCTTTTTTTTCCTAAATCATGGAGTTGTGGATAGTTTGAAATTTGGAGTGTTAGTGAGTATTTACAGCTGTTTGAGGAGTTGACTTAAAATAAACAGCCGTTCCTGGTAAAGAGGGAACATGTCATCCAGTGAAACTGTGGCTCGCTGTGCTTTTAATCATTTTTTGGAAAACAAAAGAGCTCT
This sequence comes from Platichthys flesus, assembly GCF_949316205.1. Classification (NCBI taxonomy): domain Eukaryota; kingdom Metazoa; phylum Chordata; class Actinopteri; order Pleuronectiformes; family Pleuronectidae; genus Platichthys; species Platichthys flesus. Next base: position 11,991,023 of record NC_084968.1, read on the forward strand.
ATGGCTCATGGATATGAGATAAACAGTAATCAGCCTTTGGCTACTTAACACATGCAATAATGGTTACATTTATTTTTTGATCTTGGGATTTGTTGTCTATGAAATACAGACTATTTCCAGACTTGTGCTTTAAAAAAGATTTTCTCTTTGACTTTCTGTGCACTTTCTGTGGAAAGAAATCATTCAAAATGAAGATGAGAGTCAAAGAATTAAAGCTGGTGATGTTATGACATGTTCAACTTTATGATTCGTTATTAAGATTGCACAAATATTGCTGTAACTCTAAAGGGAAAGCTCCTGATCTAGGAGGCCGGCTCTTGACGTTCCTCAGATCATTGCCGTGTACAGAACATGTCTCTGAGCGGCTGCTCTCTCTTCGTACAGTCACAGCCGCTTCACACACAGCATGCTCTTTCTGTTTTATTTCACTGACGGTCCACTTCCTCTCTAGATGAAGGTTACTGGGCCGTCGAGTTTGCTCCACTGGGGACCATCAGCAGTAGATGGACCCAGAAGGAGACTGCTGGGTGATTCCAAGCAGCGCAGGAACACAATTAGTTTCAGTGTGGGGGTCTGTGAGAAGTTTTCTCTGTGTTCACCTTCCAGCTTTTTATTCAGGGGGGGTTTATTTCTTCTTGTTCATTCCTTCGTTCCAACTCCTGCAGGTCTGGTCTTTCTACACTGTGTGTGTGTGTGTGTGTGTCTGTGTGGGTGTGATGATGATGCATCTGTTTGTGTACATCACTACCTGCCAGCACATGCGACATGCCAGGAATAGAAAAGTGATACTTTCTGATACAGTATTTCCACTGTTATGCTCCGGGTGAATTATTATTCACATTAAAAATAACTAGTCTTCCTGTAAAACCTTAAATGAAGCCGTAAAAACCTGATTCCAGAGGGGCCTGAGCGGAGTGGCCACTTTCCACTGTCACTCCGTCTTACGTAAGAAACCTCCTCTGAGCTTGAGAGACACAGGAGGGAGAAGCCGCTGCTGTTGTTATCAAATGAAATTCGCAGACGCGGTGAGTGACACTCGCCCACTGTCTGCACCAGAACAGGTAAAACCACACCAGTCTGCTGTGGGTTAGCGGCTGCAGTTCCAGTGCCAGCAGCCAGTGCTCGCTTTACAGTGGGTTAAGGCTGAGCTGCTGAGGGGGGGGGGGGGGGGGGGGGGTGTGTGGTGAGGGGCCAAGCTGGCATCGGCTCAGCAGTGGAAACTCACACCTGGCCTCTGCAGCGGATAAATGACTTGAGAGGAATATTCGCACACTGTGGATTCTCTGTGGCACCTTCGGTAAAGCTTCTAATTAAACCTGCTCGTTTTACAGTCGGGCCCAGAAGCTGACACGACTTGAAAGTGATCCACTGTGTGTGCTCCTGTTGGACGGTTGTGTGCGCTTTCACACCTACCTTGTTTAGTCCAAACCCAAATAACAGGTGTGAAAGGTGCCTCACATCAAGTCCGACCAAAAGAAGTGGTTTCAGTCTGAGCCGTTTGGTTAATTTGCAGGAAACTTTTCTGGATACTTAAGACTTTCAGAACCAATTGCAGGAAGTAGAGACAGAGTGTGATGATGTGTTTGAGCGATGAAGATTCATTTGGCACACAACGTCCTTTTCTGCATTCAAACTGAAATACTCATGTGCCAATATAATAGCTGACTTGACAACCTGCTGATGTCAGATGCTTGATTCAGGTGTGAAAACGCCCTGAGACTGTTATTTCCTGTAATATTAGTGAAGCTCTTATTGTCTTAAAAAGGCTTTAAATCCTTTCAATTCAAATATTCCAAAACGATGTCTGTATTTCTGCTTTTATTCAAGTGTCTAAATGATGTTACAGGTTTACTTTATGTGCTTCTTATGTGATATGATAGGGGGAAAACCGATGTCAAACGCAGTTGCAATCACACACAAACACACACACACACACACACACACACACGCACGCACGCACGCACGCACTCACACAGTCAGAGTAAACTCATGTGTGGGTCCTGTGAGTGAAAGTGGAGTCAGATTATATAGAAGATGATGTCAGTGATTACACCACGAGCTGGTTTTCTACAAGGACACATATTTCTCTCATTGAAAATCCTTCTTTTAAAGTAGTTCTGATTCACTGGAATAAAACCAACACAGAAGAAAAACCCTTGGAGGGGGGGAGGGGGGGGGCAGCAACTGATAAAGGTCTTACCCTCCCATCGTTAATGACTGTGAATTACGGGAAATGTCAGCAAAGCAAATTGCTTGTGTGAAACTATCCATAAAATGGCCGATAAAGGCCGTTGCCCCTGATAATAACGTAATTCATCACGAGCTACATTTTGGAAATAAGTGAAATCAACGTTAGAGCATCAGAGACTCTTAGGGAACAAGATCACATCACTGAAAATATTCCAGCGGATTGCGTCAGCGATCAGGGTGTTTGTGATTTACAAAGCGTCCCGTGTGAAGGTGACCTTTGACCCCTGATAAGATCCATGTGATGGATTCACTCGTTCGTTCTTCACTCCTCCTGCGACGCGAGCGATGCACTGACGGGTTTGTTCAGAACCTGATTGATGGCGGATGAAAGAATGTTGGCGGACCTCCGTCTGACCCATGCTTCTTCATCTTTACAGCCATGTCCTCTGATCCAACTCAGGTGATGCTAATAGGAAGCATACCGTGTTATGGCTGTGTGTGTCTGCGGGTGTGTGTCCGCGTGCAGGTGATCAAACGGCTCTAATGTGGCCCATGTGTGCCTACATGTGAACCCTAATAGGTTTGAGATGCTCATAAACCTTTCTTTGAATGTTGCGTTTCTTCCTAATGAAAATGGTCCCGGTGTCCGGTGCCACTAAAGAGTTTCCCCTCATGTAGTAATTAAGAATCTGGACTCGTCTGGTTTTACGTAGACAGTGAGATCATCGTGTCACGTTTGCCACATTTTTCCACGACTGCATGTCCAGACATTAATATGATCTAAGTCTTCTCATGAATCCTCCTCCCATTTAGTCATGACGATTTCTAGCTATCTTGCAGTTCTTTATTTATTCAAGCTCTCTCTTTTCTTTTCTCATGACATCACACACAGTAACAATTCTAACTCTATCTTCTCTCGTTTTTGCAGCGTGCCCACCCGGCACTTACAAACCAGAGGGAACCCCGGGAGGTCTGAGCACCTGCCTGCCGTGTCCGGACCTGCAGCACACTTCCCAGCCCGGCAGCACCTCCGCCAGTGACTGCGCCTGCAAGCCAGGGTACCAGCCAGTAGGCATGACCTGCCAGGGTAAGAGGAGCTGCTCTGCTGATTGCTACGTCCATGATGTCGGATTAAGCCTAATCATGGTTTGGGTTATTGGGCCATTGCCCGGTGCCCTGATCTGAAAGGTCCTCAAGCTGATTAGCAGGGACCATTTTGTGAGAACCCCCTCTATGATGAGCGAGGTGCAGGAAACCGCAACCACACCCACAGTGGGAAACCCCCTAACGAGGCCCCATGGCACTACCTTTCTGCCAAAAGTAATTTAAGAGAACGCCTTAATGCGTGTGGGACTGTGGCTTGCACTGGTGAGGTTAAATGTAGAGCCCGCTCATCTGTCATATCTCTAGACACTTGTAGAAATGCTCTGTTCCTCCTTCTTTAGTCAGTAGACACAATGGTAACCCAGCTTGTTTATGACTTCTTGTGCGTGTTTGTTATTCCCAACACGGTTCGTCATGCGAAGATTCTCCCTGGGAAAAATGTGGGAGAAATTAGTTGGCTGCTCCGAATAGGTGGCATCAGCACAGATTTGCCTCCCGGCTGAAATCAGGATGATAATTGTCGCTGCCCAAAATAATTCAAACTAATGGAATTAAGATATTACATTACTGGAGATTCACCTGATGCACCAGCTGGTTTGTTACACAGAAAACATTGGAAATTTAAAGAAAAGGTGCTTTTAATAAAACACTTGGCAGGTGATGGGATGAACCATGTGTTTATCACCGTCTTAAGGGAAAGAGGCCACGGAGGAAAAGAGCGAAAAGATTACTTTCCATTGATAAAAGCCTTTTGTGCTGTTTTCTGCTCTTCACCATAACTGATGCTTTATCTACACAAATCTACTGAGGGGTTGACAGCTGTGTCCTCATGTCTGAAGCTGCAACACCGTGAGGATTAGTAGATATATTCAAATGTTGAGGAATCGCCTGGAATCCACAAAACACAGACGTGTGAGATTAGAGCGTCCTGACTCGTAGATCTGCCTCCAGCAATTACTCCGACCCTCCTGATTCTTAAAGAGTGAGTCGGTGATTTCCACGCTGTAGTTCATCCGAACACCATGATGTTCATTAATCACCAGGTTGCGGTGATCTGGGAGGAGCCGTTTGACAACCTGCACTTTTCTGCTTTCATGCTTTGTTATTGTAGGGAGATTCAATTTCCGTTTGGTGCCACAGACAGCCGTCACTACCTGCTCCATCAGTAACCTCTCCTCCCCTCCCCTCTCCTCCCCTCTCCTCCATCTTCTCCTCCAGTGGTTTATTGTCCAGCGTTGTCACCTCCTGAAAACGGCTTTTTCATCCACAACGTGTGTAACAACCACTTTGAGGCCGCCTGTGGTGTGCGCTGCCAGACCGACTTTGACCTTCAGGGAACAAACATCAGACTGTGCCAGGCAGACGGCACCTGGACGGGGATGCCTGCCACCTGCAGAGGTGAGGAACCCTCCTGTCAGTGAAAAGTATAGCACAATGCATCCAATCTTCATATAGTTCCTCATTAAACTTTGGGACCTGGATCAAATCCCTCAAAGTCTGCAGCTTGTCCTCCGATCCCTGTAAACCCTCATATGTAAAGGAGATGATGTGTTGCAGTGAGTATTTAAGGTCACATGTGCTCGGCCAGAACAAGAAAGGATGTGAGGAGAGTAGGGACAGGGGGTCGAAGGGAAGGAACCCGAGTGTGAGGGAGATGAAGAACAGACCGGAAAGAAAGAAAGGGAAAGGGAGTTGTGACGAGTCCAGAGATTAATGAGATGAATCCTGTTTGAATGGAGAGACGGCGAGCGGGTGACTCACAGAAATACCAAGACACTGAATATCCAAGGGTGTGTGTGTGTGTGTTTTATAGTGTGTGGCTCTGGGTATATCTTTTCTGAGTGTGTCTGCTTATATGTGTCACACTGAGTCTAGTCTCCGCCACATACTGTAGGACCTCCCAGCGAGTCTAGCCCTGCAGGGGGGGTCTCTCCTCTCCACCGCCTGTCTGTCTATGGGTGGTGGTGAGAAAGGACACACTGCTCTTCTCTAGCGACAGCATAATATCAGACATGCAGGAAAGTTATTATTTATTTCATGGGGATTTTCATGCTATAGGGGTAAATGATAGGTCCCAAGTTAAAGATGATATAGGGCTGTACGCTCTTATGGTAGATCTATGGTTCACTGTGGGCTATATAGATATTTATCCCTGTGTTTATCAGCTATTCCTCAAACCGGGATAGAATCATTAAAAACCACATAGTTACAGAAGCATAGAGGAGGTGTTTGCCAGGTCCAATACTTCAAATTTACAGTTAACAACAAATGAAATATCCCTTACATATGAATAATCTAAAAGTGTATCATCTCAAAAACTGAAAGAAATGAGCAGGAATTTCCCAAACTGACAATGATCACAAACAACCCAAAATAAAAGCAATAGAACATCGTTGGAGTATTTTAGGTACTTGATGAATTGTCTTCATGGTTCTTTGGGCTTTGTTGTAGTTGTTGTTGTTGTTTGTTGTAGGTTTTCTCTCCCGAAACTAAATCACAAATGTTTTGCTGACTGTCAAATTTTTTATAGCTCCCTAAATTGGCTAAACCATAAATTTATTGATGTGTCCACAGTAAATCAAACTCACAAGCAACTGGCATTTCAAAGTAGAACTATGTGGGTTGTGCGTCTCCGATTTGCCGATTGTGAATCTGATTTTGAGTTTATTGTCTCACCCCCGCAGTCCGCTCCTGCCCGCCTCTCTCTCGGCCGCCACACGGGTTCCTCCGGTGCAGCGATGGCGGCGCCTCCCGCCGGGCGGAGTGTCAGGCCGGCTGCGAGCGCGGCTACCGGCTGGAGGGAGACGTCAGGCTCACCTGCCAGGTCAACTCGCAGTGGAGTGGATCCCAACCTCGGTGTGTGGGTAAGACCTCACCCCCGACAAGCCGCTGGCTCACGCTGCCGTGTGTGTTGCACCTGGACACAAAACACAAAAAGACGACAAAATATACAACCTAGGTCTTTATCGTTTGTTCGAGATTTGAATATAGGCTCTTATCATCTGTTAAGTTCACTGAATTCTGCCTTAGTGGAAAAAAACGTACAGATAAATGACATTAATAACATATAATCTTGGTTTTTCTATGTAAAAACATGTGGTTTTTACACACGTATGTAAACGCACATGAGAAGACTGACTCACACACTGTGGTTAGACACATGGTGCGTATTTGCTCCGCGCACTGCATCATCCTCCGAGAGATACATCTGCTTTCTCATCGCACTGCTGCCATCCCCATATACATACACACACACACACACACACACACACACACAGGATGCCCACACACTTCACAACCCGATAGTTAAGTCAAAATAAGTTGCGCACACTCATGCACCGCCGCAGAGAGCTCGCAGGTCAGGCACAGCAACACACAACAGAGAGGCGCCGTGTGTGAGAGTGTTTCACCGCAAACCTCCGGCCTCAGCTGACTCACTTCCACCCCACCAGCTCACGGTGCTATTTAGAACGACTGATCCGCTTCACCAGAACTCTGGGTAATCGATAGCTACCATCTCGCTGCCCCCCCCCCCCCTTGTTTGACCATCTCAGTGTTTGCCCACATATTGTCGTTACCTCTTTAACACGGCTAAGAGGCCTCTGTGGGCTGCTGCTGCCGGGCGGTTTGTTTTAGTGTTTGTTTGCACGGCGGTGAACCGGGGAATCGCTTCAGCTGCCCTGAGAGGACGGAGAGATATCTTTCCATCTGATTCAAATGTACCTCTCGCTGGGCTTCTTCTCCTAAAGGAGGCAGGAGGAGGCAGAGGATGAGAGTGATCCATCCATCATCGAGTCAAAGCCACATGTACAGTTAAAAATATACATATAAGAGGGCCTCCAGTGTACGAGTCCTGTGGTCTGTGCTCTCTTGACTTGATTTCCGACCAAATGTTTGTTTCCTTTGTGCCAGTTTCTGATACGTGCACACACACACTGGAAATAGATTTATTGTTGGCACTCACACTGGAGGGTAATCAAAGAAAGATTTTATCACATTCTGGTAAACACGCAGGAAACGTGATCCAGATCTTGAAGGAGTTTTTTTACTTTTCTTTTCTCGGTCTGTTCTGCTCTAACCAACCTTATCATCAAAACCCTTTTTCTCCTGGTCTGATTAATGCACAGTGAATTCTAACTCAGCACATTGCAGCACCGCTTGTTCCACCTACATTATTTTTCAAGGAATGAAACAAACACAATCAGATTTATCCCCTGGTTTCTCCCACTCTCTCTCCCCAGAGGTGCGTTGTCCCCCATTCGTGGCCCAGAAGAACATCCTGATGTCGCCCCCTGCCTGCGGGAGGAGGGCAGCATCGCCGGGCTCCGTGTGCCTGCTCACCTGTCGACAGGGCTACAGTCTACAAGGGAACAGGAAGGCGGTGTGCCTGGGCTCTGGGAACTGGACCGCCAACGTCCATAAAGCTGTCTGCGCAGGTGATTTGTGTGGAAAGCGGATCCTTTCACTTCAGAAGTTCTGAGGTCAGAGGTCAGGGTCGGTGTAGGGGCCGTAAAAAAGGGTCTAAAGCAGGATGTTGAGGTCGCTGGGGGCAGGTGGAGGTGGAGACTATGGGTTGTGTGTTTTTCCAGGAATAAGTGTGTTTAGTTTGTTACATTTAATTAAATAGTTCCAGGAATTCTTAAATTTAAGCTTACTAACAAACAATTTAAAAAGATGCACCTGCTCGGCCAATCACAAGTCATTCTCAGCTGTCAATCATGATGTTTTACATTGCTTTTATAGCATCTAATAACTAATTAATACAGAAAAACTTAAAAAATTACATTTGGGTAAACCTGAATGTGATAAAAAGATTTTGCCCATGTCCCATCCACTGACATGGGGGAGACGGAGTTTATGACCATTACTGCATCCAGCCACCAGGGGGACATTGAGACACTTCACTTTACGAAAGGTGTCATCTCGTCTATCTTTATATAAAGTGTGTGATTCTGCACAAAGACTTTGATAATTTACATAATTCTCACCCAGATGTGGTATTCTTACTTTAAAACCTGTTTAACTGCAGCTGGGACTGAATCTGAGGAAATGATTAAGGATGGAAAGATGGATCCATAAACTTGATGTATTTACTGGTCATAATTTAAGGAACCCGCTTTGCTGCTTGGAAGATTGAATTATTCTCTCAGCGCCGGAGTGAATGACACTGGTGATGTGTGAAAAGATGGATGATCAGAAGAGCTGAAGGGAAAGAAACAGAGTGTGTGGAGAAATCGAGGAGGATTTAAAAATAAAACAGCAGGAAACTTGGATGGAGGTTTTCTCTTTTCCATCCTCCACTCCAGTGAGAATGGTGCTAACCCAGTTTCGGAGCGGGCCTCAGGTCACTAACTCAAACCATCCCATGTCCGAGTTCTTCTCTTGTCCCTCCCCCCCACCCGACTGGGACTCTGTCTGGAGATCATTAAAACCGGACCGCTGCCCTCCAGATGCCTCGCCGGTGAAACAGGTGGTGCCGGGCGGCTGTGCCTACCCCCCCCCCCCCCCCCAACCCCTCCAGTGTCCTAAATCCATCTAGTTTCCACAGGAGAAAGTTGACTAACTAGGGAACTGATGTTGTTAAAGATGAAAACGATCGGAGATGTCGGGCGGACGCAAAGGTGAGAGGTGAGGATGAGTCATCTGTGGGGGGGGGGATTAGAGTGAGAGAAGATTACATTCGGTTTCACCTGGGACACAAATGAAGAAAGAAGATAAGATAGATAAGAAAGAGAGAGAGAGAGACGTTAGTGCTCTTCGTCAGCTCCTGGCTCTCTTCACCTCTCACTTCACACTGATGACACCCAAAGTGAAATATTCCTCCCTCCGCTGTGAAGATGAACGCGGCCGATTTGGAGCCGTGTGTGTGTGTTAGTGTTTAGCGGAGACAGATGCCTAAGTGGACGGGTCATCAGGTCCAGATGGGAGCGAGCTCTTACACACACTCTCCATCGATGGGAGATCCGGCTGAACTGAGCTGAACTGTGCCGTGCTGGCTCCACGTTATCACAACACGCTGGACGAGACAAAAGGAAGAGGTGGTCTCATCCAAGGGTCACGGCGGGTTTGTGCGTTCGTCACCAGTCAAACGTTCTTCTTCTCCCGACGCCGCTTTCGTAGTGAGAAGTCGACCGCCCATGATGTTTCCTACTGGAGGAAGCAAAGTCGGAAAATCACTGACAATGAAAGTGGGGAGGGTTTGTCTGCTGGTCTGGGATCAGGTCTGGGATCTCCCAGACTCAACAGTGTCTCTCAAATCTTTATGCTTCAGCTGGTCCCATTGCTTTTGACTTTTACTGTCAAGTAGATCATCAATTACTATTTATGTTCCTTTTCAAATCTCTTTAGCTTCGGCTACAGTTTTGAACGTGTTTCTAGACCCTGCAGTAAATGAGTGGTTTACAACATGTGCGTTTCCCTCACACTGGAATTCAGATTCAGATTTATGCTCGTCAAGCCCAAGAAATATAATTTATCTGAGATGACGCTCTTTCATGACCCTGAGTTTTTAGACAATGACTGAGGTCAAGTTCCACACGTCATCCCACCTCTATCTGCGTTCCTCTGTGCTCCACCGTTGTGGTAATTGGACGCACACGGGTAACGCCTGTGGGGTCTGGTGTTGTTGGACCGGTGACAGTCGTGCACTCTTAGTTATGAACAACGTTGAGCTCTGATTAAAGAGGTCAGGGGGTCGGATGACATCCCAGACCTTCACCTCCCTCTCTGATAAGAGCGAAGCAGGCTGAGGTCATTTCACTTGGTTTGTGATGAGGTGAACATCTGCAAAGGTCAAGTCTAATCTGATTTCTAATGACATTTAATGGAGTTAGTGTCGGATTGTCATCTCTCTGGTTCTCTGTCTCCTCTTCAGATGCTGAGACACCAGGGATCCAGTGTCCCGAGGACATCGTGGCAGAGACGGACGAGCGGCGTGGGACAGCCATCGTCAGCTGGAACGTCCCAAATGCCACCGACAACTCCAACGAAGAGGTTATTATTACTTGTCTATAGTTTCATCTATAGTATAATGCACATTCCACAGGAGAAGCTAAATTCCTCTCTTAATTTTTAGTCCTCTAGTTCTCATATTGCCTGTGTCTCTTACTCCTCCAGGTGTCGGTGCAGGTGAAGCCAGTCTACGCTCCTCCCCAGCTGTTCCCCATCGGAAGAGAGACCATCACCTACATTGCGACCGACCGCACTGGGAACCAGGCCAACTGCTCCTTCACCGTCACAGTCGTCGGTGAGCTCATCCCCTCAGAGGCGATGTGCTGCATCTGGTCTCCAGGGGCCTCGTCTCAATGGGAGACAGGGGAAGGCTCGGAATACACAGTCCCACTGGCTTCAGATCCGCTCCAAAATGTCATTAAAATCGGTTCAGTGGTTTTTGCGTAATCCTGCTAATTAAGAAACTGCTGGTGAAAAATTAATGGAGGTAATTAACTCCAGTGTTTTCTGAGACATCTCCATCAGTCGTAAAGTGCCACAGTGTTTACATATCACAAGTCTATGACAATTAGCAACATGTGTTCGGCAGTAAAAGTCACTGGCACAAAAACCCAGAGATTTAAGAATGCTCTTGCACTTTGCATAGAAACAGGAGAGGACGATAAAATATAACGACGTTGAAGTTGTCACATGAGTAGAGAGCAGCATCACCTCCGTCTCGAGTGGGGGTCATCGCCTCATTGGGGGTTTCACAGATAGGACCACGGCCTTCCAGAAAGAAAAATGAGTCAATACACTCACTAACCAGTTTCCTCTCCGCTACAGGACATTCCTCCACGTCCGCACTGCAGCTCATTTCTGTCACACGGCGTAAAACCACGATTTATTTGATGCACTCAGCAATGAGGGAGGGTCCATCCGCCCCGGCAGGTGCCAAACAGTGTTACTGTGGAGAGGGGGGGTGAAAAAAAAACGGGGGTGTCCCATGTCAACCGCTCAATTCAGGGGGAAAAAACCTCCAGCATGGTAGCTGTGAACATTTCCATATGTTATTATGGTGGTGGAACGTTGTGGTTTTTTATTAGAGACATGTGTTTAACCAGTGCACTCTGACACGGCTGCCTCGAGGAACTCCCATCACATCGGAGCACACGTCTCCAGTCTGGGAACAACTGTGTGTTTTTGCATTAAAGCCGCAACATGTTTTTTAAACCTACACATGGCTTAGATCAATGGTTTTCTTGCTTTCGCAGCTGGCGGACGCTGAATGTCTGTTATCGATATGTGTAATGTTTACCGATGTGCTGGTTTGACGGTGCACCCCCCCCCCCCCCCCCCCTCCATCTGGTCCTCAGGTGATTACAGATCCCCTTAACGACCTCTTTATCCCCTTCTAGATACTGAGCCCCCGGTGATTGACAGGTGCAGGTCGCCGCCCACGGTTCGAGCCACAGACGCGGAGACGGCAGCCACTTGGGAGGTGCCACAGTTTTCCGACAACTCAGGTATGTCTGGTCGCTGTTCTCAGACGGCAGCTCCGTGGATGGTTTCACTCTTTTGCTCCTCTGTTCCACTCTGCCCCCTCATCCGCTGATGAGTTTCCATCGGTCGGGTGGGAAAAATTGAGGATCAGCAGAGAGCTATGTGCTTTTTTGCGTCGGTGTGTGTCTGTGTGTGTGTGCGTGTGAATAATAGTGAGAGGATGGATTGTAAACGTGCGCATGAACGCCTCATTTGTGTGTCTGTGTTTAAAAGAGATTGAGAGAGGAGAGGACGGGGGGGGAGATGAAGTCCTCAACGTGTCTGTTAATGTCATCAATGTTAAAGAAGACAAAGGAGGTTGATCTAAGAAAACTTTGTTCTCATTCCATCCATTTTTCACACTTTCATTTGATTATACAAGCAGATATAATACTGGACTCACACAGGAACATGTTTTCTTAATCAGAGCAGCTGCCATTAACAATAGATCCTGGTTTTAATCACTGAGTTGGTAAAGTTACATAAATACACCCACAGAAAAAATGATATATTCTGTATTAATATCTACGTAAACATAGAGGCAAAGTAGAATTCAAGGTAGAAACCATCTCACAATCTTAAAGAACATGATCAACTTTGTCCAAATGCTCAGATAAACTTGATTAATTATTAATGTGCAACTAGAATATTCATGTTTAGTCTGTACGGTGCCATATCTGTAATATTTGCCCCACTTGAGTAAAAAGGACAAACTTTAGGTGAAACCTTGAGCTTTAACGACCCTTTGCTACGAATTGAAAATTAAACATATGCGTTGAGGATCTTTTCGGGGATTATGTGTAAAGTTTTCCCGGTGATTCATAAATCTGAATCACAGAACATTCAATGTCATCCCCCTGCACCTTGAACTGAGTGAAAATAAGAAGTTCCCCTTCATGCACGGAGATTCTGAAGCTGTGATGAGCTGCTGTGAAGACTTCATATGCGGTCGGCCGGTCTCTGGTTTGAGACAGGGCCACCCTGCTGCACTCACGTTGATGTTTAACTGTTCAGACCGATGCTGCTGTAAAGCAGTACATCGAGGCCACTCGGCCAAATAGACTAAATATCACAGAGCTGGCTGTCTCTCTCCTGGCTCGGCTCACTGTACCCAAACAGCCGTGGTGGTGACAGACAACAAACCAGACTTCTCCAGAGCTCCAGCACGCAGCCAGGACCATGTAATTCACCGACTGGCTCCACAAACACACACACACACACACACACACTCACACACACACGCACATATATTGAATAACACTGAACAGTGCTCACACATGTGTTTCTGTGAGTTCACACACTTTGGCAGAAATGAGCCTGAACTCAAACGTGGGCCCGCAATCTCACAGCAACTCCCCAAAAGATCCCCCCCCCCACCTGTCTGCAGAGGTGCACCTCTATCAGACACACACTCACACACATGCACGGTAATGACAGGCTGCTGCAGCTGCTTCGGGGCCGCACGACGTCAACACCGCGCTCCTCCGACGTCAGTGTTTTGTTTTTCCAAGCCCACACCCTGATGCCAGAGCTATATATAGTCACGACTCGGCAGACACACACATAAACACACGTTCAAACACACACACGGGGCTATATATAAAGGGAGACACCAGACTCCGGCGGACCAGACGTGTGTCAGCCCTGTTGGAATGACCCGACTTCACTGTTAATGGAAGAGAAAAGGTCAACCACTTACTTTTCCCACCTTCTCCTCTTACTTTTTAAATCCCGTCTGCGTGTCCCACTTAGTGCAGATGTTTTCACTGCTTCTTGGTCATAACCTGTGTGTGAGGATGCAGGGGAAAGACCAAAGTATGACACACACACACTCACACACACACACACACACACACTCATCACCGCTGCCTCTCCCAAAGCCCGATCCTTCACTCTCTGCTCGTGCAAACCAACCAGACCGGAGTCATTTTCCTCCCCAGTCCTCAGAGGTGGATTGTTCTGCTGCCATGTGAAGCCCAGACACACTGTGCACATGGTATAATATCAGAGTTCAACATATCTGCTGTGGTTTCTCACAAAGAGTGACTCATTTGGTCCTGGAAACTGGAGTAAGGCCAAGACTGCCCCCTGTAGGTTCACCAGAGTAACAGTAACAGCTTTGACTCTAGAAGAGATTATTAATTTCCTCATTTGGAGACATTTTGTTCTTCTAAAGGCAAATTATGAGTGAAAATTTAAATATTAAATCATCTTTAAGGTTACAAATATATAAAATGAAAACCTCCCAAGTTTCTCTCAAATGACAGGAAGCCAGCTGTTACCGAACAAGAGTAATACTAATGTGTCTCTAGCAAAGATTTTGAATTACATATTTAATTAAGTGTTAATTAAGATGTTTTTTTGTTTTTTTCATTTATAACTCGTACACTTCTGTATCGTCTCTCTCAGGCGGCCGCCTCACGCTGACCACTAGCCACACTCCAGGCTCCCAGTTCCCAGTGGGCGAGACTCTGGTGCAGTACACCGCTACCGACGCTGCCGGAAACAACCGCGACTGCAACCTCACCATCACTGTTCAAGGTGAAAGACCGACAGACGCATCACAGCTGTTTTAAATCCCGAGCACAGAATAATCTCTGTCCCGAGTAGGAAAAGTGAATTGCAGTATTTGTGCCCAGATTATGAAATGTTTGTGTATTTGTTCAGGGACGACCTGTGAGCAGCCGTATGTCCCCGTGAACGGAGAGTTTGTTTGCACTGAGGAAGACGAGGGTGTGAACTGTACCCTTCACTGTAAAGATGGATACAGCCTCACTAAGGAGGCCGTGCACAGTTACCTCTGTGCGTACAACGGCATGTGGGAACCTCCGTACTCTCCTGAGAGGCCCGACTGCTCAGGTACGTACAGGGGACAGGGCGTTTGGACTCATTAACTCACGAGCAGCTTGGAATGAAGCAGCGTGATGCATAAAACCCTTTTCCCTCGTTCTCAGTGAACCGTATCGCAAACAACGGGTTCAAGCCCTTCGAGATGCTGTTTAAAGCCTCGAGCTGTGAGGACGTGGCCCTGGTCAAGTCCTTTACTGGGGAGCTCAACACCAAACTGGGCGGCATGGTGAGAACCTTAACACAAATACAAACGCCTGTTCTTCATGGGAATCAACTCTCAAGCGTGTTGCCTCTATTTGTTCGTCTTCCCCACAGCTCCCCAACATTTGCAGCAGCGATGATGTCACCTGCAAGCTGGAGGTGATGTCACAGGGTCACTGTCTGGAGTACAACTACGACTACGAGAACGGATTCTCTATCAGTAAGATCTGAATGAAAACAAACACCTACTCCTTCTCTTCTCGCTTTTCTATTTGACTCATTATTTCTCTCCCTGTCTGATCAGCCCCAGGCGGCTGGACAAACAACTGGAGTCCTCAAGGCTCCCAGGACTATGCTTACTTTGAGTCAGGCTTTGCCACGAGCTCTCGGCAGCTCCCCAACCGGCAGCGAGACCCCGGCGCCGCCAAACCGCATCAACGCACCAAGAGACACAGGAAAATCACCGGCCCCACCAGAGACCAGAAGATCCAGATCTTTTTCAACATCACAGGTAAATAAAGAACGTGACAATGCGTGTTTCATTAATTTTTGTACAATCACCACCAGTTGTTAGTTATCAGTCCTTTTAAACTTTGTCCGTTCTCCCAGCAAGCATCCCTCTGCCCCTGTCGAGGAACGACTCAGTAGAGGTGGCCAATCAGAAGAGGCTCCTGAGGACCCTGGAGCAGCTGACCAATAGGCTGAGGCGAACGCTGGCCAAGCAGCCGCTGTCCAGTTTCCACGTGTCCTCCGAGATGATTGTGGCCGATCCCAAATCGCTGGAGAGCAGGAGGGCGTCTCTGTTTTGCAGGCCGGGCTCGGTGCTCAAAGGCCGAATGTGTGGTGAGTAAACTCATTAATCAACCTAATTAATTAATGTTCCCATTGAGTTTCTAATGGTTAGTGCTCTTGCAGTGCAATGTCCGGTGGGGACATACTTCTCTCTGGAGTATAACGAGTGCGAGAGCTGCTGGCTGGGGTCCTTCCAGGACCAGGAGGGTCAGCTGGAGTGTAAGTCCTGTCCTGAAGGAACCTCCACAGCCTACCTCCACTCCCGCAGTGTGGCCGAGTGCAAAGGTACGATGCACAGACTTATAAGACTCGTATCCAAGAGTGCTAATACTCAGTGTTTTGATTCTTCATCATGATGTTGTGATTTACCTTCGCAGGGCAGTGTAAACCTGGAAGTCATTCCCTGAACGGGCTTGAGATCTGCGAGTCCTGCCCGCTGGGACACTTCCAGTCGGGCTTCGGCGCCAGGGAGTGTCTGGTCTGTCCCGACGAGACGTCCACCGTCACCAGAGGAGCAGTGGACGACTCGGAGTGCGGAGGTGATGCAGTCTGACAGTTTACAGGACACTCCCATAACGTCCTATCACTGTGATTGCTTAGTTTGACCTTGAATCCCTGTCATCGTTAATAAAATTGCTAAAGAATATAAAATTCCAGCCCTTAGGCAAAAATGTGTCATGAGGTATTTGGTTTCAATGTATCACAAACTCCTTTTAGGAAATTTCATGTAAGGTTGGATGATGCATCTGGAAACAGTCATTTCTGATTCCTCGATTTTTAAGTCAAAACACAAATATAACCCATGACTTTTAGAGCTATGAACTTGGAGCCACTCAGTGTTGGATTTCCCCCGTTTTTTCCATTTTTGCATGATTCTGGACTTTGACCTGCTCCTTCACGCTCATATATATATATTTCTTTTTTCCCCACAGTCCCCTGTTCGGCAGGTCACTTCTCCCGCACCGGTCTGGTCCCCTGTTACCCTTGTCCCCGGGATTACTACCAGCCCGAACACGGCCGCTCCTACTGCCTCTCCTGCCCCTTCTACGGAACCACCACTATCACAGGGGCCACCACCATCCAGCACTGCTCCAGTGAGTGGACATACAAGTATTTCCCTCGTTGAACCAACACAAAAATATGCGCACGCTGCATAATCTGTCCCCTGCCGCCATCGCTCAACATGTGCGGCGTCTGATCTGTGTTGTGACAGCTCAATCCAACTGGAAAAGGGATTACTGCACTGGGATTGAGGGGGGAAAGGAAATAATGTGAGCAGAATGGAAATGAGTAACGCTGCATGCCTGAAGTGTGGGAATGATCAGCGGTCGGGACTCGGCCCTGCCAGGTTGAAATGAGAATACAGGCTTTTGTTCAGCTGGATCTCCACCGTCTGCCAGTCTGGTAGCAAAGATCCTCGCTGCGTTTTTTTCCGACTTTTCTTTTTTCTTTTCCGTCTTTGCTTATATCGTCTGTGTTTTCTGTGGGTGTCATTGTCAGGTTTCGGGTCCAGCTTTCTTCCGAAGGAGGAGAGTGTGACTGCAGCTCCTGAGGTGGAGGCCAGTGAAGACTACCAAGCAAGCAGTCAGGTCAGTGATTATCTTGTCTTATCTTATAATTCATTTCAAAAGCTGAGCGTCTTGTTAATCTATTATGTGATTGACTTTAGGTTTTCCACGAGTGCTTCCTGAATCCATGTCAGAATAAAGGAACTTGTGAGGAGGTCGGAGCGGGATACGTCTGCACCTGCATGCCTGGGTTCACAGGTAAACCCCCACTCAGACTACTACAGCTTCATGTACCTCATGTTTATTACCACTTTTTGTTTCGGCTTATATTTCTCTGTTTCCATGAAGAAAGGAAAATAAATCAAACCTCCTCTCAATCGAAACCCACTGAGGTTGAATGACCTGTTTAAAGCATCAGTGTGAAGCCGCTTCCCTCATACATCCACCATGTGGTCTGTAATTAGTGTCAGCTAGTAGACGTGAAACAGATCAAACTGATTCATCACCAAGAATTTATTACGTGCAGATTTCCAGGGTTTGAAATATAAAGAAAAAGTCAATTCACTAAACAGACACGTGAGGCACTTTCCTTCCATTTGTATTCCTCACAGTCTTTTCCCTGGTCCTCAGCTTCCTGTCATTACGAGTGTCGAGCTGCTGCCACACGATCTTTCTCCCGGCTGTGTTGTATTTGTGACAAGTTCTTGACGCAGCCTCTGATATTCGTCCCTCAGGTGCCAAGTGTGAGATCGATGTAGACGAGTGCGACTCGGCCCCGTGCCAGAATGAAGGCCTGTGCAAGGACGGCATGGAGGACTTCCAGTGTCAGTGCAAAGCAGGATTTTTAGGTATGGATGCAGTTGTAGATGAAAAAGAAAAAGGGTGTAAAGTGCAATAAAGTACTTGGAGGGTTTGGGAAGTGATCAGAAAACACTTAGAGTAATAAATGACCATAATTAAAGCCTGAAGGTCACATGACTGAATCGTGGGACAGGTTGGCCTGAGAGGAATCCACCTGTTGTGTGTTTATTCCTTGGCCGTGTTTTAAAGACGCCTTCGACCAGGCCCGTTCTAGACGCGCCCCTGTGACGCAGTCGGCCTTCAAAATATCATTTTTTTTCAATTTGACGAGCAGGGGAGAAGATCTGTGACATTTTATGGTTTGAAATTGTTTCATGTTTCCATAAATTCCATGAAATGTCGGCGGTTTGATCCCTGGCTCCTCCAGTCCGCTTTTCCAGAGTGTCCTTGGGCAAGATACTGAGCCCAAATTGCCCCTGACAGCTCTGCAGACAGTGTGTGAACGGTGTGGGACAGAAAGACCGCAGCATGCAGCAGTGCTTTATGAATGTGTGTGTGAGTGTGTGCGTGTGTGTGTGTGTGTGTATGTGTGTGTGTGTGTGTTTGGGCCATTGTGGCTTGTAAGTGCTTGCTATATAAGTGGTTGCTATATAAATAAAGTCCATCTACTGTAATAAAAACAGACTTTTTGACCGACGTCCAAAAACCTCAACACATGAAATCGAGATTAGAATTTGTTGAACGTGATGAAATTGTTTCCTAATACAATTATAGGAGAAATATGTTGAGGTTGCAGTTTTTTACACATACTGTACATACCAGTACACCACAGATATTTATAACATACGTGTTGTAGAAGTTAAATCTATGGAACCACATACAGTGTTCTAACTTCACGTGTCTCTGAACTGTCCCCTCCCAGGCCACCTGTGTGAGGCGGAGGTGAACGAGTGCATTTCCTCCCCGTGTCTGAATGAAGGCGTTTGTGTGGACGAGGTCAACAGGTTCACCTGCAGCTGTGCCGACGGCTTCACAGGTTTGATCCCGGGACTGTGTTACCTTTGTTATTCTAGGTATCAGCCAGTCAGGACAACTTTATTGACTCTATATTATGTCTCTTCTTTCCTGCAGGATCTCGCTGTGAGCTGGAAATCAACGAGTGTCTCTCCAACCCCTGTCTGAACGGAGGCGTGTGTGAGGACATGACCGGCGGTTACACCTGTAACTGCGCTGTCGGCTTCTCGGGGGACAGCTGTGAGGTGAACATTGATGAATGTTACAGCGCCCCCTGTCTAAATGGAGGCTCCTGCCTGGATGCCGTGAATAATTTCAGGTAATAAACATTCAGATGGAAAGTAGACAGCTTTGTTTTGTCTTTGTGAACCTGAATGTGGAGTTCTGCCGCCCCCCCTCTCCCAGGTGTCAGTGCGTGGAGGGCTACCGGGGCCGGCTGTGCGAGGTGGATGTCGATGAGTGTGATCCGAACCCCTGTGTGAACGGAGCCAGCTGCATGGATGGTCTGGGCTCCTTCACCTGCCGCTGCCTCCCTGGGTTCAACGGAACCAGGTGTGAGACAGGTACTATAGGACAGATGGCACATCATGGATTCAAAATGATCTTTTAGACCTTTTCTACTACTTTTCTAATAAACCACATTAAATATACTATAGTCTGAAGACATAACCTCATTGTAATATTGTTTGTTTGGTTTGTGTATTTTCCCTATTATTGGAAATTGTGGTATTGTTCTAATAAAGCATGTTAACTCTTATGTCCTGCTGGTTGTATTTGATTCTTTTCTGCTCTGTCCCATTAGAGATGTCCTCTGCTTTCAACCTGGACTTTGAGGTGTCGGGAATCCACGGCTATGTGATGATGGACAGTGTGATGCCGGCGCTCACAGAGATCACCTGCACCTTCTGGATGAAGTCCTCAGACACCACCAATTATGGCACACCGGTCTCCTACGCTGTGGAGGGCAGCGACAACGCATTCCTTCTCATAGACTACAATGGGTCAGTGGTACACCAGGAGATAATTGGTTTTACTACATTGGTGCATTGTCTTTACAAGGCCCTCATCCTCTCAACCGTATTTCCTCTCCTCTCGTGGCCACCTCCCTACAGGTGGGTGCTGTATGTGAACGGTAAGGAGCGGATCACCGACTGTCCTGCGGTGAACACAGGTCACTGGTACCACATCGGTGTGTCCTGGAGGAGCTGGGACGGTGACTGGAGAGTCTACATCAACGGGAAGCCCTCAGACGGAGGCAAAGGCCTGTCAGTCGGCACCACTATCCCAGGTGTAGTGCTAACCTCGGCCTGGTTTCCTGCCCGTTGATCATTTCATTCATATAGAAGACAAAGTGTTCATTTTCCCAGTGAGCAGTGGTTAATCTCTGGGGTTTTTTTCTTGTCTTGCAGCTGGTGGAGCACTGGTGTTGGGTCAGGACCAAGACCAGAGGGGTGAGGGCTTCAACCCCGTTGAATCCTTCGTGGGATCCATCAGTCAGCTCAACATCTGGGATCGTGTTCTGAGCCAACAGCAGGTGAACATAAAACATCCACTGATGTATTTATACCTTTTAATACATGATTCATGTGAGGGATTCGTCCAAATCAAACTCAGACACATGCAGAATTTATGAAATGATTTAAAGATATCTGTGTTTCTGTCAAATCCCAAACAGGCTGTTTAAGATTCTGTATTTATATTGGAAGTGAATTTGATTGAGTATATTTTGCCTGACAGATCAAGGTGCTGGCCAGCAGCTGTCCAGCTTCACACGTGACCCACAGAGGGAACGTGCTCGCCTGGCCTGACTTTCTGAACGGAGTGGTCGGCCGAGTCAAAGTTAACAGCAACAGTATTTTCTGTGCTGGTAAGAAATCTATACAAATGTCAACAATACATCTTGAATGATGACTAACACAATTTAATTGATTACATTGTCCATTATGGTTGTTTAATCACGTATGAGAACAGCGTATCCACCTCCTACACTTGTCATGTGTCACTAACAATGACAGGTGGCGCTGTTAACATGCATTTAAAGTCCCAGTGGCTCTGACTCCATCACATCTGTCCCTCCAGACTGCCCCAAACTGGAGAGTGCAGTGCCCCACCTGCTCGCCTCCACTGTGGAGGTCAGCCCCGGGGCCCAGGTCCAGCTGTCCTGCAATCCCGGGTTCTACCTGGTGGGGGAGCCGGTGCTGCAGTGCCAGAATAAAGGAGAGTGGAGCCACCCTCTGCCGAGCTGTGAACGTAAGACTCAGAAATGAAGTGCACTTTGATTTGCTCTGGAAATCACCTGTAATCTGATGTTGTTTTGCCTGTTTATGATATGAAGTCCTATCATATTGATCTATAAAAGGGATTTTCAGACAAATGTAAATGTAAATAAGCCTCTATGCTTATTTTGTGTTCTTCCCTGACCCACACTGCAGCCTCTAACTAAGGTTTGTGGGAATCCATCCATTAGCTTTTGTGTAATCTTGCTTAAAAAGAACCAACAAACACACAGAGGTGAACACAGAACGTTCTTGGTGGAGGTGACTGTTGTGTTGCATGTGAAGGTAAAAAAGCCTTGAGGAGCGAGACCCTGGATAACCTTCCTCCCTGTGTGTGTGTCACAGGTGTGTCCTGTGCAGCTCCTCATCCTCTGGAGAACGGCCTGCTCCAGGGGACAGACTTCCATAGCGGCAGCTCTGTGGTCTACCAGTGCAACTCTGGCTTTTACCTGCTGGGAGACGCCACCATGCACTGCAGCAACAGCGGCAAGTGGGGGGGAAATCCCCCGGCCTGTCTCGGTACGTCTTTCCCTTTGTATTGTTTAGGTATTTTATGTACTGCGGAAAACAAATGTCCTGACAGAAAGATGTGTGCATGTGTCCCTGTGTTCAGATGTGGATGAGTGCGCTCTGGGATCTGACTGTGACAGTCACGCCAGCTGTCAGAACACGGACGGCTCCTACATCTGCACCTGCACCCGCCCGTACAGCGGAGACGGCAAAAACTGCACAGGTAGGAGGACTCTGAAGCCTTTTAATGCACATCTAGGTTTTTAATAATGCCAATAACAGCAGTAGAATCGTGAGACATATCGTTATGTGTGGGTTGATGCATGTGTTCCCACCAGAGCCGGTGAAGTGTGAGAACCCCGACTCTCCGGAGTTTGGCCACAGAAGCGGCAGCAACTTCCTGATGGGCAGCGAGGTGGTGTTCGGCTGCGAGGACGGATACGAGCTGATCGGCTCGTCTCGACTCCGCTGCCTGGAGACAGGACACTGGGATGATCCTGTCCCTTACTGCAGAGGTGAGAGGTTAAGTGATGTCATGACATGCCATTAAGTGTACCGCTGTATTGCTTGAGTGTGAGGGGACACAAAAGCACTACACAAAGATATTGTGAGGGAGTGATTTTGCATTCAGTCGTCTTTCTGTCTTCCTCTGAGCAGCGGCCTGAAAGCCCTGACCACTGCAGCGTCTCCATCTTGGCTCTAAGCCACATTCTCCATCATGGAGAAAGAGCAACTGACTCGCTCAGCATCTGCAGACTGTGCCAAGAGCTCATGTTCAGAGCACACTGGTTTTAAACATCAGACTGAGAATGAATGTATGTGAAAAATACACATAGAAACTGCATAGTGTTTCTTTTTTAAATTGAAAAGGTTAAAATTATAATTTTACTGGTTTCCTGTGTATTAGAGGCAGATTTAAGTCGTTAAATATTAATGTTGTGTATTAGTGAGCTGACTAATGGCTCAACAGTGACACAGGAGACGAGAGGTTTTTCTGCAAAAGTGGTAAAACACAGTTTATCATTTTTGTTGTTGTGAAGGCAGGGAAGCAGTGTTCAAAGTATGAGGGGGTGGGCGTGTGACTGGAAGAGTCACTGGTGATAAACTGTTTGCTTTTACTGTAACTGATGATGATTCAGTGCAGGAGGAACCAGGAAGCTAGAGCAGGAAAAAAATACTCTCAGTAAGAAGCACTCAATCACCAAATTTAGATAAGTGTTGAAAGGTTCTTTACTCTGAAGATGAAGGAAGCTTTTCTGGTTTTTCAGTGGAATATTGAACGATATAAAACAGCATTTATTAATCCTCTTATTTGGTATTTATAGCTCTTTCCTGCCCGAAGCCAAGTATCCCAGATAACTCCATCATGAAGGGCGACAACTTCACCTACGGAAGCAAGCTGACTTTCAGGTATCATTTGCATCCCCAACTACACAGTGACCACAGGAGAAAGTACAACAAAACCATTCAAAATAAACTTATATAGTTTCTTCTTAACATCTGAGTCTAACTCTGTTCTCTTCTGCCTCTGTAGCTGTATGAGCGGCTTCCTGCCTCAGATCCCGTACGACTTTCAGTGTCTGGTCAGTCTGAGATGGAGTGGGACGCCACCTGTCTGCCACCCAGTGACCTGCGGGGGGCCTCCGATCGTGGGGAATGCTGACTTCAGGCTGGACACAAACACATACCTGTCCAAGGTGAAATACACCTGTGCTGAGGGCTACAGGTAAACAACCATCAGCTCACATGTATTATCATTGGACTGTTGAATCCAGTGAATTTATGATATTGTAAAAATACAATTGCTTCAACTAACATTCCAATGCATGGGACCATAAATCCACATAACAAAGTAAATGCAGTAAGCTATTCTACACAATGTTCCATCTATAAACCTCTGTGACACTATGATATTATAAAGTACTTTTATTTTCATGTTGGTGCGAAGGCCACTGGGCTCCATGGAAGTCGTGTGTGAGGCATCAGGCGAGTGGAGCCGACCGCTCCCCCGCTGCGTGAACGTCCTGTGCAGTGAACCTCCGGCCCTGAGGGACGCTGTGACTGTAGGAGAGAACTATGAGCTGGGAAACAAGGTGCACTATGTCTGCAAAGAAGGGTAAATGTGGTTGAAGTCCACTCAGTTACTACACTCGGCTGTTCTGTCAACAGGGATTGTATTTTCTGAATGCCAAGTTTATTTATCATGGTCTCCTCCATCTCCAGCTACACTCTGATTGGCCCGGAGACCAGAGAATGTCTGCCAAGTGGCGAATGGAGTGACAGCTGTGCCCAGTGTGTCCCCCGCTCCTGTGGCCCCCCGCCTGCAATTGATCACGCAGAGCCCTACGAGAGCCACCAGCTGTTTGGAGACACCGCCAACTACTACTGCACCGACGGGTACACCGCCACCAACAACTCTAAGATGGTGTGCAATGCTCAGGGCGTGTGGGCGCCCCCTGATGGCATGGATGCCCCACGCTGCATAGCCAACTTCTGCCTCCGTCCGCCTGAACTACCCCATGCAATTCTTGATTCAGTCAACAAACCCAAATACACCAGCAACACTGAAGTGAATTATAAGTGTGAAGAGGGTTTCATGCTAAACACCACAGCCACGCTGAGATGTCTAATGGGAGGAGAGTGGCAGCCTTCGCCGTACGACATCGGCTGCGTGCCAGTGAGGTGCTCCAGGCCCGAGAGCATCGACCGGGGCTACCTGAGCGGGACCAACTACAGCTTTGGAGCAATGGTGGCGTACACCTGCTATCCAGGCTTCCTGATCCGAGGGGAGAAGAGGAGGACCTGCAAGGCCAATGGAGAATGGGAAGGAGCTCTCCCTACCTGTATACCTGTGTCCTGCTCTCCGCCCCCTCTTCTCAGGAATGGACAGGTCAGCTTATTTTAAAATGGCAGGAATCCTATTAAATTGTCACAAGTTTGAAAAACTGTCCCACACTGTATATGAGGACATGCACTGGAATGTGGTAAAAGTATACAAGTATGGCTTGTTAAAATGATATATTCCTCTTTTTATCACCCTGCAGGCAAAAGGTCGGTACACCTTCAACAGCAAGGTGTTATATGTCTGTAACGCAGGCTACAAACTGATTGGTCGTCAGGACAGAATTTGCCAAGCCAACCGCCAGTGGTCCAACACCGACCCTCCCACCTGTGTCCTTCTGACCTGCGACTCTCCTCCCTCCGTCACACATGGACATTACCGGGGCTCTGAGTTCCAGGTGGGCCGCAAAGTAGAGTATGTTTGTGATCAGGGTTACGAGCTGGTGGGAGAGTCCGTGTGGACCTGTCTGAAATACGGACGGTGGGATCAGACGAGGCGTCCACGCTGCTCGCCGGTGCAGTGTCCGGAGCCGCCGCTGGAGGAGAACCACCTGGTCCTGAAGGGCCTGGACTCTGAGTCTGGAACAGTGGAACTATCATGCGAGGATGGCTACGTCCTCGAGGGCGCTCGCATCCTCCGCTGCACACCGTCCCAGGAGTGGAACGACACCTTCCCAGTTTGCAAGCAGGTGTTTTGCGGCCCACCTCCTCATGTGTCCTTTGGTGGCACCTCCTTGTCCTCTCCTCCATTTCCTTTCAGCTCAGCCGTGACCTACAAATGCATGGATGGTTTCACATTAAAGAAAGAGAGCTCTGTGTCCTGTCTCGCCAGTGGGCGGTGGAGTAGTCCCTACCCGGAGTGCATCCCAGTTGAATGTCCTCAGCCTGTGGAGATCTCTAACGGTATAGTAGATGTCCAGGGTCTGATGTACCTCAGCAAAGCTCTGTACAGTTGTCGGACAGGTTATAATCTGGTTGGTAACTCCACCGTCCTCTGCGGCGAGAAGGGACTTTGGATTGGAGGGGTCCCCTCTTGCCGCCCAATCGAATGCTCCATCCCAAAGCAGATCGCCAGTGGGAAAGTGGTTTACACAAAACTCCAGTTTGGGCACAGTGCCACTTACTCCTGCCGTCGTGGTTACCGCCTCCAGGGCTCAGAGACTCTGAAGTGCCTGGCCAGTGGGGACTGGGACTTTGAGCCCCCTGCTTGCGTGCAGATATCTTGCACGCCACCTCAGCCCATTGAAAATGGTTTTGTCGAGGGTCAGGATCACAGTTTCGGTGTCACTATCTTCTACAGCTGCTTTCCAGGATTCCAGCTCATGGGCCAGGACCATCTGACCTGCGAGGAGCTCGGCTGGTCGAGTTCTGTCCCTGTCTGCATGCTCTCGGACTGTGGCCTGCCTCCTCACATTGACTTTGGCGAGTATGTCAGGGTGACAGAGCAGCGAACAAGCTCTTTCACAACTCAAGACACCGGAGCCTCACCGGAGAACTTGAGCTTCCTTCACGGGTCATTGATTGAATACAGGTGTCACAAAGGTTACGACCTCTCCAGCCCCACCAGGTTGGTGTGTCAGGAGGACGGAGGCTGGAATGGGACAGCCCCGTTTTGTGTCCCGGCAGAGTGTCACACGCCGCCCAGGCCAGAGCACGGCTGGGTGAATGTGACTGATTCCTCCCTCGGCAGTATGGTCAAGTATTTCTGTGAGGAGGGATATGAACTTCAGGGGGAGCCTGTAAGGCAGTGTGTGTCAGGTCGCTTGTGGACACATGACGCCCCCGTTTGTCGACCGGTGTCCTGTGGCGACCCAGGGCCTATTTCCAGCGGCACCGCTCATGGAGGTGCTTTTGTGTATCCTGAGGCTCTGCACTACGAGTGTCATCCTGGGTTCATCCTCAAAGGAAGCAGCACAATCGTCTGCCAGGTCGATGGATCCTGGAAAGGACAAAAGCCCGTCTGTGAGCCACTGTCTTGTGGTTTTCCTAAAGTCCCCAGTGATGTGACTTTTAAAGGCGAGGAGTACATGTATAATAATGAAATTGAACTAAGCTGTCAGCCCGGTTTTCTCTTGGAAGGGAAATCTGTCAGTGTCTGTCAGGCTGATGGCACTTGGAGCCACAAGTCCGTGACCTGCGTACCCGCCCGCTGTGGGAAACCATCACCGATTCCCAATGGACATGTGCTGGGATCAGAGTTTGGCTTCAACAGCAAGGTGCAGTATCAATGTGACGAGGGACACACACTTAACGGAGACTCCACGCGTGTTTGTCAGTCAGACGGACTTTGGGACACACCGGCCCCTCGCTGTGACATCATCAGCTGTGATCCGCCTGAGGACATCAGCCACGGCTTCCTGAACGGCTCCAGCTTCAACCACGACGATGTGGTGGAGTACGTCTGCTTCGATGGCTATGAGGTGGTCGGGGACCCCATCCTGCGATGCTCCGCTCAAGGCCTCTGGGTGGGCGCTGTGCCCCAGTGCCGACCCTGCGTCTGTGCCCCCCCGGTGGTGAAATACGGCATGGTTCTCGGGCGTGACCGCTCCTGCGGGGACCGGGTTCATTTCCAGTGCGACTTAGGCTACAAGCTTCTGGGTCCCCCGCAGGCTGTGTGTGAGAAGGGAGGGGTGTGGAGTCCCGGGGTTCCTGTGTGTGGCCGAGGAAGGTGCAGTGTCGCCCCGCCAACAGTTCCCAACGCTGTCCTGCAGGGCGGCAGTGCCACCTTCCCAGACACGGTTATATACAGGTGTCGGCCCGGTTACCAGATGAAGGGATATCCACACCTCTCCTGTGGGAGAGACGGCCGGTGGGGGGAGCCCAGGATCAGCTGTGAGCCTGTGAGCTGTGGAAAACCTCCGGCTGTAGCCCACGCTCAGACGGTGGGAGTCACCTTCACTTTCCCAAACCAAATAACCTACAGGTAAAACAGAAAAGCTGTATTCAATCACGTTACCTATGAACTTAGCTCCAGGTTTTTCTTTTATCTATTCATAACCATATTCAAGACCTTTAAGATGTGTTTGAAATCGTGTTGCCCTCCTCCCTGACAGGTGTGACGATGGGTATGAATTTGCCACACAGACATCTTCCCTCTACTGCCAGAGCGACAGCACGTGGTCCAAACACAGCATCCGGTGCCGGCCCCGGCCCTGCTCTCTGCCCGGCAACTTCTCCATCCCTCATGTGGTCATCACTGGAAAGGAGCTCACTCCTGTTGGGGGCACCGTCTCCCTTTCCTGCCCTCCAGGCTTCTTCCTGCAAGGCTCGGCACTGGCTGAATGTCAGGTAATGATCTGTTAATCACGAAGACGTTTCTTAGCCCACCGCTCTCCTCTTTCCCACTGAACACATTGTTATGGAAGTTTATCATGAGATTTAAAATAATGATTTTCTCAGACCGGAGTTGTCTGAGAGTTTTAATTATAAGCTCTGCAGAGGGTCACACATCCAACAACATTGCTCAGAGTTCAACCACGAGAAGTTAAAAAAGGAAGTTTTTTTTAACAACGTGATAAACAGGAAACAAAACAGAAAACCACAAATAAAGGTCAACAGCAGGTGATACAATTGATGTTGTATCAGCTAAGTGCACAGAAAACAGTCCAAACTGTAGTAAGACATTCTTCTCAGTGAAATTGTCCATTACAACATCAAGAAGAAGCCATGAATAATGTATCACCTCCCTCTCCTGTCTCTTGTCTCAGCTCGGTGGACACTGGACTCCGAGCATCTTGACAGTTTCCTGCGAGCTGGTGGTGTGTGAGAGACCCCCCCCTCTTCTTCACGGCGTCACGGAGGGCGACAGCTACAATTATGGAGACTTTGTCATGTACTCCTGCCTCCCGGGCTTTGACATGAAGGTGCTCATCAGGCCACATTTTTCTCTCAAGGTCTTCTTTTGTTCTTTAGCATTTTTTATCTTTAGCTGCTGGCGTCACAAAAAGTAAAAGAATTTCCCACACATTCTGTCACCTTGAAAGATGCAGACAGTCGTACTGGAAAAACCCAACCTAATCACTCAGAGGGCACTTAGCTCCGCCGAGGCCCAACAGTCCCCTGATGAAACCACATCTTAATTCACTGAATCCACATTTTCATTTGGATCTGTACCAAATGGCACTCGTAAATATCAGTCCACTGAACACATTAGACTTTTTTCATCAACATCCATTCAAATATTCCTGAAGTTCCTCCCTGACCACATCCCTCGGCCATGTTAAGTGCTATTCCATCCTGGAGTTCCTGTGTAATCCTCCAAACTAACAAACAATGAACGCAGATGAAAACATGACCTCACCTCTTCATATGTTTATACAGTACAGTGAAAACATTGACTTCAGGATTCACAGTCTCTCCTTTCCCCTGTTTGCTTAAACCCTGATATGTAATAGGTGTAAGACCTCCTTCCTCATTGGCCTCTCATTTCCCCCTGATACAGCAGAGGGCTTTTATTTCCTCCTGTGAAACTAGGAGCTAATGGCTAGCAATCAAGTTACACTAAGTCACATGATTTCTCCTCAGCGGTCAATAGGAATGTGCTGCTGCAGAGCAAACAGGAGCTGAGTCACTCCTCCACTGATACACTGATAGACCCTCCTCTGAGTTGAGTGGTACAGTGAGAGCAGACTCACAGAGCGATGCTTCAGTCCTAAGTGAAAGAAATGTATATATATATATTTATAAAATCTATTTTAATTTTGTAAAGCTGATATATATATATATATATATATATGTATAAGGTTTGCTGGAATCTGTAGCTTTACCTTGTTCTCTCTGCTGCAGGGAGACTCTATCCAGACCTGCCAGGGAGACAGAGCGTGGAGCGGCACCCAGCCAGTGTGTGTCGGTATGTCTGTGTTTGTCTGTAACTGACAAATATTGAATCCTTACTTACACACATGTATCAGTGGCAAACCTTCACTTCCAGGTTCACCTCCCAATCAGCGGGAGCAAGGGGGGGGGGGGCATGTGCTTCCTTGATAAAGTTAATCCACAGTTTGGCTTGAGTTCAACTTTTAAGAGCTTTGATCCCCGACATCTGCCTTCACTTCCTTATATGTGACCGCTCCTTCATTCTCACCACTCATCGTCCCCAGGACAGAATGCTCTGTTGTCTTTGAACAGGACACACAGGATCTTTAATGACCTAGAGTTTACCATGGCAGACGTTATGAACACAACATTCCCACCACACCTCTGACAGTTTTGTCATACTTGTGTCTCGTCTCCTCAGCGCAGTCCTGCGGGCCACCTCCCATCGTACACAATGCACAGATCCACATGACTGGAGAGACTTACCTGCACAATGCCAGTTACGTGTGCAGCGCGGGGCTGCAGCTGCTCGGCTCCAAGACGCTCACCTGTCTGGCCAACGGCACTTGGAGTCGGCCAGCTCCGACATGTGAAGGTAAAGTAGAAAGAATGAATTGAAGGTTACGAACCACAGATCATTAATTCAAACAGTTCAAAGTTACACAAACACAGTGTCAATAAAATACCCAGATTAAGAATAAAAGCTCTTTATCACTGTTCCTTACGTCAGTGGGCCGAGGCTGCATCAGCCCGAGACAGGTGCCGCACGGCAAAGTGCAGGAGCACAACCTGAACACCGGGCGCGCTGTGGAGTTCCTGTGTGATAAGGGCTACAACCTGGTGGGGGATCGTCTGGTGGTGTGTATGGGGGGCCACACCTGGAGCTCCACCTTCCCCAGCTGCCAACGTGAGAAACACACACACACACACACACACACACACACACACATAGAGTTACATATAAGGGTTTGGGTTCTGTAAGGAAATACCGAATTAAATAACTGAATAAATATGAATTGGTGATTAAAAACTGTATTTCTATATATTTCTATAGTATCCTTCATTCAATAATATAGTTCTACATCTTTGTACTTATTTATTATTTATTTACAGATTTATATTCTTATACTTCTAAATTTACTGATTTATGTTTCTTCGTTCATTCAACTAGTAATTTAGCATTTATTTATTAGTCTATTTATACATAGTTAAACACAAATATGTCAGAAAGAGTTAAGATGAAGAGATGTGACCAATACCCATGTCTCACTTACTTCATCTGACACATACCTAACATCTGACTTCCTGTTGTTTTTGACTTGCTCTGACATGTCAGTACAACCACTGTTACAACAGCTGTGCATTTGGCAAACATTTGCATCACACACACTTCACAGTGCAGACCAACGCCCCACACTGGGTTCTTTCACCACTGAGGTCCATCTCCTGTTTAACAACGTGTGTGACGAGGGGTCAGTGGGTCAGAGCTCCTCCTGCTTCCTACCACACAGATATAGGTTGGATTTAAAGCTGTTTATGCACCTGCTGACATATATGGCACTTTACAACACCCAGTTTAAAATGGTCTAATTATAAGAAAGACTTCAAATCAATAAAATGAGCAGATCAATTATGAATAGTTCAAATAACAGCTCAAGAATCAGGAAATACTTTCGGGCAGAAGTACGTCTCAGGAAGGGACTTCAAAGAAGACTCTGACCCAGAGTTGTTCCAGAGCGACAGGGCCCAGACTGCAGAGGCTCTGTCGCTCTTAGTTTTCAAATGATTATTATTGTTATTTAATTCCAAATGTCAGAAAGCCACCTCCTGCTTATTCAAAAGGAACTCTCAGAAATTACACTCCACAGGCTCCCTGATAAGTACAGAATGGATTTCAAGCTTTTACGAGTGACTTTAACCCGCCTGTGTTGTTTCTGTGGGAATCCTTCATGAGATCATACTTTTGTGTTGCTAACACAAACTCTGCACCACCTCTGTCCCTCCCAGCCAAGGCCTGTGCAGCTCCTCCAGGCTGGAGGGAGGACACCAGCGGGAACGGAGCCCAGCAGGAGTTTCATGTGGGTCAGTCGGTGCGAGTCTCCTGCCCCAAAGGTCAACAGGTGAAAGGCAGCGGCACCATCGTCTGCAGGCCGGACCAGACCTGGAGCCCCGTCAGCTCTGTGTGTGAAAGTAAGTACTGGTTTCTACTGGTTCCACAGCAGAAGAGAAAAGAGAAACTGGAGCTCTGTGGATTTTCTCTCTGATGCTAATATTCAAAGTTTCTTTGAGTCTATAGATTGAAATCCATCAATATTAAAGCCCTTCTGCTGTCTGCTGTGTTCTTATGACAAATATAGTTGCTGTATATGTTGGTAGATAGTAATACACGTTGCAGTATATTAATATTTTATATGTCGTTCTAACAGCGTATTTGATTGTACCTCCAGATTGACGTCCATTCTTCCTAATTCATGTCAATCTATCTTTTTGTGAATCAGCTTCGATCAAGAAGATTTTATGATTATTGCCAAATATGTGTTTGAGTAAAAGATCGAATATTTTTTTTCCAGCTAAAGTGATTTAGTTGTACTTTGAGAAAATCTAAAATGTAATTTCAGTGCTCTACATTGCAAATTACGAGATAATCAAGTAAAGATCTGGATCTGGTGTTTCCCACCTCTGCATGCTCTGCTCCTCTCCTGCTGCTCCACCTGTGCTCCTGCATGTCAGTTGGTTCAGATCTGTCTGTTGGTTCAGATCTGTCTGTTGTCGTCCATCTCTCTCGGGGCTTTCATCAAATCAAATGAGGCTGCATCAAACAGGCGTCCTGTACGCTGCGCTAATTACAGGCACCTCTTTAGCCTCTATGGCAACCTTTGTCCCGTGATCCTCAGATCTGTCTTCGGCTCGCTCGTCCGGAATATTCAACACAATGGTGCTCGTGTTGCTACGGCTTGTAGTTTTTGTGTTGGCATGGAGTGTGTTTTCCCACGTGCACGCCTTACACCAATACTCTGAGTCCTGTCTTTGTCACGGAAGATTTTTCCGTCACGGCTGATCCACACCGTGTGTATTCTGCATGAAATTCTCTTGTCCTCCGAGCGATGACGGATTAAGAAGAACCCTTAAGAACACATTTGATTAACTCAGTTTTCTCTCTCTCTGGTGTACAAGGGCAGAGTGCGAGTAGATAACAACCCACATTTTAAAAGACAAACAAACAAATGGCCTAAACATTTTTAATTTAGTTGAAATAAGGCTTCTATCAATGTGAGAAATGGAATAAACTACCCTAAAATGGAATAAACTACCCTAACCCCATTGTGCAGTAGGTGTCTCTCTTACTCCGTCCACCCCCTGGAGGCACCGGCTCCTTTCCCACTCTGAATGTTTTTCAGTTCAGTTAGTAACAGACATGTTGGGATATGATGAGGACGTCAGCAGCAGCGTTTAAAGACAGACAGTACTAGTGTAGTGAGTAACCCGTGTGTTGTACAGGGGTGTCCTGTGGCCCGCCCCTCCATGTGGCCAACGGGGTGGTGCGGGGGGCGGTGTTCCAGTTCGGGGACGTGGCGGCGTACTCGTGTTTTGCCGGCTACGCCATGGAGGGCGTCGGAAGGAGCAGGTGTCTGGAGAACGGCACCTGGACGCCGCCTCCCACCTGCAGAGGTAGAGAGAACACCGAGGGGACTCCGCCCTTTCTCCAAGGACACTTCCTCCTGAGCCGACTCTCCCTTTTCCCACACAACGCCATGCTGCTTCTCAACCCGTTCACTCTGTGCTGGACTCCTCCTGCTTGGCTCCAGTAGATGCTTTGCACTGTAGAACCTATAGAACTGGTCTGTGGTCAAACAGCTTCATCACAGAACCTCCTCCCTGCTGCTGCACCCTGACCGATGCACGTTTAGCTCTGTGACTCAAACACATCACCTTCTTTAGCCTGGATCCAGTTCCATTAGAGGAAAAAATCCCCTGTTAGTCTAGAAGAGCAACTGGCACAGCTGCTTCTTCCCCATAAACCAGTAACACCTCGTCCAGATAGACGGGTACAGATATCAGATCAGTGGATCACGTCCATATCCGTTAGCTCTACGGTCGACTCCCATGCAACTGAAATTCAAACAGACACCCACATGATTTGCATATGAAAACAAGGGCTTTATCCAGGCTAACCTGTCCTCACCAGCTGCTGAGACAAACACACTCACACACACACTTGAGGGGGTTTCTATTGAGTTTGTACAGCCGAGTGTAACCTGCAGTGTATGAATGCTGCCATCACTCTAGTGCATGAGGTTGCATGGCCAATGGCTGTGGCAGCAGAATTAACCGAAAGGAATCAAACCCTTAAATTTTACTGGAAGGGGATTGAAACTGTAGAAGTTGTGTATTTGTTTGTGTCACTCAACATGCCAGTTACTTTAACCTGTTTTGCCTGTGCGTGTGTGTGTGTGTGTCCCCTCAGCTGTGTGCTGGCTGCAGTGTCAGAACGGAGGTGTGTGTCAGCGGCCCAACGTCTGCTCCTGCCCCGAGGGCTGGATGGGCCGACTCTGTGAGGAGCGTGAGTATTTCATCATTACATATCTGTCTGTAATCTCTGTTGACAGAGTACAACACACAAACAGACACACACACACACACACACCCGCACACACAGTAACCCAATCAGCTTGCTAAGCAGGATTTAGCAGACAATGGTGCACACAGAGGGTCAAACATAATGGAGACAATCAGTGTTTTCAGCTGAGGAATTGACGCGTTGGTCCACATGTGTTTTTGCTCGGTCGTCACAAAAGTTAAAGAAGTCAGAATTCAATAATCACCAAAGGTCACACGAGATTAGAAACAGCTGATGAGTTGATGAAAGGTCGTCGTCCACAGGAGCCTCAGAAAGTCATTCACACCTAATCTACTAGTTGACTGTCCTTCTATAGACTTATCTCTTATTAACAGTACGTATACCCCCCCCCCGTTGTCTCCTCTCTGATGACAGCTATCTGCATCCTGCCGTGCCTGAATGGAGGCCGCTGCGTGGCACCATACCAGTGCGAGTGTCCCACTGGGTGGACGGGCACGCGCTGTCACAGTGGTGAGTTCACCGGCGGGTCGATGGCGCTCTGACATGTTTAGACTGGAACGTGTGTGTGAGCAAACCAGTGCACCTACTGGGCACATGGTGGAAACCCACAGGATTCCCTCCACGTCAGCAGCAGCAGCATCCTGAGGACTCTGAGGGGGGGGGGGGGGGGCTTCTTTAACCATCTATTTAGAGCTGTAGCCTAGTGATATATCTATATATGAAATGTTTTACTGATTCATTGAATATGACAAATGTGTGACGTCTCCACAGCTGTGTGTTCATCACCATGTCTCAATGGAGGTCGATGCATCAGGCCGAACAGATGTCACTGCAGTTCAGGGTGGAGTGGACATGACTGCTCCAGGTGAACACACACACACACACACACACACACACACACACTCTCTTTCCTCAAAACGTTTTTCAAACATCCAAATGAGGAGATGATTTATCAAGCTTTAATGTAATATTTCTAAATGAATACTGACTGTAGGACATCGTATGATAAGTAAGTTTTACATGTTGCTAAACAAGTTTGTAAAACACTTTTTCAACTCTGTGGTGCTGTTGCCTCGACTGCAGTAGAGATTCTGTTAAATTTGACCTTTACAAGTGATTTGTGGTCAAAATTCTGAAGGAGAAGAGGGTGGAGCTGAAACTCCAGATAAGAAGAGGGAGTCACTGGAGAGCCAGACGTTAGCTGGGGCTGAGCTGGGAGAGAGAGTCTGTCTCTGCCATTGGCTCCAGTTCAATATGTACTGGGTGTTTCCATGTTGCTCGACTGGGCCTCCCCTCCGCCCTCAGCTCTTCACCATTCAGACTGAAACTATAGGCTGATTTAAAAAGACATTACCAGAAGTCCCCCAGATTCATCTGACTCACTGGATCTTTTCTAGAGAATTTTACATTCTGTATAATTGTTTGTGTGGAAAAATACTTTATGACCATAATCTCTCAATAATCTATTTATTAGTGTGAAGCTCTTGAGTCACATTTACTGACAGGGTTCAGAAATGATGAGTCCTGTGGGCGACAGCATGAGCCTGGTTTCCTGACTCAAAGCTATTGAGTGGAAAAACTTGTGTCTTAATCGGAATGATTCAATGCTTTTGTGAATTACAATATGTTGCAGAATAACAAGTTATTTTTTTAGCTACATGTCATTTCCATGTATCAAAAGTCTGTTCAGTCTGTTGTCTGATGAGGAATGTGCAGCTCTTGTTATATTTTAGTAAATATTTCAAATACTTGAGTTTGTCACATTATCAGGACTTTGAAATGATTGTGAAAGAAACAATTGATATTTAGTTTCTTTTCTTCGAATATTATGAACCAAGTTATTCTCATAATACGTTGTATTTCTCAATGAAATATGACTTCATATAGCAACTGTATTCTGGTAATATTATGCAAGTTTCTATTTAGATAGGACTTCCTCATTTAACTGACTTCTCACCTATCGCCCTAGTACTGTCATATTTAAAGAACACTCGGACTCAACCTTAATTTTCCTCATGAAAACTTTGAATCATGTCTTTCTCTCGTTGCAGGAAAAGGAGAAAAGGATACTATCACATCTGAAGTCCTGCCCCAGCTCTGTGTGAATCGTCCTCTGAAGGGAATTCTTGTAAAGTTAACTGACCCTCGAGCGAACCAGTCTCATCTCTCCACACAAGACAAAGCAAGAACCATTTTGTAAAATAAAGCTGTATTTTTTCATATAGAGACTCAACAGTATTAAAACATATGCTGCTATATACTTGTACGATGTGTAAAAACTATTGATGCAATTGTCCAATGTATATGTGTAAACTATTCTCACATTTTTATTAAAGCATAAAATACCATCAGCTGCTCTTTTGTGAGGTGTTGAGGTTGATAAAGTGAAACCAAACCCAGTGCATGTAACTCATCTTCATTTATTGAATCCACCTTGTTGGACACGTTACATACGACGAGACGTTCAGGAGAAAAATCCAAATTCTCTGTACAGGAGTTTAAAAGAGTTCGAATGTTACATACATGGATGTGACAGGACTATGGAACCAGTACACGAGTGGAATAAATGTCCGCCTGCTACGTGGAAAACAGGAGCCGGTGTTCGTTGCACGTCCGAGACGTGGACAGGAGGCTACTGGCGGGTTTCTGTGGAGCTTGTAGAACAAGGTTGTGTGTGGTCGGCCCTTCAGGGGGCTTACATGTGTTTCTTCAGCATTTCAAGGAGTTTCTCTCGGTTAGCGCCGGAGAGGTCGTCCAACTGCGAGACAATGAAAGAAGGTTTAAGAGAGTGTTCCCATTTAAAAACCAGTAGAACCATCAGCAATCTTTCCATCTTGGTCCTGTGTTGAACACTTACCTTCTTTCCTGCCCTGTACACTATGAAGGTGGGCATGCACTTAATTTCACATGATGCACTGACATCCTGGAAAGAAGGAGGAAGAAGAACAGTTGGTGATTTAGTTTTTACGACTTCCTTTAACATGGTGAGACACGGCGTCGGAAGAGGTTCCTCGATTTACCGGAATGACTCATAGATAAGAATCGGCCATGCTCAGGGGACTTTTTATTTTGCCGAGTGTGTGTAACTTGGTGCAGATCCAAATAAGATCTGATGAATTTAACTAAGTGCTTAGTCATGTAGCCTCTGGCCTGTTTGAATTTAAACAGTCTCTGAACAGGTAACTTATAAATCAATTGTGCAACTATCTATTGAACGGCAGATAAATTATTAGCGATAAAAAAAAAAAAAGGCCTCTATCAGACCTGAGCAGATAGTTCATCGGCCCTGCAGCCAAACTCTGTCAACGTTCAATGCCACCGGTTATTCATTTATATTTTTACATCCCAGAGCGGAGCACAGGGGTTGGTTCTCACGTCACCGAGATGGAGCAGAAACCTCCGTCACGTGGATTTCATGAATTCTCCACATTGCTGGGAGTATTAACGACCGGGGACCCCGTCCACATGAGCTCAGACTCAACCCATGAGGAAGTTTCCTTTAGCTGTTCTCATAAAACACCAGATTTTCCTTTACAATTCTCCCCAGGTGGAAAAGAACCATATGTGCGTATGATTCTTTTCTCTCCCAGCAGCACTGTGGGCGACACACTGCTCTGTTGTGCTCATGTACATATCCACACACACTTGCCTCGGCATCATCCACGTCCACCTTCAGGAAAACCACGTTGGTGTACTCTGCCGCCAGCTCCTGCAGAAGAGAGAGAGAGAGAAAGAGAGATAGATAGAGTTGATCAGTGAACGGGACATTTAAATCTCACATTTGCATTTGAAGGACGATTCCGACTCGGAGTGGGAACGTCGTGACAAAGCGCTGCCCGAGCAACAAGCTCCTTCTCTGAAGAGATGCCCTTCAACATGTATTCCTCAAAGGCTGCAGCTGCTCTGCTTTTCAAAATAAAAGTGCCTCATATCCACAGATCTACAAGACAGATGTAACCAATTCACGTAGCTTGTTCTCTCCCCCCCCCCCAACATAACTTTGTTGGTTAAAACATTATCTAAATCATTTCAATAGATGATTTCAAAAAGTGCACAACAATCTTCCACCTACATGAAAGTATGGGCTGATCTGTTTGCAGGGGCCGCACCACACAGCGGTGAAGTCCACCATCACCAGCTTGTCTCCGGCGTCCTTCAGCTGCTTCTGGAAGTCATCCTGAAGAATAGGAAAGAAAAAAGAAAACTTTCAAACAAGTGTAACTAAAGACGTTTGCTCCGTGAGAACATTTAACGTTCCACTTTCCCT
This sequence comes from Platichthys flesus, assembly GCF_949316205.1. NCBI lineage: Eukaryota > Metazoa > Chordata > Actinopteri > Pleuronectiformes > Pleuronectidae > Platichthys > Platichthys flesus. Next base: position 12,029,243 of record NC_084968.1, read on the forward strand.
GTGCAGCTCAGAAACAGACTAACAAAGCATCACATCCCACAACGACTCCTTACTTCTTTTATGACTGTACCTCTATCATTTTATGGAACTGTTGTGTACTCGGACTTGTGTGTGTGTGTGTGTGTGTGTGTGTAGCACTTTGGACCTTTGTTTAGAGAAGTGCTAGAAGAGGACACACCCGCCCCCCTCCACCCCACACTGACGTTAGCTTCTGCACCAGCCACCATTAGCTCCACTAGCAGCTAGCATCGGTGTAGCACATGTACTTTACGTGTGTGTGTGTGTGTGCACTAAACGGAGCCGGTGTGTCGTGTGTGACGTCACTGACGGGAGCGGTAAACCCGCGGAAAGATGGCGAAGGAGAAGAGCCCAGCTGCTCACATGGTGACACGCCAGCGGAGCCGAGGGGAAGTCGGCTTCAGATTCGACACCGGAAGTTAAGGTGAGCTATTAATGATAGTGAGTGATCGATTAACTAGTCGGTTGATCGGTGGTTTTATATGAGTCTTATGGATTCGTTCAAACAAAGGCTTTTAGAGACCCACTGTTAAAAAACTGTTACTTTATCCATTTAAAAAAAAAAGCTGGAATCCTTTAAACATTAAGAGTTATAAAATGTTTTAAAGTTCAGTGTCACATATATGAAACATTATTTTTAAGGAGTAGAAAAGTTGTGTTTTAATAGTTTCGGATCAAACAACAACAACAACACCCAGACAAAACTGAATTAGGAATAAGATCAGGGACAGTTTGTTCCCAAAATCGATTTCACTCCATTTGATCCCGTTGTCGATTTGTAAACATGTAAATTAAATTAGTCTGTTTGGAACCACTTAAAGAAATAACAATTTATTATTCTCTGTTAATTAAGACAAGTTAATCCAGTGCACCAGACCCTCCATTCTACACCAGGTTGAGAGCTTGATATGGTTTAAAGCACAGTTTCACATAAAGGACATTATACGTTTATAATTACGTTATTACAGAAAAGTAGTTTTTAATCGAATCATACGAACTGAGCATCTGAAAACAAGCGTAACATCAACCCTGTTCCAACAGACGATTGTGAAACCAACTTCGGCTGCACGACAGCACAGCGTCTCCCGGGTCGCGAACCCAGACGCGTTAGAAACGTTCGAACAGAATCAGAGAGTCGCTGAAGTCGAGAGTAAATAAAGAATAAACCCGGAAGATGGCACCGGGAGGGGGGGGGCTGGATGGCGGAGCGGCTGCAGGAGCAGCGGCACCGGGCGCTGGACCGATCACCTCATGGCGCGCGCGCCCCCCCCCGATCCGGCTCGAATAATAACTAAGAACGTATAAAAAGCAGAACTTACGAGACCCGTCACTTCGTGAACCATGATGCCGGCAGAGGATTGCGTGTACGGAGGGTAACAGGCGGAGGGGTCTTGGTGAATGGCGCTTGGTCTGGGGGGGGCCACGGTTTTTACTCGGACGCTGCGTCAAGTCCCGCCCCTGCAGCCCCACGGCGGAAGTGACTGCACAGGCCTTTACAAAATAAAAGCATAGTTTATTTTGTTTATCACCTGGGGGCAAACAACCTCGATAAATCAAATATTAGGATATATTTTAATGAGTGGTACTTTGTATTTGTTCTGAATATTCACCACATAAATATGCCCCCCAAACATATGTATTTATACGTATACTTATAAGTACAATAGTTAAAAAAACTGTTGTGTTTTATTCAAGTTGAGGATCTGAGTATTTAATTTACTTCCATTCCTCTGTGGAAAGCAGTCTAAGCCAGTGAAGACGTTTATTTTGAAAGTCTACTGTTTGAACTTTACATCTAAAGTGGTTTGATTCCATTTTAATCTTTCAGTTAAACATGTTGTATAATAGTTAAATAAATATCTCACTCTATGTTTATCAAGTTATTCTACGTTCATTTCCTTTTTGCTTTAATCAATACGTTAATAAATCGGACCATAAACCCACAATTGTGATTAATAATTGTAATTGAATGACCAATCAAATTATCATGTTTTATAATAATATTCATAATAATAATTACAACATATTAATGTTGTTATTCTTTGTATGTATTTAAAAATATAAATATATATATATTTACTTTAAAGAGGTCTAACGGTAAATCAAGTCACAGTGACTTGACACATTCTTGCTTTACCGTAACTGACTGAGACTGCGCAGCTGAATTCCACGTTCAATTTGGCTTTACACACCCACACAGACACACACTCCTTTGAACTTATCACATCAGATCAAATCCAGATATAAATGGTTCAAGCTCACAAAAGTTCAAACTCACATTTCATAACAAAACAAACATATATTTTTTTAAACTTTAAAAGTGTAGCAGAGCTTAGTTTTTCTCCCACATAGATAATCCCCCAAACCCATCTGATTCTTAAAGTAATTAAAATCATGTCCATCTCGATCGCCTCATATGACAGTATAATGCTTTTAAAGTAATGATTCGTTACAGCATATATTTGTGAACAAATAAGTCAAAGTTTATCTGCAAAAAAAAGTATATTACCTTTTATACTTTAGGTACAATGAGCTCATACGTACTTTGTAATTTTGAAAATGGGACTTTGAAATGTGTTATGACTGTTCTTTTCCTCACATCTTTCTGAGGCTGATCAAGTGTTTGTTTTTTCCATTTTATCTTCACCATCATATTTGGGTCACTTGTGCTTTCACTTTCATACCTGCTTTGGTGTGGGGGCGTCAGGAGTCGGGACCTCTGCTGGTCACATGTGGAATTAAAAACGATGCTCCCATTGTCCCACTGCTCCACTACACGTGTGAACCTTGTGTCGCCTCATTGGCCAAAAATCGACACAACAGACTAAAAGCATCTTCTGTAACCGTGGAGATGAAGCTCCTCATGTCCTTATGAAATTCAGATTAGTGTCTAAAAATACTGACGGAGACAAAGAGCTCGGCTGAGCAGCAGGAGGCTGATGGTTCCTGCTCCGTTATCTACTGTCCACTTCCCTTTTTTGAGTCCAGCTTCCCCCCCCCCCCCCCCCCCCCCCCCCCCCCCCGCTTCTTCTCATCAGGACTTAAATGGAGGAAATGAATAAATGAACACACAAGTAAAAGAAAGATAATTCAAAAAAAGTTTATTGCCTTAATAATTGCTTATTTAATAGAAAGCACCTGGTTGATTATGTAACAGTACGTGAAGTTTTAGCAGCAGATCCACACAGATCATCTAGGAACAACCATCCTGTGTATCTTCCATCAGCTGTCTGGTCTCTCCCTACTTACATTCACTCAAACATGGGGATCGTTGTCCGCTGTGAAAACCTTTAAAATGAATAAACTAGAAGTAAATGCAACTTATGTTTTTAAAAAGTATCAATATCAAGTGTCTTTATCTATAATGCTTTATGGTGGTGGCTACGGATATGAGTCTTTAAGACAAATCTGCATTTACATTTGCAGATTTAATTTAGTTATAAACTGTAAATATATCAAGCCTAACGTTTTCCTCTCTTATCCTGTATGTATCAGCTGATATATTCATATCAGAAACTCTATTATCAGCTTCATCTGATGGGTCAGCCTCTTGTTCCTTGTGCCTGTGTATTGCTCATCCTTCATGTTTAAATGTAGATAAGAGTTATTTTTGCAGATGCTGTTCTCGACCCCGTGTTCAGACTGCGATGACGGCCTTTCCGATGTTGTCTCCCTGCAGCATCCCCATGAAAGCAGCTGGCATCTTCTCAAAGCCTTTTGTCACATGCTCCCGACTCTGAATTTTGCCCTGAAGGAAGAAAAAGAATCACAGACATTACAACACAAAGTTAATCTAGAATAATTTGGATTGTAGCTTTACTGAGGACACAGAGTCGGTCACTAACCTCCTTCAACCATCCCACCAGCCTCTTGAGGGATTCTGGGTTTTTATGCTCCCACCTGGACTGCATGAAGCCCTCCATCTTTATCTGCTTGAAGATCATGGTGAGATGTGGGTACGGACCTAAGACAGGAACAACGACAGATCGTTAAAGTGACTTATATTCACTGACTGTCAGTAACAGTCCAAAGAAACGAATTCTGTTCAGGCTAGCGTCTGTTTATACGTTTCAGTAGAACAATGCCTCCCCCTGGTGGCTTAACAGGTTATTACATGTACAGTTGTGATGGATTTATTATTTTCCCAACTGAACAAAAATGTTGTCTGACCTTTTTTTGTAACTTTAATTACTTTAACACTTTATTGGACTGTATCCAAGCAATATCTTCTATGCAGGTTCCTCGTGTGACCTTAAAACTTGAACACTGTCAGATTTGCGTTGTGTGCGATGGTAAAGGTTCGAGTGATGGGTTGGTATTTGCACCCCTAGGACATACCTGATATATTGCACAAATATGCATTAAAGTTTACACAGGCAATGCACCTAAGAGAATATACAATACAATAAAAAAAATCCTGGACAATAGAGATTATTTCCAGGATATTCAGTCGTTTTAATCAATTTCCAGGCCGATTCCGTGACTTCCAGGTTTTCTACACTGTTCTATTTGCTTTTCATTATGTTTTTGCACAAGCAGGCATCTGGTTTACATCTGCAGAACTTTTGATATGTAAAATGAGGGCAAGAGGAAGTGCTCACCCTCCTGAGGTGTGGAGTCATTGTACACAGAAATACTCCCACACACTGCGATCCTTCCGAAGTTCTTCATCTGGTGCAGGGCCACGCTTGAAAAGGAGCCTCCCACCTGAAATCAAAAACAGGCCAATGAAAAAGGAACAACAGGCGAGAGTGTAAAGACCAAACAGGAAGATTTCAAGCACACTTGTTCAGGGTGTTTACGTTTTCAAACATGCAGTCATATCCCTCCGGAGCCGCTCTCTTCAGCGCCTCCTCCAGGGAGCCCACGGTCTTGTAGTTGAAGGCCTCGTCGAAGCCCAGCTCTTTGAGGAAGGCCACCTTGGCGTCAGAGCCAGTCGAGCCCACCACCCTGCAGCCCTTGATCTTGGCGATCTGGCCCACCACGGAGCCCACGGCGCCGGCTGCTGCGTTCACCAGCAGCGTCTCGCCTTTCTGGAGTCCCAACACCTCCTCGATGCCATACAGCGCCGTGAGCCTGGATGGAAAAGGAGAGGGAGAGGGAGTGAATGTTAACATTTAACAGCTAAAAAGCAGGAGGGGATGTTTCCCTTCACTTCCCCCCGGAGGAGCCTCTCTGACCTCTGCAGTAAACTCTGAGTCATTGTTATCAGTGCTTATAAGGTGACTTCATCTAATCAGGAGGAAAAACATCTGGAATCTCACCTGTTTATTTTCTCAAAGCAAGACACATCTCAGCCTTTTCCTCTCGGCTGAGAATCAGCACTCTCCCTTATCGGGCAAATATTAACAAGGAAGTGATAAAAGGTTTTTCAGGTTTAGATTCTTCTGTGTTGTGATATCTCTCAGGGAATGTTGACTCTAATGTTCTGTGAATAACGAGTCACACATGGGAGTCGGCCAAGTTCAGCTGCTTCCTCCTCAGCAGCGTGTCCTACCGTCATATTTCTTAGCACTTTCAGTTTTTTAGTTAATAAGAAGCCTTTGATGTGCCTCTGTATTTATGATTCAGCGGAGAGAGAACATCCTGATCACCAACTTCCACGAGAAGGGGTCCTGACCTTTTCTGGACTTTGTTTGTCACAGATGAAAAACGCAGCAGGAGATCGTTCTGTTCGGACAAGTTCACAACAACACGATAAAGTCATCCTGACTTATTCGTAATGTTCCAGTCATCCACACGCCCACTCGTTCGCTGGAAACCTTCCTGATGTCTTCTCAAATGTTCGCACTCGGACACTTTACTAAAAAAACTTACTTGGACACTTATATTGTCACATAACTAAAGTGATGATAAGGCCGGGACAACCAGCAGCTGCTTTGTGTCTATTAGGAAACCTGAAATTGCACTTTAAGCTCTGGAAACCTGTGAGATGTATGAACTCCTCTGGACTCAGCTTGTGTTGCTCTTACCCTGGCATGCCGATGGTGCCCAGAGCCAGAGACAACGAGACGTCTTGAGGCCACTCGGGCATGATGGGAACGAGGCCCGTGCCGTCGCTGAGCGTGTGGGTTCTCCAGCCACAGCGCCCAACCACATGGCTCCCCACGGGAAACGCTGGGTTTCTACTTTGGATCACTCTACAGAAGGAAAACAAGAGAAGGGGGGGGGAGTCACCACCTGTCGGCAATTCAAACCATGGTGTCTTATGTATAACAGATTTCACATCAGTTGAACAGACTCAGAAGTCATTCAAATCCAGCGTTTATCTTCAATATTCAGCAGGAAACTTTTAAAATATGAAGAATTCTTAATAGAGTTTTGTGGATTTGCTACAGCTGCTGCTCTTCTGCTTCACCAGCCGCACGCAGTTAGTGAGTTTAACGAACTGTGGTCGACTACAAAGCAAAGAAGAAAAAACAAATGTGGGTTTGAGGGTCATTATTTAGACGATCTTTGGAAAGTTTGGTCGCGAAGTGGTTTGTTGTTCTGGGTTTATCGACAGAAAGAGACATTCCTTCTGTAAACAGATGAAGCGCCTGAACTCGGCCAAGAACATTTCGATTGAGTCACTGGGAATAGAAGGCTAAGCTAATCACAGGCAGGTGGAGGCCCTGCTCTCTCACAACAGATCAAAGACATTTCTCTGTTTGTGTGTGTGTGTGTGTGTGTGTGTGTGTCTGTGCTCCTTACTTGGCCACTTGAGTTCCAATCATCACCTCGCCCTCCTTCATGCGAACCCGACTGAACGGCCTGGAGAGACATTACACGTTACATTTCATATGCGTTGTGGGCCCATTAACAATAAATAACTATGAAAAGGTTCTAGATGCACGATTTACCTCATGTACGGGTCGACGCTGAGAAACACGGCCTCCAGAAGCACCTCTGAACCAAAGACAGGGAAGAACGACAGGGTTCGACAGTGTAAACAAAGACAGTCTTCTCCTACATGCACGAGTCAGTGGATAATAATAACAAACTATATTTAAACGACACTTTTCAAGATGAAATATGAGGCGTATTGTGATTTGAAATGGACTGGATCATCGTCATACCTCCATCCTTGGGCTCGGGCAGCTCCTCCGTCTTCAGCTGGAAGTCGCTGTCCTTCGGGAAGCCATCGAAGTGTTTGGTCAGGACCCACGTCTTGGCTTGGACCATGGCTTCTAACAACTTTATTAATGTTCATGCACATTTGATTGAAAGAAAGTGAAAAGAGGGGATAGAGTGAAATTACCTCAAGGTGCCACACTGACTCTAATACATCACTTTGTCTCAGAGGTGTGAAGCAGCATTACATTGTCATTGCGTGTTTTCTGTGCTCCGTGGCTTTACATCTGTGACTCTTCTGTGTAATGTTAGATTAAATGTTGAATGCAATCAGCAGGTACAGGGAAATGCAAATGAAAACATACCTGCAACCACAACTGCCCATTCAAACCATGAAGAGGAAAAACATGCAGTACACCAGTGAGAAGTAAACTGTTCATATGTGATGACATGAATATAATGATCAGAGATTAAAGTGAGAACTGAACTTCCTGCTGTGCATTAAAACTCTGCTCCCTGAGGCTCCTTCTCTACGTTAGCAGCTAATCACTGAATCTACTTCTTCTCCTTCTATTTAAACACTTTTTCTAACAAGCAGGTTCACGATGAAAGTACATTTACTCGTTTGACTCACCAGTTATGTCTTCTCACAACAGAAATGGCAGATCTCGCTTCATGCCGCTGGGACAGGGGACAGGGCGGGAACCCGCAGGGAGACGCGCCTCCTTCGTCAACCCCCATTGGTTAATGGTTGAAACGCTACTTCCGGCGTCATAACAAAACAAATATATTTAAAAAAAAACTTTCTTAGGTGCAGTGTAGCAGAGCTTAGTTTTTTGTTTTTCTCCCACATAGATAATCCCCCAAACCATTTGATTCTTCAAGTAATTAAAATCATGTCCATCTCGACCGCCTCCTATGACAGTATAATGCTTTTAAAGTAATGATTCGTTACAGCATATATTTGTGAACATATAAGTCAAAGTTTATCTGCAAAAAAAAGTATATTACCTTTGATACTTTAGGTACAATGAGCTCATACGTACTTGTAATTTTGAAAATGGGACTTTGAAATGTGTTATGACTGTTCTTTTCCTCACATCTTTCTGAGGCTGATCAAGTGTTTGTTTTTTCCATTTTATCTTCACCATCATATTTGGGTCACTTGTGCTTTCACTTTCATACCTGCTTTGGTGTGGGGGCGTCAGGAGTCGGGACCTCTGCTGGTCACATGTGGAATTAAAAACGATGCTACCCCCCGCTTCTTCTCATCAGGACTTAAATGGAGGACATGAATAAATTAAAACACAAGTAAAAGAAAGATAATTCAAACAAAAACGTTTATTGCCTTAATAATTGCTTATTTAATAGAAAGCACCTGGTTGATTATGTAACAGTACGTGAAGTTTTAGCAGCAGATCCACACAGATCATCTAGGAACAACCATCCTGTGTATCTTCCATCAGCTGTCTGGTCTCTCCCTACTTACATTCACTCAAACATGGGGATCGTTGTCCGCTGTGAAAACCTTTAAAATGAATAAACTAGAAGTAAATGCAACTTATGTTTTTAAAAAGTATCAATATCAAGTGTCTTTATCTATAATGCTTTATGGTGGTGGCTACGGATATGAGTCTTTAAGACAAATCTGCCCTTAAATTTGCAGATTTAATTTAGTTATAAACTGTAAATATATCAAGCCTAACGTTTTCCTCTCTTATCCTGTATGTATCAGCTGATATATTCATATCAGAAACTCTATTATCAGCTTCATCTGATGGGTCAGCCTCTTGTTCCTTGTGCCTGTGTATTGCTCATCCTTCATGTTTAAATGTAGATAAGAGTTATTTTTGCAGATGCTGTTCTCGACCCCGTGTTCAGACTGCGATGACGGCCTTTCCGATGTTTTCTCCCTGCAGCATCCCCATGAAAGCAGCTGGCATCTTCTCAAAGCCCTTTGTCACATGCTCCCGACTCTGAATTTTGCCCTGAAGGAAGAAAAAGAATCACAGACATTACAACACAAAGTTAATCTAGAATAATTTGGATTGTAGCTTTACTGAGGACACAGAGTCGGTCACTAACCTCCTTCAACCATCCCACCAGCCTCTTGAGGGATTCTGGGTTTTTATGCTCCCACCTGGACTGCATGAAGCCCTCCATCTTTATCTGCTTGAAGATCATGGTGAGATGTGGGTACGGACCTAAGACAGGAACAACGACAGATCGTTAAAGTGACTTATATTCACTGACTGTCAGTAACAGTCCAAAGAAACGAATTCTGTTCAGGCTAGAGTCTGTTTATACATTTCAGTAGAACAATGCCTCCCCCTGGTGGCTTAACAGGTTATTACATGTACAGTTGTGATGGATTTATTATTTTCCCAACTGAACAAAAATGTTGTCTGACCTTTTTTTGTAACTTTAATTACTTTAACACTTTATTGGACTGTATCCAAGCAATATCTTCTATGCAGGTTCCTTGTGTGACCTTAAAACTTGAACACTGTTAGATTTGCGTTGTGTGCGATGGTAAAGGTTCGAGTGATGGGTTGGTATTTGCACCCCTAGGACATACCTGATATACTGCACAAATATGCATTAAAGTTTACACAGGCAATGCACCTAAGATAATATACAATACAATAAAAAAAATCTTGGACAATAGAGATTATTTCCAGGATATTCAGTCGTTTTAATCAATTTCCAGGCCGATTCCGTGACTTCCAGGTTTTCTACACTGTTCTATTTGCTTTTCATTATGTTTTTGCACAAGCAGGCATCTGGTTTACATCTGCAGAACTGTTGATATGTAAAATGAGAGCAAGGGGAAGTGCTCACCCTCCTGAGGTGTGGAGTCATTGTACACAGAAATACTCCCACACACTGCGATCCTTCCGAAGTTCTTCATCTGGTGCAGGGCCACGCTCGAAAAGGAGCCTCCCACCTGAAATCAAAAACAGGCCAATGAAAAAGGAACAACAGGCGAGAGTGTAGAGACCAAACAGGAAGATTTCAAGCACACTTGTTCAGGGTTTTTACGTTTTCAAACATGCAGTCATATCCCTCCGGAGCCGCTCTCTTCAGCGCCTCCTCCAGGGAGCCCACGGTCTTGTAGTTGAAGGCCTCGTCGAAGCCCAGCTCTTTGAGGAAGGCCACCTTGGCGTCAGAGCCAGTCGAGCCCACCACCCTGCAGCCCTTGATCTTGGCGATCTGGCCCACCACGGAGCCCACGGCGCCGGCTGCTGCGTTCACCAGCAGCGTCTCACCTTTCTGGAGTCCCAACACCTCCTCGATGCCATACAGCGCCGTGAGCCTGGATGGAAAAGGAGAGGGAGAGGGAGTGAATGTTAACATTTAACAGCTAAAAAGCAGGAGGGGATGTTTCCCTTCACTTCCCCCCGGAGGAGCCTCTCTGACCTCTGCAGTAAACTCTGAGTCATTGTTATCAGTGCTTATAAGGTGACTTCATCTAATCAGGAGGAAAAACATCTGGAGTCTCACCTGTTTATTTTCTCAAAGCAAGACACATCTCAGCCTGTTCCTCTCGGCTGAGAATCAGCACTCTCCCTTATCGGGCAAATATTAACAAGGAAGTGATAAAAGGTTTTTCAGCTTTAGATTCTTCTGTGATGTGATATCTCTCAGGGAATGTTGACTTTAATGCTCTGTGCATAACGATTCACACATGGGAGTCGGCCAAGTTCAGCTGCTTCCTCCTCAGCAGCGTGTCCTACCGTCATGCTTCTTAGCACTTTCAGTTTTTTAGTTAATAATAAGCCTTTGATGTGCCTCTGTATTTATGATTCAGCGGAGAGAGAACATCCTGATCACCAACTTCCACGAGAAGGGGTCCTGACCTTTTCTGGACTTTGTTTGTCACAGATGAAAAACGCAGCAGGAGATCGTTCTGTTCGGACAAGTTCACAACAACAGGATAAAGTCATCCTGACTTATTCGTAATGTTCCAGTCATCCACACGCCCACTCGTTCACTGGAAACCTTCCTGTTGTCTTCTCAAATGTTCGCACTCGGACACTTTACTAAGAAAACTTACTTGGACACTTATATTGTCACATAGCTAAAGTGATGGAAAGGCCGGGACAACCAGCAGCTGCTTTGTGTCTATTAGAAAACCTGAAATTGCACTTTAACCTCTGGAAACCTGTGAGATGTATTAACTCCTCTGGACCCAGCTTGTGTTGGTCTTACCCTGGCATGCCGATGGTGCCCAGAGCCAGAGACAACGAGACGTCTTGAGGCCACTCGGGCATGATGGGAATAAGGCCCGTGCCGTCGCTGAGCGTGTGGGTTCTCCAGCCACAGCGCCCGACCACATGGCTCCCCACGGGAAACGCTGGGTTTCTACTTTGGATCACTCTACAGAAGGAAAACAAGAGAGGGGGGGGGGAGTCACCACCTGTCGGCAATTCAAACCATGGTGTCTTATGTATAACAGATTTCACAACAGTTGAACAGACTCAGAAGTCATTAAAATCCAGCGTTTATCTTCAATATTCAGCAAAATATGAAGAATTCTTAATAGAGTTTTGTGGATTTGCTACAGCTGCAGCTCTTCTGCTTCACCAGCCGCACGCAGTTAGTGAGTTTAACGAACTGTGGTCGACTACAAAGCAAAGAAGAAAAAACAAATGTGGGTTTGAGGGTCATTATTTAGACGATCTTTGGAAAGTTTGGTCGCGAAGTGGTTTGTTGTTCTGGGTTTATCGACAGAAAGAGACATTCCTTCTGTAAACAGATGAAGCGCCTGAACTCGGCCAAGAACATTTCGATTGAGTCACTGGGAATAGAAGGCTAAGCTAATCACAGGCAGGTGGAGGCCCTGCTCTCTCACAACAGATCAAAGACATTTCTCTGTTTGTGTGTGTGTGTGTGTGTGTGTGTGTTCCTTACTTGGCCACTTGAGTTCCAATCATCACCTCGCCCTCCTTCATGCGAACCCGACTGAACGGCCTGGAGAGACATTACACGTTACATTTCATATGCGTTGTGGGCCCATTAACAATAAATAACTATGAAAAGGTTCTAGATGCACGATTCTACCTCATGTACGGGTCGACGCTGAGAAACAAGGCCTCCAGAAGCACCTCTGAACAAAAGACAGGGAAGAACGACAGGGTTCGACAGTGAAAACAAAGACAGTCTTCTCCTACATGCACGAGTCAGTGGATAATAATAACAAACTATATTTAAACGACACTTTTCAAGATGAAATATGAGGCGTATTGTGATTTGAAATGGACTGGATCATCGTCATACCTCCATCCTTGGGCTCGGGCAGCTCCTCCGTCTTCAGCTGGAAGTCGCTGTCCTTCGGGAAGCCATCGAAGTGTTTGGTCAGGACCCACGTCTTGGCTTGGACCATGGCTTCTAACAACTTTATTAATGTTCATGCACATTTGATTGAAAGAAAGTGAAAAGAGGGGATAGAGTGAAATTACCTCAAGGTGCCACACTGACTCTAATACATCGCTTTGTCTCAGAGGTGGGAAGCAGCATTACATTGTCATTGCGTGTGTCTGGTGCTCCGTGGCTTTACATCTGTGACTCTTCTGTGCAATGTTAGATTAAATGTTGAATGCAATCAGCAGGTACAGGGAAATGCAAATGAAAACATACCTGCAACCACAACTGCCCATTCAAACCATGAAGAGGAAAAACATGCAGAACACCAGTGAGAAGTAAACTGTTAATATGTGATGACATGAATATAATGATCAAAGATTAAAGTGAGAACTGAACTTCCTGCTGTGCATTAAAACTCTGCTTCCTGAGGCTCCTTCTCTACGTTAGCAGCTAATCACTGAATCTACTTCTTCTCCTTCTATTTAAACACTTTTTCTAACAAGCAGGTTCACGATGAAAGTACATTTACTCGTTTGACTCACCAGTTATGTCTTCTTACAACAGAAATGGCAGATCTCGCTTCATGCCGCTGGGACAGAGGACAGGGCGGGAACCCGCAGGGAGTCGCGCCTCCTTCGTCAACCCCCATTGGTCAATGGTTGAAACGCTACTTCCGGCGTGATGACGTGGAACGTTATGCCGCGCCCCTGCGTGTTACCGTCGCGTCGGTTTGGATGTTTGGCGGGTGCGAAGCTAACCGGCTAAGTGCTAGCTAAGGAGGAGCTGGTGAGTGGAAGAAGTAAGTTTGGTCATTATACGTTATTTATTATTATAACTGACGCAGCTAGCACGAGCTACGCTAGCTATTAGCATTGTAGCCATGCTTTCCAGCTGTTAACCGGACGCTGTTAGCAGCCATATAGCAGTGTAGCACACATGATGCTAATGGTAGCTAGCTGAAAGTAGGGACCGTTGTTTTGTATTAATTATCATTACAAGGAATAAACCAAGTGTGACGTTAGCCCTCAGCAGGAAACAACATGTCAGTGTCTTTCTCTTGTCGGAGCAGACAATACAAACAACATGTCAGCTAATGCCAGGCTCGAACTAACTCTTATTAGAAGCAGCAGGAAACTGGTATCTCTCCAACACAATCAATTCTGACAGGTTCAACTTTACGCTGCTGCCATATGTTTTATACTCAGTGATTGTCTCATGATGCTGTGTGTAAGGAATTGGTTATACTGGTTTAACAGCACTCATAAGACAGTTATAGTTGCTGGAGAAAACAAAGAAGTGAAGAGGAGGAAGAAAAAGGCTTCAGAGAGCTTATAGTTGTCTTTGCCCTACCTTATCTTACTGTTTCACCTCATTCTCAATCCTTCTCATTGTGCTGCCATGTGACTGAGTAGCACAGTAACAAGGGGGACACAGGGTGCAGAGTCACCATGTTAAACGGGGGCCACTTTGTGGAGGCGATTGGCCGTCTCGGTTATCCCGATGCCTCATCGCTGAAGGCCTCCGAGTTCGACTGGCTGTTCGACTGCGCTCCGGAGAATCTCCACTTCTTGCGCTTTGTCTGTCGGTCCCTCAACCGCAACAATGTTCTCACCGTGGAGGAGGCACAGGCTTTTCAGGAACTACGAAAGTCCGGCAAACCGATTCTGGATGAAGCAGCTTTGGGAGAGGTCCTAAAAACCATTGGCCCTTCAGATGGGAGCAGTGGGTCTTCGTCTTCATCCTCTGGATTTGCAGCCGAGGGTGATTTGGACGTGGAGGACCTTGAGGCCGAGCTCCAAGCGCTGCGTAAAGAGAGAGAGCTGAAGCAGCGACGCTTTAACAAGCTACAGGTTGTGGCCACCTCTCGGGCAGATGTTGACCTGCGACTCGCTGCAGAGCTGGAGAAAGCTGCGTGTAAGCTTAAGGAGGCCAATACTTCTATCGGAGGTGAGAATGCTGACACCAACACTCTGTTACAAAACCTAACGGATGAGGTGAGGAAACTTGCTTCATATGTCCCTACTCAGCCAGAGACTGTGGCCCCATCACACTCCTCAATCTCTAAAAGGCCCCCAGTCCTCCTTTCTCAGCTGTCCTTGGATCCTTATCTGCACCAGGAGGAGCTCAACACCAAAACACTAGCTGCCTTCACTCAGAAGCATTTCTTCCAGGGCATCTCTGACATTGTTGAGACTTCTTGCTCTGAGCGCTTCCAGGTCCTCGACCTCAGCTCTTGTGAAGATGGAGAGGAGGACAAGGAGGAGAAAGTGAGGGAAGAGCATGAGGGAAAAGAGAAGGAGGCACGGGTGGTGGAGCGTAGGAGGACGGAGATGGCCAGACTTCAATGGTCTCATATCGTGACCCAACATCAACTGATGCAGGCACTGGCAGAAGAGAAGAGTGTCGAGGCTGGACTGGATTGGCTGTCAGAGCAGTCAGCTCATACTAAGGTAAAGCAGACATATACAGTTAAGTGTATTTTCTTGACTGTTGTTCATAGTGTCACTGTTCCCTTGAGCTCTCATTCATAACTTTCTCTTTACTCCATCAGAGCATTTCCACCTCCTCCTCGCTTCATGTGCGTGAAGTGGTGTCCAGGAAGGAGCTGCAGGCTGTGGAGGCTGAGCTGGAGGCTCTGCTTCATGGACCAGTACCCGCTGCACTGAGGGAGTCAGCCAGGCTCATTAATGTGCCTGTTGTGAGGGGAGACCTGGCTCTGCAGCTGTCCAGGCAGGACTACTACACCTCCAGACAGGATCAGGTTAGTAGGTGACAGCTCACATTTCACCATGAGATTGTTTCTGTGATCAACTTGGACTGTTGCTGCTTCCTACACATGAAACTACCTCTGCCATTGTAAGACGACTTGGACAAAAAAATCAACAGCCACACTAAAATGAAATGTAACTCTCCCCCTTAGGTTCGTGACTACCTTCTCCGTCAGAAGGCGTCCTTTGACCTGCTCCTGCTGGCTCAGCAGATGGAGCAGAGGAGATGGAGGATGTGTCTGAAGCACCTTGGAGAAGTAAAAAGCAGGATGCTAGAGGAAAGTGAAGCAGCAGCTCTCAGGATTGAGTCCCTGGCAAGTCCTGACCTGGCTATCAACCCCAGGAAGAATCCGATCATCAGCTGCAGGGATGCAGCCTTCAGCCGGTAAGAAAAGTCAGACTGTGTGGTACAGACCTGTTTTATTGCTAAACAAGTTTTAGCTTGTTCACTCACCTTCTCTGCAATATCTGTCTTGTACGGAATTGTTTAAATTAATTCTGTGTTACCTTGGAATGTAACTCCTTGTTTTCAATGCTTTCCTCAGACTGCTCCAGATCCTCAACCACGATTCAGATCAAGGCCGATCGGAGCCTTTTCGGACGTACGAAGCCTTGGACCAGGCCGCTCGTGACCTGGCAGGAAACCTCCAGGTGACCCGAGACGCCTTAGCTGGTGCCGGCCGCGAACAGCACTACACCACTGCCCGTCTTAACGGCGACAGTGAGGCGCTTCACAGGGCCATGCACACAGAGCTCCAGCAGCTGGTCCTGGGGCCGCAGGTATGTCCAATGGCCACCACAGATCAGGAGCTGCTCTGCCCCAATGCACAGGTGGGTCTCTTTCCTTTCACTTAAGTTACAGCCATGTTAGTCGACCACACAAGAAATCCTTAATGTGAGTTGGCTGATTTTTAAATTACCCGTCACTGTTGGTGAGGTTACCTGGTGGCACCACATTTTCCTTCTTTTCACAAATATCACAATGTCATGTACTTCACTTAAAGCAGCACAGGTGTTTGGTATATGAGCACCGTGTGGGAAATGGTCCTCAGGAGGAATCTGCTTTGCTGGATGACACAAGTTTTATTTTGAAGCACAGTGATGTTTGTCTGTTGACTGAGAATATGAACGTGTACATGTGTTTGTGTCACAAGCAAAGTATATTCTTCCCTTAAACGTTGCAGAAGTTTCTTTGAACAACCTTATTTGTATAACTAGTTGTTTTGGTTATTAAAACTGGCCCTAGTTTGATATGTGCTCACTATTAATTTCTGTCTTTCTCTTCCCTCGTGCTTTGTCCCCACAGGAGCTGACATCCAAGCTTGTGGAAGCAGAGTCACAGCTGCAGATTTTGCAGAACTTAATGCAAGAAATCATGGGGGAGGTAAAAGCCAAACGCTCTCAGCTGGAGCGCAATGCCCTCCTGAAGCGGGAGAGACAGTTATACATCTACTTTCACTTGGATGCCCGACTGCTGAAGAAAATAGTGGAAGATCTGGAGGGCAAGATGCCTGCGAAGAAGGGACTGCGATAGTCAAACGATCAAGACTGGATGAGGAGATTTATTTTAGTCAACTCAAACTCTGGGGAGTCTTCGTGCAACAGGAGGCAATGGTCTAATTGAAGCTTGAAGAGATGCTGGTTGGAGAAGCACACCGTGTGCCTTCAGTGGAGCTTTACTTATTAAGCCCCGCTCTGTGTGAAACTGAACGTTCTCTCAGTTTGTCTTGGAGACGGAGATCGATCCCTGAAGTCCTCACTTGACTCTTCTTTGCTCAACTTGGGGAAAAGTGGTTTGGTTTTATAAGAAAGTTGTTGCTTATACCCTGACTTCTGTACGTCAAACAAATCATTTTCCGTTAACTAATCCCAAAAAATGTTGGAGTTCTTTGTTTCAAGTCTTGTGATGAATAAAGTAAAATGTTAATCTTAATTTTTTTTCCCTTTTATCATTGTGAAGTTGTACATGTTCCTGGAAGTTTAGCAACATACCCATAATAGTTATTACACTGACTGATCTCTCTCCCTTTTTGTCCCTTGTCCTGCTCAGGTGTTTCACAGCTGAGGAGTCAGAGCCTCAGTTAGAGTAGCAGTTGTGCTGATAGGGTGGAGATGGAGCAGTCTAGCTGCAGGTTGTACTCAGGACCTCTGTCCCAGGCGGCCCAGAAGATTCTGGCTGTTCTGCAGGTCCAGCGTAACTCCAACAATCACAGGCCAAGTCAGTCAGGACACAATTAGAGACAATCTTACTTAAGCCTGTTGTGTCATATTATGGATAAGAAAATATTAACATGTATATTATTCATGTCATTGCTGTTGTTAGTGCTATTCAAATTCATATTTTTTACTTGATTTAACGTTATGGTGTGATAGGCCTCTTTGAATACAGTAGGAAACTATTTTATAGCCAAGTAACCTACTTTATACTTTAATTTATATCCTGTAACATGAGATACTGTGAGTTACTTTGAGCCTTTTGTAGGTTTTGTTACAGTCAAACAAAATTCTACGAGAAAAAAAAAAGTATTCTTGATAAATGGCAAATCACAGACTAGAGAGGGTCTCCCACTAACCAGAAGGTCAGTGGTTGTATCCTCCAGTTTGCAAAGTGTCCTTGGGTGTCTGCTTGGGTGTATGAATGGTGTGTGAATGAAAAGTTTTTTCTATAGAAGTGCAGTTTGAATGGGTACTTGTACTTTAAAGCGTGGTGAGTGGTCGATTGTGGCAGTAGTGTACTTGTTATATATTATATTTATAAGAAAATGTGCGACTTCATTTTGTGGGCATGTGTTGTATGTACTAAGTTTGAAAGAAGGACACATGATGGAGCATTAACAGGTCAGACTAGTTTCTGCTGATTAAGTGGACACTGAATATGTATTATTTACATTTTTTGATTCTCTGGAGTTTACATATCTCTTCTCCATGTTATGTGTGTGTGGTAGTGGAGAGGTTTTATGACAGCCAGAGGGAGCCTTGGGTCCAGAGCAGCAGCAGCAACATGAATCACGAGGAGAGAAAAGACAGAGGCACAGATCGGTAAATCAAATCAAGTGAAGTAAAGGCTTCACACAGTTGTCCTCGCATGCACTTGGGTTCTGTTAGCTTCTTCATTTGCCAGTAAATGTTACACTTGTGGTTTTTCCGAGTGGAGAATTGCGGCGGCTTCCCAGACTGCACAGTCATGGCAAACATTAGCAGTTTAACACTTTATTAAAGTGCAAGAGCAGAGGATTTTTAATCACCGTATTTGGTTGAATTATTCTAAATTCGCAAAAGGTAATATATTTTAACTGTTAAAGTCTTATTTATATGCTAATACCATAACAAATCCTGAATGCTCTTTATAAAAGTGTCAAATATGAGAAGTGAAGTTAAGCCCCTGTTCACCTGTTAAAATTCAGGCCATGGTCCAGACCCCAGGTGTCTCACCATGACTCCCCCAGTGAGAGGCAGATCTCTGAGACCTCAGCCGACTATCAGTACTCACAGACACCAGAAAGCTCCCTGTCATCCCAGGCCGCCTCCTGTTCCTCCTCTTCCTGCTGGGATCCCACACTCCGAAGGGAGACGTCTCAGAATGAAGCCAGTTATCAGTGCTCACAGGCATATTCCCACAGAACGCACTCCAAACCCCCTTCTTACCAGTCCAGCCAGGCTCCATCATCGATTCAGTGTGAGGCAGAAACCTTCTCCCATAGAGACAGATACAACCTGTCTCTGCAAGTACCAGCAAGGCTTTCTGAACATCAGTGGAGAGAGTAAGTAGTAAGAGTATTTAAAGTATTTAATTATTAAGTTTAAAGGCGTCTATCTACTTTTTCTTAAATATGTATGTAGTGTATTGCTTTGGCTGAGGCGAAGAGAATAATTCTCTTTTTTCTCTCATAGCAACACTGAAGAAATCAGGCCATCTTTCATCCTCAGTCTTTCTCCAGACGATAGGAGTCCTGATGAGGGATTGTTCCCCACAGTGGAAAACCCAGATACCCATAAAGAGGAGCCTGCTTTGGTTTATCAGCCAGTCTCATCCTGTCATAGCACAAGTTATGATACAGATAATAGCACAACAGGTCCCCTGAAAGATGCAAAAGGCTGGAACATCCTCAGAAATGAGCTAGAAGGCGCTGTAGCTTCAGACACTTGTCTCCAGGGCAAGCAACTTCTGTCTGACCCCAGTGAAGAGGCCCCTAGTGGAGGAGAACATGGGCCGATATTATATCTGCAATCAGAGGCTGAAACAACTAAGACTGGAAGGACACTTTTTCCTCCCTGTGGTAGATTAACAAGGCAAGAGACGAGCTGTTATTCAAATTCACCAAAGCAGATGAGACAAGGACATGTGGAGGAAGATATGGAGCAGATCCCGGATGTGTCTGAGGAAGCTTCTGGAAAAATGATAAATGGTGAACATGAAATACACAAAGGAGCAAATGGGTTTAAGAATAAAGAGATGGGACAAGTAGATGCAACCCTACAAAGTAAGACAGGATCACCCAATGAAATGAAAGGATGTCCACTGGGAACCAATGAGATCACCAGTTTGGCATCTACAGCAAGTTATATGGACAAAAGCTTCCTTTGTTATCCTGAGGTTGCAGAGTCAGGGCAGGAAGAAGATAATGACGCTGTTTACAAACTTAATACACTTGAAGTCAAAAATGTTGAGCATCCACCTGTCGTTGAGAGTAAGGAGATACCAGTGGGTTGTTACACTGGCAGAGCAGAAAGGGGAACCCACACAGTGAACCCAGAAGGAGCACTGGTGCAATGTGAGCCCAACACATTAATCCAGTGTGACGCCACTGCTGATGACCTGGACAGAGCCACAGAGAGAAGAGTAGATGAAGTGATGAAGAGTGGATTTGAAGTGGAAACTAAGAGCAGGACAAATTCAGGCATTCAAACAGGGACTGAAGATGAGATGGAGACAGACCAGAGTTTATCTGATGTCCAGATAAAGATTGAGACAGATCATAGAGAAGTGAGTAAGTTACAGAGACAAGACACTAATCCAGAAGAGAAGGGGACAGACATAGATGAGTCAGTGATGCTTCAAGAGGACAGGGAAGATGAGACAACTACAGGTAAATGCATTATTGGCAAAGGTAACATGTAACTGAGGGGAACTCGGTTTGGCTTTTAGATTATCTCAAATACTTTTATCTGCATGACCCAAGTTTATAAATATCTGACTTGTATATATATTTCAACTACTGACCACTAGAGAGTGCTATAATACCTTCCCATGTACATGCTGCAGGAGTTGCGCACCGCAGCAGTACAGGCCAGCATCTTCAAATGATGCGGTCAAGTAGCCACATGAAGAATTCATTAAACAAGAGGGTCTCTTGAAAGAGCTCAACGATTAAGTATTTATTCCACCCATTTATAGGTTCAAGAGACTAAGAATTACTAAACACTGCCTTTATGATATAACTCCTAGTCCTATGGTTGTGTTACAGCAATGAGGAAGGGTGTGTGGAGTTTGGGGTTTGGAATATTTGATCAGAAAACGTGCCAATAACGCATTAAAGACCAGAAAGCTACTCTTAATGTTCAAAGTGTACAGGCCTCAGGTCACGCAAACATAATACATTAATGTTTGGGTTTCCTTTATACTGAATTAATATATCATTGAACTGAAATCAAAATTTAGTGCATTGTTTTTGATGCCAGTTTCTGGCTCAAGGGGAAAGCAGAAGAGCTAGTGTGTTTGAACTTGTGCCAACAATCTTGCTCGTGGCTCTCAGCCATCTTTCTTTTTCAATCTGAGTGGCGGTAATGACAGAGCAGTGCTGAAGAGACTCAGCACTGATGAGAGATGTTGTGTGCCTGCTCACCTTTCATCTGCAGGAAGGGAACTTGAGTCTCAGCAGCTGCGACAATGCTGAGTCAACACACACACACACACGTACACAAACACAAACTTAGCAACACAAGTTGTGTGGTAATAAAATGTCAGTTTCATCTCAGCCAGAGTCAGTGTTGGCTGACCTTGTCCTGTCTCGCACCACTGAAGTCTCACACTGTCCAAGCGTCCACACATGTTTACGCAAACATGCTTACACAACAGAGCCTCGTCATCGATTGAGAACGTGTCTGAAAAGTGATGATCAGATAGAAACGGTCTTACCTTCATCCCTGCAGAGGACTCGGGGAGCGAGAGATGTCCCAGACCGACGTCCCTGGAGTGTGAGACAAGAGGGTCAGAGGTGAACGTGTCCTTTCTCCATCTGCACCAAGGCAACGTGCAAGTAAGTCTGTTGAGCAAGGTCACAGGTTTAAGACATTATTTGCCTTATTTGAATACATAATGTGAGAAGATGTAGAAGCACATGAGGCAGAGATCCAATGTTAGTTTGATAGATTAGTTTTTTAAAAAGTTATCTTTTCTGAGGCACATAAACTGGAGGAGAAAGTCCCTGACTACTCGTCTTTTTCTACAGAAATACTGACATGTCTTTATGTTTCTCTGTCTGTATACGTCTCCCACTCTACTGCTGTAATCCCTGTATGTGGAGGCAGTGTCTAAAGCATCAACACCAAAAAAGTCCTGAAATATAAATCGCTGCATCCAAAAGGATTAGGCTTCTATTTCCCCGATGCACATAGAAATCAATCTGGCTTGTGCAAAACAGTGTGCTGTCGGCAGTACTGCAGAACCCCCACAAGTGATAGTTCCCCACTGAGTCATAACATAAAAAAAAAAAAAATCCCTGACACAGTAGTCCAAGGTGGATATTGGCAGGAAAAGAGAGGGAACAGCAAAGGGACAAAAGTAAAGGAGAGGAAGGTGTGGGAGTGAGAGAGAGTGGCGAAGGAGAAGAAGAGATAGAAAGAGGAGCAGGACTTCACTGTATTGCTACGATCAGCAGTAAACGCACCGATCCATTCTCTCTCTTTCTCCCCTCATGCACTCCTTCGAGCTCCACCTCAGCCGCTGCCGGACTTCAGGCCCTGCTTCGGTTTTCTATCTATATCCTGCAGCTCAGCAGCCTGGTTGGTTGACTGCGTCAGCAGGAAAACGGGTCGTGTTTTCTGGGAAATGAGGAAGACTCCTCAGGGAGCTGAGTCACAGGGAATCCTACATATCCATGTGCATACATAAAACTCATGGTCAACGAAAGTCCTCAGAAAACCCCACAATTTTTGATTTAAAGAAAATCCCCAAGTGCCTGTGTGTGCACTTAGCGCTTATGCATAAATAGAGAGGGGACTTTATGGTTATGAATAATGGAGGTGTTCTTGAGATGCTAGAAAGGTTACAGGGAGGTGAGGACGTGAGGATCTGCTTTTCAGAAATGGAGCTCAAATTTCTGACCATCTTGTTCCGTTTCACCTTTTGTCTCCTCTATCCACTTGTACTCTGGCCTGTGTGGGGTCGTGCCACTATGTTAAATATAACTTGCATCCCTTAATGATTCAAGTGAGAATTAGAGCAATTTTCTCAAAGACTTCGCAATCAGAGGAGTCGCCCTCTGCTGGTCATTCGAGAAAGAACTGCCACTTTTACATTGGTGTCTCTTTCTTGACCGAGAGTCTATGTCCATTTGTCTTTATAGTCTATGCATCTAACCTGTTTATCGAAACCTTTCTAATCCGATTGTGTCGTCTCAAATATTCATTGTTATTCAGGCAGTGTCTTTGTGTCATTAAAAATAAATAAGGGTGAATTTGTGTGGGGGTGTGTGTCTGTGTCTTTGACCCTGTCCCAGCTTGAGGCCGACTTGTCAGACGAGCAGTGTCCTGACTGTCTATGTTTTTGTCTGGGACAGAGCGCTGGAGGCTGAAAACACTCAGAACTCCTCTCATCACATCATTTTTGTTTTGCTTCTTTTAACTTTCTTCTCTTGCTCATCCTGCTCACTTGTGAACTTTCTCTGTTTTAACCAGCCCTACACACGGGTGAAAATGCTCAAAGACTTAGCAGTATCTCAAAGACTGACTTAGCAGTATCTCTATTCTTACCTGTTTTATAGACCACCGAGACAAGCGTCAGTGGGACCAGCTCAAGGACAATACTGGGTCCAGTAAATCCTTTTGCTACTGGACGAAACTCCTCAGCAGTCCAGGGCTTAGCCTCTTCTGCAGTACAACCAAGCAGACTGGGAAGCTGCAACCCACTCTCTTCTTTCCAGACTCGTTTACATCAGCATCGTCTTTCCTTGTCCTCCCCTCTGAAGAGGAAACATGAAGCACTTCACCAGCAGGATAACGCTCTTCCTAAAATCTGCCTAACAAGGCGTCAACTGAAATGGAAACCACCTTGTTCCTCTCAAGAAAAGGCAAGGGAAAGA
Source organism: Platichthys flesus (assembly GCF_949316205.1). NCBI lineage: Eukaryota > Metazoa > Chordata > Actinopteri > Pleuronectiformes > Pleuronectidae > Platichthys > Platichthys flesus. The sequence goes on from NC_084968.1 coordinate 12,052,749, forward strand.
GGAGTCAGGCCCAATACCTCCATCCCTGAACATCCAGGGGCTCCTCCACAACCACAGACTAAAGACAGTCCTTGGCATGAAAAGGAAAAAATGACAAAGGTACAAACAAACTCAGATGTCCCACAGCAAACTCGACAAAAGCACAGTAAGTCGGAATCCATCAGGAATGTTTCCAAACTGAATCGAGCCTCTGTGAGCTGCAAACTACCCCAGCACAAGCGGGCCAATCATGGGCCTGACCATGATACACATGGATCAAAAACATCCAATGACTGGGTTAAGAAGACTGAAACTCTGACATCCGACCCAAGAGTAAAGGCTTCCGGGAAGCTGAGCACAAACGAGAGGATGCAGATGCTTGAGAAGGCACAGCAGGCCAAGACACTGGTGCTGACAATGGTGTATCAGGACGGAACCACACAGTTGGACCCAGAGCAGGTGAGCTCACTTCTCAGTGTCTCAACCCCTAGCTGAGGAACCACTGGTCTCAGTTAACATCCATAGGTAGCACTAAGTAATAAACTGTCAGTCATTTGTTCTTATTAATTAGTTGCTTTCAAAGCTTCTTTAAACATGCTTAATTTAACCAGATTTCAGCACAAGTGCAATAAAGTAATATAAGAAAAATGTATGAATACAACAATGCTTACCATTTGCTTCATTAGCTGTTTGCCCGTTTTATTTCTCTCTGATCGTCGGTGTAGAAGCTCCCTCCAGCCGTGTGTGGCCTCCTCTTGCTGATGATCGGGGACCATCTGGACCGCAGCAGAGCCGAGGACTCTCTGGGGCCCAATGACAGTCTGGTCTATTTAAAACTGTCTGAACAAACACCTGCATGGGCCCAGCAACACACCCCCCAGAGCCAGGAGCTCTTCACTAGGTCTTTGTATTAGAGATATGTGAGAGAGAATATGATTGTGTGTTGTGTGAGTTTACAGTACATCTGTTTGTGCTTTTGCATCCTTTAAAAAGCTTGTGTGCGTGTGTGTGTGTAGGGATATGCTGCTACAGGTGCTTTCAAGACGTCAACTGGTGGTGTGTTATAAAGCCAAGGATTTGCTTCGTACGGCTCTGCAGTTTTACAAAGGAGAACTAACCTCGAAACAAGGTAAAGGATGATCTCTTATCAGGACACAGCACATATTGAAAACTGTTTCAGTATCATAAAGAGCTTTCCTCTGGGCAGTGGCAGGCTGTCGTATCCAGGACCCACAGGTGTCAGGTTGGCTGCTGGATCCTGCCGATCCCTCCTCTTGCTTCCAGGATCTTCTCAATAAACACTGCAAAAGATCCAGAGCAACACCTGCCCTGGGTGCAAAGAGGGTAGGTTAAACTGGGAATCCAAATCCACTAAGAAAGCTTAACAGGGCCTGCTCCTCTCCATTTACTCTCTTTTTCTATGTCTGTCCGTCGCACTCTCAGGTTTCTCAGATCATCTCCAGCCTCTCATCCCTCTACTGGCTTAACATGGAGCTATGCTCTAAACTGCAGGTCAGTGAATGGACACAAACACACTTGTACATCCAGAAGACACAGATTACTGTACTGATTGTTTGTGTGTCCAGAACCAGAGGCTGTGGGAGCTTTACTCCGACATGGAGCTGAACATGATTCCTGTCCTGGCAGGTGAGGACTTCTATGTTCTCTTTAACAAATGTGACTTGAAGAAAACTGTTATTTTACCTTAACACCCCAGGTTCTTGATTGAATGGAACCAGCTGTTGACTATATTTTTATTGGTTCACTGGCGAGGGTTTTGTGGATTAGTGAACGTCTGCTTGTGTTGTTTCAGTCATGGAGAGTCATCACATCCACGTGGACAAAGAGGCTCTGAAGAGAATGTCAGACCTGTTGGGGGTAAGACGATCATCACTGCAGAGAAACACCCCCCGCTTTATCATTTCAGTGTTATTAATAATCAGAGCCGAAACACTCTTGGGGATTTTTTTTTCCACACGGCTGCTGGAGGAGGAGACACACATATCTACTGCAACCAGGAGTTATCAGCATTTGCCGTGTGGTTAATTTTGATTTCCCATCAGAACACAGCAATTAACCAGGAGAAGTGTTCTTAATCAAAATCCATTTGAAATGTAGATAATAGGAGATAATGACATTTCACAGAATCTTTATTGAACAGTCTTCAGCTGACATTAACAGCAAACAGCAAATTAACCAAAATCCCTAAAAGGTAGTTAAGAAAACAAGAATCTTCACATAAATCCTTGTTCTGAAAATATAAATGTGCCAAACGAAGTAAAAACCCTCTCGTGTTTATGTCAGACTTAATGGGAAAAGTCAGACTTAACTTCCTTGGGATGCAAACTTTTGTTCTAGCCTTTGTATAATTATCATGTTCAGGGTCAGCTCAGATTTTAACTGCATAATTTCAGAGCATTTCAGTTTGTCTGCTGGAAACACGGTGCGGGAGACAGCTTCTGCGTTTATACAGATGGGAGCAGAACAGTGGGAGGATGTGGAAAAACAGAATGTCTCCCTTTTTCCTTCTTGTGGGTAGAATTAGCGATGAGGTGGGCGGGGTGTCCTCCGGGGACATGTCCTGTTTACTTACAGATAAAAGAGACGAGTGATCATATACACACAAGGACAGACATACAGATGTTATACACATAGATCGGTTTTGGGGGGTGGTCATAGACAAACGCACACTTACTCTTAAACACACTCACAACTCTTGCACAGGACAGCAGGGGTGTCACGGTGGAGAGAGAGAGAGCGCGCTGGTGTCTTGTCCTGTTGCTATAAATAGGAAGGAGAGTCTGTCTCTTTCCTTCAAGAGGCTGTGCCGCAGGAAGGAGCATCACTGTCTGCCTCTGCCAACACACACACAGAGGCACTGACTTTTTTGCAGACTGGTGCAGAGCTGTGTGTGTGTGTGTGTGATTGTGTCTGTGTATGCATGCACATGTGCTTGTCATGCTCGTCCCCACTCTGTCTTGTTGGGTTTCTTTCTCTCTGAGCTGTCAGGTTCACCTGTCTGAGACCAAGGAGATGATCCCTCCTGTCTGTCACGCTGAATCTTACAAACACGCTCATGTCCTTGTTTGTTTTCAACAGAACCGTTTTCAAAACTCAGTCAGGCATTGATATCCTTCTGTAAACATGTCAGAACAAAACAACCAAATAAAAACAGAACAAATATCTTTCCATCTATCTAGTCCACTGCCTTACCCTCTCTCTCTGTGTGTTATTGTGTGTGTGTGTGTGTGTGTGTGTGTGTGTGTGTGTGTGTGTGTGTATGTGTGTGTGTGTGTGTGTGTGTGTGTGTGTGTGTGTGTGTGTGATTGTTGCTTACACTCACTTCTAAGAGGCGAGCATTCAATATAGATGAGGCCGTCTGGAGCCTGCTCTGGGCAGAAAGTGAGAGACAGAGAAAGTACATATTTTGGCATTTGTCTTCCAGCTCCGTGACTTTTCCCCCCTTTCTCTCCTTCTCTGTCTCTTTCTATCAATCCCACTGTTTATCCTTCTCTCTCCAGCCTCCTCTCTCTCATTGCTCTTTCATTGTGTCTGCCACGGTCCGCCTCGGCCTGTCATGCTGTCAAGTTCTGTCACTCGAACTGTCTCACTAGGTCTGACTTGTGTCTGGTTGTTGCCACGGCCATTTCTCTCTCCTCTGCTGCTCATTCCTCTCCTCAATTTCTCCGGGTCTCTGGTTTTTCCCCTCACTCATCCTTTTTTTCCCATCTTCACAAGGCACCATTAGGATCATATTTCAACTATTTTCAGACATTTCACTTGTGAATGTCTCCGTCCCTCTTACATTCCCCCACTCTGTCACTATGCTCCTCTTTCTATCTGAGGTCTCTTATTTCATCACATCATCTCAACCTCTTTTCTCCCTTTTGTTTTTCTATTCTTGCCCTTTTTCTCTCTTCTCTTGCTCCCTTGGTTGCCTGTCAAGTTATTAGTCCGACTTGTAATGAGCTGCTGGTTGTCTCGGCGTTAACCATATCATAAAAGCATTTTCTTAATCCAAGCTCATGTTTGACTTTGGCCGTTAAACCTTGAATGTTCTATCTCTGTGTCTGTCTCGCCCCCGCCAGACTAAGATGAAGCAGCTTGAGCAGGAGGCCCACAGAGCAGCAGGACAAATATTCCTGGTCACCAGCAGCACTCAGCTACGAACAGTGTGTATACTTTCATAGGATCATGTGTGTATCTATTCTCCTGATACTGTAGGAACTGTTTACCTCCTCCTCTGTAATGTGTTTGAAGGTCCTGTTTGAGAAGCTGCGGCTCCACGAGCGCTGCGAGAACAAGAAACTTCCCAAGACCATCAACACACAGCAGCAGTCCACATCAGAAGCTGCAGTATGGCACACACACACAACACACACACAGTTCAGTCTGATTTGAAGTTTCAGTTGAGAAGAACCCAAAGGCATACTTTCACATAAACACTCTCAATTCATATCCTGGCACACCTTTATTTCTTAGCCTTTTCTAAACTGTACTTAGAGATTTACTACTGAGCTCTTAAATTAACAATTTCCTCATATTCAGTATCTTTCTCTGCCTTATTTTGTTGTAGTTGTTGCAGCTTCAGGACCTGCATCCTCTTCCAAAGCTCATTCTGGAGTACAGACAGGTGAGTCATGTTTTAACTGCTTCTCATTCACGTGTTGACGGGTTTCTTTGCTTATTCAAGCCACAGTCTTATCCAGATCTTTGGTGAGGAAGCTAGTGTGTGTAACAATTGATTCATAAATAAAAGAGGAACCTTTTCAGTTCTTTCCAACACCTACACTCTTACGTCTAAAATGTTTCTATTTTTATCCCCAGATTCACAAGATCAAGTCCACTTTTGTTGATGGGATTCTCTCATGCATGATGAGTAAGGTGAGATAGTTTCATGACAGTTTAATGACAAAGCTCTGAATGGATAATCTAAAATATACAAATGTCAAAAGGGGAACACTCTAACTTACAGGATATTTCACAACTTCCTATCTCTCCATTGTTCTCTGTGAGATTTGAAATCCTTTAATCTTTCCTTCTTGCGGCTGAAACAGTGAAAAACAAGACAATCAAATAAAAACTTGAGTGCTCGCTTCAGGCAACACGGACTCCGCATCTTTTGTTTTTCTTTACTCCCAGTTTGGTCCTGCTTTACTGCACAAGAACAGTGTTTCTACATTAACCAGACAAAACTCATCTTGCTGTTGTAAATTGGCAGAGAAAAACGTGGCACTCTGTCTGGGTGTCGCTCTATGTGAGATTCGTTTGACTCTATGCAGCAGCAGCTTGTGTTTGTCGATCTGTGCTTACTCAACTCTGCAAATGAGCCTGTCTGGCAAACTGGAGACCTGTTTGGCTTCTGGTGGTGGTGATTCATTTGGTGGTGGAGTGTTCTCTGGGTGCGGGTAACAAAACCACATATAGATATTACTCATAACCTAGATATTAAATATGCGTTGTGTCATTTATGCATTTAAAAGTGACTCTGCAATATGTGATTAAAGTAACTTGGCTGTTATTGGAGCGTAAGTAGCTGTTTACACTGCAACCATCGGCCAAAGTCAATTTATTGTCTACAGCTCAGTTTCAAACCATAGTTTCCCAGTTGTCAGGCTCATAGTTTGGCTGCAACCAGAGGTCTCTATTACATCCCATAACAGCAGCCCTGACCACAGTAGTGCTGTCGTAGGACCTGCAAATTGCACCAATGTGACTGGCTCCACAGTCTGTACACAGCCTGATCAGACCGGGCCTCAGGCGGTCGCATGGCACCGCTGAGGCCTGCCCGGTCCAACAGCACAATCAGATGACATCGATGAGGATCGCAGCTGTGTTCAGGCCGAACTGGATGAGAATCAGCGATATGAAAACAATCTGATCACTCTCTGAAATATATTCTGTGAGAATAATATAATATATTTTGTGCCTCAAAATGTTAGAGACTTACAATGTCTCTATTTAATTTTTTTGGTATCTCTCAACAACCCATCAGAACTACATTTCCTCGACATGGTACCAGACGAGCGTTGTGACTGGGAGAATCTCTGCAAAGCACCCAGTACGTATCATCTGTCTTCTGTCCCTTCACATTACGTCTGTCCTCATTTCTGTGTCTTTAGCTCGTTGTATGAGTTGTGCCGGAGCTGTGGAGCTGTCCATGGTGCTGAACCGGACTGGGAAGTGGGTGCTGTTTGACATCTGACAAACCAGGTTCAAATCTAAAAACACTGCACACTTTTGCAAATGGAAAATGTCTTAAAACTTAATATAAATCTACTTTACAATTTTAAAATCAGGTAACAGCTCATAAAAGAAACCGAGAATCCTTTTTAGTCCAACCTTGATTTTAAGAACTTGACATTCTCCATATTCAGGGCCAAGAAAAAAAACCTTGGGCTTGAACTAAGTGTTCTGAGATTTTATGTCTGGTTGTGTTTACCATTCACGCACAACATCTGCTTTGGTTCCATTCCAACAAAACAGAAGGAGGGAGTCTGGGCTTGTATGAAACAGAATATTGTTTTCCTCCTGTTCTTTGTTCTTTGCAAGCTTGTTTCTTTTTTCACCTTTCGTTTTTTTCCGGCTTTGTAGATATGAAGGACACCCTGAATGGAACTCAATGTAAATCATTAGAAACGCATGAGGACACATAATCCTAAATTATTAACTTGAGAATTGGCATGAAAACAGATGTTTTCAGAGGGAGGCAACTGGTTTGAGTGTGTGTGTGTGTGTGTGTGTGTGTGTGAATCATTAAAAGTTTTAGGGTGTGGTACAGGGTACTTTATGTAGCTGAGATCATCGAGCGACTACCACATTCCCTGTTTGTGTCTCCCAGTTGATTACACCTCCAGACACAATGTGCTACAGAACACATAGATGAAGAGCAGACAAACAAATGCTTTGTGCCTTTTTTACTTGTCAACTTTGATATCACCTCCTCCCTTACTACCTCTCCTGCTCTCTATCCCCTCAGTGTGGGGCGGTCGATAGCTCATTTATTTTCGACATTACCCAACTGTCAGGGTCCAGAGGTTCTGTCTGTGAATACTGGTCACACACACGCACGCACGCACACACACAGAGCTGTGGAGACAACTTTTCTAATCTCACTTAGCGACTGGGGACCGGTGTGAGCTACACAGTAAATTGATCATGCTGCTGCTAAATGATATACGACTGTTGGGCATCTGTAATTTAACTCATCTCTGTCCCCTCTGGTTTAATGCAGGTCTGGGATTTGGCCGAGCATCTCCCTATTTAGTGTTTAATGTGTTAGTGTGGATGACAGTTTGGTCTTTGACTTTTATAATGTGCCATATTTTGAATTAGTTCACAATGGAAGTTACATTTTATACAATATAGTCTTTAGAAGAAGTCAGAGATTCAACGAGTCTGACAACAGTCTGTCACAATTATAAAATCCTGAATATAATGAATGAAATCATCCATGGAGGTAAAATACTTATTAGACTGATTGATTGACATGAAAAGATAATTTCACCATTAGTGCTTCAGAAGAGAGAGGAGCTCCCTCCAGCCTTTCCTCAAATAAAATGAATTATTCCAGCATATAAATGAAGGTCCCCCATGATTATTCTCACCGTGATGTGGACTCGTGGAATGAGCTGGTGGTTAATTCGAGCCTCGCCCAGTGATCCCACTCATGTCACACTCTGTTGCTTTGCTGGAAAAAAGCTGCAGATTATTCAGTAGTTTTTAGTTAAGGGAGAAAAAGGGAGCAGCTCTGCCACTTCTATAGTTCACATGCACATGCATATGATAATGAGCCGGGTTGCGGATGCGGTTTAGCTTTCATCTGTGGGTTTGATCAAGGTGAAGCAAGACTGCAGCAACAAAGGGGAGCCTGAATTAAAGCAGGACAGCCATAAAACTGGTGCTGAGTTTAAAGCACTGCAAGCAGTGAGTGTCCCTGCAGAGGGACGTGGGGGGTTCTCTACTCTGCCTCCTCTGTTTGTATCTTTTTAAAAGCACAAATCTGAGCAGCCTGCGAGCCTCAGCGTCCGTTTCTCCATCTCCAGTGTTTTCCATTTATGTGTTCTTTGCTTCTCCCTTTTTATTGTCGTATTCTGTTTGTTTGTTTTACTCCCTCACTATAAAATTCTCTATTTATGTTTCTCAATTTTAATTCTCTATGTACATACCCATGTTTTTCTTGTTCTCTCCTTCCCAGTTGGGATTACGGTACCTGGACTTTGCTTTGCGGCCAATACCAGTGCATTTAAATATATATATATATATATAATTCTTTCATCTTGCTTACGCTACACGACTGGAAATCCCAAGGGTGGTTTTTGAGCAGCAATGCAGAAAACAAAATTGCCGTTTTATCTGGTTGACTTGAAACTTATATACTTTAAAGATGTGGCATCGGATCAATACAGAGATTTACGCACTCACAGATGCTTGACCCGTATCAGTATCAGAACATCTCTAATTAACACTTTTAACGGTGTAATAGTGAATCCAGGTGGTGCAGATTCCACTGAACTTCCTCCCTCTCTACCTCCATGTGGGTGCACTCAGATTTCTGGGTCCTTTATGCAGTGCACCAACTATGTATCATCTGCTCCTTTATGGCCCTAGAAGATTTATACGCTCATGCCACCCACAATTGCACCAAACTCGATCACTACCTCATGCAAATACACCGAGAACAGATGGAAACATGCGGTGCTGCTGTCAATTTGAGATTTATGGCAAACTATTTGTTTGTCGTCTCAATTTCTCCTCTTAACACATTTTTCTTGTGTCCACGCGTTTTCACAGCGACTCATTAAAATCTCATAACTCAACCGAGGGCATTCTACCTCTAGATTCAATGCACATTTACCTCTCCCTATAATCTAACCGCTGTCTAGAGTTACAACAACTCTACACTGATCACGTTTCTCTCATATCCTGACCAAAAATATTTGATATGGCAAAGAGTTTTTTGTTCCTCCTCCCAAACTGCGAGCTGAGCTTCCTTTACGGCTTCTCAAGCACTTTTGTGTTGGTTTAGGATTACTCTGCATTTAGTCATTAAATGTTTTACACTCACACAAAGCCCTCCCAGGCTGATCTCAGCACTTCACTGAAGAGTGTGTCATGTTCTCTGCTGACTCACCAGCAGTGATGAACACACTGTAGTGCATGCATACTACACAGACAGGGACACATTTGTGTATATACAATATATATGCATATATTCATCATTGAATTTATCACTGTGTGAGCAGGAAACCCCTTGCCCTCTGGGTCTTAGTGCCCTCCAGTCGGTCACCTCAACAGCTAATGGACATGCTGGTTGTGGACTTTGTGGCGGCGTGCAGATCTCTACAGTCTGCACAGTGCATTTTGTGGTTGCTGCGTAAATGGAGACAGTGTAATAGTTTGTGTGTCTGTTTGTATGTGGGCACAAACAGCGAGTGTGCATAAAGACATCCATGTGTATGATGTGTAGTACGTTGTGCATGTGTTCTGTCATGAGTCATTAAATTTGTGCAGCGCGATTAAATTACCCCACACCAGCTCGGAGATTCAGTCGTCCCCGTCTGTTTATCAAGGCATCGCTCCTCTGAGACTCGCTCTGTTTCTCTGTGGCCTCATGTGAGCGCAGGGTGGATTTACAGTGCGCCTTTCATTCAATTTGTGTGTAATTAGTGGCAGATGCACTAATGCATGAGTGTCACTCCCTGATCAGTCCAATAATTTTAAGAAATTAATGTAGACAAACGGTTGTGCGGTCGATTGTGAATTTATGATGCCTGCACAGCTATAATCCTGAGTCAGTAGAACGACAGGGCACTTCCATGTTGTAGGAAACAGCTCCTTCTTCAGTCAAGGCTCTGGCTCCTGAAGCTCATTACAAAATCAGCTCCTGCTGGGACGACCTGCTGCAGTTCACTGGTGGAATTAACATAGAGACGCTGCATTAACACAAAGAGGTTTCAAATCATTTACATAAACCACAGAGCAACTTTGAGAAACTACTTCTGCAGGTTTTTCAATCGTACATCATCAAATTGAGGGCTGGTGCATCTTTTGAGACCAATACATGGACCTAAAGATCCAATTCCTCTAAATCCCTCATACACTGAGGCGAAGGATTCAGTTATATGATGAAAGTTATGTTTTATTGTTTTAGTTTTAGCGAATCAGCCCCCAAAACTCTGTCATTATTCAGCCCTTTCCCTTTGTAAAGATTCATAGTGTCCTGGTATGCATTTTACCTGCATATCTCATCCAATGCTAATCCAGAACCATGAATCCTTGTGTCAGCTGCACTCACAGGTGCTTTGTCACCCAACTGTCATTGTCAGGCTCCTGTCGGGTCCCAGCAGAACCAGTGGAGGACCAATCGGAGCAGATTGCAGGTTCATTATCAGGCTTAGTCAACAAACACAAACTGTGGGGTTGTTATGGAGAATCTGAAACGATGCTGCTGTCCCCAGTTTGAGTCATGGAGAGAAAACAACAGAGGAAACTCATCTGCATGATTCAGTGGCCCATTCAGAGTCATTAAGCTTGGGAGAGTGTGTCGCTGTGTTTGGCACACTATGGCTCAGGCACATTTTCAAGCAGTGTGTCGGTGTGTGTTTGTTTTGTGTCTGACAGTCCAGGAATATTTATGTCGTGTGTGTTTTTCTTTTATTTAAGTATTTGTGTCAGCACGGTATAATTCATGCAAGTTGAAGTAATGAGGGGAAGGAACAACAACGTCAGCTGCCATTTAATGGAGCCAATCCTGCGGAGGTGCTCATGTGAATCTGTTTGTGTGTATTTGAATTTGCCGCAAACACGTTGTGCGACTTCTCTCTGGCTCTCTCTCTACACTTGAGATCCTAGCTCTTTCTGCTCCAGTACTTCAACTGTCATAAGAACCGTTTGAGTTTCAGACATTTAGAGAACAGAATAGATCAAATCCAAGGACGTGCACTCGTGTGTGTGTTAGTCTCTGCACTGGTTTGAAGCCTTGCCAGTCTCTCTCAGTCTGACTCCCACAGTGTCCACTAATGAACTGGTTCTCTGTTCCTCACGCACAGTTAGGGTGATAATGACTTAGCCGACACACAGAGCAGGCGTTTGTGTGACTGTGTACTGCGAGTTCTCCCTCGCCCCTTTTATTTACAGACTATTTTAAGACAGATAATATGCACACGTTGCTTCTGTGATTGTTTCTGTGTCCTCCTGTGACTGATGTGTGCTGCATTTATATTTACACCTGTTACTGGTTAATGGAGTGCTCACTTAGACCTGGAAGTTTTACTAGTTCGAATTCTCTTTCTCTCTCTCTTAAGTTTGAGTGTAGGAGGGGATGCAGGGAATACATTTGCCCAGTGGGTGGCACCGTCACTGGAGTTGCTGGAGGAGCAACATTTCACTAGAAGGTTCCTTTGGTCACTGATCCGTTTGTTTGGACTGTACCAAAGTTGTAAGTGCTTGTGTAATCACATCGTATACACACGTCTGCATTCAACACCTTCCTAATTGATTATTAGTCGTGTTCCTGTTGTTAGGCCCCCTGACGTCCTGCTGGTTCTGTCTGACCTGTCATCTTTAGCAGGTGCCTGCGGGCAGGAAGTGATTGTTAGTGTAATGTAATGGAAGCTGGTTAAACCTCCACCTGGACTACACACACCAGCTCCTTGTCATTCTCACTCTCTCTCTTTGTCCTCAGGTGCATTCTGCCAGGTTGCAGTTCTTATCAAAGATTTTCTGATGCAACACAACTACATTCAGAAGCTCTCACTCACACATGTACTCCAGACACCACTGACACAACTAGCTGTTATATATTTTTTATATCTCAGTGAAACGTTAACTTAAAATGCGGATCCTCCCCTTGTCGCAAATGTGCACGATGTGTGTGTGACAGCAGGTATTGATACATAGATAGTTATTGTCTGTAGGCTCCTGTGTGTGTGTGTGTGTGTGTGTGTGTGTGTGTTTCGGGTGTGTTTAACTGTATTGTCAGCAGTGAGCAGAGCAAGCTGACCTGGGCTATTTTATGTTTTACAATTCCTCATTCATCCTCTCTCTCTCTCTCTCTCTCTCTCTCTCTCTCTCTCTCTCAGACTGCGGTGATGCATGCGCAGTACAGTCCCTCTGCATCTCTGACATTAAATCATTGGATTCTCGTTTGATGATATTGTTTTCTCTCTTTTATCTCCTGATCTCCGTCTCTCTCTCTGTCGCGCCTTCCTGTCTCCTTGATTGTCTTTTCATCCTCTTTTCCTTCTCATCCCTCCTTTCACCCTCACATCTGACTTTCCCTTTAAAAAATATCTGATTGTATATCACAACACACGGCACTACTCACTTTTACATAAGAATAATCAACAAAGCTTTTCTGTAAGGTCTTAATTCTGATTAGTTTGTTGTAGCTTGGACCGTCTTTACATTAGCATCAGTTGTCTTCTGTTGTCTTACCTGTGCAACACACTGTGTGTACTGTTGAGTCTATGACGTGTTGCAGCAGCAGCAGAGAGTTTGTGTATCAGCTGAAGAAGGAGGTCAGAGTGTACCCTGGATAAATTAGTGTGCTGACAGTGTACTTCACTGTGCTCTGCAAAGTATATGTTGTCTGTGTGTGTGTGTGGGTGTGTGTGGGTTTGTGTGTGTGTGTGTGTGTGTGTCCTGATTCCTGATTTATGCTGCCGTCACTGCGCATGATGGGAAAGCTGAGCATTCACATCTGACACAGTGCATCACCTGTCACATCACAGGGCAACACACACACACACACATTTGTAATTATCAGCACCCTCTTTCATTCACTCTGACCCAAATACACACTGCAGGTTATTTATCTCACACAAAGTTTGTGTGTTTCTGCATTCAGGGGCTGGTGCCTGGTCCCTGATGTATCGTTTCCACTGTCCACACCCTGTCACTGCAGTCCTGTCTTTTCATAGTCTCTCTCGCTCTCTCTCTCCTGAATAATTAATGAGCTGTGGAAACAGAGAGCTGTTTCTGTTCCTCTCCGGATCTCACACAACCATGCACAGTCACTGTGGGCTAGAACTAACTACATGCACAGTTGTATTCTGAACACGATGGAAGACACTTAAGTTATTGTGTGTGTGTGTGTGTGTGTGTGTGTGTGTGTGTGTGTGAGTGTGTGTGTTTGTGTGCGTGCGTGTGTGTTTCAGAGAGCCAGATGTCCTTCTCTTGACCTGCCTCCTTCTTAATGTTGTGTGTATCTTTATGTTGGTGTGCAGGGCTTGAACTTTTAACATTCCCCTTATACATACTGTCAGACCTTGAACTGTGTGTGTTTGTGTGTGTGTGTGTGTTTGAAGGGTGGTTACAGTGGGATTAACAGGGATTAAAATGGAACTGCTGAGTATGAACCTACTTTTTTCTTCTCCCAGTCAAACGGTTTGTGCGTGCTTATGTGTGAGTTTTTCCATTTTCCTCCTTCAGGCAGAATACACTGCATGCATGTAATTGTGTGTGTGTGTGTGTGTGTGTGTGTGTTCGTGTGTGTCTTCATCAGCAGCATGTTAGATTACTCGGTGGGTCCATACAGGGTGGGCATCAGAATCCTATATTAAGACGTGGAAGATTAAAAATGGAATATAGAACTCACACATCTCAGTCATAGAGTTGTTTTCGGTTTTTTGCTTTAGAAAAAAGTTTGAGATACAAAGCAGCAGATTTTCCCGGCGGCAATAAACTAGAGTCCCAGAATTGCAAATAAGAAAAAGCCTCATGAAATATGCTTTTGCAATTGAGCTGCATCATTATAAAGGTAAAGGATCTGTTTGTTTCTTTACAGCTTGGTCTTTACTTGGAGCAGAATTCAGGATATTTCAGTATATGACCTTTCTCTCTTGTGCAGAAGCTATTAGTTCATTCATGATTCCTCAGTGGGGAATAAAGGATCTGTACAAAACCCACTTCCATCGAGTAATGAGAGACTATTACTGTGTCTACACACTAAATGAGGCTGTGTTGACAACTTGAGCCCGCTTACAAAAGGTGTTTTGTCTCCAAACTAGAACTTCCAGGCGTTGCCCAGACAGCCTCTTCAAATCACCAAGAAGCAGTACATCCAAGGTAAGGCACAGACACACACATTAACACACAGACACACAGAGAAACACACACAAACACCCCTGAGGAGCAGAGAGGTGGAGTATATGACGATAGTAGTCGCTATGGGAGAGGAATCATTAAACGGGAACTTGTAGCTGTTCAGAATTTCCTGTTTTTTTCAAAGGTTCAGGGAACAGATGTAAACTGGAAGATAACTGGTCAAAATAATTCAGCTGCACCATTAATGTCACCATTAACGTGCAAAGTCCTGATGTCATGGCTTTACGTCCTCTGATAAATGATCTAATTAAAGATGGCTGCTTGTGGTGTTGTGAAGTCATCTCCTATCTGCAGCGCTGCACTTATTACTTTCCTGAGGTGCAGGATTAGCCGTGTGAGAGTATTTCTCAGTTTGTAAATTAATAAAACATCATAATGTGTTGGTTTGGCCCGGCCACGTCAACTCTGCCTCCAGTCGTAGCTGCGGTGGTCTCACCCTCAACTCGACACCTCTATTTCTGTCCCCTGCTCTCTCCCTGCCTCTTCCTTTCTTTCCTGTTCTCTCTGTGTTTGAGGGATTCATAGGTGCTTCCATCAGCACTCCTTCTCCTCACTCAGATTCCCAAAGCTCCTTGTCATCAAATCTTCTTCAGTCCGTCCTGCACATCGTCCCTCCTCTCCCTCCTGCCGTCTGTCATCCCCATATCACTTCTGTTCTCGTGCCTTCAGGGGAGAGTCTGCAGCCTTGAACACAACTGATTACAGTGCAGTATTTGTGTGTGTGTGTCCTGCAGCTGCTGAAGAGGTGTTTTCACCTTGCTGACATAGGATGTGATGGCTCATTGTACTTGACCTCATCAGTGCAGAGTGCAGTGATAGATGGATCCTCATTGGATTCTGATTTGTGTCTAAATGCAGCGATTTGGCTCCACAACTTAACTAAGTTAGGTGTATTGACTCTTTATTGCTGCACTAAGCTCCCAGCTGCTCACTGTCAGTGCTTCTCTGAGTCTGTCTGTGTCACTGTCTGTGTCACTGTCTGTCAGCCACACAAATGAACACACACAATGTTTTTATTATCACAATCTATCTGTTGTGATCGGCTGTGAAAGACAGGTCGACAACATGGAAGTGACACAATTAAAAATGCTTTGTGATAAGCTAAGTTTGTGTGTGGTGTAACACAACTATAATTTGCTGAACACTGTATATTGTCATGGTTTTAAATGCAGACAACTTGAAAAATTCTAAACCTGCACAGCTGTTACTGGAGGGCACTGAGGCGTGATGTGGTGAAGTGTTCCTCAGGGCTCTGTGTTTGGTCCCACAGGAAAGGAGGAGGAGACGGTGACAGTTCACCCCCGAGCCATGTTCATCCCTCAGAAGGGCTGCACTTTCCTCGCTGCAGGTTGGTCAGAAAATAAACTCAAAACAACACAAACCACTGTGTGTTGTGTAACTAACAAGTCCTCACTCATAGACTTACACATGCTTTGACACAAATTGATTTGTACCCTTATGTGCTCTTCAGGCCGTTGACCCAAAGTTCCTGCTCCACAGCTAAACCACATTAGTTCTGCATTTATGGTTCAACCTTGTGGGAAAAGTTTGTCAGTCTGTTGACAGCAGTGCATATGAAAACTGGATTAGTGAGTTATTGTGCTGCTGTGTTGTTGTACTCCATGTGTAGCATCTAGTTAGTGTAACTGTTTTGCCTCGGTTATATTTGTCTTTTCAAGTTTGTAACTTACAAAAAACCCTCATGTTGATACAGGCTCAGCTGGTCTGAGGTCAGTGTGGGGGGTGTGACGCCGGTCAGTGCTTTGCAGAGAGAGGACACTGTGAGCTTGGGGGGGGGGGGGGCTTTCAGGGGAAGGCCGGGCGTCTGCTGTGTGTCGCCCACTTACACAACCAGACGGATGAACCAGGGTTAGCAGGAGGACAACAGTGAAAAGGAGAGACACATGGACACACAACATATCAGCAATTCACGCCAACACATGCCCACAACAACCACACGCACACACACACACACACACACACACACACACACACACACACACACACACGTTTAGAGGCAAGGTTGCCATGGAAACAACCCCTCCTCACCCAGTGGTGTCCTCTGTTGTCCTTCCCAAAGTGGAGCATCTATTGAGCATGTGTATGTTTGTGTGTGTTTGTGTGTGTTTGTTTAAACTTTCATGTCCCGGAACTTAGACGATTTGAATCTCAATGCCGCATGAAGACTGAAATTAAAGGTAAATAAAATTATTAACAGGGTTATTAATATTATCATCACGAAGTCGGTCTAATCTTATGTCATTTAACTTAAAGATTCTGACGGCACATTATTTAATTTAAACAATCCAACAACCCATGACACTATTTCTTTGGCCTTTGCTGGTTTGCTTTCTTTCTGGAAGCTCTTCACCACCAACCACAACCCACGAGGGACATTTCATATTCTCAATTTGCAGGTTGTTTCTCCCTCTAACCTTCAGAGTCTGTGCTGTACTGCAGAGCAGCACTGACGGCTGCTCAGGCCACTGTGGCTGGACGCATTAAAGATGTATGACACTTAGTCCGCACAATATCTTAGTACCTTGTCCAAGGAACTGCAGGAGCTGATGGCCTCTTATTTATGGTTTTTAATATTTGTGATCTAAAGCAATACATGGTCTGATATATACAAAAATTAAAGTTAGAGGGGAAATTAAATTGTCAACGATTCCTAAGGTTCCTAACATCTTTTATGCATAATTTTATCTATAAAATAAAACTTTTCCTCTCACCAACATAAACACAGATACTGATATTTCTCTGAAGGGCTCATACTATTTATATATTGCTAAGGCTCTAGTTATAAGTTTTACAAATAATAATTTCTTACTTATATATTCTTTTGTTAGTAAAAATAGTAGATGCCTATTGTTAAATTATTAAAACCCAAACTCATGAAGTTAACAACACTTGTCAATCAACAGTCATTGTTCTGTCAATCATCCAAACTGCTGTGGCTTCAGCTCCACGCAAGTCCCTCTTGTTTAAAAATTCACTTCTCGAGTGAGTGGAGACCAATAGTGATTATTCAGTTTATTAATAATGAATGTACGAATAAAACTAATCAGATTGAGCATCTTAAAAAAACTACATCTTCTGTGTAGTTTCAGTCTGAAGGTGAGACAGGATCTGCTGTAGTTGAAGGGTCGGCTTATTGACAGCTTACTGCGGATCGGAGCTATTTCTGTATGGATCAATACGAGGACTCTTGATTATGGCATTTTTATCACAGGGACAGGAAGACGCAGGAGAACACACACACACACACACACACACACACACACACTAAACCCTACATTCACGTTTAGTTTTCTGTTTCATACATTTAATTCTTACAAAAATCCATCTCCATAATCTTCCTTTCTTTCTATTCATGCGATTTTCACACACACACACACACTTTTACACACACTTACACACACACACACACACACACACACACACACAGATCCTGGTCAGCAGTATGTTTCCGAGGCCGGCGGCCATGCTCGGAGGGAATGTGATCGGGCTCATAAAACATTGATGGGATGATATCTTTAGAAACTCCCTCCTTCACCTCATGACAACCTAAGCTTGTCATCTCCTCCCCTCCACCTCTCACCTCACCCTCTCCCCTCCACCCTGCTTTCTTTTCTTAATCCCTCCATCCTCCCCTCTCTCTCTCTCTTTCCCTTTCATCAGCTTCCTCTGCCACGTGTCTGACCTTGGATAAACAGTGTTTGTCATGACCTCCATTTTAAACAGCACAGTCCAGGGAGTGTCTTTCTCAGTGGGGCTGAATAATACCACCCAATATCACATCTAAATCATTTAGCTCCCTGACAATAAATGGAACTATTTTGAACGCGCTGGTGCACGTCCTTACTCCATCGCCATCCCATACACCCGTCCTCCATCGTTCTCTCTCCTCCTGCGAGAGCTGCAACCTGTTACAGACGGTTGCTTCAGCCCGACTGAGAAAATACTCTTTCGGTTTTTCCCCCCTTTTCCATTTTGAGTCTTTTTTCCCAGATATAGTCGAGTTTAATTGGAATTTGAAGCAGCAGAGCAGAGGGGAAAATTGCAGTAATGGAATGAACAGCAGTGGTAATGGGTGTTTCTGAGCGTGTGTGTGTGTCTGTGTGTGTGAGTGTGTGCATGTGCGAGCGTGTGTGTTTGTCTTGAGAGATGTTTCGGTTTTGGAGCTGACAAGCTGACAAGAGAACTGTTGGCTTGTCAGTACAGAACATGTCATTCTGATATACTGTCACCTGCCACAAAGAAGTGTGTGTGTGTCTGTCTGTGTGTGTGTCTGTGTATGTGCGTGTGTGTGTGACTCGTTAGTACCTCTGGTTATCTCTCTGCTTGTACTGTAATTGCCTCGGGCGAGTCTGTGAAGGGATTTGGCCTCAGAGGTTTTTCTTGTTGAAATGTTCTCGTGTTTTTCTGAAACTTCATTTTCCTGTAACTGCTGGGACCTTTCCTCTTCTATCTCTATGTTTTTTCTGTTAAACAATGATAATTTTACAAAAAAAATGTTTAGTCCACAGTGTGATGTAAGATAGACACTATTCATACACTATTAGAAACCTCTGTACCAGGAGGGGGCTTTAAAAATATGAATTTCAGCAAAAGAGAAGATTAGCACCAATTTCTTTGATTCTTTTATCAGACCCTTTCCCTCTTATTGCATATTTTTCATTTCCAGCTGGATTTTACTGTGAGGAATTACACAACATTCACTGTAGTTGGAGATATTGCCCGAATCCACTTTAAATTAGATTGTGTCGGGCTGGTTAATTGCACTTAACTACCTGCTGCAGTCAGTTCAGTTTCAGACACTTCAGAGGAGAATTAAATTGTTGGTTATTTGATCAAATCTTGGGAATGACTCAGCTGAATGTGACGGGTTGAGGATCATGGATGTGTGATTGAAGTCATGTGTCATTGAGAAGGTGTTTGTACGTGTGTGTGGACTTCTCAGACTTCTGCCAGGTGGAGCTGCGTCTCTTAGCTCATCTCTCCTCCGACCCTGAGCTGCTCCGTGTTTTTACCAACCCCCAAGCTGACGTCTTCACCATGCTGGCCTCTCAGTGGTAAGTCACACACACAGACACACACACACACACGTACACACACTCTATCTTGATATCAAAGGCCAGCGATGACACTCATGGTTTCCCACAGAGTTTCTCCTTCCCACTCTCTCTGTGTGTCCCAGCGTCCTTCCTTTACTCCTGTCATCCATCTCAGTCAGGTGTGTGACAGAGGGCGGCGGGTGAAACAGATTACCTGGTCACACAGGCCATAATTACACCTCTGCTGAGGCTCCACTCTATGTCTCTTACATTATCTCTCTTTCACCTTAAACAAATTAATTGGTGCTGCAGCTCTGCCGGGATTTATTTGAAAGCCTCCAGTAGATAAATACCTATCCAGCAGGGGGCAGTGAAAAGCTAGTATGGATTTCTCTCAGACAGCTGCACAATGAAGGGGAGTGCTCACCTTTAGGTTACTAATATTTAAGGTAACACAACACAGCACTTACCCTAAGCTGAGGTTTAACAGACATGTATGTATTTGCATGTGGAACCTTTTTTACTGTAATTATCTCATATTTAAGTTCCTACCCTGAGGCAACAGGCAGTGACACAACTGACCTTATGAAACACTGGAGTGTTGAGGCTCAGCAGACACACTTGTAATTTGTGTGTGTGTATGTTTGTGTGTGTTCTTTTTGTGTGTGTGTGTGGTGGTGGGAGGAGACACCCACTCTTAACACTGATCGGCCCTGGCAGCTCCCCGTCAGCCCCTCCAGAACTTTGCAGACGTCCCACCCTGTCTGATCCCCACTTCCACGGCTGTCTCCAAGTCACATTACATAACTGTCCTCTTTCTATCTCTCTCTCTCTCTCTCTCTCTCTCTCTCTCTCTCTCTGTCTGTCTCTCTCACTTTGTCTGTCCTTCTTATTTTCTTAGTCCCTCTGGCGACTTGCTGTTCACGTCCTTTTAACCTCCAGACCTCACTTGGTTTTCGCTTTTCATTTCATTCTAGTTTCTATTTAGTAATTTTCATCTTCCGTCTTGTTCTGCTCTGTCTCACGTTTTTCCCTTTCGCTTTTCTATCCGACCACGATTCCTCTTCTCCTCCTCATTAAGTTTGGAGCAGATCCAGGGAAACTGGGAGACCAACGGATATTATGTCACTTTCTTTAACAAGGCGAGATTGTTGGTTGAGAGCCTTGGAGGAGCGGTTCTCTCTCTGAGGGTCCCTCTCGTTCCCTTCTTTAATTGTTCTTGATTTACCGCCTCATCTGTCTCTGTTTCAATTCCCAAAACACGAATCAAAGTAGACAAACATGTCATTATCTGTACATGCACACAACTCATCACACAATACTTACCTTCAAACAGTTTTCTACAGTTTCTATAATGTTTTATCACAATTTGTCTCTTGAAAATCCTAACCTATTCATTTGTCCCATTCCAGTCCAGGAAAATGTCAAGGGTTGAGTTTCCCATTTCCATTAAATGCTGTACCATCTGATTTTTGAAGCAATCTTTTCACCTCTACACCATTTTATTCACCCTAAGCAATATTAATGAATTAAAGTATTACAAATTCTCTTAATCTGTTTATCTCTGTACCTCAGGAAGGGGGTTAGTGAGGGTGAGGTGACCTCCGAGGATCGGGAACACGCCAAGCGCATCGTCTACTCTGTTGTGTACGGGGCAGGTCAGCACACACACACACACACATACACATACACAAACACATACACAAACACACACACACACTCTCAGAGGCACGTTCTCACAGGGCAGTGGGTGATGAATAATTGATTAATGAAGATGGAAGTATTCTTCAGTCAACATCGATGAGCTGGACAGTTTCAAAATTGTGTGAGCAGCAGAGATGGTTGTGAGAAAGAACCTGAAGTTAGTATAATTCCAGGTTATCTGTACTTAAACATGTTTCAGGTTGTCTTGTGTTTGGTTTCATGTTGTTTAACACATTCCTGAGTTCACACAGTGGACAGACATGTGGGTGGGAGGCAGAGGGGCCGTGGAAGACGGAGAGAAATGAGTAAGAGGAGGATGAATGTATAATGCACCCTTGTGGCTCATAAAGAGACTCTGACCATGTTCTTGTGAACATACACACATGACCAGTGACGCAGCGCTATGTGAGACTAAACTAACATCTGTGCACTTTTATGTGTGAGTAAATGTTGTGTGCATATACTCAATATGGACATTTGTGCGTCTGTTAGCAGAGTGTGACCATGTGTTTTTTGAGCAGTAGAGGGAGGCAGGTTTTTAGAAACTTTAAATGTTTCTGAAGATTTACAGCTTTTTCCTCCTGACTAACACAAAGCACCATAACAGCCTCTCCTAGGATCTGATGTGAAACAGTCAGTGAACCATCAAGGCACTGACATTTAATAAATGCCTGATTTTCAAAAGCCTGTAGTGTGAAATAATAATAACAGTTTTGACAGTGTCAGCTAGAATTCAAAGTAAAACCCTAAACTGCAACTGCCAGACTCCAGCACCTTTTAAATCTAATAATCAGTGACTGCATGGCTTCTAATGAGCTTGTTAAAAAATGTAAAACATAGATATCTTTAAATATATGGCCATAAACCTAAATAATGAATTTGATTCTTCAAAGTGAATGCCTAACATCTCCTTGTAATGAAGTGCCAGAGGGTATTGGGGGGTTGCCAGTCATTATTTATTATTGAAAAACGTGTTGTAGAGCAGGGTGAAGAGGTCAGAGGTCACGAGTAGGGTTAAGCTTTTAAAAAATGTGACCTTCAGATGCTCTTATTGTTTTCAGTTTTCTCAGTTTCGGTACCTGCTCAGTTGCTGCATGCTGTTCTGGGTTTGTAGGTCATTGTTGTGAGAGACGTTCTCGCTCATTTTACTGAGAGAAGGTTACATTTCTATAAAAGTGGATCATCACTAACCTATTCATATGCTTAGCTTGTGGTTCACGTCTAAATAGGTCAGTTTTGTCATTGGTTTTGACCTCTTTACAGTTTGCTGACACCAGAGACGTCAAATATTTGAAATGAAAATAAAATATTCCATAGGACAAGTGTAATATAATACCAGGCTTGGCATGTGTTGTTTATACAGAAGACTTCCATCGATTTCTTTAGCTTCATGTTTTCCTCTTTCACTTTCTGACCCAGTCTTTATATATAATCCAAACAGGACCTTCACTGTTCCTCCTGAGCCCGGCGTCATGACGAATCCAGAAAATAGGTTTGATTTCATTAATTAGCCAATCAGCGGAAACCCTAGAGCGCATGGTTTGAATCAGAATGTGCACGTAGGGGGAACTGGGCCTGCGCTAATATTCCACAGGCTCTGAGAACAAAATCTGATGCTCTCCAGCTGATGATGGAGGCCTCTGGGGTATTTCTACTTGAGCTGGAGTAACGGCTCGACAGGAGAGAAGAACAATAAGCCAACAGAGCCACACACAGACCAATACCACTCTAGGAATCTCACTAAACCTCAAATCAAATTAATTGGACACACATACAGAGCCGTGGGATGGTTCAGAAAAAGGCTGAGAACATATGAAGTGTGTAAGGAGAACGATGGAGCAAGATACTGAGAGGAGGAAGGTTGGAAATGTAGGCTAAAGGGAAAGGGGGGAGGTGGTGGAGGAGAGAGTAATGTAGGGGAAAGGGGAAGAGTAAAGAGAGGGTGGGGCAGCGAGAGAGAGAGAGAGAGAGGGAACTGAGAAGAGGAATAGAAGGAGCTCCTGATCAGCATAGACAGACTGCTCTTCATGGAAGGAGCGTGGCCATGGTTACTGAATACTAAAAGGAAGCTTTCTCAGCAAGACAATAATCAGGCCAGGGAGGAGGGGCAGAGCAGTGCTACACACACACACACACACACACACACAGACACACACACGCATACATACGTTATACAATTAGGTCAACTGATAAGAAGGGATGATTTTGTGATGATTTTGGAGAAAAAAGAAAAGTAGAGATGAAGGAGAGGAGAGATGAGTGTGCACTGTGAAAATAAGAAGTCATCAAAAAGAAAGGAGTAAAAAACTAGATCAATATCAACGGCTACATTCATTTCATCTGATTGACCTGATCTACATTTCGTCAGCTGAGGCTCTTCAATGACCTTTCCCCAAAACGAAAATGTTTATCAGCAGCCTTTTAGAATTTTCACATTTGAACTTTACAGATACGTTTCAGGGTGAGGGCAGAAATCACAAGAGCACTAGAGAGAGGGCAGGAAATGAACAAAATCTGAATCATCAGGAAGAATCGCAGCAGTAGTAGAAGAAGAGACGAGAGGGAGGAAAAGAGGAACAGAGCAGGGAGCGTCAGGAACAAAAAAATAAATCTGAATCACTCGCTGAGGTGCCCTCATTCAGCAGGAATGGGGGGGGGGGGTTCATACAGATGCAGGAACACGCTTCTCAAGAGGCACAGCTCTCGAGCACCTTCCACATTATCTACATGGCAGAAGCATTGACAGCTTCAAATAATGAATAATAAAACAAACTTACTGGATGAATCCACATTTAAACAAACCTCAGTGTGATAAGAATGACCCCAAAATTACACAAACCATCTCTAATAAACATCTATTTGATGCATTTTAAATTTAAGTTTTGGTCCATGCCCCCTCTGCTAACAAGGAGGCGATGTTTATGACCCACGTTGCAGCCAGCCACCAGGGGGCAGAGCAAGGTGATTTGGCTTCACTTGTTTGGGAGCTTTCATGTCAGTCATCTTTACATAGAGTCTAAGATTAGACTGTGACCCATATGTGATTGTATCCCACGCTCTATATGCAAATATACATCATCTACATGCATCTTTGTACGTCACTGCTGTTTGTAAAGAGAAAAGGTGTGGTTGTTTTTTAGCAAGTGTGTGTCTGTGTCTGTCTGTGTGTGTGTGTGTGTGTGTGAGAGAGAGTTTCAAAGAGCAGCTGAGCGAATCAATTTGCCACAAGCAGCTCTACAAGGTTTTACTCATTTAAAATAGGAAAAAAAAATAATGAAAATCAATGTGAGGCGTCAGCGTTGATGCTGTGCTGGGCCTCCACATATAAAATCAATGTTTGGGAAACAATGGGACGTCTGAAAATATGATACGGTTCATTATGAAGCTGTGGAGAGTTAACGGATCCTGTGGCCCAGGACGCTTTTTGTGTTAGTTTTGCTAAAAAAATAACTTTTGAATCTTCAAACTCAGAGGCTGACTGTCTGTAAGAGAAGCTGATGTTGGTAAAAGGAAGGAACAGTAAAAACTTAACCTCAATACCATAAGACACACACGCACATGCACACAGACAGACAGACAGACAGACAGACAGACACACAGACAGATAGACACACAGACAGATACAGACAGACAGACACAGACAGACACACTCACACACTGTCACACACTGTCACACACCCCTTGCAGTCTAATCCTGCTCTTTGCTCTCTCTGCTTTTATCTTGTCCTCTTCCATCGCTCGCCCTTCACTTTTCTCTCACCCTCTGGTCCAGTCTGTCTGGACCCCCCCCCCCCCCGGCCTCTTCTCCTCTCATCACTGAAGATAGAGGTCGTTTTGCTCCATTTAAAAAATCTCTGGTTATTCATTCTGTCGGCTCAAGGCCTTTTCAATGACGGCCATTCAGGATGATAATTCAACATTTGGGGAAATCTGCTTTGGAGTTTTTCTGGAAGCTACCACCAGCATTTGTTTTGCTCATCACTACGAAGACACTCTTATTTAAAATTGAAATGCTTTGTTTATTCTGGAAAATCCAAGCTTTCATATCAGTAAACATGAATTTTGATACGTCTGCGATCATCGGCCGATATTATCAGCTCACTAATAAATCAGTCTTGCATCTTTATATATGATAAAGTTAATCAGTAAAAGTTGTTCCCTACAGGCCGCGAGCGACTCTCAGGGATCTTGGGTGTGAGTGCCCAGCAGGCCAGTCAGTTCCAGGACAGTTTCCTCCAGACCTACAGGGACGTCCAGGCCTTCATCCAGAGGACCATCCAGCTGTGCCACAAGCAAGGTGCGTCTGCGTTCATCTTCCACTCAAAAGTGTGTGTGTGTGTGTGTGTGTGTGTGTGTGTTTGTCTGAAAAAGAAGAGGATGTGCTTACAATAGCAGGAATGAGACCAACTGCTGTGGTTCAATATTGGATGAGCAGCAACGAGGTGAGTTGGGGGGGTGGGAGGGGACTGTTTTATGTGAAGGGGGGGCTGATGGTTGAGATCTATTTATATTCAAACATAACTGCCAGCGCAGCACACCTGAGACTTGAACACACAGAATAGTGTCGAGTCTGCACTTTAACCCTGGTTGCACACGAGCCCAGTGTCAGTCGGAATTCACCGAATCAGATCGGACGACACCGAGTGCCACATCTGGATTCAAATCTCAGTCCCCGGCCGGGCGATCTAATCCCGTCTTCACTTTATCTCACGTGTGCAGTATTGATGTTCCGGCTGATTGAGCACCGATAGGCTGACGTGTAAACCAGCTGCAATCTAATCAGATTATTGCCAAAGAGACAAATTATGTGTGTGAGTGTCGGCCTCAGCTCGTCTCTCTGGCCGGTGCTGCACGTGAGAGCTGAAGAATCACCTCATCTAGGTGTAAACATCTGGAATTAGGTCAGTGGTAATGTGGGAGTCCTTTGTCAAAGACAGTGACCCCCCCGTCCCGCTCAGACAGGTGCTCCATCACCCACCTCAACCCCCCCTACTCTTGACCTCCCTGTTTCCTCGATGTCAGCTTCTTCATCTACACAGCGCTCTGGACTCATTCTCCCAAAAAGGCTGCACACACGGATCACAGAGGAAAGCCTCCTCGTTCTCCGGGGCCGAGCGAGGAAGCGCCCAGCAGTCGGCTTCAAACCAGCTCATCACCATGGTGACGCTCCCAGCGGAGACGGTGCTGGGATTTATCGTCCCCTGCTCGTCCCACACCCTCCGTCCCTCAGTCAGTCTGTCTCTCTCTCTCTCTCTCCATCTTTCTCTCTTTGCGTTTTTATCATCTCTCCCTCGTCACTTGTTTTCAAATCGCTTCCCCTTTGGTCGCACCCCCCCCCCCCCCCCCCCCCCCATCTCACTCCACAGCAGGAATAAAGCAGATCGATTAAGATGGTCTGAGCTGGCTGGGAGGAGACGTGCAAACATCACACCAGATCCACCGGCTGGAGCTGGTGGATTGAGGCTCAGAGCAGAGATTAGTTCTGTTGCTCCTTGTTCTCTGAGTTAAGAGGTGATTGGTATCTGACACAGCAGGATTCTGCTCAGGTCCTGTGGACGCCGGCAGGCTGAGCAGAGACGAGGTGCAGGCTCAGCTGCTTTCATATTTGTTGGAAGCGTCTGGGAGGTGGGGCGAAGCGAAGGTGAAGTTAATGTCACGGTTTCACAGTCAGCGGGTGATGATAAGAGAGAGAAGTGAGAAGAAGTAAAAGGCAGAAGAAGATTTCATGGAGACAGAAGCATAAAATGAAACCCAGGAGCAACGGTACAGAGATGAGACCCAGAGAAGGAATATTTAATAGTTGGCAGGGCTGTGCTTCTCTGAACGGTGTTTGAAACTCACTGTGTTTGATATTAAAATGAGCAGAAGCCTCCACTCGGTGAGCCTGTCCTGTTGTTCTTCATATCGTGCACATTTCATTAAAGCTCCTGAGACGAGTGTCACACCTTCACACGCCCGTCTGAGGTTTCAAAGAAGATGTAGAAAGAAGGAGGATTTCAAAAACACACACACACACAAGGGGGGGGAATCACAGAGACAAGAAATGAGTCAACTCTTCTGAGGCCTCGACAGACAAAGGGAAGCCTTTATCTGCACGGATATGTAAACACCACGCTGAGCTAACACTCACACATCAGCACGTCCAGGCTCTGAGGCTCAAATTCGTCATGCATGGATCTATTTGGATATTTCATAACTGCAGAGAAGGAAGTTGGAAAAGACTTGAAAATACAAAAGGCAGCTGCTGCAACATTTTCAGGATGGCCTCGTAGATTTACTAAATATATATACGTCTTACATCTCAAATTAATTAAGCAGAAAAGAAGGCAATAAAGAGCAAAAACAATTATAAGAAGTTCCTTTCCACATTGATTTATGGTATTATTGTGTAAAATTAGTCAATATGAGCCTTGCACCGACATATTGGTATCAACGTTTGCCGATAAACTTTAGTTTTACAGAGTAAACAGTGCAGGAAATCTTTGCTTTATATTTTCATTTTTAAGTGTGTGTGTCCATATTGATCCATATTGATAAATAGTTTTTTACATCACTAAATAACACTTAGATTAGTTATAATTACATCTGAAGGTTCATTAGTTTAATACAATAAAACATTATGATGATTTGTCGCCCATGAACTATTCTGCCAATCTCCCTGAGCTACGTGAAAACAGCTTGAACTTGAAAAACTGACAGTTGAAAATCCAGAACACGGATTCGAACAAACACACACATTCCAGTATGGTTCACGTGATTCCCAGTCATACCTGTCCATAAATGGAACATTTGTGCGATGTGCATTCACTGACCTAAAGTACACTACACGTCCCTGTCACTGGGGCCCGGAACAAAGGTCACATTCTTCATGAGGTCACACTGGTGTGTCATGGGTGGATTCACTGTGAGTTGGTTTTTGTGTTTGTTTCCAGTGGTGTGCGCTCATTTCCTATGCATTTATGCCGCTGTACGTGATTGTGTGTGTAGGTGATTGTGTGTGTATGTGTGTGTGTGTGTGTGTGTGTTCTGGGAAAAGGGTCATTCAGGTTTCATGCCACGGTTGGCTTTCCTCATAGTAGGGGATACTACAGGGATTTAGCTGTAAAGCCTGCTCCATTGTTGTTCAGCTGGTGGAATGTACTGGGCCCACTGTGAGTGAGTGGGTGTGTGTATGTGTGTGTGTGTTTCTTAACGTGTGTTACATACCTGTTTGTGTATTTTGTGCATCACATTATTGTACTCCAATGTGTTTGAGGGCCAGAATTCTTTGCTTTTGTACTTGTTACGTGGATGCAATGGTTTGTGTGTGCGTTTGTGTTGCGTGCCTGTGTGTGTGTCATTGTAAGCTTGCTGTTACCATAATCACCGATAATGCTGCATCAACAAATGACCTGACATGTAACTGTTCTTTGTGGCTTCGTGGATGAATCACTGGACTGAAACGATAGAGATTGGTTTTTCAGAAAATGTGTTTCCATCCAGAGGTGTTGGTCAAAATGTGAATTTGTCTCCACTGAGGTTATAATTAATATCGATTTCTGGGGCTAATGCCAATATTTCTTCAGATGATTCCTGTTAAAGGAGAAGCTGCTATTGAATGTGTCCTTGGTCGTGAGAGAGGACCAGCCCTTAGGAAAAAAGCTGGTCTACATTTTCATAAAGTCTAGTGAAGACCAGAACATGACTCTTCTCTGGTTTCTCTAGGTTATGTGTTGTCCATCATGGGTCGTCGGCGAACCCTCCCCAACATCAACTCTCCAGATTGGGGAATCCGCATGCAGGCTGAAAGGCAGGCTGTGAACTTCACAGTCCAAGGTGGGATGAACCACAGTTGCACAACCCCTCTGCAACATATGTGCGCTCAACCTCATGTGTACGTGTTCCCAGGTTCTGCTGCTGATCTCTGTAAGGTGGCCATGATCCGGATCTTCAACCTGGTGTCCACCACCTCGCTCACCGCCAGGTACAACTGTCAAACATGAGGCTACTGAGCTGAGGAGGCTCCTATTACAAGCCATGTCTCCAGTGTTATACCAAACTTTGTGTAACCAGACACACACAGACGCCTCACTCCTCACATCTCTCTGAGTCTACACACTGATTGTGTCTGTCACACTAAACCACACAAGAAGCAGTCGCTGGTTTACGAGCCAAATGCTTTGTGAGGAGTTGTGACTTTCTCCCGAGTGACACACAACAAACATTCAGCTTGTTGAGTAAACACACTTGATGAGCGAGCCAGATTCTCACCAGAACCAGATGAATATGTTGGGGGAGTTGATGGAGACACTAGGGATCAACTGGGTGCCACAGATCTTACTGGTACTTGTGTTAGCAGTTGTTGTTTTATGTATTTTTCTGTGTGTGTTTGTAACTGAAGGCTGATAGCGCAGCTCCATGACGAGCTCCTGTACGAAGTGGAGGACTCACAGGTGGAACACTTTGCAGGTGAATGTTTTAGATTCAATATCGGCTTTGAAAATCAGTTATCAAACATTATTATGACTATAACATGATTTATAATATTTGTGTGGCTTCCTGTGTGTGTGTAGCGTTGGTGAAGAGCACCATGGAGTCCCTGCAGCACATCGACCAGCTGGGCGTCCATCTCAGGGTCAGTGACCACAGACTGAAAGTAAAATCATTCTACATTTAAAATAGAGTCAGTCGTCACTCTGTGGCCTCTTTGGTAAACCATGGCACCCAGGCTAATGGAGACACATCAATAAAACCAATAATTATTAAAAGAATTATTAATTTTTTTCTTTTATGTAGACAACAAACCACAGGTCTCACATTTTTAGTATTTTTAAGGTTTTCAACTACTCGTGAATACTGTGCCTAGAAAATATAACTTTTCCCCTGTTGTGTGTGTCTCTGTGTGTCTCTGTGTGTCTGTGTGTATGTGGGTGTGTGTGTTTGTGTCCTAGGTCCCTCTAAAGGTGGCGGTCTCCAGCGGGAAGTCCTGGGGGTCCATGACTGAGCTTAAGATCCCTTCATCATCTCCTTCTCCTTGAGTCCTTCCTCCTTTCTTCCTTGTTCAACAAGATACTCGACTTTCAACCCTCCTTTCCCCTTCCCCCGTCTATCTCTCTTGCTGTGTTCCCATCTTCTCGTTCCACCTCTCTCTCTCTCTCTCTCTCTCTCTCTCTCTCTCTCTCTCTCTTCCTGCATCCACGTCGCTATGGAAACCAGGCAGCTCCTTCCACTCCATCCGTATCCGGGGCAACGGCAGGAGCTGGATCGAACCGGTTCTTCTCTCTCTCTCTCTCACTCTCTCTGTCTCTCTCTCTCTCTCTCTCTCTCTCTATCCATCCTCTTCCCACTCCTCTCCTCCCCCGTTCTCACACTATCTCGTTAAGACCAACACTGTTTTCTCTGCCTCGTTGCCAAGGTGCTCGATGTTTATCGGTTTTGTGAATTTGGCTTTTAAAGCAGTTCAGCTACTGTACACGTGGAATTAGTTGTTCTGCTTTTTCACAGACTTTTGTGTTTTTATATTGATTTAATACTTTGTTTGTGCTGAATAAATGAAATTAGCATTTATCCTGTTTTTACAAAACCTCTGTGAGCTAATGATGAATCTAACGACCATTTTATTTATGTTTTTCTGTGTGTCGGCTCTAAATCTCAATTAATTTAAGCTAATATGCGTGTCGAATTAAGAGCATATTATTTTACAGAAGCATAGAAAAGCATGACTCTAACGATCATTGAGAGATTTCACTGAGGGAGTTTCCGGGATGCGAACACAGCCACTGGGAGTTGAGACAAAGTCAATTCTATTAGTCAGATGTTGAGTTTCTTTAATGCGTTGAAACCTTTTGTGTTTTTTTATTGAGCTGATCCAAAGCAGATGATCTAATTCTGCTCGGCTGTGAGGATCCGGTGCCTCGCTCTCTCTCTCCAGCTCATCTTTTATCTGCTCGTTTGGCTCGAGCCCACTCTCCCCTTTGTCTTGTTCCTCTCTCTCTCTCTCTCACACACACACATTCCGCGAGAGCCTGTACACAAGCATAAGCACACAGTTCAGAAACACACTTTTCTTTTCCCCTACACACCACAAACGCACTCGAGCACACTCGCCACCCTCCAGGCACACTGACCGACTTTCCTCGTGTCTGGCAGCTACAGCGAGACCCTCTCTGCTCCTTTTCTACTGTTCTCCAATTAAGACCCTTACAGCCCACAGGACGGGGCCCGGGCAGAACCATACGCCATGTGACATTTCAAACAATGCCTCAGCCCCCATTACCTATTTGAAACGCCACCTCATGTTGCCTCCTGATTACAGGAGTTGTCACTTCCTCGGTGGGTCACAAAAGGTGGCACGAAGGCTCTTGTCTCCTCTAGCTTCCTCTCTTGTGTGGCACGGTGGCCCTTCGGGTTGCCCATTGAACCCACGAGCAGGAATGTGCTCTCTGTGTGCTGATGTGATGGGGAAGCTTTTCTCCCCCGGGTCAGTGTGAGCAGACCAGAGCCAGGGCCACGGACAGTGTTATGGAAATCTGCCTCTTCTATTCTCTCATTGTTCCGCAGATTGTCAGAGTGCAAGGCCTTTGAGAGGGGAGTGTGAGACTGGTGAGTTCAAATTCTAGAGAGCCCTCTGCACTTTTGGAGCAGGGCTGCTCAAAGTAGGAGTGGAGGTAAAACACACACACAAATAAAACTGTTTTAAGTGTTTTAAGCTACTTTGTGTGCATGATTATACTCTAACACTTTTACTTTTGCTTATTTCTGCAGTAAATTGGTTGGGAGCAAGTCATAAAACTAAATAATTCATATTTAATGCCTATTTATAAGTGACAGTAAATCTGATTTGTGCGTATAATCGGTTAAAAAATAAGTTTCCAGTGACAACAAATAAAAGCTTAATGCATCGTCATTTTTAATTGATACAATATATGTACATCCATGTTTCAATCATCGTCATAATGCAAGAAATCCCATCTTTACATCTGTACAGTGTTCCAGTTGTTGTCAGTATAAAAGAAAAGCTTAAAATAATCATAATAATAAGAGTTAATCCCCCGGGTGGTAATAACAGCAGTCGTCCAAAGGAACGGCAGAAAGGGAACTGAAAGCTATAACAGACCCCCCCCCCCCCCCCCGATAAGAAGCAGGTTGTCAGTGTCACTAGGGTCGGGGGCGGACCAGTGGAACCAGTATCTACTCTCTCTCTCCCCTTGGGAATCCCAGAGCCTTTCCTCTCTTCAGCACCGTGCATTGTCCTTCCTTTATAATTTGGACTCTTTCCTTTTCCTTGCTCTTCCTGGAGCTGCTCTAGCCCAGTGGGCCCCAGGTGCTGTTGGCCCGTCGCTCTACTTCGCGTCCCTCTGGGCCTCTCTTCTCAAATTCCTCACCCTTATAAAACACCCCTCCTTCCCCTGGAGGCCCCCCCCCTACAGTTACAAGGTTCCATCAGTTACAATTTAACTCCCCTCCCCCCCTGAAGAGGTTCAGTCTCATCCATCTATCCATCAATCCTTCCTTCCATTGCTCTATCATGGCCGGCTGCTTGACCCGCCTTCCCCCCCCCCCCCCCCCCCCCCCACCGTGTGGCTGCATATCAATCCCCCTGCTGTGCTTTGTGCAGCCTGGTTCCCCGGCAACAGACAACAGCCATGACAGGCTCTCCGGAGCAGAAAGAGAGCGAGAGAGAGAGAGAGAGAGAGAGAGACCCTCACACTGCAGCAGCTCCCTGTAGCTCGGTCCAGAGCTGTGTCTGGTTCTCTGCTGTAAGATCACAGAGCTGCTGCAGTCTCAGGCTCTTCTGTTGTGACCCTCTGACGACATGAGAGCTCAAGCAGACCGGCGGGACCTGGCTGACCCTGGATCTGTCAGCGTGTCCTCCTTTGAGGCCCGCAGGGCTAAAGATGGCGTTCGAGGGTCTCTTCTGAAAGTGGCTGCTGTTAGTCAGAATGGGTTTGTTGTGATGTAGCACAGATGACCACACACCTGCCCTACTGGAGAATCTCTTTCCCAGTGCTGTAAATATCTTTTAAAATATATTATATATATTTTAAATCCACAGTTTCTGTTACAAAAGGAGTAAAAACGACCCCCAGATGCTATTTACAATAAATATACTTTACATCTTTACAGTGACTAACTCGAGGACTTGTGAATCCTCGCCCGTGAGGAGAGTCCACATGGTCGCTTGTTGTGATTCCAGCTGCTGAAGTGTTTTGAATTGATTATTTCAGTCGTGCTGACGGTAGAGTTTGAAGTGCGCGACTCCGAAGTGTCGGAAGTCTTTGCGTTTTAAATAAAAGCTCAGTGCAGCATGAAGCACTTTCAGAGTCCGGTTCACGCCATCTTATCTTTTCTCCCTGTCTGCTTGAGCCGCTCGTTCTTTAGCTTCCACTTTCCCCCTTTTGTCATTCCCCCCGTTTCCCATTGACGTCTGTATACATACTTCAACTATTGAGTTTTTCAAAAAAACCCATCTTTGTAAAGAAAATACAAAAAACAGAAACATTTTTACAATCACACACCCTCCTGGCTTCGATACAGCGAGTGGTCGATGTCACTGATTGGTTCAGTAGAAGGGATAAAACACCAATGCAGCATTTCATGTTTTTAATAATATCCTTGTTCATAGTGTGTCATTAGTTTGTGGTTGTTGTGTTTATTGCTCGACTAGATGTCACTGTGGGCAGGACTCTTCCAGATAAAACCAAATAGAGTTTAGTCTCGGGGTCGCGTTGAAAAGCAAAGAGCCACATCGGGAACAGAACTAATGTCCTCCTGCAGAAAGAGCTGCGGGTCAGAGTGTGAATTAAATATGATGGTGTCACGACTTGTGTATTGTGTGTATGCTCGAGATACACACAGTCGGGAGGAACACAGGAGAGCATTCTTGTAGGAAATATAAAAAAATAAATAAATCAAAACTACCTGTACTGTAATAGCAAAACAAGACACAGTTGTGCTACAAGTGCTTATGTGTCCTTGGCACCTGTGGCCTCAGTCCAGAGTGAGTCTGTACTCGCCACAGAGGAGCACAGTCCTCCCTAGAGGGAGAGAGAGAGAGGGAGTCCATGCTGTGGAGCTGTGATGCCGCAGGCGTCCTCCTCCCCCCTCCGCAAGCCCCAGTCCCCCCCCACCCCCTTGAAACTGCCCGTGTGGTACATTCCTCCCTCGTCCCCTCGCCCTCCTCCTTAGGTGGAACATTCCAGGCGACAGCCATCTTCTGAGACAAAAATAAACTCCCATCGGGGTGAAGATGACGGGTCACATCGGGGATAAGAGTGATATGGATATTTACAGTCACACAGAAGAATGCCTGATGTCCAGTGAAGTGGTTTCATCACCTAATGAAAGAACCAGTTTGCTTCTCATCCAAAAAGTAAAACACGCAACCAGGAAAAAGAGTCAAAACATAAAGATCCCTTCTAAGACCAAACACGTGGGCAGTTTACATTCATGCCTGTGAGTGTTACCATTGAGTTAGGACACACACACCGACAGAGTAACACAACACAGGATCTGTACATTTGTGCAGTTTTGAATGATACGCTCCTTCACCGGTGGACAAACTGGATAAAAAGACTGATCGTTAGAAATAATCGTTCGGATTCACTTCATCGTTTCAACCACCAGAACTCCCTGTGACCACGTTTCAGAAATAGAAAAGCTTGTGCCTCTGTGTCTGCCGTGGGAGAGAGGGCATCGTGATTGTGTTGTTTTTTGGGGGATAAGCACTTGTAACCAAAATAGCCTTCTGCTGCTGGAGGAGCCTTTGTGTGGCGGAGTTCTCAAACCTCAACCCGACAGGAAAACACACTCTCAATCCCCCCCAACAAAAAATTACAAAATCAAATCAAATCACAGAAAAAAAAAACAAAGAGAAAAAGTGTGAGATTGTTTTTTTTGTTATTTTTCTTGGATTGTACATCAGCAGAACATTTCAGAGGCGCGGTTTGTCTATAAATTTACACTCTGGTAGAAGTTGCATACAGTTTAATTACTACATTCTAACATTGAGTAGCCGTACCGGGGGGTCAAACGGGCGGTGAGGGTACAGCAGAGCATTCACATGAAGTAGAAACACACATAAATGCAAATATAGTCAGTGGACTTCATCTTTACAATTAAAAAAAAATCACCTTTGAGCTATAAACCTCAAGCCATGCAGTCCACAAGGTAAATTCCACTTGTCTGGTTCCAGGGCATGAGGCGTTCATTGGCGAAGGCGTTTTGAATAATACCTTTGTGTTCGGAGTACGTACCGATAATACCTCCCACCCCCCACCGAAAGAAAAACTACACGAAAGAGCATTTTGAATTTCATCAGGCAAACAACACTTGAGAGTGGCAGCAGCAGAAAGTGGCTCAGCATCGAGCTACAAACTAGTCTCAGAGGCTCCAGCCCTTCCAGCTGTGATATCCGATTTGACTCCTAGTGTTATAACGGTTGTTTGGATGTTTTCTACTTCCCTGATTGGTTTTAGTGGGAAACTTGTTAGAGCTGTGTGTGGGTCGGTGGAAGCTGTTGCTCCAGAAACATCACAAAACACAACCTGGTTCTCTTTATCTCTCTCTCTCTCTCTCTCTCTCTCTCTCTCTCTCCCTCGCTCAGCCCACGTTCAAAGCCGATGCATGAAGGTGGCGTGCGGCACGTTGGCCCAACGAGAACATCACATGGAAACAAAAAAACGTTTGATGCTTTCAGTGCATTTGTGCCCTTGTGTTTGTAGAACTTCATGAGGGGGAGGGGGTGGGGGTGGGGACATTAGACTGACTAAACATTTCTAAAAGGATATTTAAAAATGTCTAATCCAAAGTAGATGCAAAAGAAAACAGGTAAATATTAGATTTCACTTCATTGGGGGGGTTCTGAGGATTTTCCTATGACACCTGACTTCACTGCTTGCGTTTCCTGTGCATTGGAATACTCAAGTTCTTTTGCATCTTTCACTAAATGCCCGTTGACTGGGAACCTGACGACAAACTGGTTTAACCCCATCGCTCCCACTGCGATCAAGAAATACAAAAGTAACCTCCGGCCTCCAGCCAGCGACGCACTAATCTGCAGACACATAATTTAGAATGGGATTTCATTTTTGCTACCTCCTACAGATTCCTCTCATTTCAAATCACATAAACTGTTTTAAAATCACAAGTCTCTGGTTCCACTGGATGCCGCGTGCGAGGAGCGTCTCCCCGGAAAGTGTATATTTGCATTCAAAGACACATTTCATGCAAATGGTACACTTTTAGAAACACACATTTCTTTTATATTTTCATCTAAAAAAGAAAAAGAAGCTTATTTTCTTTTTATATATATTTATATATATATTGTTTGTTGATATATATCAGTTGTTGTGTTATTTTTTTTCTGTACTTCTCCAGGGGCAGGCACCGTACACACACCGGGTACAGAGGCATGCCACGCTTGCATTGCTTTTTGCATTCTACAGTTGGTTGGCTGACGGGCACGATGTCATCCAGGCAGCGCTGCGGTTGGTGAGTGTTTCCTACATCTGCGACAACTTAAACCTCACACACACACAACAAACACACACACACACTGACTCATTTTACCAGTCAACCCCTCGCACTAATTTGTCGCAGAGGCAGCGCCATACTGCCTAGATGGCATCAGAGCGGGAGGGGGGGGGGGGAGGGGTTAAGGTTGGTCCAACAAGCTTCAAATGGAGTCAAAGCAGTGCAGCAAGGCTCTGTGGCGCATGCAGAGATGGGCGGGGGGGGGGGGGGATGTCAGGCCTGGGTCAGAGGTCGACGCAGGGGGCAAGGCGGAAGGTGTGGGGTCTAGCCCAGGGTTGCAGACAGATTCACGTTTTCGAGGGGAATGGGCAGAAAGTCAAAAGAGGGTCGTGCTAACTTCATGACGAGTACGTTTGTATTCAGTTCTTTTTAAATCTTGTTTTTCTTGTTTTTTGTGATTTTTTTTTTGTGGTATTTTGTTTTAAAATCAGCTTTTTACAAATGATTCGATGACACAACTCGGGCTCAGAGTCGTGGATGGCTGGATCTACTGCTGGTGGGATGGTTCAGAGGATGGAGATGGAGAGAGGTGACATTCAGTTAGCTACATGAGTTCTCAACACTATTCACAATATTAGGTGAATGGGGAGGGGGGGTTAATAATTCCAGTATATTAGTTTAAATCATTATTTGCTATTTGTGCTCAGTTATGTTCTGTAGGAATCGTAAGTATTGCCAGTCGAGTGTGTGGAGCGTAGACTGCAGCTACTTGCATATTACAATGTGGTAATATGTGTTCAAAGTTATAAAATTACTAATTGTCAGTCAAATAGTAAACATATTCAAAATGTTAGGATTCACCTTGATTCCGTCAGTAAACAAGTACAAGTAGAAAGTATCAATGTGTCGTTAATATTTGAATCATAGCAACAAAGGTGCGCGTCTGTTCACGCAGAAAATAAAAATAGCTCGATTCTTTAAGACGTGGTCGTCCGTCCGACCATAAACACACACACACACGCACACACACACACACGGTCACACACTCCCAACAATCACACAAACATACACCGCTCCTGTCACTTCGACCAATCAGAGACCCTCTCTACAGCTCCGGTGAGAAAAAGGAGCAATTAACTGATGGTGAATCTAAGAAAAGTAAACTAGAAAGGAAGGAGAGATCCAGTCCGATTATTAGGGAGGAGGAGGAGGAGGAGGAGGAGGAGGAGGAGGAGGAGGAGGAGGAGGAGGAGGAGGATTGTGTTGTGAGGAAGATGCAGTGTGTTGATTCCTGCAGAATACAGACACACACACATATTCCGGTAACCATCCTGTCCTCCTCTCTCTCACTGTGGGGGTCAGCAACACACTTGCTGTGCTTCAATATGGTGTCTTGAGAGAGATGTGTGTCTGTCTGTCTGTGTGTGTGTGGGTGTGTGTGTGTGTGTGTGTGTGTGTGTGTGTGTGTGTGTGTGTGTGTGTGTGTGTGTGTGTGTGAGTGTGAGTGAGAGATACAAAAAAGTGTATCATTGCAGAGCTTTTTTGTTTCTTAAGGAAGCCATCATACACTGATATATAAATATATGTATAGAGGGGCAGCTGTGGCTGAGGGGTAGAGCGGTCGTCCTCCTACCAGAAGGTCGGGCGGTTCGATCCCAAAAATACTGAAACCTGAATTGCCCCCAATAGCAAAAAAATAAATCAAAGTGCTGTGTGAATGTGTGAATGGTAATAAACTGTTCTCTAAAGCGCTTTGAGGTCGTCACGACTAAAACAGCACTTTATAGATACAGAGCATTTACCATATGTACACGTATGTAGACCTATGGAGTTTCGTTGGGGGGTGAGAGGGGCACAGTGGAATAGAAATTAAAGGGGGGGGGGGGGTAGTAATCTGACTGTCATGATCTTAAGGGGCTGGGGGGGTTGTTGCCTGGTTGGCATCACATAATTTGTTTGGTATATATCCCACAATGAAAAGGAACGGGCACCTTTCTTCTAAAAAAAAAAAAAGAACTAAAGTTAATAAATGTACTTAAAAAATAAAAATCAATTAATAAAATAGAAGAAAAAGAAACAAACTCTTATTTAAAATGTAAAAAGTATAAAACAACAGAAGAGTCATCGAGACGTTAGTGAGGATGAAAGAGCAGAAGAGTTGAACTCATCTCTAGTGACACAAAATAAATAGAAGCCGTCGGAGGAGAGGACGAGGTCGGGGCTCTCGGGTGAAGAAAGGTTGTTGCTCTCTCTCTCTCTCTCTCTCTCTCTCTCTCTCTCTCTGTCTGTCCCTCTCTTTCTCCATCTCCCCCTCTCCATCTCCCTCTCTCCCTCTCTCCCTGGCACCTCTCAGTCCTCACGGAGCTGCAGGCGGTAGCGGCTGTAGCGGATCTGGAAGAAGAGCCTCTCCAGCGGCGAGCGGCTCATCCCGGGGAGCCGGTAGTCCTCGCTCTGGCCCGTTCGGCGGAAGCCCAGCGACTCGTACAGCTTGTGGGCCGCCAGCTTCACGGCCGTCGTGCCCAGGATGATGGCGGCGTAGTTGTTGCGCACGGCGAACTCCAGCACGCGGCGCCCCAGGGCCTTGGCGATGCCTTTGCCGCGGTAGTGCGAGTCCACCGACATGCGCTGCAGCTCCACCGTGTTGTCGTCCTCGCGGCCCTGCGCCGCCACGATGCCGACCACGCGTCCGTCCAGCACCGCCACCCAGAAGCAGGAGCCTGACGGAGACGAGGGGACGAGACATCCATCACATTAGTTCAAGAGTTGTGTCTCAATGGCTGCAGTTAAACATGTGGACAGGGATTGTTTGGACATTTTGAGTTAAACGAGAAGCCAGAGCTCAATTAGCGTAGCTTAGCATAAAGACTTAAAACAGATTTTGTCCAGAGGTCACTAAATCTCTATCTACCCTCAAATAGTTTTAATTAACACATTTATTTCACCTGAACAAGAGTTTTTGGTTTGACTGACATGTCGAATTTGCTCATTTGGAGATTTGGGAAAGACAGGCTAGCAGTTTCCCCCCGTTTCCAGTCTTTGTGCTAAGCTATCTGCTGCTTGCTGCAGATGATAGTGCTCCTCAAATCTGACTTAACAAAGTGAAGAAGCATTTTTCCCTAAAAAAGTTCAACTATTCCTTTAATGCCATTTATTTTGGGATAATTGTTCTATACGTACTGATAGTATAGACATGCACGTAGTAGTTGAATAGTATATATAGTATAACAGTAGTTTATGCAGGAGGAGAAACTCATACATTTTTACGTCAGATTCCATCACAAAGAGAATTTGAATCTAATTTTGTCATGTGACAATTTCATAGACAGACTAAACATTTTAACAGCAGCTCATCCTGTGTCAGAGACTTGCTGCGATGCATCAGACAATCACACAGACAGACACACAAACAAGGTTAGACCAGTACAGATCAAAGTGTCAGCAGACACTGCTCCTCCACCAGAGTTCAGAGCTTCAATATCAGTCTACACTGAAGCTGCAGAGAAACGATCTCAGGAGACAAAGTCATGGGTCAACTTGCCTCTTTGTCTTTTGGCAGTTTTTAAACTAGCAGACTGGTGCGTGGCCTCGCTTCAACTCCTTTACTGATCGAAATCTTTGAAGGAAAATGACGCTCTTCACCTCCTTCTTCTTTTTTAGTTAACCTTCCATCAATGTCCACTGCATTTACAGAATAAATCTGTTCGTTATCGATAAAGTAAATGTGACAGATTCTGTGAGCTGCAGACTCTGAATCCTAACTTCCTCTCTGTCCTTACTCTCTCTTGTCTTTTTTCAAATAGCTGCTTCTCTCCTCTCTTTCTGCTGAATCTCTCAGTTCGTCACGTGCACAAACACACAGTCACACTGACATCATGCTGCTGCTGGATTCCTCGCATGTTAGACAGGATTTCATGCCCCTGAGGGCTTGAATCAAGCTGATCTGTCTCGAGGCTTCTGTTTACCGAATCAAACAACTGTCATTTGCAGGATTCAGCAGCTACAGGACAGCCTGAGCAACTCCCAGTCACACCAGTGAGCTACCACTGTTTCACTAATCTACTACAGGGGTGAGATTTCTTCATTATATGCAAGAAGATTCATAAAAATGGTGAGATGTCTTCTCCTAGATATTCCAAATACCTGTGACCCCAGTCGTGGGCTCACTGTGGTCCAGTCGGGTTTGGTCTCAGTAACGGACGCACTGGAGGGAAATTTGCTCTCAGGAAATTAAAAAATGTGAAAGAATTTAGTCTTGCTTGTTCCGTCTCTGAAGAGACTTGGGTCAGATAGTCGTCTGTAATTCCATCGGTTAATTTCTGCAAATTGAAAAAACCCTGAGCCAGAGTCAGCAAACAGCCGCGTCCCTCTGCCGTCTGAGGCCTCAGCGGCAAAGGGCCAAGATGATTATGAGACGCTCTGGATGGATGAGCGTCGAAAAGAATCATCACTGCGGCTCAGATTTGTAAAGTTGTAAGTGTCTGGGAGCCTGAGCTAATACTACACAGCGATGTTTCATTACAGGCAGGTGTCAAAGTGGTGGTGTCGCCTCGCGTGGCGCTCTGCCGGCATTAGGACGCTCTTGCATGTGTTGGAGGTGTGGAAGGGAGTGTGTGTGTGTGTGGGGGGGGGCACGCCTCCGTAAAGGCCTTCTGACCATCTGTCTGAACTGAGGCTGTGCCAGGAATAAGGACAGCACCCCCACCAGCCTCTCTACTCGTCTGTGTCTCAGACAGAATAATGTCCTCTACCTGTGACTCTGCTTCTCCT